>NC_140593.1:984280913-985480913 GCF_964204655.1 Triturus cristatus
CTCGTAACTGTAAAACAAGGCGATAAGAAAGGCAGATGGCGGCTGCGCGCGTTCACGCGCACCTGCACGCAAGCTTTAGGCCAGGAAAAGCTTGTGGGTAGCACTTTGAAAATCCCCTTACTAAAAGTCAAGCAAGCAGCGCATGCGCTGCTCTAGGCTCGACCTAAAAATGGAGCTATAAAGAAATCACTGTGTCCAATATCCTACCAGCAGATGTGAATTTCGGCCTATAGGGGGCTCTGAATCCGTCGCCTCTGCCCGCATTGGCGGGAGCTGCCCACCCACTGAGAGTAGTTGCATCACTGCAGGCCTCGTGACGGCACAACATTCTAGACTCTGAGGCATCCCTAAGTACTGGCTTTCCTAGGCCTCTAGTCTAAGGGTCAATTTGGAATCCTGCTTACACTACCCAGAGGGAAATAACTAATAATAGAGACAAGTTTAGCATAACATGCCTACAAACCAAAAGAGACCACGCCATCCCAGTCCAACACACTATTCACCACACTCTAATGCAACCAATACTGTGTCAAAAGCCATTGAGTTGGCTATGTGTCACTCCTCGAAACAGACTGTTAGTTACAGTTATACAGTCAAACACATGAGACACAGGACTGTTTCTGCACTTTAACAAAATCCTGTCAACACAACATAACACGCAAGATGCAGCACCACGACCTCCCCAAGATCACCAACTCAGTAGAATGAAAAAACCATACACACATATTTCTCTCCAGTGCACACAGTCGACATAGCTGTGGCCATCCCAGCAAGATACAAGATTGTGTGCCATGACCGCCTTAACAATCCCGGAGGGGAACTTGCCATCGTATACAAAGGCACCATCAAGTGCACAATCACCATGGACCCAGACACCACCTTCATGGAAAACATGCACTTCAGCCTACAAACCCATGATTGCTACACCCTGAAGGGCACCCTAGCTTACAGATCACCCGGTCCACGAAGCAACTTTAGAAACCTCATCTCAGACTTCATTGCCCCTGTTAGAATCCGGGTTCTCTGGTTGGCACAGGTAGGTACCTGTGACAAGCAGGGAAACTTTCCTCTAGTCAGGGTAAGGGGTTACACTCCCAAAATAACCCCTGCTCACCCTCTAGGTAGCTTGGTGCGAGCAGACAAGGCTTATCTCAGAGCGTTATAGGTTAAGCATTTGTGAACACATACAGTAACCAAGTGACAACACTACAAATGGACACCACACAGGTTTTTATATTAAAAATAAGGATTCTTTATATAGAGTTACCACAAGACCATTAAACGACAAAAATACACAATACTGTTACTTTAGATGGTAGAAGTTTGCTTACTTCTCTTAAGTTCTTAAATGCGACACTTTAAGTCAATGTACCTTAGATGCGACACGCAGGGCAACGAAAGTGTTGCCACGATGCTGATGCGATGAAGTTTTTGGTGCAAAGAAATAAAGACGTGAAGATCTTCCAGATGCGTTACGCTTCTCCAATGTTGCGAGAAGACTCGACTCAATGCGTCAGCTACAGCGGCATCACCCCTTTACGTGATGCGACAACAGCGGCCTTGGCAGCGGCACTCTTCTCCGACATTTGCGAGACGCTTCCGCTCGATGCGATGCTGCAGCGGCGTCACCCCTTTACGCGATGCAACGACAGCAGCTCCGACGGCGGCACGCTTCTCCGTGGATAGGAGGCGCTTTTCTTGATGCGGTGCAATGACAACTACGATGGCTGCGATGGCGACACGCTTCTTCCTCGATGCAAGACTCTTCTCTTGATGCGGTGCAATGCGTCAGCTACGATGGCTGCGATGGCGACACGCTTCTTCGGCGTTGCAAGACACTTCCGGAATGATGCGAGGCACTTCCGCTCAATGCGATGCTGCAGCGGCAACACCCTTTGCGAGATGCGACGACAACAGCTCCGACGGCGGCACGCTTCTCCTTCTTGAGTCGCGCTTCCAGCTCCTTGCGACACGCAGTCCCTCAGAAGGCCCAACAACAGCAGCAGGCACTTCCAAAAGACTCTGGGGAGCTGGGGGTGAAGTCCACTGGTCCTGGGACTTCGTTCAGGGGGCAAGCTCAGTACAAGCCCTTGGAGATCTTTTAAGCACAAGTTGAATTAAATTCTTTGTAGTCTTTTCTCCTCTCCTTCCAGCAGCAAGACAACCACTGCAGGCCAATCCCCCAGGTCAGGGACAGTACTCCTCCTTACAGCTTTCCCAGTTCCTTCTCCTCAGGCAGAGGTTCTTCTTGTCAAGCAGGATCTAATTTCTTGGGAGCAGGGTCCCAATACTTATACCCCTAATTCCTTTGTTCCTCTGGGGTAGAGGGGCCTTTGCCCAGTCCAAACCAGGTCTTGAGCACTTTGTTGACATGACTCTGCCTTTCTATTCAGGATGCAGGGCAGAGACATCAGCCGCTCCACAGGAGGTGGAGCCAGTATTGTGGTGGCAGAGCACAGCCCTATTCAGAGTCCAGGTGCACTCCTCCCACCCATCTGGATGTCAATCTCTCTATTCACCACCAGGCTACCTAGCCCTGCCCCTCTGGGTTTCCCCAGCCCTGTCACTCACACAAACCAGACAGGCAGATACACATCATAGCAGAGGCGGGCTGAAATGGTTAGGCAAGCAAATACCAAATTTCTAAAAGTGGTATCTGCAAACACAGAATATTAAAATAAACTTTACTAAAAGATGTATTTTATTATTCTGAGTTCAGGCATACTAAACTCGATTTTCTACCATGTTCCCTGGGTCTGTTAGGATCATAGGATGTAACAATTCTAACAGCCCATTCTGGCCTATGGGAACAGGTAGCCTTGCAATAGTGAAAAACGAAAATGGCTGTAATTCGCTATTAGGACATGCCACACACATCAGGGCTTGTTCTACCGTATGCTTACAATGCACCCTGCCCTTGGGCCTACCATAGGGGTGACTAATATGAAGTTAAGGGAAGGTTTAGGGACTGGGAAGTGGGTGCACTTGCCCAGTCAGCATGACAGTACCAGACTGCACGCAGGTTCTGCAATGGCAGACCTTAGACACATTTTACTAGGCCGCTTCTGTGGGTGGCACAACCAGTGCTGCAAACCCACCAGCAGCATTTGTATTTACAAGCCCTGGGCACTCCTGGTGCACTTTAATGGGGTCTGACAGTAAATCAAATAAGCCAATCATGGAGTCCAACCAACATATACATTTTAAATAGGGAGCACTTGCACTGTGGCACTGGTTGGCAGCGGCACAGTGCTCTGAGCAGCCAACACCAGCAAAACACATGAGGCACAGCAACAAAAAGTGGAAGGGAGACTCACGCCAAGGTGCCAGGTCTAACAGCCCCCTCATCATCAACTCCAAGAACTTCCTACTTCTCAGCAACTTCAGTTTCCACCTGGAAGAACCCTCTGACCACTGCTCCACAAAACTTCTCAAGACCAAGCACAACGTAGAACTTTCCCAGCTCGTAACGGATGCCACACACAGCCAGGACACACTCTAGACTTAATTTTTGCCTCGAGCAACAGCATCAGCTACCACTTTGCCTCATCATTCACATGGACTGACCATTCCATCACCCACAGCAAAATCTCCACGCCACACGCCAAAGCTCCCATCAGCATCAAAGTACACAGTGGGAACTGGAACAGAATAATGGAAATTGACCTATGCAGCGCACTCGAAACAGACCAACCCAACACCACTGGCAGCCTAGTTGAGGCATCACCAGCTTCAACCAGCGGAGCTCAAACCATGCAGGCACTCTTGCACCCATCACCAATTATACACTTGCAGAACCAACAAACAGGCCTCCTGGTACATAGATGAACCCTGGGACTCTAAAAGATACTGCAAACACCTGGAAAGTAAATGGAGAGCCAACCACTACACCAACACCAGATCAACCTGCAAGGCCACACTCCGGCAATATTACCAGTTTCTGAGAGACATCAAGAGAAGATCCCTCACAGATTGAAGCTAGCTCCAACAAGAGCAAAGAGATTTTTGCTATCAGCAAGGAGTTCACTACCCTAGAAGCCTCAGCCAACTCCATCACCCCATCCCAGGAACTCTGCGACAACCTCCCCAACTTCTTCCACAGCAAAATCGAAAATATCTACAATAACCTTTAAAAGCAACCTAACCTAAGTAGAGTCAGTGTGAAGAGATTCAAGCAGGTTGTAAACTTAGTGGGCGGGCACAACCAATTATGGTGGAAAGAAGGAGCTGCTGCAGGTATGGGGACCTATCTTCTCATGTGAGTAAGTCAGGTCATGGTCCTCCTTTACTATTGCAGTTTGTCCCTTCCAAGGGCCACCTGAAAATGTGAGTCTTATAGGAGTGGCTATGTCTGTAATAACCCTGAACAGCCTGGAGATATTTATAATTTCTCATAGCATCTATCTTAGGCGATATTGGTCATTGTGGAGTTAAGGCTTAACACTTGTAAATATTTGTTGCTCCAGACAAATTAGCATTTTCAATGCTGGAGCAGTTTCCATCAGAGACATTTTAAGGCATGAGTAAAGTGGTCAATTCCCCAAAAAACCCACCTTCCATGAGGGCCCCCCTAAGGAAATTAATCTTTTCTGTAGCTCACTTCTGCGTATCTTGTATCATAGCCTTTGACTTATAATTCAATATGGTTAGCCAACATAGGTCTTGAATCAGCAAAAAATGGGTAAGAAAATTCAAAGTTGTTCCATACAGGGGCCCCCCAAATATTTGCTGCACCTGGGTCCCAACAATCCTTAAGATGAAGCTGCTTTTCATGCTGTGAAGAATTGCAGTTTTTCCTTGCCAGTCATTGTTGAAATTATGCAGTAATGGCAACAGAAGGCGGCTGCCACAATCCTCGTTAGGGGAGTTCCAACCCTGGTTTAACAAATATAGAGGAGATGGTCTGTAATCAAACAGGAAAGTGCTGTTTTTTTCATAAACTAAAATTGTTTTAATATTGAATATAAACATATAGGTAACACCACTCTTTTAAGAATAACTTTTCATAAATATATATATATATTTTTTTGTCCTCATTTGCCACCAATCTCGCTTTAAATGCACATTCAAGCAGTCCGTGCCCACACTCAGCGAGCTGAGAGGCATAGGCGGCTGGCACTTAAAATCGCCCGCCTACCAGCACTAAGACTTGCTGAGATGCACAACAAAGCACCCTCTGAGATAACTCTGTATTCCGAGCTTCTAGAAACTCAAAGGCCTTTTCTTAGGATCTCGACCCCATATTGGGGAGGAGGGTTACAGACCTGACCCTTAGAGTATTCAGGCAGCATTAATCATAGGACCCTGGAAGGGGGGAAAAAAAAATACCCCCTCAGCTACGGGTCCCATTTCCTTCCAGTATATTCCAGAATGTTCTCTTCTTTTTGCTGCCTGTTCTCATTAAATCCAGCTTAGAAGTCGCCAAAACAGAAGATTGCCAGTCAAAAAAGGAAGGAGGGGTGGGATCTGTCCATTTCTTGCATATATGTCTCCTAGCCAGGAGCACAGCATAAAAAAGTAGCGATCTTGTAGGGCCTCTAACATTGTCTTGGAGTCTGAAGAAAGTCAAGGGTAGATCCATAATAACCGAAATCCCTATTATGTCTGACAAAAATTTGCCTACACTGTCCCAAAATGAAAACAGTGCTGGGCACTCTTTAAACATATGAATGTCGGAAGCCATGGCCAGACCGCATTTTTTACAGCATACAGGCTGCTCTTTGTTGATTTTAGAGAGCTTCAACGGAGTGAAGTAAGCCCTGTGAATGGTGAACAGGTGGTTCCTTTTCAACTACGCCGGCTTTACTATATCATACAGGAGTTTACATGAAGATTACCATAAAGACTCGCATTCTTGACCCAGTAAAACACTACCCCATAATTCCTCAGCAAGGATAAACTCTCCATCCACTGCCTCCAGAATTGCCTGATACCAAAAGGAAACTTCTTTCTTTCCACGGGGTCTGGTCACAAGATTATACTCTAAGTCGTTGCCTTTCCCTAACAAGCGCCCCTTGGTAGTCTGTAGCTGAGCCTGAACCCAACTTGCCAGCTGCAAATATTTAAATCTAGAAAGGCCCTACCCTCTCACTGAGTTGTTCCCATGTTACCAAAGTGCCATCTGTAATCAGATCCCCCCACACCGCCAAACTAGATTCCCTTAACAGGGTCGCTAAACTGTCTCTCAGAAACACTGAACCACCAGGAGAATCCCATAAGGGGGCCATACTGGAAAAGTAACCAAGAGTGGTCGACCTCGTCAGGTTTGTCCAAGTTTTACCCAGACCCTGCAAAACCTTAAGCCTAACTTTTTTGAAGAACTTAACATCTCTGAATTTAAACAAAAAACCCTCCACAGGTAAATGTGCACCTTGTAGCATTGCTAAAAACATCCCTCCCACACCCACCTCAACTGGCATTTTTAATAGCATGCGAGCGTGGGAGAGTTGAAAAACCCATGCATAAAGCTGAACATCAGGCAGGGCAAGACCCCCCTTCTCCCTTCGGCGTCTCAGATTTTTCCAGGCCAATCGGGAAAATGTATACCCCCAAACAAAAGAATTAACATCCCTCTGGATTTTATCAATTTGTAATTTTTCAAAATAAAGTGGGATACAATTAAAAAGAAAAGTAATTTTTGGGAGTATCGACATTTTAGCCAAATTAACCCTACAAATAATAGAGAGGGGGAGCGAGGCCCAAATCTTCATAAGCTTCACACATTCTCTCGCTACTATAGTCAAATTTATCTCAGCAATCTTAGCTATATCTTGCACTATATTGACTCCCAGATATCTCATTTTGGGACTTAACAAGTGCTGACATTGGTTGACCACTTGATTCCAGACCATCACCTCTGTTTTAGCAGCATTGATTTCATAACCATGACACTGCTCCAAACTCCTGAGCTTGACTAATGACTGCTGGAAATGCCTTATCCAGGTCAGCAGTAAAATCAAAATGTCATCTGCATACAGGGCTACCTTCCTCTCCCACTCTCCATACCTAAAGGGCTGGATGTTAACGTCCTCTCTAAGCCGTTGAGCAAACGGCTCAATATATAGGTCAAAAAGGAGAGGGGAGAGTGGGCAGCCCTGTCTAGTGCCCCTAGATATATTAAAGTGTGCTATTATACTACCATTTACTAAAAGTCTAGCTGTGGGGCTCCTATATATAGATTGTATTCACTTTTCATAAATTGTTAAAATAAAATCGCACCTATATTTATTGCAGATTGTCAGGTCAGTTCTGTGAACCCTGTGGAACTCAAAGGCACCCCCTGGGACAAGCATTGCTGCACTCCTTGGAATCCCACAAGATAACACTGCGAGCTCTCTGAACTGCCCACTGCCTTCTCTTTCGGGTTGACTAACAGTGGGTAGCGAGGTTGAACAGTCAAAGCTTACTCTTCATATGTGGGGGTGAGGTGGAAAGCTTTGGTCAACCAGCACACATATCCCTCATGATAATTGCATTGTCCAAGCAGTCTTATTTTTGGAGTAAAAGAAATAAGACTTTATTTTACTGTTAAGAAAATATGCCTAGTAACTCCTGGACCAAAGAACGACACTGGTTCCCTTCAGGAGAGATTTAAGCCTAAACCTACTAGACTTAGTGTTTTTGATTCAGAGACATACAATTCAAATCAGACAAGAGTTTTAATTCAATATAATAATATTGCAAGTGCTCCAAAACAACAACACAGTGGGAGTGAATAGTGACATCAGTGAAAAAGTGGTGATAGGGTGCTGTACACAATCATATATACAACATATATCAGTGTATTTGAGCCTTCTGTAATATTTTTTGTTTCTTCCAGGGACCTGCGGTCATTCTCAGCTGGGAAACAGCTGCAGCAGGTAGTGTAACTAAGGAGCAGCTTTGGGTTAGGTGGGCAAGGTCGCATAGTTCAGTCCAGTCTGATACTAAAGGAGGGAGTAGGCATTGCTCCTGGTAGGACCATACTACAATACTCTGAGTGGGGGAGCAGTCTCTTCAACTCTCCCCTCTAAGTTTGATCAAGGTGACTGCCGTTCAGTTCTTGAAAAAGAATGAAGTGGCTTTTATGGTTTTTCAGAAACCGAATAAAGCTTGCTTTGATGATGATGATGATTGAAGTGGCAGAGCAGAAGGACAAGGGCCTTGATGCCAGAGGTAATGCCATTTGTAATGGGGATGCGCAGTCCTAGTGGCTACGATGAGGGCCAGGAGCATTCTACCAGCGGATTCATGTCACTGGCGCGGGAGTTGCAGAAGCACTGAAGTCGCCGCTGCACACAGGCCCTCAGTGCTCAGAACTGATGGTTGCAGGTGGGGCCCATGGGCACAAATTTCTGGGGACCAGCTCTTATTTTTGCCCATCCGACTTCGATCCAGTGTAAGAGAAAGAAAAACACAAAATGGAACCAGCAGAAGTGAGTTAAAGGGGCGGTCAGTGCCTGGTGGTGGATGAAAGTGGCACGAGATAGAATCAAGACTACACAGCCTTGGTATGTGGTTCCTCAACCAGCTAAGGGCTCCTAAGCAAAACCTTGATCCCTGGCACTTATTCTTTTACAAAGTGAGCACTGCAGGCCCTCATGCTCTTGTCAGCACTGCTTGGTGCAACAAAGATACAGCAGTGTTAGTGGAAGCACAAAGGCCACCAAACTTTTGTCGGCCACACTCTGGGAACAAAGAAACTCCAGTGATGGTGGACGTGTAAGGGCTCCCAGGCTTTTGTCAGTGGTGCTCAGGGGACAAAGCTGCAGTGGCAGTGGGAGGGTCACACCATCCTCATGCCCTTGTTGGCACTACTCAAGGGCAGGTGCAGCCTCTGTCTTACAAGCATGCAGGCTCTTCTATTTTTGTCAGCATAGCAGCAATCTTCAGTTGAGCTAGGTAGAGTCTCAGGCCTCTGGTCTTGGCAATCGTGGTCTTGCCAACATCCTTGGGACAGAACACAGAGATGCTGGTGTCTAAGTGGTTTGAGTCAGGGAGGTTCTCCAGATGAGAGGCAGTGTACCTGACTCTCTCTTCAGCTGCAGAAGCAGTCACCTGTGGCCTCAATCCTGGGGTATATTCCAGCCCCTCCATGTGAGACAGCTGAGGGTTCTGTCTCTGGCCCTAGCTGTCCTGCACTCTGATGCTTAGCCCTGTCTTAAGTAGAAGGTGACCACTGGACAAGCCAGTGTGTCCAACTTATATTCAGTAGAGTGGCAGCTGGATGTCAACAAATGACCACTGAAATTGAAAGTTGGTCCTAACTTTAGGTGACGTGAGACCCAATCATTGCGACACATGCACTTCGATCAGGTGTGCCACAGCTCAAGAGCAACCAGGCTGCAGGGGACTCTTACTCTGAGTTTGTAGACCAATGTCCAGGTGATCCCTTGCCCAATCAGGTGTTGTTGTTGTACAGTGCTGGCTACGCCCGTGGCTACAGTCTTTGTTTAAGTGAAGCCTCTCTCAGGCCATAGGTTGACCTGCTGAAACTGGCTTGTCCACCACTATCCATGCACACCACATGAAATCTGAGAGAGTTACAATCAGTGGCACAGACATGTCAGTCTACACACAATCAATCAATATAGTCTTTATTTCGATTTGTTTCAATCATAAAAGACAGTGTACAACTAAAAAATAGTTAAAATAGTCATGATACAGAATCTACGCTCTGCGAGCGTCTAGACTACAATTCATTAACATCATATAACGTTCGCAGATATTAAAACATTATTACTATAAAATCTCAACAAGATAAAACCTATGATAAAATGATTACATTACATTTAATCTGATACAAGCTGCTAAGCCCATAATTATACGATGAGCACACCAGTAATAGCAACCTAGGTTATATAGGGAGTGGATCAACCACACCAGGACATGGTCCTCATGTCCTCCTATGAACAATCTGACATGGCTAAGGTACGTTTAGTTTTTTATTTTGGCTCGAATAACCCACATCCAACTCAGGAACTTGGCCACTGCAATCACCAAAGTGTTGGTCTTTAGAATCCTGAGGAAGTTCATACAGATTGGTTTGAGCCATTTATTCCTGGGTGACTTGTAGGCTGGAGATACGAAAAGAATATGGGCAAGTGATTCAGTTTGGGCTGGGCAGAAAAACATTTATTGTCCTTGGGGGCTGCCATCTACTGGTGAGAGGTTTGATTGGAAAAGACCCCACTCTGAACTGATGGTATAACTTCCTATTGTTTGGTCTGGTGATTAGGTCCCAATAGGACTCAAGTTTGGATTCCTCTTTAAGCTCCAAGAAATCTCTCACCATAGAGGGCCCTGCGGCTGATATAAAACGCTTAGATTTAACCATATTCCAATACGCTGCCTTGAGGTCCCTTTTAGATGGCAATAGGGTGTCCTCAGGAGCCACCCATAGAGAACTCATCCCCATATTGGACAAGGTGGTTTTTAAGTTGGTTAACCATAGTATCTTACATAGATGGCCCAACGCCCTGACTTTAGTGAATGCCTTGGCATATAATGAAAGCTCAGGAGTTGTCCGAAGCCTTCTCCAGTATGCAATAGGTCTAAAGCAGGCTAGGTCCTCTATACTGTGACACCCCAGATCTAGGTATAAAGGCTTGAGTGGGGTGGATTGAGGGAGGCCTATTAAAGATCTAACAAATGTATTCTGTGCTAGGGCCAGGGAAGATAAATTCTCATAAGCCCAAAGTTCGGCTCCATACAATACGGAGGAACTCATTTTAGAGCTGTAGTTCTTTAGCACTGGGGTGATGGGTTTGGACTGTGAGAGCCTCTGTTCTTTAATTAATACACCAGCCAGTTGTGCATTTTTAAGGGACAGCATATCTTTCTGGGGCTGCCAGTTCAGTCTCCTACCTAGCGTTATCCCCAGGTAAGTGAAAACCTCTGTCTGTTCCAAGGGATCGTTGTTTATAAACACTCTTCCTTTTATGACTTTATCTTTGTGGAGCACCATAAACTTTGTTTTCTCCACATTAACCCCTAACTCATGTTCTTGGCAAAACACCTCAAAGAGAGATAGTGCTGCTTGAAGGCCCTGTTGGGTCTTAGATATAATTAACACACATTTATCCAGGGAGAGTGGATAGTCACTCTACTCACTAGGGTATATGGTATACGCTAAAATGAAAAAGGCCTGTACTCCTTAACTGTTAAACAGCTGTAACCATCCTGCAGGTGGGTGTTGGGGAACGATACTGTTAATGTACGGAGGTATATGATATCTTGTTTACAACAACTTCCTGTGATTAAAAACAATGTTATGTGATAGTAGCTTGCATACCAAGCGAATATAATCAACGCTGCATTGGCATGTAGATGCCCATCAATATATGCAAGGACTCTGAACGCTTAAGAATACCCAAATGAAGACCTATATTGTAATATGATCTATGTCTTTGATCACTAATAAAAATAACAGCTGTAACCACCGATAAGCCATGCCATGGCCTGGTCATGGATAGCAAGAACACCTATTATTTGCAAGAATTTGGTGATAATATTTGAAGAAGCATTTATTATTATTATTATTATTAGTAGTAGTAGTAGTAGTAGTAGTGATCCAGCGCAGAGTGCAAAATCCCTCTTCACTGCCACGGACCAAATGATTTCACACACGCACACTATCCATACATTCGCTGGTGGGGCCCATAACACCAACGCACACTTACCATTAGTCCGTGCGAGAGGCGATTTATCCTTCCAAGCGCTGGATAAAATGATGGGGGAAGATACCACTTTACCCTAATGAGCAACACACCTATAAACTCTTTTAATACTCATTAGGCCCTAGACTTCCACATTTGGTATTATCTTCCCAAAGACTGGGATGGATCTGTTAGTTGCTGTATTAGTGAAACCCTATTTCCCTAATCAACCTTTACATTAACACATTTCAATGAATAAACAACCCGACTCTTTTCTGTAGATCTTCAAATCCAAATTTATATTAAAATTGCAAAGTAAATCATTCATTTGATCAAGTTGCCATTCATATTTACCTATTCTGGCTAAAGTCGTCCTCTATGTCAAATCTGGCAGTCTCGCAAATCTATGTCCATCAATTTAGCAGGTAAAGTTCATCAGGAATTTGGGCATTAATTCAGTCCATCAGAGAATTGGGCTCACAGCTGTCCTGCAGTGTCACCGTCCTCTCCGTCAGCATATCATCAGGAAATCGAAGGCACGACCACTCCAAGTCTAAAGCCAAAAAGCTAATCACCTCTCTATTCTACTATAATTTATAGTAAAAATGATGATAAAAGTAACAATATTTTGGGCATCCGAGTTTGCTGATTGGACAATCGGGGATCATTCTCTCTGTTCCCATAAGGTTTAGTCCATGATGTCAGCATACTTGCTGGTTCTGGTTCTTTTGTAAAGTCTTTTGTTTGTAGCATTGGCACCGCTCCCAGTGGCCTTGATAAGTACATCTTGCCTGGGGTCAGGACGGGGCCATTGTTGCTCATTTTTAGCGCAGGCGCACTTCACCCAAGCCTTGTTCAGTGTTGGCAGTCGGGTAAGGCACCACAGGCAGCCATCTTTTGGCAGGCCAAAATGGACAACTTAAGCAAAGAAACACAAAAACGTAATTAATACATAGAAATGACTAATTAAATGTTATTCCCTCGGTAATACCCATATGTGTGTGTATTTATCTAGCAAAAGCAACACTCATTGCGGGTTATACTTACAAAATAAAGCACGGATCACAATTACATCACCAAAGCAACATATATCATGCAGTGTTCTATTTATTTATCATTAGTATGCGTACGAAATTTAGTTCACGTCATTAATTAAGCCATGCAGATGCAAATCCCACGTGTAATTCGATCATTAATAAGGTTGGTTAGTTATTTCCACATCACTCCAAACCATTAGTACGATTATAATTAATTAATTAATCTAATTAATAAAACGACATGCAAAATGGGGTGGGTATACAAAATTTTGCATTACCCGCTCCAGCAGTAGTAGTAGTAGTAGTAGTAGTAAAAGTAGTAGTAGTAGTATTAACATATGTAATGTTTTAGTGGCTTTAACATTTCCTCCCTTGGTTCTAGTTTATGAACACCTGCCTGGTTTGACTCAAATTATGTTTTGTAGGGACTGCCCCTGTCTGTTTATTGCCTGAAGTCCTGGCTGATAGTCCTGTTGGTTACTGATGAGCCTGTTGCACTTATGTCCATACATAGTCATCCCAGCTGTGGGGCTGACATATGTATGTGGTCATATTTTGGTTGTTCTTTAAATCCATCTCTACTGTTTTTACAGACCGTCACCAATACCGTGGAAAGAGTGGGGCAACATGTTTGCAAATACATAAAAGCTCTTGTCGGCATGAATTTCAGGTCAAAAAGGAAAACTGGTATGTCAATGTAGTCATTGGGAGTGGACCAGCCGCGGCCTGTGCATGTAAGAGCGGTAGAGCTGGGATGGGGAGGGATTCGACAGACGACCACGAGGGAATAATTATTTTCTCTCGTCATCTGTTGAAATTCCCCCCCACCCGGCCCCACCGCTCTTACCTGCATGGGCCGCGGCTGGAGTGGACGGGTAAAGGGTATTTGACTTTCACAAAAAGGGGTGGACAAGTCGGGAAATAAGATACATAAACCAGTATTAGAAAAAAGTACATTTGATGATGATTTGATGCATGTTCTACTCACAGACACAGCAAAAGGGAGAGATCATAAGGCAGTTTTCTACCATTTCAAAGGAACTCAAGTGTGCAAGTTTGGTAAGAGTGTCTACACAACGTATTGTACAATGGAAGGGTAAAAATACAGGAATGCTTCTAGCTTAGTAGAAATCACAACCTTCAGCAAGCAATATTGGTAGCAGGATCACTGCAAGGCATGTGGGAGCTAGAAACCATGGCAGAGAAGAGTAGCAAAGATGTGCGTTTAGTGAAAAGAGGAATACAAGGTAGGGAAACAAAACAAAAACATGGGAAGGACATTGGTGTAGATAAAGAGATAAAGAAGAAACATAAAGCATTGCTACAGATGTTCTTGCTGTTATCCACTTAGCCAACAAAAGAACATGCCCAACATCAGAGAAAAATGTGACAAATATGGAAGTAGATGCCATTTTTGCAAAGTATGCAGGCATAGAAGGGATTTAGTACTGTGCCTTGCATGGAGAGAGAGAATGAAGTATGTAACATGAGAATGTAAAACATAGCCTGAGTATCATCAGTGTGGGTGGGATACAGATGAAAAATGCAAGAAACCCTACTGCATGTTAACATTGAGGGAAGAAGACCTGGAAGTGTATTGGGGTCACTTTGTACCATTATTCTGAAAATGATGTAACAGAATTGGAAAGGAGTTAGAGCACAGCCATTTACAACTGGATGGGAATAGAGAGGAGACTGTTCAGTTGTGAGGGACCTGGGATACCAATTGAGCATTAAAAAAACAATGTCACAGGTGTAGGGTTTATGCATCTGATAAGGGGCCTCAATATGAGACTAAAGGCACAGACATAATCTGTTAGGGCCACTGCGACCTGATCTGAGTGTTTAGTGGTGGACAAGAGCATTGAGGGTATACTTCAGAAGTACAAGGATTTTTTTCACAGATATAATTGGATAGAGAAGAGTTCATGACATCAAATAAGAATAAAAGATGATGCAATTTGTGTTAAGCTCAGCCTACCTGTGTGTGCCAATCACTTTGACAGAGAACATTAGGACAATTTGGTTGTATGTATTTATTTTCTAATTAATAAATAAGTGTCAGTATTGCATTGACCCAGATTATTAAGCACCAGCCAGATGACCGGATTGAGGATGGAACACGTAACATCATAACCTCAGTTTTACCGGAGATAAGTTTGACGGAATTCCTGAACATCCACTCTGCACCGCCCTAAGAACTGAGTGGAAGTTAGTGCGAGCCTCTTCAATGTTACCATCAAGCATGATGATCAACGGTATCTCATTGGCGTGGTACATACAAGTCCAATGGGATGTGTTAAGGATAGCAAAAGAAGCCCTATGAAGATTGAAAATGGTTGGGATCATAGAAGAGCCTTTTGGGACACCACAAGAAACAGAGCATGCTGATGACCTGAAAGGGGGCCATAAAGACCATATGGCTGCGACCCAGTGGATAGGAATGGACCCAGTGCAGGAATTTCCCCTCTCCCAGTATCCCCAACAGTGTCATGATGCACAGTGTCAAAGGCTGCAGAGAGGTTCAGAAGAATCAAGGCAGCAACTAGTTCAGGTTCATCCACAGCTCATTTTGGATGGCTATAAGAAGAACTTCAGTTTAGTTCAGAGGCCAGGGGATGCTTCTCCATTATTGTGGAGGAGTGTTGTCCCACTGAAAAATAAAGTGATAATAAAACCATCTTATTTTTCTTACTGAGCCATTGCCAGCCTTTGGACGGGGTGAGGCCATACTGACGGAGCGTTATGTCAGCAACATGGAGGAGTGGTGGGCACTGTAAATGCGTGTGTCGGTTTGGCCGGCTGTCTTAGGATGGCCATACCGACATGCGCACTTACATTTCTCCAACCCACTTGTGTTGCACAGCCGGGTGGATAAATGGCACAGGCTTCCTGTGCCTGAGCGAGCGCCAAGTTAACCCGCTTAAGCCAATCACGGCGCGGCTCTCATGCTGCTAAATAGGATTACCAGCATGAGAGAAGTGTCCTGATAGTCCCAGGAAGGCTGTGCAGTGTCTTGGTTCCTTTTAAGTGAGCCAATTTGACTAACGCACCTGATAACAAGTGTATGTAAAGGCAAAGTCCAGGAATGCAAAAAAAATGGTGTCCCAGTGACATTGAGCCACCTTGTGAACCAATACACAGTGTACTTACCTGACACTTCGTGATGTGGCAAATTAAAGCGTTGCATGGACTCCAAGACATTTCAACATCCCACAACTCACGTTGAACTCTTTGAGACACCCAAAAATATCTTATTTCACCTCCAGCCTTAACTGTCTCTTTGCTAAGAACCATTGAACCGCATATTCCATTCGCCTACATACGAAACATTAAAAGACATCCAGAAGCACAGAGGCTGGACGTGGCAGAGACCGGAAGCCGCCGCTCCAGACATTCAATATCTGCCTCCCTGCGTCCCTCGGGGCTGGAGCGTCGCCTCTGTTCCCCGGACGGCACATTAGCGCTGCCATAATGGGCTCTGCCTCGATGTGGGATCCGACACATCGAGGCTCAGGTTTGTTTTCATCCCTGTGCCATGTTAATTGTGTTAATAAGGTGAATTAGGAGCACACTACAATAAACTTGACTCCGAGCCCTCAGCCTTGGGAATCGCGACATTCTGCACAAGTGTGCAGTGTAACCCCTGAGCTGACAACTTGCTCTCAAAGGCAGCCCTGGAAACCACCAAGCCGTTATCTTCAGCCGCACAGGCGCTTTTCTTCTCCAATGAGCATCGGTTTCCTCCTCTAAGCAGGGGGGAATCATTTTAGTACACTTCATTGACTGCATTACCCTGTAGGGGGCAAGTTACGCTCAAGGACAGTTTACAAAGCCTCCAGGTGACACTAACACCTGCTGCTTACAGTGCTTCGAAACTGCAAGTCTGGCAGTGAGCACTATGTTACAGAGGCCTCTATAGTTTAGGTTGACAGCTCTCTTTAAACATTTGATAACCAACCCTCACATGGACCAATTTCAACCAAGCTTGTGGAAATGGTGTTGAAAATCTAAACTTTTAGTGTGCCAAATTTGGTGCAGATCTCCCCAAGACTTTAAGTGGAATATAAAAAACTGAGGGCGGGGGTCTCTTAAAGGGCCGTGGCCGATGTAACTAAGGGCGTGGCTTAAAGACACTTAATCTAAAAAACTGTGCTTAGCATAGTGTGCCGACCGATTGGTCTTTTACTGCTTCTGTCATTGAATCCAGAATATGTAATAGCACAAGTAACATTACATATACAACAAGCCAGGACTATTGTCTTTGTTAATGGTTGTTAGTTGCATAAGACAAATAAGCAAGAACTATGATTTCGTTGTATATAATATTGTAAATGCTTTAGTTCTGAAATCATGAGACTGTGAAAGAACTATACCAAGTCTCTTAAGTTACATCAAAGGCAGTGAAGGGTGGTACTGCTGCAGAATTAAGATTTCTTTTTTTGATCCTGAGGGTGAGGGAAAAAAGGAGAGCCCAATAGGGACCCATCTCAGCACCTGCTTTTTAGAACTACCGGTGCTGAGTGCCAGCAGGACCCGGCTCTCTTAAAGCCCCCACCTGGCTTGCCTAGAGAATTAAAAAAACATACCGATTCGTTCCCATACAAAAAGCAAGTGTTTAATCAACATTTCCGTGTCACTCCAGCGATCAAGTTACACCTTCAAATATGCACACTAAGGCTGCCGTTCACTAAAGACCTGGTCACCAATTATGCAGTGTTTGTGATGAGTAACTTATAACTTGTACTAATAACTGTTAACTGGTGCGCATGTAAAGCGCTCAAATACCTTCGGTTTGAGTTCTGTGGTGTCGCGCTCTAGTCTTTCTCCTGCGTCATGCATCCACAATGCATTGTGGATGCACTGACGTGGAATTAGACACCATTTTGTATAGCCTGTCGCCAGTTGCCCGCTCTCCCTCTCCAATAAAGCACGTACTACTTCACACTCTGTGTGGACCTTCACTTTATTCATGTTCGCTGTGCACGTGATGCACTACAATTTGGCGACGAGTGAACCGTGACGAGTATAGCCCACGCAACCCTGCACCTCAAACTACATTTGCTACGAAATTGGCACGGAGTGAATGGAAGTTATCGGAATCTTACGCAAGCGGTATTCTACTTTCGGCACCTATATACTTCAAGGTACCCATTTAATTAGCTTGTTGCCGGAATTAATGTTCCTGTGCATTTCAAGTACACGGAGAGGGAGAGCGGTAGTGTCAAAGTAAGGGGAAAATGTATATTTTCTTCTGACATTCTGTGAGGAGAGGTTACTTTTCGAATTCCTGCTGTTCAGACAAAGTGGATTCCTGTCACCACGGATGTGTTATTGAGAACTGTTATTCAGATATGCTGTGTAGAGAAACTACATTCGAAATTCCCGCCTTATAAACTCATTGTATTCTTGTCAGTACTGGTGTTACGTCACGCTAAAGTTAACGGCGGCCATTTTGAATTCCAGTCAGCATTCCGATCACACGCTGCAACACCGTCTTTAGCTGTCATAAAATTGGCTGGATGTTACTCTAAGATTGTATGACTGTATTTCGCTCTTCATTACTCCCGCATTTGAACCTCATCGAGATTCATTCTCAGCTCATCTGAATGTTAGTCAGAACATTCTCTTAACAGTTATGGAGTCTTCGACGGCCATTTTGATGCAAGTTGTCTGACAACGGCAGTCATTTTGTACAATCAATTGTGAGGTCCTCATGTCATTCTTCGTGCTGTTTTTTTACTGCGCTGCCTCCACACGGTGATGCGCACACCTTCAAGCACCAAAGGGTCACATTCTATACAATTTATTGTGTATTCCTCACACGACCTTTCAAGCAGTGCTCGCCTTGCGCAATCCTCACATGGTGATGCGCACACCATATGCAGTGTTCATCGTGTGCCATCATTACACGGTGATGCGCACACCTTCTAGCACAATAGGAATTTCAAAGTAGGATTAGCCAGTGTTCAACCTTCAGGACCAGAGGCGGCCGCCTTAGAACTCTTAACATTTAACATACTCTTGTGCCTTCTCCTTACATCTCGCAGGTTTTGAGATTTTAACCTTTTGTATTGTGATGGGAGTATATACTTATTGAACTTGTGCAGTGAATTGCCCTTAGGAGTTACTCTTCTTGGTACTGCATTGTATACCACACGTCTTTACACTCATCAACATGTGTGTGCGAACATTTTCCTTGACAAACCCTGTTACTTTTCTTCCCAAACCAGGAGAGCCTGCCATGAAGTGGGCGGATTGGAAGTGTTATTTCTTGAACTATTTGTCTGCCATCGAAGAGGAAGGTGATGAAGAGTTCAGTAGTAAGAGGAGGAAAACATTTTTATTGCATCATTTGGGTCCAGAAGGGCTAAGAGTGTATTGTGAGATGGTTAAAAAAAACGAAATGCAGATGACAATGATGTCTTTCAACATGCTTTAGAAAATCTTGAAAGTCATTACCAACCTGTTATATGTGCAGCAGTTGACAGGTACAATATTTTTCAAAGGAAACAAAGTAAAACTGAAAGTGTGGACGATTATGTTGCAGTACTTTACGGAAAAAATTCAGGAGGCCAAAAACTCGCCCAAAGTGCTGTTTAAAACAGTTAATACCCTAGCCCACCCTAGTTCCCCTCCCATCCCAGCGAGTCAAGACTAATACAATAAGATAGCCAAATTGTTCTGCGACAAAGTTAATGCCATTTTCCTTACCTTCTCAAACACAAAGGCTCCTGATACACCTACTCGCCAGAAATAAATAAATGATAAAATCGAACTTAACAGCTTCAGCCCCCTCTCAGAAGGGGATACCCATAATCTCCTTGCCAAAGTGAAGTCAGTCTCCCCGTATGACCCTTGCCTGACAGAGATAGCAAAACTAGCGTCAAAGATAGCGGCTGGTAAACTGACATCTATCTTCAACTTAATGTACACAGAAGGATACTTCCTGAAAGACTGGAAACAGGCTTCAATATTACCCCTATTGAAGAAACCCAATTTGGATGCTAAAGATCCGAATATTTTTAGACCTATCTCCAGACTACACCTTCCAGCAAAAATAATAGAAAGGAATATGAACGGCCAACTCAATCAGTTTCTAAAATCATCTCAGGCTCTGAACTTGACCCATTATGGATTCAGAGAGGGCCACAGCACGGAAACGGTGCTCATAAAGTCCACGGAGGAAATAAGGACCATTCTCGATCAAGGAGGTAAGGCCGCCCTGATCATGCTGGACCTCTTGGCGGCATTTGACACGGTCCATCACACTTTACTGGTGGGCCGATTAGAAGAATTAGGAGTGAAGGGTACGGCCCCAAAACTCCTCAAATCCTTTCTCTCAGAAAGAACCCAAAGGGTCAATCTGGACAAATTTGAGGCTGAAGCATTCTCTTTTCCCTGTGGAGTTCCACAGGGTTCTTCATTAAGTCTGACACTTTTTAACATTTATGTGTCCTCCCTAGCCCCCCTGGTGGCGATACGACCCGAGCTGCTAGAGGACACCACATCCAGACTACAAGACTGCATGAACACAGTAGGAACTTGGATGGCACAAAATTGTTTACAGCTAAACTTCAGCAAAACGGAGGTTGTGCTTTTCGGCAAGAATCCAACTTTCTGGACCCCAGACTGTTGGCCAAACTCCCTAGGACCACTGCCCTCCCCAACTAGAAAGGTTAAGAACCTAGGAGTATGGATTGATGATACACTTAGTTTCAAGGACCAGGTGAACTTCGTGGCATCTACTACTTCATACATCATTATATCATGCAAGAAAATAATAACTCTACTACCTAAAGACGCACAACAGACGGTAGTTACAGCATTGGTAATGTCGAGGTTAGACTATTGCAATAGTCTCTACCTCAAGTTACAAGAAGGAGCAATGAATAAATTACAAATGCTGCAAAATGCAGCGGCCAGACTCCTCACGGGTCCTCCAAAATATGCATCGGTTAAAACAGAGATCAAAAAACTTCACTGGCTACCAATTACGAAGCGCACCCAATTCAAGGCGCTATGCCTGGTCTTCAAGGTCCTCCAGGGAACAGGCCCAGACTTTTTAAAACAACACTTCCGTTGGTACTCACCTAAAAGAGCACTCCGGTCCTCAGATGCTAAATTGGTGAAATTACCCATGATGAAAAAAGCTATCTGGGGCGGTAGAAGCTTCATTGCCAATGCTGCTAAAGCATGGAATACCCTCCCAATACATCAGAGACGCATGACCAATCTGATGGCCTTCAGGAAGGCTTTAAAAATGTGGCTTTTCACAGACTAGCTCACGCAACACACCAATCTTATGATCCCTCTCGAGATCTTCACCCTAGCGCCAGGACACCTCCGGGTAGCAGCTGCGCTCTACAAATGTAATTAACATTAACATTAACAGCACTTAAGAAATTAGCTATTCATTGCAAGTTTGGGTATTTTCATGATGAGTTTATCCGTGATCAGATTATAATGCATACAATTAACACTAATGTACAAGAAAAATTGTGGGTATATGGGGATGCTCCACTTAATGAAATTATAGCCATTGTAAAGAAAGCTGAAATGTCCAAGAGGTGTGCTGTAGCAGCTAAGAAAGAAAATGACAATAGCTCAACTGTATGTAAGGTGTCAGATAAAAGTGTTGGGGGTAACAAACAGACTCCTGTAGTGGAGAACAAACACAATAAGAAACCTGTTAGGAATTATTCGGCACCTATCAAACTTGTAAATGAGAAGCGCCCTTGTTGTTATAGATGCGGTGCTCTCACGCATATGGCTAATGACAGAAATTGCCCCGCCTTTAGAACAAAGTGTACATATTGTGGTGTTGTAGGACATCTAGCCAGAGTGTGTAGAAGGAGATCAAGTAAGACCTCTGTCAAATGCGTTTTGTACGGAACCGAATCTGATGAGGGGGAAGAATACACTAATGATGAATGTGTCTTATGCATTGAAGAAAACGTTTTAGGTATAGACAATTGTACTAAGAAAAAGCCTTCTTGTCTTATTAACATTGGGGGAGTAGATGTAATGATGGTAGCGGATTCAGGTTTGCCTTACACCATAATACAGCACAGTATGTGAGAAGAGGAATTCGCTGAAACCATAGGCAAACACCTTAAACACACTGACGTGCATCCTGTTACATTCACAGGGGAAATAATTCCTATGGTGGGTTTCAGGAACCTCAAATTTGAGTTTAAGGGAAGAGATACAGAAGGGAAGTTGTACGTAGCAGAAAGAGGACCTTCCTCTTAGCATTGGGAAACTTTCAAAATTTACACACAAAATAGTATTGAAAGATGGATCGACTCCTGTAAGTCACAAAGTCCACAACATTCCATTCAACACCAGAGAGGCTATGCAAATGGAATTACACCGATTGGAAGAAAATTGTATAATGGAACCGATTGAATGGTTGGCACCCTTAGTAATGGCACGTAAGCAAAATGGCAGCGTGCGTCTGTGCAGAGACCTGATGGAGCTTAATAAGAACATTGTGGTGGACAAATTTCCCCTACTAAAGATAAAAGAAATGCTGGCTCAAACCAAAGGGGTCAAGTGGTTCTCCACAGTAGATTTGACTGCAGCTTACCACCAAATATCCCTTCATCCATCAAGCAGGAGGTTGACATCTTTCATAACGCCATTTGAATGTTACAGATTTAGACGCCTACCTTTCGGCCTAGCATTTGCTGCCGCAGTCTTTCAGAAACTTATGCACAAATTGTTCAGGAACTTAAAAGGAGTCTTGTATTTCCAGGATGACATACTCATAATGGGGAAAGACAAATCCGAACATGACTACAAATTGAAAGAAGTTTTAAGAATATTGTCAGTTAATGGCCTTACAGCAGAACTAAGCAAGTGCAAGTGTAAGTTTGGTCTCCGTTCAGTGTCATACCTGGGTCGTGAAATCAGCGAAAAAGGAATAACTCCCGAAAAGGACATCATTGACGCCATCAAGTCAGCTCCAGAACCTAGATTGAAACACTATGTAAGGTCGTTTCTAGGCCTAGCGGAATTCTACAGCAAATTCGTGAGGAACTTCGCCACCAAGACTCATACCATGCGCCAGATTCTGAAGGAAAAAAATACCTTCATATGGAATGCAGAAACAAACCGAGAATTCGAGAGGATCAAGGATGACATCTGTGATGCTATACCTCTACAAGGTTATGATATGTCAGCCCCGAGTATTTTAACAACTGATGCCAGCGAGAAAGGCCTCGGAGCTGTTCTATCTCAGCTGTCAAATGAAGGGATAGAAACAACCATAGGTTTTGCTTCGCGGTCCCTCACTCCCTGAGAAGAAACATTTTCTGTAATAGAAAAGGATATCTTGGCGTCCCTCTGGGGCATGGAAAGATTCAGACACTACATATGGGGCACACAATTTAGAATTAGGACTGATCACAAACCCCTGGTGAAAGTCCTCACTTATAGTGGCAACCTAAAAGCCACCCCCGCATTGCCAAAATTACGTTACGATCATTGGACTTTGTCTATGATGTAGAGTATCTGCCAGGCAAGAAAAACAAAGTAGCAGATTACTTTATTCGGTCTCGGAACAGAAGTTTCCCACAATAAATGGGAAGACTACTGCGTAGCATTTATGGAAGATAAAGAAGATGTCATAAGCACTCAGGAGTGGAAATCAGCATATGACAAGGATCCAACTTTGGAATCGCTCAAGCTCTTTGTGACGCAAGAGTGTCCAGAAAAAATAATTTGAAAGAAGAGCACAAAAAATGTTGGGAGCTGTGAGAAGAACTATCTATTAGCGATGATGCAATCTTTATAATGAGAGAAGACAAAGTAATTCCTCCAGAAGCCCTGAGAATACGCATACTTAACATTATGCACAAAGGTCATCTTGGTATCGTCAAGTCTAAGAGGGGAGTGAAGTCATCCTATTTGTGGCCTGGCATCGACAACGAGATCAAGACGAAAGTGAAAGCATGCGTCTATTGCTCCAACGCCGACAAATCATTAGTCTCATTGAGGCCACCATTGGGAGAATACAGCATTCCTGAGAATCCTTGGGGGGAACTCTCTAGTGACGTATTAGGACCCGTCCTTGACTCACGGAGTGTGGCGAAATATGTCATCGTACTAATGGACAGATACTCAAAATGGCCAGAAATTAAAATCTGTGAGAGAACAGATACCTCTGGTGTCATTGCATTCTTAACCAGCACATTTCTACGTGAAGGCATTCCCAGAGCCATACTATGCGACAACGGACCACAATTCACGTCAGAAAAATTTTCCTGAGAAGAAACGGCATTAAAGAAAAACACACTCCAGTGTACCATCCAGTGGGAAATGGATCAGTAGAACGTTTCAACCGCATCATCATGGGATCCTTTCAGGAAGCCCTAAATGCTGGAAAAGATTGGGAAACGGAGATTGAGAAGACGATATGGGCATATCGCATAACCCCCACCTTGGCTGGATACAGTCCTTTTAAAATATTGCGAGGAAGAGAACCCTACACCCGTGACAATAACGTGTGGATGAACCTAAAACTTCAGAGCAGATGGTCCCCATCCATTGTGAAAAGCAACTTAGAAAAGGCACAGAAAATATACAAGTAATACTACGACAAGAAACACGGAGTGAAGGACTCGCATCTTAGTATTGGTGATTGGTTCAGAATCAAGCTAGGCACCACCTGTAGGAAGGGGAGTAGCAGGTTCAGCCAGCCCCAACAGATCAAGGAGCTGTGTTCCCGATCTGCCATGCTAAGTAATGGTAAAATATGGTCTCTCACCAGAATGGCCAAATGCAACAAAGTTTTATGGTGGGGAAGGACAAGAGTACCGATGGGTGGTTGTGGTCTGAGGTAGAAAGTCTAGAGCCCACTGCTGACAACAGGGAACATCTAGAGCCCACTGCTGACAACAGGGAACCAGATGCAGATGAGCCTGGGGAAGCAGGAAATCCTGATCACTCACCTATTTGACCCCACCCTGAATCTAGTGATATTGAAAACCTTGAGACACACTGGCCAAAGCATTTTCAGGGATGTGGTTATTGAATCTGAGTCTGAGTCCCTAGAAACAGACGTACACTCACCCCATGCTTCTCCTAAGTACACCCGTAGGGGAAGGACTATTGTGTTTCCAAAAAGATATAATGAATTTGATATGCAGCCTACCTGAACTGTCTATGCTAGTTCAGTCCCTACCGCATAAATATTCCACAGTATTTATTGGATTGTTACATATATTTACTCTACAACTATTTATTTGGACTTGCTATTTATAGTCACTGTTGTATTTATATGGTATTTATTGGATTCTCCTATAAAACGTTTCTACAGCTATGTATTTGGATGCGTTCCTTTTCTCCCCTCATTGTGCTTCTGCTCCCTTATCCCATATTTATTTGATAATTGCTCACCACTAGTTCACATGTGTATTATCCTGTTTTTACCCTTTTGTATCAGGTTGTAAAGGGGGAAGATGTGTGGTGTTGCGCTCTAGTCTTTCTCCCGCATCATGCATCCGCAATGCATTGTGGATGCACTGACGTGGGATTAGACACCATTTTGTATAGCCTGCCGCCAGTTGCCCGCTCTCCCTCTCCAATAAAGCAGGTACTACTTCACACTCCATGTGGACGTTGTCTTTATTCATGTTCGCTGTGCACGTGATGCACTACAAGTTCGTGCTATATAAAAACTGCGAAGAAAAATATATATATATATTGGTCGATTAGAAAAATAAGAAATCGGAGTGGGTTAGAAAATGATCTTCTAATGAATATTAATTAGGCAGGTTGCAAATTGCGACTCTTTCCAATAGGCCTACAAAGACAGGGATGGCGGCCTGCAAGGTTCTGCAGACCTCCATGCTGTCTTTACAATTCAAAGTTGACATGTTTTTTTAAAGCTGCTTAAATTAATTCAAGGAAACCTGGCTTCTTTAAAAAAACTTCGCAATTTTGAAAAACTTTGGGGAGAGAAGGCAGTGGCCCTCTGGACCATGGCATACTCCCACCAAAGCTGCCACCTTGCTTCCTTAAAAGGGACTCCTACCCCTTTCTAAATCAGTTATCACCACAACTTTGGAGTTGATAACTTTTCAATGGTTTGCGAACAGAATTGCAGTTGCAAACCACTGATACATTGGGGTCCAAATCCCAATTTGTGATTTCTAATCCATTTCTGAACACATTTACTGATTCAGAAAGACTTTTGCTGAATGGGTTTAGAAAATTCAACAATGCATTTTTGCAATGGGCAAACATCTGCCACATAATCCATCATCTGCTGCATAATATGCAGATTTTAACAAAAAAAGATATTGTTTCTAGCTCAAACAGTTCGAAAGCTACTAAACTTGTTGCAGAGCAGGGCCCTTTGCAAAGCTGGACTGTCCACCTTTCTGTTGCTTCCTGCTATATTTGGATGTTAAACTAGTACTAATGAGGTGCAACCAATGCCCAGAGTGATACCAAGTTTAAAAATGATGAAATAATGAAGTAATATTATAACAGAATGTGGCACATTTTGCCACATAATTTGGCTTCGCTTGCCTCATAATTTTCTCAACCCTGCCAAATATTTTGGCCCTTTTCTGACGCATAGTTCCAATGTTCCTGGGTATGTTCTGTCTTGATTGTAGAAGATACATGGGTGCTCGAATATTCTTGTTTTCACCGAACTATGGTGCTGCCTATACAGTTCTGCGGATAGACAAGAACATAAACACAAGAAGCCAAGAATATAAACCATAAAATCAGAAGAACAAATGATCCATTCATTCAGTTACTTTATTCGGATACAAACCTGTCCATAAAAGAGAGATTCACATTACAGCACATAAAAACGCAAATTCATGGTAATCATAAAACCAATATATAAGACCAACACAATAAAATATCATTCTTACAGTGCACATCATATTGCGGGCACAAACAGCAATTTTTTAAAAAGCGCCCACACGGAGTACCAATTCATCATCTTCCAAATTAAGGATAGTCCTATAAGCAGTTTCAAAGTGAACAAGTAAATGTTTTTTTAAAAAAGGCGTTAAAAACCATTTGGTATACTGTATATAGAACTTACAAAAGAATAAAAAAATGTAGTGTAGTCCGCCCGCTCTGGCCGTCATATGGGAATGGCAAGGAGTCAGGATTAGCATGAAAACCAAGAGGGAAACAAAGTAAAACATTCACTGTGCCAGCCCTTAGACGGAAAAGGAGTCCCCGCTCCCAACAGCCAATAGGTTTTGTAAGATAGCTAGCCAACTGATAACAAGTGTTCTTAATAGACATGAAAGTGGCTACAGTTGGTTTTCTTTACTCCCGATCAAGTTTATCCATACTATAATACATATAAAATGCCGTCCAGAGATAATTTTTACTTACAGTATCTGTCTCATGTGGGCTTTCAAAAATATGTTCATAATTGACCCTGCTCAAACTTGATCTCACCTCAGCTATCCAGGGGATATCCATTCTCTTTTCATACTTAATGCAATCTTTAATAATTTCTCTTGTGGGGGACGCCGCTGGAGTTCTCCAAATGGCTAGCCAGAATAGAGCGGGCGAACCTTTATGCAATCTTTAATATAATGTAGATTTAATTCACCATGACAAACGTATTGGGATGTAGAGATAGGGGCTCCCAACAGTTTCCGACAGAACCTATTTTCATCGTACTGGGTGTTACAACTTTTTGAGAAGCCCCATACCTCTGTGCCATAGGTTGCCATAGGTATACACTGAGATTTAAAAAAAATTAATATAGCTAAAATGACCCCAACCTCCCAGGTTGGGGGAGACTAAGAACCAAATGAATAGCTTTGGAAAACTTATTCCTAGAGTATACCATATGAACAGACCATGGACCATTAGCAGCAAAAACCAATCCCAGATAGGGAAAAGTGTTAGTGCATTGTAAATTTTGATTACCCACGGAAATGGAGTTTCAGGTCGCTTCAATGGTTCACAAGCCATTATAAAATATTATTTAAAATTTGTGCATAGGTCTAAAGAGGCCACAAAATCAACAAACCCCTGTACTAGAAGGCGTAGGTTACGACCCATTAATACTGCATTATCGGCATTTAATAGGGCTGGGAGTATATTGCCATTGATTCTAAGGAAGTCGTTGGTAAGCGCTATCAGGGAATTGTGTAAATTGTTAATGTATAAAATAAAGAGTAATGGGGCCAGAACACATCCCTGCCTGACCCCTCTTCAGACTCTGATGTCATTAGAGACCTCCCCACCAGTATTGATCCTGACCCGAGCTTTCAAGTCCCTATGGAGATATGCTAAATAGTGTACTAAAACCTTGTCCAACCCATTTTCTGAAAAAATGGACCATAGTCGTGATCGGTTGACATAATCAAAGGCTGAGGTCAGGTCCATAAAAGCCAAATATATTGCTGACCGCTGCGCAATAGTATATTTCCCGATCAAAAGAAAAAATGATAAATGTATCAGTCTTTTTCTGTCTGTCTACATGAGGAAGTCTTTATTCTGTCACATTCTTACTGTGCAGACTTTGCATTTGTTAAAAGTGTATAAAACCCTTAATGTCAAGAGGATCACTTCTGTCTGGCTGGGACACTGCTTCACACCAGATAGTTCTAAGGGAAAACATAAAAAAACACATGTTGATCTGACATTAACCTCACTATCATTTCTTTCCCCACTTCCTTCCTGGAACCCCCAAAAGTAACTCATTGTGGTCTTTAACAGGCAAGTGTAGAAAGTATGGACAGTGGAATATATATTATCTACTGGCGGTCGCCAGTAGATAGTTATAGTTAGGACCGTGTTTCCATAGGAAATCCGCAACATTCTATTTGGAATAACTTTGGCGCCGGTTGTCGAATCCTCGCGAAATTTTCAAAATAGGTGGGGCGCTCCGCTCCGCTCCTACCCTGAAAGTCTCGGGGGGATTCATCAAGCGGGGGCTGAGAAAAAAGGGGGGTCCCAAAACGCGTTTCCCCATGCAATGTTCCATAGGGACCTTTAGTCCAAGGTACAGCCCGAACGGCTGAACAGAATTACTTGAAATTTGGCAAAGAGGTAGTCCTCAGGTCAGGCATGTGCCTTTTGCATATATGGTGTCAATCTGTTCAGTAGTTCCTGAGAAAATCAAAAGTAAATTCATATACATATCTGGGCGGAGCCTAACCACACATCTCATTGTGAGATCTGATTGGCTGTCAGTACTTCATCCAAGAAGTGTTGGCAGCCATCTTGGGACCAACATACATGATAGCACCTCATTAAAAAGCATTGCAGTTGATAGAAGGTTTTAAGACTTTAGTTACATTATAAATCAATTGTTGATGGTACCATACTCATTTTAGGAATTGTGGTGTGTTCTAAGGTGATTTTACCATGTGAAAAAGACTTCTGCTGTGATATCACGAACCATGTTTGAGAGAAACAGGGGTGGGGGAATCATATCGCCCGACGCCCGAACCATGTTGTTTATATTGACGGGCAAGAAGATTTATTGTCTATTTTAATCACTTTAAAACAACAGGCTGTGGGCACTCTGGGGCTCACAGCCAATCCGAAGCTTGCAGAGAGCCTTTGGCGGCATCTGATTGGCTAGCAGCCCATGACTGGGCTCTAGCCAGTGATTGGCTGGGGGAGTGAAACGTCACTCAGCCTCTGCAAGCAGTAGTCCGTGGCCGCCACGAGGCTTGCAATAAGCATTCAGGTAAAATAAGCAGTTTTGCCCGCTTGAATTGTGTGATATTGTGACGAAGGTGCTGCGATTTTCTTTTATTTATATTTTTAGCAACCGTGCGTGGGTAGATTAATTAGTACAAAAGCCTAGGCCTGGCCCGCCTCAGATGAGGACATCAAAAAAGCGTATTGCAAGCAGGCGCGCTGCGCTACCACCGCTTCATGGGGGAAACACCCATTACAACGAATTCAGATTCACGTGCTGCCATCGCAACGCGGGTTTAACATCGCGGGTCCGGAGCCTTCATACCGCAGATGGAAACAGATCTGCAGATTAATGCTTTCAAAAGAGACATCCGTTGGTGACTTGCAATTTATAACTTAAAGTCCAAATATAGAATAGTGAACTATTAACTTTCAGCCCAGAACTGCATAAACACACCGACAAATATACATTAAAAAATTGATTAATGTTGCAAAGAGGGTACATTTGGCGAAAAAACGATTCTTATTATTAAAGGAAGCTCCCAACTTTGCTGTTTCTTTTTCGACTCTGCGTTTGTGCTTCTCCACACCAAGCACTCTTAAACTACTGCCTACCAGTATGGGTGACATGTGACTCCTACACTTTCACTCCTTTGGCTTATGGGCAAAAAAACATTGTCGCACACGGCGCAGCCAGCACTAAAAGCTTTCGAAGCACCTGCTGCAGCGTTACTTTCCGCCGGCAATTACCAGGCCTCACAGAAATGTGTAGGAAACTTGTGTGATGAATTACCATCCTGGAAAGAGATCCGTGTTTTGTATAGTTAGTGCAGAGGGTTAATATGCCTGCTGCAAAGAACATGTACGAAGTCGATTACAGAGTGCATAGGATGAGAACAGATCTGCAGATTAATGCTTTCAAAAGAGACATCCGTTGGTGACTTGCAATTTATAACTTAAAGTCCTAATATAGAATAGTGAGCTATTAACTTTCAGCCCATAACTGCGTAAACACACCGACAAATATACATTACACAATTGATTAATGTTGCAAAGAGGGTACATTTGGCGAAAAAACTATTCTTATTATTAAAGGAGGCTCCCAACTTTGCTGTTTCTTTTTCGATACAACTTACCGATTCGCAAGGAACGTAGGGCTCACGTCTGGCCAGCTGCAAAAGTGAGGGGGAAATGGCAGGAGGCACGCTGGCTGACACCTTTTATATCCCACCCATACGTTTTTAAAGGGGTGACGGTAAATTAGTACATTACGTATGGTTTGAAATGTACGTATTTTGTGGGAATAAATACACAGCCAAAAAAAATGGAAAAAAGGGGAATAGAAATAAAAGAATTGCCGTCAGGGTTAAGGGAAGGGGGCGCAGGGGGGCAGGGACGAGATAATATCGCTTGACAAGTTTTCCTTTAGCATTATTATTGCACAGCATTCAATGGTTTACTGATTTTAATAAAGCAAAAATATATTAATGTTTCTCTGTCAGCCGGAGCCCTTAGGTTTGATATGGAACGTACCTGAAACCTATGTTTTTTTCAGTGAATTTCAATGGTTTTTTAAATGCTAATTTCTAACTATGCCTACAAAGGTAGGACATGTGAAAAAAGAGGAAGAAAAGTGCAGAAAGAAGCAAGACAAATACAGAAAGAGGCAACAGAAGTCCAGAAAGACGAAGAAAAGTGCAGGAAGAAGCAAGAGATGTGCAGAAAGAACTAACAGAGGAGCAGAAAGTCCTCCTGTGCCCCCAACTTTTTACTGACGGGTACTGGTGGTAACTGACTGACTAACCAGGTCTGGAGCCAGTGCTATGATGAAAGACACTTAGAATACAGTGAAAACACCTCCATACACTAGGGAACACTATCTGTTGAGGTACCCCTGTAATTAGCATGACCTCCTCTGTATTTGCCTTGAGTTAGTGCCTGGGTCATTGCATGAGTACACGGGTAGTGACTGGATGATTAGAGTGCTGCAAGGACAATGAATGGTGATTTTATAACTGCTTGGGTTTTGGCGGAGTGATTGGATAAGTACATGATGCTGGAAGGCTGATTTGAGGAGTGCATGGGTAGTGACAGAGGGATTTCTGGAGTGCATGGGTACAACCTGGATAATTGCAGGAGTGAATCACTACTGTGTAGGTGGTTAGAGGTCTGCATGGGTAGTGCACAGGTGATTGTAGCAGTGCATGTGTTAGTGCCTGGGTCATTCCATGAGTACATGGGTACTGACTGGAAGATTAGAGTACTGCAAGGAGAATGCATGGTGAATTTATAAGTGCTTGGGTTTTGGTGGAGTGATTGGATAAGTACATGGTGCTGGTTGGGTGATTGAAAGAGAGCATGGGTACTGACAGGGTGATGGCTGGACTCCATGGGTAGTGCTCAGAGGATTGTAGCAGTGCATGTGTTAGTGCCTGGGTCATTGCATAAGTACATGGGTACTAATGGGATTATTAGAGTAATGCAAGGACAGAGCATGGTGAATTTATAAGTGCCTGGGTTTTGTCGGAGTGATTGGATAAGTCCATGGCACTCGCTGGGTGACTGGAGGAGTGCATGGGTAGTGACAGGGCGATGGCTGGACTGCATGGGTACTGCTCAGAATATTGTAGCAGTGCATAAGTTAGTGCATGAGTCATTGCATGAGTGCATGGGTAGTTACTGGATGATTAGAGTGCTGCAAGAAGAGTGCATGGTGAATTTATAAGTGTTTGGGTTTTGGCGGAGTGATTGCATAAGTACACACATGTCATATCAGGCCCACCCCCTCCCATCACCACTGTGCAAACGCGCCCCCTGGCGGGTTTAATTTGGGGGATTAATTCCCCTTGAATCCTGAGGGTCCCTGGGGGCCAACTAGCCCACCAGGTACCTCCAGTAAGCGCCACAGAGCTGCTTTGCAGAGAGGTGGTCCAAGGCCACGCCCCTTTTTACACCTCTCTGCAACGCAACTCTGTGGCGCTTACTGGATGTACCTGGTGGGCTAGTTGGCCCCCAGGGACGTTCAGGATTCAAGGGGACTTAATCCCTCAACTTAAAACACAGGCCAGGCTTCCTCCCTGCACCACTGTGCAAACGCGCCCCCTGGAGCATTGTAAATTGGGGGATCAAATCCCCTTGAGTCCTGAGGGTCCCTGGGGGCCAACTAGTCCACCAGCTACCTCCAGTAAGCACCACAGAGCTGCGTTGCAGAGAGGTGTAAAAACAGGCATGGCCTCCCAACACCTCTCTGCAACCCAGCTCCCTAGCGCATACTGGAAGTACCTGGTGGGCTAGTTCGCCCCCAGGGACCCTCAGGATTGAAGGGGACTTAATCTCCCAATTTACAATGTGCCAGGGGGTGCGTTTGCACACTTGCTATGTCAGACCCTGCCCCTTCCCTTCACCACTGTGCAAACGCGCCCCCTGGCACATTTTAAGTTGGGGGATTAATTCACCTTGAGTCCTGATGGTCCCTGAGGACCAACTAGCCCAACTAGAACTTCTGGCCCATCTCCCTGCTTTCGTTCTCGGCGAAGGTCATCGAGAAGACCGTCAACAAACAACTGACCCGCTACCTCGAGGAGAACAGCATCCTGGACCCATCCCAGTCCGGGTTCTGCAGCAACCACAGCACCGAAACGGCCCTCATCGCTGCCACCGATGATAACAGGACCCTGCTAGACAACGGAGAAACCGTGGCCCTCATCCTCCTTCACCTGTCAGCCACCTTCGACACGGTCTGCCACCGCACACTACACACAAGCCTCCATGACGCCGGGATCCAAGAGAAGGCCCTGGACTGGACCACCTCCTTCCTCACCAGCAAAACACAGAGCGTCCACCTCCCTCCCTTCTGCTCCGAAGCCACCGGGATCATCTGCGGCGTACCCCCGGGCTCATCCCTCAGCCCAACGTTGTTTAACATCTACATGGCACCGCTCGCCCACGTTGCCCGATTGCACGACCTCAACATCATCTCTTACGCCGATGACACCCAGCTGATCCTCTCCCTCACCAAGGACCCCCACACCACCAAAACCAACCTCCACGAAGGAATGAAGGCGGTTGCCGAATGGATGAGGAACAGCCGACTGAAGCTGTACTTGGACAAGACGGAGGTCCTCATCCTCGGATCCACCCCTTCGGCCTGGGACGACTCCTGGTGGCCGGCCGCACTGGGAACAGCTCCAACACCGACCGACCACGCACACAACCTAGGGGTCATCCTCGACTCCACCCTCTCCATGACTAAGCAGGTCAACGCCGTCTCTTCCTCCAGCTTCAACACCCTCCACATGCTCCGCAAGATCTACAAGTGGATCCCCACCAAAACGAGAAGAATGGTCACCCAGGCCCTAGTGAGCAGCAGGTTGGACTACGGAAACGCCCTCTACGCAGGAGCCTCGGCCAAACTCCTGCAACGGCTTCAACACATCCAGAACGCCTCTGCACGCCTGATCCTCAACATCCCTCACCGCAGCCACATCACACCCCACGTGAGAGACCTGCATTGGCTCCCCATCAACAAGAGGATAACCTTCAAGCTTCTCACCCACGCACACAAGGCACTCCACAACACCGGACCAAAGTACATCAACAGACAACTCAGCTTCTACACCCCCACTCGCCAGCTCCGCTCCGCCTATCTCGCCCTCGCCACAGTCCCCCGCATCTGAAGAGTGACCGCCGGCGGCAGATCATTCTCCCACCTCGCCGCCAAGACCTGGAACACCCTCCCCACACACCTACGGCAGACCGAAGACCTGCTGACCTTCAGAAGACATCTCAAGACCTGGCTCTTCGAGCAGTAGCAGCATTCCCCACCCCCCAGCGCCTTGAGACCCTCACGGGTAAGTATTGCGCTTTACAAATGCTATGATTGATTGATTGATTGATTGATTGCACAGTAGTGCAGGGAGGGGGCGTGGCAAGTGTGCAAACGCGCCCTGTGGCATGTTTTAAGTTGGGGGATTAAGTCCCCTTGAATCCTGAGGGTCCCTGGGGGCCAACTAGCCCACCAGGTACCTCCAGTATGCGCCAGGGAGCTGCGTTGCAGAGAGGTGTTCAGAGGCCACGCCCCTTTTTACACCTCTCTGCAACACAGCTCTGTGGCGCTTACTGGAGGTACCTGGTGGGCTTTGCAATATTTACAAATGGTAGTGGTGATCTTATTGGTAGCACATCACTCTCTAAGTGCATTATCCATTAATCCATTAACTCACAGTATTGGTGCCCCTCAAGGTTAGAAATCCACACCCCACTACCTAAGGTGTCAACTCACTGTGGCCCAAAAGGCACCCAGTGGAACGTCAAAACATATACACAAACCTCGGCACTCTAATCAATTCATAAACAATGTTTTTCTTTTATTAATGTAGATCAATTCGAAATACCACTTAAACTTAAAACTTGCTGTTCAATTAAATATACATATGGAACAAAAAGAGCATTGTAATTCAACGATGGAAAACTTGATACAATGATCCTTCCGTGTGATGTTGGACCGGCAGCCGACACATGTTTCGTTTCAAAGAAACGTTTTCAAGGCTTCAGTGGATAGTAACCAAATTCTCAAAGTATTCCATAAAGTATTCTGATCTTCCAGCGCGGATATTCAGTCTTATTAGATAAAATATTTTTATCCGGAACTAAAGTAGTGCCCCATATTTCAATTGAATATTGTAATGAGCACAGGTTAGTCAGCGAGGAGCGTAGGACTATGATATGCCCCTGTCCAAATGAATCCCGTCGTGTATCGAGGCAGTCCCGAGTAGATCAGAATACTTTATGGAATACTTTGAGGATCCTGAAAGTTTCACGGTGATTCGTCAAGCGGGGGCCGAGAAAAAAGGGGGGTCCCAAAACGCGTTTTCCCCATGCAATTTCCCATAGGACCTTTAGCCGCAGCTACAGCCTGAACTGCTGAACGGAATTACACCAAATTTGGCAAAGATGTTGTCCTTAGTTCAGACTCATGCCTTTTGCTTAAATGGTGTAAATCCGTTCAGAAGTTCCTGAGAAAATGACATTTAAAAGTACATATATATCTATGGCCTCAGAGGGTCCGTGTACCCTAAGCGCAGCCTAAGCGCACCCTGCCGTGCACGAGCTGTATTCTAATTGGCTGTCAACACTCCAAATCAGGAAGTGTTGGCAGCCATTTTGTTCCTCGGTAGAACCGAGGCACAAGAAATCAGCAAAAGAAATGCGAAAAACGCAAAAAGGGGGCAGGGTAGAAACACCCTGACCCCCTAGGCCTGCTCAGGGGGTCCCACAAGGATCCCCAGGCTCAAAAAAAGCATTTTTTTTTTTTAAATCGGCGAGATTCGCACACCCAGCACGAATTTCAGCCGCTTCTTTGGTAATTAGCCCCCGGGGGGGGCATTTTCAAAAAATAGTGTGGGGGGTCCCAATCCCCCCCACAATGTCCCGGGGACCGCCACCCCCGGGGCTTATTAATATTGGGTGGGGGGGGGCTCTCAGGCCCCCCAGCCCTGGGGACTGCCACCCCCTGGGGCTTCTTCAAAATGTGGGAGCGGGCGCCTTGTCTAGGCCCTGGGGACCACCATCCCCCAGGGCCGGCTCCTGCAGTGTCCCGGGGTGCCCACCCCCAGGACACTGTAGTTTGCAATGACAGGGCGGGAGCCTCGCGGCTCCCACCCTGTCATTGCAAACTGCTTTCCTATTTGAAAGAGAGAGCAGGAAACCTGCTCTCTCTTCCAAATAGGAAAGCAGATTGCTTTTCCACAGGGGGAGCAGCATGTTAGCTGCTCCCCATGTGAAAAATCAATGCCGGCTCCTGCAGGACGCGGGGAGCCAGCTGGGACCGTGGGGGGATTGGGGACCCCCCCATGGGCCCCAACGAAGAGGGCCAGCTCCGGGGGATGGGGTCCCCGGGGCTAATAGTGGCCCGGGAGGGGGGCCACACATCCCTCTCCTCAAAAAAAAAAAAAAAAGAAACGGCCCCGGGGGATGGGCTCCCCGGGGCCATAAGTGGCCACAGGAGGGGGGCAAGGCAGCCCCCCCTCCAAAATATATATTTTTTAAAAACAGGGCCATGCCCCGGGGGATGGGGTCCCCGGGGCAAATTATGGCCTCGGGAGGGGGGGCCACGCGTCTCCCTTCCCGATTTTTATATTTAAAAAAAAAATTGGGGGCAGGCCCTGGGGGATGGGGTCCCCAGGGCCAATATTAGAAAAAGAAGGGGGACTACACAGCCCCCTTCTTAAAAAATAAAAAATAAAAAAACGGGATCGGGCCGGAGGCCACGCCCCCTCCTTGCACCACTCTGCAAACGCGCCCCCTGGCGTGTTTGCAGAGGGGGAACTAATTCCCCTTGAATACTGGGGGTCCCTGGGGGCCAACTAGCCCACCAGGAACCTCCAGTATGCGCCAGGGGGCTGCGCTGCAGAGAGGTGTATTGAAGCGACCTCCCTTTTTACACCTCTCTGCAAAGCAGCTCTGTGGCTCTTACTGGAGGTACCTGGTGGGCTAGTTGGCCGCCAGGGGAGCTCAGGATTCAAGGGGACTTAATCCCCCAACTTAAAACACGCCATGGGGCACGTTTGCACAGTGGTGAAGCTAGGGGGCGGGGCCTGAGGTGATATGTGTGCAAACACTCCCTGTGGCGCGTTTTAAGTTGGGGAATTCATTCCTCTTCAATTCAGAGGTCCCCTAGGGGCCAACTAGTCCACCAGGTACCTCCACTAAGTGCTACGGAGCTGCGTTGCAGAGTGTTGTAAAAAGGGGCGTGGCCTCTGAACACCTCTCTGTAACACAGCTCCCTGGTGCATACTGGAGGTACCTGGTGGGCTAGTTGGCCGCCACGGGACCTCAGGATTCAAGGGGACTTAATCCCCAAACTTAAAACTCGCAACGGGACGCATTTGCACAGTGGTGAAGGTAGGGGGTGGGGCCTGAGGTGATATGTGTGCAAACACACCCTGTAGCGCGCTTTACGTTGGGGAATTAATTCCTCTTCAATCCAGAGGTCCCCTAGGGGCCAACTAGCTCACCAGGTACCTCCAGTTAGCGCCACAGAGCTGCGTTGCAGAGTGTTGTAAAAAGGGGCGCGGCCTCTGAACACCTCTCTGCAACGTAGCTCACTGGCGCATACTGGAGGTACCTGGTGGGCTAGTTGGCCCCCAGGGGACTGCAGGATTGAAGAGGAATTAATTCCCCAACTTAAAACGCACCACAGGACGTGTTTGCACATGTCACCTCAGGCCCCGCCCCCTTCCTTCACCATTGTACAAATATTCCTCTAAAATCAGCCGAACTACGAATACCGATTTACTCACCTGTTATCAGGAGAGAACCCAGTGCTGCATCTTTTAGCCCAGCACTGACCCTGAAAAGTAATTCTAAGCGTACTTACCAGTAACTTGTATTTCCTTCCATAGGAATCCATTGTGTGGTTTTCAGCAGAAAAGTTTCTAAGTGTCTATTTTTACAAACTAAAAATATTCCTTAAAAAACCATCTGTATGACTTAAATACATTCTTTCAACTGTTTACAGGAGATGCACCAGTGCTGGATCCAGGATCCACTACTGAGTAAGAAAAACTAACGATAACACTACTAACCTGCTAAGTGAATTTTCTGCCATAGGATAACATTGGTGATTCTATGTGAAAAAAAGTGTCAACTTTTAAAATACAATAATATTCCTTAAAAATCACTACTGTAACCAAAACGCTTTTACTCGACTGTTTACAGGCGATGTCCAAGGACTGAATCTAGGATCCAGGCCTGTGGTTAGAAAAGTAATCCATAAAGTAACTAATTGCATTTGACTAGAAATTCACATTGAGCTCAATGTTGCATTGTGTTTGAAATTGTGTTGCCCATTGCAACAACTGTAACTACTGTACTTAAAATTCTATTGCCTATTTGCAAAGTATTTAAACTAAAGTAATTCATTCTGAGAAAGTATATTTTGTATTGTAATGTATAATGTAATTATAATGTAACTAAAAAAATAAAATATCTAAAAATAAATAGTTTAAAAAATGTAGTAAATCAGTATAAAAAAAATCAGTATAACAATTAATACATTAAAAATTGTCATTTACAAAACCTTTAAAATTCACTGAAAAAACCATAGGTGTCAGGCCTGATATAGTTAGGAATTAGCATTTAAAAAACCTTTGAAATTCACTGAAAATGCCATAGGTTTCAGGCTTGATATAGTTAGGAATTAGCATTTAAAAAACCTTTGAAATTAACTGAAAAAACCATAGGTTTCAGGCCTGATATAGTTAGGAATTAGCATTTAAAAAACCTTAGAAATTCACTGAAAAAACCATAGGTTTGAGGGTGTTATAGTTAGCTGGACATTTCACTCGTACAAAACCATTGAAATTCCTCCGATATAGTTAGTTGTACTAGCTACATCTCGCGCGCCCGCAATCCACTGCTCATGATGTCACATATTACATCATTCATGACATGGTCAGTGACATCACTGATGACATCTCAAATGACATCACTGATGACATCATCCACGTGACAATCAGATACACCACATCATACACTAGTATAACCTTTCATCACTCACTGTAAAATACAGAGTGCCAGATTTGAAACCATTGACACACAAATACAAGTTTATAAACACTCACTCAGGGATTCCTAGACCTATACACACATCTAATCACTTACCTATAGATTCACTCATACATGCTGTCAATGATCAATAGAACACTATCAAATATACTTATACACCTATATCGACATTACACACCAGGTCACATCCTAATCACTTATGAAAACAATGGATCATACTTAGTTTTACTTAGCTACACACTTATACAAACACCACTTCATCTATTCATATAGATAGTAACTCATACTTAGTGTGTTATACAATCACTATTACAAGTATACAGTTATCCATACAGTCACTCATACAATCACTGAGTCTTATGTATACTTATTTATATACAACAACTGACACATACACTGGTTTTTATTTTTCTAGTTTGTTGGATATGTACCATTGAGACATATATTTGCTCATCACCACACCCATAAAGATATTCACTCACCCAAACAACTGTTATAATAAGTAGCTATAACTTCATATACCTACTGAATCAACTATTCACACATCTTTGGGCTGTCACACCCCCCCACCGAACCACACACACATTCACTCTCCCATACAAATATTCAGTTAACTAATCAATAACTAATATAGACTTTCACGTAGCTAGTAACCAACTGGTGCAGCAGTTTACACAACAACTGACAAAGTGATACAGATATTCACACAGTTTAGTCACTATACAATATATTTAGTGAGACACTGTAAATTAGTCAAGGAAACAGTCAATCACACTGCTACTAAATCCTCTATCCAGATATTTATATTTATATATCCACTCATTCTTCAATGCGATTTTCTATATATATATATATATAATACATATTTAAATAACGAACCAAACCACATTCACTGGATGATGTCATCAGTGATGTCATCAGTGATGTCATTTGAGATGTCATCAGTGATGTCACTGACCATGTCATGAATGATGTAATATGGGACATCATCAGCAGTGGATTGCGGGCGCGCAAGATGTAGTTAGTACAACTAACTATATCGGAGGAATTTCAGTGGTTTTGTACGAGTGAAATGTCCAGCTAACTAAAACTTATGTTTTTTTCAGTGAATTTCTAGGGTTTTTTAAAATGATAATTCCTAACTATATCAGGCCTGAAACCTATGGTTTTTTCAGTGAATATATATATATATATATATATATATATATATATATATATATATATATATATATATATATATTACCTACTGGCGGTCGCCAGTAGGTAGTTATAGTTAGGACCCTGTTTCCATAGGAAATCCGCAATATTCTATTTTGAATAACTTTGGCGCCGGTTGACGAATCCTTGCAAACTTTTCAAAACTAATGGGGCGCTACGCTCCGCTCCTACCCTGAAAGTCTCGGGGTGATTCGTCAAGCGGGGGCTGAGAAAAAAGGGGGGTCCCAAAACGCGTTTTCCCCATGCATTTTTCCATAGGACCTTTAGACACAGCTACAGCCCGAACGGCTGAACAGAATTACTTGTAATTTGGCAGAGAGGTAGCCATAAGGTCAAGGAAGTGCCTTTTGTAGGTCTGGTCTAAATCTGTTCAGTAGTTCCTGAGAAAATAGCATTTAAATCAATATATATATCTGTGGCAGCGCTCCGTGCGCTTACCGTGCGCTTACGGTAAGCTTACCGTACGCATACGGTGCCGTGCGCGAGCGCGTTTCTGATTGGTTGTTAGATCAAAGTAAACATTCGAATCGGTCGAAACCAGGAAGTGTCGGCCGCCATTTTCTCTCTCGCACTCAAAGGGGGGGTGGAAAAACAAAGTTGGATAACATGAAAAGGGGCAGGCTAGACAGCTCCTAACCACCTAGCCTTGGTTAGGGTGTCCCAGAAGGACCCCCAAGGCCAAAAATTAATTTTTTTTTTTTTTGAAAAAACGCCGAATGCGCTTACCGTAAAAATATTAATTAAAAAAAAAAAATCCACATATTCCCCCCCCCGTGTGCAAATGGTGCCCGCAGGTCACTTTTTGTGCATGGCATATTTAACAAGTAGAACATTTAAAAGATAACCTTTCACAACGAAGCGCATAATATGTCCTCCGTGTGCGGACGGTGCGCGAAGCGTATCGTGCGTACATGGCCCATCCAGCGTAACGTGGGCACGCGGTGCGCGTAGTGCACCGCGTGCCCACCGTGCGTGCACTAACTGCGTAAAGTGTGCGAAGCGCACCGCGTGCTCACTGTGCGCGCACGGTGCGCGCACGGAACGAACTGCGTGAAGTGGGCGCGCACGGCACGAACGGCGTAAAGTAACTTAGCATTTAAAAAACCGTACAAATTCACTGAAAAAATCATAGGTTTCACACACGTTATAGTTAGGAATTAGCATTTAAAAAACCTTGCAAATTCACTGAAAAAACCATAGGTTTCACACAAGTTATAGTTAGCTGTACATTTCACTCGTAAAAAACCAATGAAATTCCACGTTATAGTTAGTGCAGGCAACTATAACTCACGCGACCGCAATCCTCTGCTGATGCTAATACTGTATTTAGACACTTATTTGCCCATGTCTTCTTCCATTAAATTTTAGCTATACATATATTACAAATATTTTTTTTTCATAAAGACACATATGTCATCAGCAGAGGATTGCGGTCGCGTGAGTTATAGTTGCCTGCACTAACTATAACGTGGAATATATATATATCTATATATATCTATATATATCTATATATATATATATATATATATATATTACCTACTGGCGGTCGCCAGTAGGTAGTTATAGTTAGGACCACGTTTCCATAGGAAAACCTCAACATTCTATTTTGAATAACTTTGGCGCCGGTCGACGAATCCTCGCGAATTTCTCAAAATAGGTGGGGCGCTACGCTCCGCTCCTACCCTGAAAGTCTCGGGGGGGATTCGTCAAGCGGGGGCTGAGATAAAAGGGGGGTCCCAAAACGCGTTTTTCCCATGCATTTTTCCATAGGACCTTTAGAACGAGCTACAGCCCGAACGGCTGAACAGAATTACTAGAAATTTGGCAGAGAGGTAGTCCCTAGGTCAAGGAAGTGCCTTTTGTAGGTTTGGTGTAAATCTGTTCAGTAGAGTCTGAGAAAATAGCCTTTAAATCAATATATATATCTGAGCCCGCTTACGGTACGCTTACCGTACGCTTACCGTACGCTTACCGTAAGCTTACGGTGGCGTGCGCGAGCGCGATTCTGATTGGCTCTTAGATCTTAGTAAACATTCGAATCGGCCGAAACCAGGAAGCGGCGTCCGCCATTTTGTCTCTCGCACTGAGTGTTGTTTATCAAACATGATGGCCAAAAACATGTTACGGGGCTGTTTTGACAACTCCCTCCCACATAGTCATGTTGAGGGAGTCCCCAAACATCCCCCAAGAGCAAAAACGGTTTTATTTTTTTTTCGGCAATTTCGCGGGGTACGCTTACCGTACGCTTACCGTACGCTTACCGTAAGCTTACCGTACGCTTACGGTAAAAAAATAAAAATAAAAAAAACACTATCCACACTTACCCCACCCCCTGTGCTTTTGGTGGCCGCAGGCCACCAAATGTGCAGGGCTTATTAATAGAGAAAAAAAACGTAATTTTGGCAACATGAAATTATAAAATCGAAATAAAAAAAACACTATCCACATTGACCTCACCCCCTGTGCTTTTGGTGGCCGAAGGCCACCAAATGTACAGGGCTTATTAAAGTTGATAAAAACCGTGCACGGAACGAACTGCGTTAAGTGGGCGCGCACGCCACAAATGGCGTAAAGTAACTTAGCATTTAAAAAACCGTACAAATTCACTGAAAAAACCATAGGTTTCACACACGTTATAGTTAGGAAATAGCATTTAAAAAACCTTGCTAATTCACTGAAAAAACCATAGGTTTCACACATGTTATAGTTAGCTGGACATTTTACTGATAAAAAACCAATGAAATTCCCCCGTTATAGTTACTGTAGGCAACTATAACTCACGCGACCGTAATCCTCTGCTGATGACATATGTGTCTTTATGAAAAAAAAATATTTGTAATATATGTATAGCTAAAATTTAATGGAAGAAGATATGGGCAAATAAGTGTCTAAATACAGTATTAGCATCAGCAGAGGATTGCGGTCGCGTGAGTTATAGTTGCCTACAGTAACTATAACGGGGGAATTTCATTGGTTTTTTATCAGTAAAATGTCCAGCTAACTATAACATGTGTGAAACCTATGGTTTTTTCAGTGAATATATATATATATATATATATATATATATATATAAAGACAAAGTCCTGAACTCCCCAATAAAACAAAGGGAGCTGAAGGCAGGTAAGGACCTCTTCACCATGCACAATGCTGACGTCCAAAAGTAAAGACAGCAAACGATTCCAAGTTTTCAATTCTGACGTTTAATTCATTTGTCAGACAAGTGTCCGCCTCAGACGCGTTTCGATCGCCTCCGCGATCTTGATCACCTGACGCGCTGGTGCCGGACCATCCAATTTAAAATCAGATTCACCCAATCATGATGCTCAGTGTTAATAGACATAACTGAAATACTACAACTTAGAGTGTGTTTTCTTAAAGGGATGCCGAAAATCAGTCAGAAACAAAAGTAACCGGGTTAATGAATCAAGTTGATACATAAAATGCAACAAAGCAGTTCATAGCAAATGGAATACAGGGCAAGTGCCCCTAATTGCTGGAATGCTAATTTTTCAAATCATAACCACGGCTTGCATGTTTCAGAAAGAAACAACAACAATAATTCATTTCTTGAATCTAAATATAACACACTCTCAATGAAAGGAGATAAAAGAAAAATTAAAAGTTGAAAAGCATAAATAGGGATGAAAAAAAGTAATAAATACAAAAAAGGAAGTGAAACAAAAAGACTCGAGCAAGAAGCATTGGAGTGAATACTCAAACTGTAAGAAACTGCCAGTAACAAAAAAACCACTAGTTTAAAGTTGTAAGTGCTGTTGGAATAACCACATTCAGAATAAAGATAAAAGACCCCAAATGAAACATATTTTACAGAAAGTTATGCAAATCCTCACTCGTGTTCATCCCATTTGGCATCTTGGTATCCAATAATAGGATGAAGGAGGATTCTAACTGGCGTAGTTGTTTTTCTCTGTTACCCCCCCGAATTATATATATATAATATAAATATATATATATATGTATATGTATATCTCCCAGATCGAGTTGTTCTGCTTGCAATGACGCACTCTCAGCAGTTCAATTCAGCTGCATTCTTTATTTGGAGGACCATGCTAATCAGTTCCTTTACCCTCTGGTGGGAGTCATGGGTGAGTTCATTTTCACAATGCATGACGGAGTTTGTAGTCTCTTTTAAAAATAAATCTTTCCCTTTGATGGGTTCTGTGTGGCTGCATTCTTGTTTTAGTATTATTTTTCAAGCCCTCCAGTGGGCCTTAAGAACCAAAATGCTCGGTTTGATTTTAAAGAACTGCTGTGCCACTCGTGTGTTAAGATAATTCCAAACCTGTGGCCCCATATTGCATTTCCAATGCCGGTGCAGTCCTCCATGGACAGAACTGCTGTGATTTATGTCTCTCAGTTCGAGTTGTTCTGCTTGCAAGGACGCACTCACAGCAGTTCAATTCAGCTGCATTCTTTATTTGGAGGAAACCGGCATGTTCATTCCTGATTAATTTAAACTTTAGTCTAATGCGTTTTGGAACCCCCAGCCTCTTAATCATAGGCTGAATAACAACTGCGCAGCTGCACTACAAACATTTCTTACAGTACCATGCTAATCAGTTCCTTTACCCTCTGGTCGGAGTCACAGGTGAGTTCATTTTCACAATGCATGATGGAGTTTGTAGCCTTTTTTAAAAATCAATCTTCGCGACGGTTGACGAATCCTCGCAAAATTTTCAAAACTAATGGGGCGCTCCGCTCAGCTCCTACCCTGAAAGTCTCGGGGTGATTCGTCAAGCGGGGGCTGAGAAAAAAGGGGGGACCCAAAAAGCGTTTTCCCCATGCATTTTCCCATAGGACATTTAGTCGAAGGTACAGCCCGAACGGCTGAACAGAATTACTTGAAATTTGGCAAAGAGGTAGTCCTCAGGTCAGGGATGTGCCTTTTGCATATATGGTGTCAATCTGTTCAGTAGTTCCTGAGAAAATTGCAGTTAAAAGTACATAAATACCTATATGCGCACACCGTGCGCGCACCGTGCCGTGCGCGAGCGTAATTCTGATTGGTGGTTAGATGTCAGTCAACATTCGAATCGGTCGAAATCAGGAAGTGTCGGACGCCATTTTGTGTGTGGCAGTGAAAAAGGAAGGTGGAGAACGTGAAAAGGGGGCAGGGTAGAGAGTTCCTGACCCCCTAGCCTTTGTCAGGGGGTCCCTGAAGGACCCCGAAGGGTGAAAAAAACATTTTATTTTTTTTCAAAAAATTGCGGGGTGCGCGCACCGTGCGCGCACGGTGAAAAACCCTTTAAAAAAAAACATTTTAAATGAGCCATTCCATATTACAGGATACAGTCAATCTATAACTATATACATAGGTAGTTTATTGTAAAATCAATATATAAAAAATATAATAATACATACATAAATTAGAATTTAAAAAACCTTGCAAATTCACTAAAAAAAACATAGGTTTCACACACGTTATAGTTAGAAATTAGCATTTAAAAAACCTTGCAAATTCACTTAAAAAACCATAGGTTTCACACACGTTATAGTTAGGAATTAGCATTTAAAAAACCTTGCAAATTCACTGAAAAAACCATAGGTTTCACACATGTTATAGTTAGCTGGACATTTCACTCGTAAAAAACCATTGAAATTCCCCCGTTATAGTTAGTTCAGCTAAATATAACTCGCGCGACCGCAATCCACTGCTGATGACGTCACATATTACATCACTGATGACATCATCCAGTGAATATGTGTCTTTCTGAAAAATAAATATTTTTTATATATGTATATCTAAAGGTTAATGGAAGAATAAATGGGTAAATAAGTGTCTAAATGCATGTTTTTTTTTGTAAAATTAATTGTATAACTGACTTATTAACAGTATTTTAGTGAATACAGTGATGTAATATGTGACGTCATCAGCAGTGGATTGCGGTCGCGCGAGTTATATTTAGCTGAACTAACTATAACGGGGGAATTTCAATGGTTTTTTACGAGTGAAATGTCCAGCTAACTATAACATGTGTGAAACCTATGGTTTTTTCAGTGAATTTGCAAGGTTTTTTAAATGCTAATTCCTAACTATAACGTGTGTGAAACCTATGGTTTTTTAAGTGAATATATATATATATAAATATATGTCTATATATATATTTATTAACTGAAAAAACCATAGGTTTCAGGAACGTTATAGTTAGTTGGACATTTCACTCAAAACCATAGCAATTCCGGCGTTATAGTTAGTTCAGCTAACTATAACTCGCGCTCCCGCAATGCACTGCTGATGACGTCACATATAACATCATTCATGACATGGTCAGTGACATCACTGATGTCATCACTGATGACATCTCAAATGACATCACTGATGACATCATCCAGTGACTGTATGTTTCTGTAAAGTTTAATTTTGTTCTGTATATATGCCAAGCTGTATTGGGGAATGAGTGGGTGTATAAGTGTCTGTATGGAGGAGTTAGTAGGAACGTGACGGACTGTATAAGTGAGTGATTAAATGTGTCTTTCTGAATGCATGGGTTAGTGACTAAACTGTGTGAAAGTCTGTATCAGTCTGTCTTTTGTTGTGTAAGCTGCTGCGTGGGTTGGTGAGTAGCTGCATGAGTGTCTATATGGGTTATTGATTGCTTGCCTGAGTATTTGTATGGCTGCCTGAGTGTGGGTGGGTGGGAGGAGTGTGACACTGTGCATAGATGTGTGAGTGGTTGATTCACTGGGTGTATGGGTTCAAGAGTGCATGTGGAAACAGCTGTATGGGTGGGTGAGTGTGTGTATGGGTATGGTGGTGAGTGAATGGATGTCTCAGTGGTACATGCGCAAGTAACTACATATGTAAAAGGCAGTATATGTGAGTGATGGTGTATATAAATAACTATATGTGAGAGTCAGAAATTGTGAGAGTGGCTGCATGGATGAGTGTGCATTTGTATCAGTGATTCTATAAGAGAGTAATTATGTGTTAGTATCTGTATGAATAAGTGAGGTTGTGTCTGTATAACTGTATAGGTGAGTAAATGGAAGTATGATTGATTCTTTGCATGACTGACTAAGTGTGGATATGTGGCAGTGTGTGAGTGTCTGTATAGGTGTATGAGTGCATATGACAGTGTTGTATTGATGAGTGACTGCATGTATGAGTGACTGTATGGGTGAATGATTGGATGTGTGTGTAGGTCTAGGAATCAGTCAGTGCGTATTTAGTAACTGGTATTAATGTGTCTATTTTTTCAAAAATGGTAGTCTGTATTTTAGAGTGGGTGTATCAAAGGTTATATTCAGGTGTGAGTAGGTGCATCAGATTTTCACGTGGATGATGTCATCAGTGATGTCATCAGTGATGTCATTTGAGATGTCATCAGTGATGTCATCAGTGATGTCACTGACCATGTCATTAATGATGTAATATGTGACGTCATCAGCAGTACATTGTGGGGACGCGAGTTATAGTTAGCTGAACTACCTATAATGCCGGAATTTCTATGGTTTTGTACGAGTGAAATATCCAACTAACTATAACGTTCCTGAAACCTATGGTTTTTTCAGTTAATTTCTATGGTTTTTTAAATGCTAATTTCTAACCATAACGTGCCTGAAACCTATGTTTTTTTCAGTGAATTTCTATGGTTTTTTAAATGCTAATTTCTAACTATAACGTGCTTGAAACCTATGGTTTTTCCAGTGAATTTCAAAGGTTTTTTAAATGAAAATTTGTAAGTCTAATGTACCTCAATCCTATGTTTTTTTTATTTTCTATATATCTATATATATATATATATATATATATATATATTCAGTGAAAAAACCATAGGTTTCACACATGGAAATTTTACTGATAAAAAACCAATGAAATTCCCCCGTTATAGTTAGTGCAGGCAACTATAACTCACGCGACCGCTATTCTCTGCTGATGACATATGTGTCTTTATGAAAAAAAAATATTTGTAATATATGTATAGCTAAAATTTAATGGAAGAAGACATGGGCAAATAAGTGTCTAAATATAGTATTAGCATCAGCAGAAGATTGCGGTCGCGTGAGTTATAGTTGCCTGCACTAACTATAACGGGGGAATTTCATTGGTTTTTTATCAGTAAAATTTCCAGCTAACTATAACATGTGTGAAACCTATGGTTTTTTCACTGAATTTGCAAGGTTTTTTAAATGCTAATTCCTAACTATAACGTGTGTGAAACCTATGGTTTTTTCAGTGAATTTGCACGGTTTTTTAAATGCTAAGTTACTTTACACCATTCGTGGCGTGCGCGCCCACTTAACGCAGTTCGTTCCGTGCATGCACGGTGCGCTACGCGCACCGTGCACGCACAGTGAGCACGCGGTGCGCTTCGCGCACCGCGCGCCCACTTTACGCAGTTAGTGCCGTGCACGCACGGTGGGCACGCGGTGCGCTATGCGCACCGCGTGCCCACATTACGCTAGATGGGCCATGTACGCACGATGCGCTTCGCGCACCGTGCGCACATGGAGGACATATGATGTGCTTCGTTGTGAAAGGTAATATTTTAATTTTTCACATGTGTTATATGCCATGCACAAATGGTGCCCTTTGGGACACCATTTGCACATGGGGTGGGGAGAGTATGGATAATTTTTTTTTTTAAATTAATTTTTACCGTACGCGTACGGTAAGCGTAATCAGCGAAATTATCGAAAAAATTAAAATTCCGTTTTTGGCCTTGGGGGATCTTTGAGGACTCCCTCAACATGGCTAGGTGCTTAGGAGCTGTCTAAACAGCCCCTTTACATGTTTTTTGCCTTTGTTTTTTAACCCCCTCTCAGACTGCGAGAGAGAAAATGGCGGACGCCGCTTCCTGGTTTCGACCGATTCGAATGTTTACTAAGATCTAACAGCCAATCAGAATCGCGCTCGCGCACGGCGGCGTGCGCGTACGGTAAGCGCACCGTAAGCGCACCGTAAGCTGGCTCAGATATATATATTGATTTAAAGGCTATTTTCTCAGAATCTACTGAACAGATTTACACCAAACCTACAAAAGGCACTTCCTTGACCTGTAGACTACCTCCCTGCCAAATTTCAAGGAACTCTGTTCAGCCGTTCGGGCTATAGCTGTGTCTAAAGGTCCTATGGAAAAATGCATGGGAAAAACGCGTTTTGGGACCCCCCTTTTATCTCAGCCCCCGCTTGACGAATCCCCCCCGAGATTTTCAGGGTAGGAGCGGAGCGTAGCGCCCCATTAGTTCTGAAAATTTCGCGAGGATTCGTCGACCGGCGCCAAAGTTATTCCAAATAGAATGTTGCGGTTTTCCTATGGAAACAGGGTCCTAACTATAACTACCTACTGGCGACCGCCAGTAGGTAATATACATATATATATATATTTTTTTAAAATGAATCATTTTTAGTTAGGAAAACTATATTAATTCTTTTTAAAAAAAAAATATTATACAGAAGTCGCGCACCCTTCGCGCACCCTACACGATGGCTGCGCGCATTCTAGTAACCATTTTGAAAAGTCGCGCTGGGGTTGCGACTTCAGCGTAATTTGTAAAGTATGAAATATCTTTAAATTAATTATAAATAAAAGTTTTCCTTTAAGTGTTTGTCAAAATTTATTAATACAAGTATTTTTAAAGTATAATTTTCAATATAATTTTGACTAAAAATTATTCGATTATTATTGGATTTGGAGGTTAGGAGGGATGGCCTAGGAGGGATGGCCATTTTGCGCGATCTGTTTTGCAAGATTTTTTGGTCTAGTCAGGTGGACACCCTCCTCAGGGTGAGGTACGGCTTGAGGATTCTATTCAAAAGGTGAGGAATCAACAGGCAGAAGTATCCATCAGAAGAGCAAGTTACTTACCTTCGGTAACGCTTTTTCTGGTGGATACAGTATCTGCCTGTGGATTCCTCACTGCCCCACCCGCCTCCCTGTTGTCCACCTGTTTCTACCAAAAAGATGCTTTTACTGTTTGGCATGAATGTTTTTAATATGTCTTAATCATGCTTATGTTTTAATAGTGAGAAATGCTTGATCTGTTGCTATTTCTTTATGCCTTTATTGGTTATGCATTTGTATATATATATATATATATAGATATATATTACCTACTGGCGGTCGCCAGTAGGTAGTTATAGTTAGGACCCCTTTTCCATAGGAAATCCGCAACATTCTATTTTGAATAACTTTGGCGCCGGTCGATGAATCCTCGCGAATTTCTCGAAATAGGTGGGGCGCTACGCTCCGCTCCTACCCTGAAAGTCTCGGGGGGATCCGTTAAGCGGGGGCTGAGATAAAAGGGGGGTCCCAAAACGCGTTTTTCCCATGCATTTTTCCATAGGACCTTTAGAACGAGCTACAGCCCGAACGGCTGAACAGAATTACTCGAAATTTGGCAGAGAGGTAGTCCCTAGGTCAAGGAAGTGCCTTTTGTAGGTTTGGTGTAAATCTGTTCAGTAGATTCTGAGAAAATAGCCTTTAAATCAATATATATATCTGAGCCCGCTTACGGTACGCTTACCGTACGCTTACCGTAAGCGTACGGTGGCGTGCGCGAGCGCGATTCTGATTGGCTCTTAGATCTTAGTAAACATTCGAATCGGCCGAAACCAGGAAGCGGCGGCCGCCATTTTGTGTATTTCACTCTGAAAAAAAAGAGTGAAAACAAGAAAAGGGGGCAATGAGGAGAGTTACAGACCCCCTAACATTTGTAAGGGGGTAAAAGAAGGACAGAAAAGTACAAAAAAAACATTTATTGATTTTTTAAAAAATCACGGGGTACGCGTACGGTAAGCGTACGGTAAAAAAATAAAAAAATAAATAAATGAAATGCAGAATTAAGAGTTTAGATATTAGGGAGCTCTAAAAAGAGCTGTTGTGTTTATTAAGTCATTTTTTTTAGTGGTACCTACAAGTAAGTACCGATGCAGAGTCTAAGGTTCAAGAGGAAGACTCTGTTCCCTTCATCATTGAAGTGCACACCATCTCCTCTATAAATGTCTTGCATGTCATAACGCAAGTTGTTGTGGTAAATGGCACCCATACCATAGTCACGGAGGAAAGCAGAAACAGATTTGTTGACGTGCTTTCTTGCTTTGTCAATCTGTGGACAGAAATGATTGGACCAGTTCCATTTTTGCCTTTGGCATATGTTAGAAAACACAAAGGCAGTTTTAGGGAAAAGTGAAAACAGTTGTGCAAAGGTGTCCTTCATAAGCATTTCCAGACCTACCCCAGTCAAAGTGCCTAGGTCATTGCCACCACAGTGCACTATTATGAGGTCAGGGTGTTGGATTTGCATGAAGGATTTCACCAATGGCATCAACTGGTGCCACTTTAACCCTCTCTGACCAATCCATTTAATGTCTACATTTGGCAAAGCAAGGTCTCTCACCATATCTGTTTTCTCTGCAAACTTTTCACTCCAGAAGACATAGCTGTGCCCAACAATCCACACTGTGAACATCTTCAAAGGAGATCTGGATGCACTCAGGAGGTGTCTTTCAGTAGAATGGCAATATGAAAAGAAAGACAGTTTGGAAATGGAGGCATACATATTTTTTTCAAAACAAAAAGAACTGATTGGCTGTTTCATACCATTCTAGAATAAAAACTAGGCTGTATGTGTAAATTAATAGAAGCATGTTTTGTATTGGTACAAAAAAATGTGTAACCAAAGAACAGTACTATGGATTTGCTGTTAGGTTTGAAAAGTCAAGCACTCTTGCTCTGTGGAATTGAAACATTGTTTGGCGAACTTCTGACCTAACTCAACACAGCAGTGTTCCATGAGCTGTTGCTATGGTAGCAGGCAGAAGTCAAGTTGGGGGAAGGGTACTAGGCAGAAGTCAAGTTGGGGGAAGGGTACTTTTGGAAAAGGGTTGGTTTTCAACCAATAGAAATGTGTGATTACATTTGAAAAAAAGGGGGAAGCACTGGGATTTGAAACTTACATGTATATGTGTGGAAAAATAGAGGGAAAGTTTGCCATTATCTGGTTCTGCTGAGAGGAGAGAGGTGAACACAACAGAGATCCTGGCTCTGATAATCTGCTGTTTGAGTGTCACATTTCTTTCACAACTAACTAATTTTAAAGGTGAGTTTACAGTTTGAGAGGGGATGTATGTGGTAACTTAAGAAATGAATAATAGAAATGGAAATTGTTTTTGTTGTAGTTGCGTTTATCATTTTCTGTTTTGGGAGAAAATAAAATGTGAGGAACATGTAAAATAATATGGAGTATGTTTTCACAATAAATTAAGGTGTACTGGAAAAAAAAAGAATAGTTTAAGGGTTTGAGGTTGGACTCAGTAATGCAAATACATTCAGCATCACTAAGGCTGGTTGCCCTTGCTGGAGTGTAGGCAGCCACCCAGGTTACACATGGAGGTGGTCTGAAAAAGAAGTTTGGACATGTGCATTTAAGAAAATCGAAAAAAGTGGTTTCATAATGTGTCAGTCTGTAAAAGTGATTTTCACTTGCCCAAAAAAAAAGAGCAGTAAGTGTGCTTTCAAATTGGCAAAGAAATTTCGTTTTGGGACTAATGTGAAAACATGACTCTGTGTGCAGAGAGGAATTATAGGCAGAGATTTATTGCGTATTGCTCTGGTGATTTCACAGTTGCATTAGATGGAAAGGGGGAGCGAATTTTTGGGGGAAGAAGCAGACTCTTAGCACACACCCATGTGCGCAGAGATTTATTGCGTATTGCTCTGGTGATTTCACAGTTGCATTAGATGGAAAGGGGGAGCGAATTTTTGGGGGAAGAGGCAGACTCTTAGCACACACCCATGTGCTTGCCATGTATAATCATGCACAGTATTTACAAGCGAGTGGGGTTTTCAGGTTTCAGTCTGTAATGCAAATACATTCAGCATCACTAAGGCTGGTTGCCCTTGCTGGAGTGTAGGCAGTCACCGAGAATACACATGGTGGTGGTCTGAAAAAACAGTTTGGACATGTGCATTTAAATAAATCAAAAAAAGTGGTTTCATAATGTGTCAGTCTGTAAAAGTGATTTTCACTTGCCCCGAAAAAAAAAAGAGCAGTAAGTGTGCTTTCAAATTGGCAAAGAAATTTCGTTTTGGGACTAATGTGAAAACATGACTCTGTGTGCAGAGAGGAATTATAGGCAGAGATTTATTGCGTATTGCTCTGGTGATTTCACAGTTGCATTAGATGGAAAGGGGGAGCGAATTTTTGGGGGAAGAAGCAGACTCTTAGCACACACCCATGTGCTTGCCATGTATAATCATGCACAGTATTTACAAGCGAGTGGGGTTTTCAGGTTACAGTCTGTAATGCAAATACATTCAGCATCACTAAGGCTGGTTGCCCTTGCTGGAGTGTAGGCAGTCACCGAGAATACACATGGTGGTGGTCTGAAAAAACAGTTTGGACATGTGCATTTAAATAAATCAAAAAAAGTGGTTTCATAATGTGTCAGTCTGTAAAAGTGATTTTCACTTGCCCCGAAAAAAAAAAGAGCAGTAAGTGTGCTTTCAAATTGGCAAAGAAATTTCGTTTTGGGACTAATGTGAAAACATGACTCTGTGTGCAGAGAGGAATTATAGGCAGAGATTAATTGCGTATTGCTCTGGTGATTTCACAGTTGCATTAGATGGAAAGGGGGAGCGAATTTTTGGGGGAAGAAGCAGACTCTTAGCACACACCCATGTGCTTGCCATGTATAATCATGCACAGTATGTACAAGCGAGTGGGGTTTTCAGGTTTCAGTCTGTAATGCAAATACATTCAGCATCACTAAGGCTGGTTGCCCTTGCTGGAGTGTAGGCAGTCACCGAGAATACACATGGTGGTGGTCTGAAAAAACAGAGATTTATTGCGTATTGCTCTGGTGATTTCACAGTTGCATTAGATGGAAAGGGGGAGCGAATTTTTGGGGGAGGAAGCAGACTCTTAGCACACACCCATGTGCGCAGAGATTTATTGCGTATTGCTCTGGTGATTTCACAGTTGCATTAGATGGAAAGGGGGAGCGAATTTTTGGGGGAAGAAGCAGACTCTTAGCACACACCCATGTGCTTGCCATGTATAATCATGCACAGTATTTACAAGCGAGTGGGGTTTTCAGGTTTCAGTCTGTAATGCAAATACATTCAGCATCCCTAAGGCTGGTTGCCCTTGCTGGAGTGTAGGCAGTCACCGAGAATACACATGGTGGTGGTCTGAAAAAACAGTTTGGACATGTGCATTTAAATAAATCAAAAAAAGTGGTTTCATAATGTGTCAGTCTGTAAAAGTGATTTTCACTTGCCCCGAAAAAAAAAAGAGCAGTAAGTGTGCTTTCAAATTGGCAAAGAAATTTCGTTTTGGGACTAATGTGAAAACATGACTCTGTGTGCAGAGAGGAATTATAGGCAGAGATTTATTGCGTATTGCTCTGGTGATTTCACAGTTGCATTAGATGGAAAGGGGGAGCGAATTTTTGGGGGAAGAAGCAGACTCTTAGCACACACCCATGTGCTTGCCATGTATAATCATGCACAGTATTTACAAGCGAGTGGGGTTTTCAGGTTTCAGTCTGTAATGCAAATACATTCAGCATCACTAAGGCTGGTTGCCCTTGCTGGAGTGTAGGCAGTCATCGAGAATACACATGGTGGTGGTCTGAAAAAACAGAGATTTATTGCGTATTGCTCTGGTGATTTCACAGTTGCATTAGATGGAAAGGGGGAGCGAATTTTTGGGGGAAGAAGCAGACTCTTAGCACACACCCATGTGCGCAGAGATTTATTGCGTATTGCTCTGGTGATTTCACAGTTGCATTAGATGGAATGGGGGAGCGAATTTTTGGGGGAAGAGGCAGACTCTTAGCACACACCCATGTGCTTGCCATGTATAATCATGCACAGTATTTACAAGCGAGTGGGGTTTTCAGGTTTCAGTCTGTAATGCAAATACATTCAGCATCACTAAGGCTGGTTGCCCTTGCTGGAGTGTAGGCAGTCACCGAGAATACACATGGTGGTGGTCTGAAAAAACAGAGATTTATTGCGTATTGCTCTGGTGATTTCACAGTTGCATTAGATGGAAAGGGGGAGCGAATTTTTGGGGGAAGAGGCAGACTCTTAGCACACACCCATGTGCTTGCCATGTATAATCATGCACAGTATTTACAAGCGAGTGGGGTTTTCAGGTTTCAGTCTGTAATGCAAATACATTCAGCATCACTAAGGCTGGTTGCCCTTGCTGGAGTGTAGGCAGTCACCGAGAATACACATGGTGGTGGTCTGAAAAAACAGTTTGGACATGTGCATTTAAATAAATCAAAAAAAGTGGTTTCATAATGTGTCAGTCTGTAAAAGTGATTTTCACTTGCCCCGAAAAAAAAAAGAGCAGTAAGTGTGCTTTCAAATTGGCAAAGAAATTTCGTTTTGGGACTAATGTGAAAACATGACTCTGTGTGCAGAGAGGAATTATAGGCAGAGATTTATTGCGTATTGCTCTGGTGATTTCACAGTTGCATTAGATGGAAAGGGGGAGCGAATTTTTGGGGGAAGAAGCAGACTCTTAGCACACACCCATGTGCTTGCCATGTATAATCATGCACAGTATTTACAAGCGAGTGGGGTTTTCAGGTTACAGTCTGTAATGCAAATACATTCAGCATCACTAAGGCTGGTTGCCCTTGCTGGAGTGTAGGCAGTCACCGAGAATACACATGGTGGTGGTCTGAAAAAACAGTTTGGACATGTGCATTTAAATAAATCAAAAAAAGTGGTTTCATAATGTGTCAGTCTGTAAAAGTGATTTTCACTTGCCCCGAAAAAAAAAGAGCAGTAAGTGTGCTTTCAAATTGGCAAAGAAATTTCGTTTTGGGACTAATGTGAAAACATGACTCTGTGTGCAGAGAGGAATTATAGGCAGAGATTTATTGCGTATTGCTCTGGTGATTTCACAGTTGCATTAGATGGAAAGGGGGAGCGAATTTTTGGGGGAAGAAGCAGACTCTTAGCACACACCCATGTGCTTGCCATGTATAATCATGCACAGTATTTACAAGCGAGTGGGGTTTTCAGGTTTCAGTCTGTAATGCAAATACATTCAGCATCACTAAGGCTGGTTGCCCTTGCTGTAGTGTAGCAGTCTGGACATGGGCTTTTTAAAAAATCTGAAAAGTGGTTTCATAATGTGACAGTTTGTAAAAGTGATTTTCACTTGCCCAAAAAAAAGAGCAGTTAGTGTGCATTCAAATTGGCATAGAAATTTCGTTTTGTGACTATTGTGAAAAGAAATGTAGTAATATATTTAAATACAATAAAGGAATTTTTTTTTAGTTTTTTTCAGGTATTGCTGAAGAGCAGTGAACAAAATTTAAGATGCCTACAAAATCCAGAGTTCAAAAAACGCTAAAAAAAAACCTATATTTGAAGACAACTGGAGGACCAAAGTTAGTAGAAGATGCTCATGTTGGGAAAAAGAAAAAATCTTCTGGTAAGCAGAAAAAACAATTTCTTAAAAATATATTCAAAACAAGGAAAAATGTACAAAATGTCTGTACTGGAAAGAATGTTACGAAACGAACAGAACAGGAAAAAATTGAGAATTTAGTTAATGCAAATATACCTTCTGCAACTGAAAAGATTTACATGAACAGAAAAACAGCGTTTAAAGAGATACGTAGAAAAATGTTTCAGAGAAGAGTTATGTCCAATTTGATAAAGGATGTGAAGAAATATAAGCAAAAGGCAAAATATTACAAGAGAAAAAAAGAAATTGAAGCCATTGCAGCAAAGGCATTAGAAATAAAAAGGAAACTATTCATATTAATTTTGAATAGGATGCGTACATTAGACAAAATGGTTAATGTACTGAAATCACATAGCAAAAGGAAAAGAGTAGTGAACAGAACAAACTTTTGTAAAGTGTTTTTAGGAAAGTGGATGCATAGTTCAAGTAGTGAACCTTTTTTTAATGAAGAGAGCTATTTTCAAAGTAATAGTTTGCTGCATGCAGTTGACACCAGAGGTCGTGCTTACGAAGTGAAAAATGGTTGCATAATGGAGAAGGAGATAATGGTTCCAAGAGATGAGGTACAAGTGATGGCGGATGAGGCTATGGGGAGACGTCCTAAAGCCCCAGTGTACACTTGGAATTGTAGTAGTATTTGCACTGTGCGTCAGGAATCTATTGACAAATTTCGAGAGTTTCTAAGAGAATATAGTAAAAAAAGTGTAAAACAGAAGATTAAGGTGCTTCAAAGTCTGGATACATGCAGAGTGAGAGAGAATACTGGTTTGCAGGGTCATTCTCTGGCTTGTCTATCTAGAAAAGTGTGCAATAGTGTTTTCCATCATTTTAGGATGCTGGCTGTTCATCATACTGGAATGAGAAAGTTTGTGAGACGGTTGTATTTTGCCAAAAGTCCAACAATAAAGTTAAATGAATTGAATAGGGCTCTGTTCCGAGGAACAGTATCAGATGTAGAGAAGGTTGTTGATGAAATTCAGTTTTGTTACTTTGGTCCTGAACAAAACAGTGCAGAGAAGGACACAGTAAATGAGGAAGAAGTGGAAGAGAATGTAGAACCCTCTGTAAGTAACACATTTAATGATCACATAACAAAATTTGCAATAGTCTCTAATGAAAGACCAAATTTTACTTGTATTTGTTGCCGCAGAACTCATTATAGAAAACAAACTAGGAATGTTGATCTCTACAGAAAGAGTGAAAATGAAGATAATTATAAGTGGAAGGATTTTGCCACATATATATTTCTAGAAAATTGTTTTGAATTGGGTGAAGATCAGCGTATTTGTAAATACTGTTACAACAAGTTAGAGGAAAATAGAATGCCGACCAGAGCTGTACATAATAATTTAGAATTGGATGCTATTCCTGCTGAACTTTCTGAATTAAATACATATGAGTCTATACTCATTCAATGTGTTCATCCGTTCCAGACCATAGTACGTATGGAGCCCAAAACTGGTAAATTACCACCTTCAGATTTACTGAGAGGTTTAAAAGGTAGAGTGGTGTATTTGCCCTTGGATTTGAAAAAAAATATGGAAACTATTGATGCGGATACTTTGGAAACTGAACCATTAATTATTCTGGTTAATGGTGTACCTACAAAGAATAAGAAGATTTGGCAGGAGCTGGTAGATGTGCGGAAAGTACAAAGAGCAAATTTGTATTTGAAAAAAAATAACAAATGGTATGAATCAATTTATATAGAAGAAGAAGAAGAAGAAGAAGATTTACAAGAAGACACAGAAATACCAACTGGACAAATTGAAAAAGTGGACAAGTCAAAGGAAGAAGAAATTTATGAACATTTTAGCATACATCCTCTTCATTCGAAAGAAGTTATGGGAGACAATATTGATCTCTTTCAGATGAAGAAAGCAAAAGGAACTCCCGTGAGTGTATGGGAGGAGAGCTTGGAAGCTCGATGTTTTCCCCAGCTGTTTCCTAAAGGAAAAGGAGGACGATACGATGAACGTCCAGAACAGATTCCAGCTTCTGAGTATCGGACTACAAGACTATATGCTGAAGATCCCAGATTTCGACAAAGTATTCCTTATTTGTTCCATCTTTTATTTGAAAGCGACTTGTCTGCACTATCTTATGCAGTAAATCACATTTTAAAAAGTGGAGTACATTTACAAAATGTGTCTGCTAAGGATTTTATGGAGAAAGTGCAGCACCGAGATGATCATTTGGAAACACAACTGATCAATCTGATGGCTTGTCAGCGTGGGACAAATGAATATTGGTACCGACGCCATGGTGAACTAAAATGCATGTTACGGAATTTAGGAACACCAACATGGTTCCTTACCCTAAGCTGTGCCGAGTACGCTTGGGATGATTTACTGGATTTTCTACGAGAGGCCAATTCAAACATTAAAAACATCGAATACAAGACAGCAGGAGAACTGTGCTCATTGGATCCGGTTAATGTTTGCAGATATTTCAATCATAGATTTGAGGCTATGATGTCCTTCATCTGCAATAAAAAAAATCCACCCCTTGGAGAAGTAGTGGATTTCTTTTGGAGAAAAGAGTACCAGGCAAGAGGTGCTCCTCATATTCATATGCTGTTGTGGATCAAGGATGCCCCAAAGTTTGGAACAGATGCTGATGAAGCAGTGTTATCTTACATTGAAGAATATGCAACATGTGCTATACCAAAAAGCACAGAAGAGAACAAGTTAAAGGAGCAAGTTTTACGTTTCCAAAGTCATTGGTGTGGAAAATACTGTCGACGGAAATACAAGAGCAAAGAAAAATACTACACTAAATGTCGATTTGGATTTCCTAGACCTGTTCTTTCAAATGGAAGAGTCAACAGTTTTATGTCAGCTGTGAGACATACTATCACAAGAAAATCACCTAAGAATACCTACAACCTAAAAAGAAAAGAAGAATCAAAAAATATAAATGACTACAACCCAGTCATTTTATCCATGTGGAACGCTAACATGGATATACAGTATGTAGCTGACAATTCCATTGCTGTTGCTCGATATGTAACGTCTTACATTACGAAATCAGAAAAAACAGAATTGAAGGAAATGTGGGAAGAGATTTCTCACGAGAAGACTGTCAGTAAGAAGCTGTACAGTTTTAGTTTGAAGTTGTTATCGCATCGAGAAATTGGATCCTACGAATGTTCAGATAGGTTATCTTCTGCAAGTCTCTACTCGAAGTCAAGAAGAATAATTTGGGCAAGTTTAGGCCTTGCAGCAATGAGAAATCGGGTACTGAAATCTGTAGGAGAAATTGAATATTTGGCCGAGAATGACCCAGAAAGTACAGATATTTTGAAAACAAACATGTTGGACACATATTATCCCAAGAGAAGTCAACATCTGGAGAACATGTGTCTCTATGAAGTGCTGCAGAACTACATTTATTCACGGAAAGCCACAGAAGACATCAATAATGGAAAATATAAAGTCGTTGGTGAAGAAGGATGTTTGGTGAAGCAAACAAAAGGAAGTTTGATAAATCACCGGAAGCTGAGTTGCGACACTACTGACAAGAAGGAATTTTACTACTTGGCTCTTTTACAGTTGTTTAAACCATGGCGTACAGAGGATGAACTACTGGGAGAATTCCAGAGCTATGAAGATTCTTTTAATGCTTGCAAAGACAGCATACAATGCAGTACATTCTCAACTTATCTGCAAATGTTAAATGAAGAAATTGATCAGGAAACTACAATTGCAGCAGAAATCGCTAGAGATAGTTCTCAGGACAGCCAAAGTTCAGGAACACTCAGTCAAGATCCCCTAGGACAACCAATCATTGAAAATGAAGCATCAATAGCCATGAATGAAGTGGAAACGGCTATGAATCAAGCTCAAGAAGAATTTATAGACTTAGAAAATTTGGAAAGACAACTGAATCAAGAGCAGCAACAAATTTATGAAGAGATCAAAAACAAAATTGATCACGGATTTCTACATGAAAAAAAAGAGTGCTCATGCACATCATTTCATCCAATCAGGATGTATGTAAGCGGACAAGCTGGAACTGGAAAAAGTTTCCTAATAAAAGTCATCAGAAGCTACCTAAAGCAAAAAACGGATTCTACTTTGTCTTGTGTGGTTACTGCTCCAACTGGGTTAGCAGCATATAACATAAAAGGAATCACTTTACATCATTTGCTAATGTTACCAGTGGAGCATGAGAACAAAATACAATTCAACAAGCTAACTGGAGAAGCATCCTTGGAAGTTTCAAGAGTATTGAAGAAGATGCAAGTTCTCATTATTGATGAGGTGAGCATGGTATCAAACTTAATGCTTGCCTTTGTGCATTTAAGAATGCAGCAAATTTTGAAGACAGACTATGACATGTTATTTGGTGGAAAACACGTCATAGTTTTTGGAGATCTTCTGCAGCTTACTCCAGTTAAAGGACAACCAGTGTTTAATACTGTCACACATGAAGACACGAAGAAGTCATTGGGAAGCATCGGAAATACAAATATTTGGTCCTTCTTTGAGTACAAGGAACTTACTACTAATATGAGGCAAGCAAGCGATGAAGAATATGGAAGTATTCTGAAAGATATCAGGATTGGACTACTCACAGAAGTTGGCAAAAAAACATTACAGAGTCGGCTGCTACATAATTTATTTCCAAAGGAAGAAATAGTTGCAGAGAAGATATACAAGAACATTGCAGAAAACAAAAGTGTCATCTGCTTAATGCCAACTCTACGTGAATGCTCAATATTCAATGAGGAGCTTTTGAAATTGGAAAAGGAAGAGATCAGGAAATTGGAAGCAGTGGACAAAATTGAGGATGGAAGAATTAGTGTCACAGTAACAGGCAAACTGAAAAATAAATTGGACTCACTAGAGAAGAACATCTCCAAAACAGCTGGATTAGAAAAAAATCTATATGTTTGCATGAACTGTAGAGTATTTTTAAGGAGAAATTTGGATGTTGAAAAAGGTTTAGTTAATGGAGCGATGGGAAGAGTTGTGGGTTTTATTAATTACCAGAAAAAAGAAGGAGTTGAATGTTTAAAAATAAAATTTGATCAGATAGAAGAAGTTAAAGATATTTGTCGTTGTACAGTACGTTTTATGCTTGTGAAAGACTTATATGTACGTAGGAAGCAGTTTCCGTTTTCTCTAGCATATGCTGTAACTATTCACAAGTCTCAAGGATTGACTGTAGATTGTGCATTTGTGAACATTGGTTCAACTGTGTTCAAAGAAGGTATGGCATATGTAGCTTTGTCACGAGTGAAAACATTATCAGGTTTATTCATGATAGACTTTGATGACTCAAAAGTTAGTGCTGATACAAACTGTGTAAAGGAGTATAATAGATTAAGAAGAAGCTATGCTCCTCATTTAGGTCAGTATCCTGTGTTGGAGAAACGTGTAGTTTCTCGTAAAAGAAAAAATGAGAATATCTGTAATGAAGATGTAGAGAAGAGGAAAAAAAAGAGGAGTGATGTAATTGCAAGCAAAAAGAAAAAGGAAAATGAAGAACAGGTTGTAGGATGTCATTTTGAAAATAGCTCTGGTGTCAACTGCTACGCAAATGTAGTGCTGAATGTTGCATTTTATCTGAAAAGTTTGCAAGAGCAGATAATAGTAAATCAGGGAAAAAGATTCTGTTCAGAGCTGAGTCTCCTTTTTCAAAAGCTGAGTAAAGATAAAACTCAAATAGAAAGTGCTACTGAAATTAGAAAACTTTTAGATGTATGTTCAGGACGAACACAGTTTTCTCAAAATGAACAGCAAGATGCACATGAATTTTTGATGTATTTTCTTCAGGTAGTGGAAGAAGAAGGAGTTCCCATTGACATATTTGTTTTGGTCTCTCTTATAAATGGGAACATAGTTGTGATAATTGTTATAATATATGTGGCTCTATTGTTGATAATGAAAGATTTATTTATTTGACATTGCCAGAGAGTAAAACAGTCACTTTTGCAAAATTAGTTAAAGATGCTAATCATAGCATGAAATGTAGTGAGTGTAATTTTGACATGTTTTCAACATTAATTTTAAAGGAATACGGACAGTATGTAATTTTAATGATGCAACGATGTAGAGCTGATGGTTCAAAATTGGATACTTTAATAAAGAAGTTTACAGGACAGCAATTATCAATTTCAGGAAAAACTTTTGTAACTGTTGCAATAATTTTCCATGATGGACCTACTGTTACTTCTGGACATTACACAGTTTATCTTAAATGTGAAAAAGGCTGGACACTGTGTAATGATTCCCAATTGATTTTCAAACAACGTTTGCCTTTTGATTTAGCAAATTCCTATCTAATCTTCCTGAAACCTACATTTTAGACAGATTTGGCAAGATCTCGACAAAATAATTTTACCATTTTACTGGATTACCATTACAATTTTGTAGAAAAAAGATTTTTTAAATTATCATTTGGCCTAATGGAAAGATAACCAATTGTAATGTGGACTTTTTAAATTTTTAATGAAACTTTGAAAAACCAATAATTTAGAGATTATCGGTAACTTCTGCACATTTTAAATTTTGGAATGTTATTGGACTGCCATTGGAAATTTTTTCAAAAATGATTTAAAAAATTACTATTTGGCCATGCGGAAAAGTAACCAATTCTATTGTGGACTTAATAAATTATTCAAAAAAAATTCGAGAACCAAAATGTTACAGAGAATCGGTGAGATCTGGACAAATTAAACTTTAGAATTTTATTGGATTACCGTTGGAAATTTATTCCAAAAAAAAATTTAAAATTACTATTTGGTCTAAAGGAAATGAAATCAGATGTATTTTGGAGTTATTTGAGATATAATATTGTGATTATACTTCTGAAACAAACATATCAGACGGTATTTTAAAGAAATAAGCATTGGTATTAGATGATATTTTTTTAGAATATTATGCATTTCTATAATGTTAAGTTTAAGTAAAAAGAGATTCTGGGCTTTTTTATTACAATCTTTGTGATTGTTCTTTTTTTTTGCCCGCTGTAAAATGATGAATGCAATTGCTTTCACAATTTATAGTGAAATGCAATATATTCTGAAAACAGCAAAAATAAGGCAAAAATATTTTTGGGAAAAAAATGTAAATATGTGTACTGTATTATAAAATGTTTTAAAAATATTAATACTTTTTTCTTTTTTTTCAGATTCATATAGAAAATTTTCGAAAACTAGAACCATTTTTAAAGCTATTTTTTAAAAAAACAAATGAATAAATATTTTTTTGAGTGAGTATGGTAAGTCAATAATAAATAATTGTAGTCTCTCAAGGACCTTGTAATGTGTTTATTGATTTTTAGTGTTTTTAAAAAAAAAAAAAAAAAAGTACGCGCACCGTACGCGTACGGTAAAAAAAAAAAAAAAAGTTTTTAAAAACATATGTAAAAAAAAGATGAAAGATAAGGTTGGCTCTTAAAAGAACCGTTGTGTTCATGCAGGGACAGAGGAAAGGAAGCATGGGAAAATTATTCAAAGCGACAAATGTGCTGATCTATTTTGTTGTTCACTAGGGAAACACTGGTCTCCCTATAGCAAATTAGATCTTGACAAAATGTGCATCGAATATCAACCTTCCGAAATCGAGGGTTGATTTCCAGAGGGCCAGCAAAAGGAGATTCTCCCCCCACAGATGAAGGGCTCACCTGACCTGCAGAAGAAGGAGTCAGCCCTGCAGATGATGGTTCAGGCTGAGCTGCTGTGGATGTACTGGCTTGTCTTTCTGAAGAGTTACCTCCAAAAAGATGACCATGTGTCCTTCTGTGTACATCCTGGAGGTGTCTCTTCATGGTGTGATTCCCAAAGGAATACTTCCTGTTAGGATTACCTCTAAAAAGTACACGCTTACACAGCTTACAAGTCACTAAGGGTTCATTTACCTTTTGCTGGCCTTCAGGAAAAGTAAAATAATCCCATACATAAGAGGGCTTTTGTTTCCTCGATCTCTGCCTCAAGACAGTGCTGCTAGTGCTAGCCTCACTCTCAGAAGAGCTCTGCTGTTCTGCCATCGTATCCCAAAGACAAACCAGCTCCTTCTCCCAAGGGATCACAAGCAGAAATGAGGGGAATGGGTGTGGTGTAGGAGAGTTCTAGAACTGAAAGTAGTTTCAACCAATCAAAAGTTGTGTTTCATGATCACATGACCTACCGTACGCTTACGGTACGCTTACGGTACGCTTACGGCAAAAGTGCGCATGCGCGTAAAAAAGACACGCGCTTGCGCGCATGCGCATAACAGTCACTCCCGGCACTTCCGCGTAACGTGCGCGTGTAGCGTACACGCGTACGCGTCCCACGCGGAGTACGCGCGGCTACGCAAATTGCGTAACTATACGCAAGCAGCGTAGGAAAATTACGGACGTTGCGTAAACCGTACGCTTACCGTGAGCTTACGGTACGCGTACTAAAAAAATAAAAAAAAAAATAGAAAAAAAGTACTGCAAATAAATTTTACATGTTTATTTTAAAAAATATATAAAAAAAAACATATTAAAGAATTTTAAAAATTTAATCATAGTCTTTATAAAAGGTAAGAAAATTAAAATAAAAATATGTTAGAAAAAATAGAAGAAAAAAAAAAAATTAGCATTTAAAAAACCTTGCAAATTCACTGAAAAAACCATGGGTTTCACACACGTTATAGTTAGGAATTAGCATGTAAAAAACCTTGCAAATTCACTGAAAAAACCATGGGTTTCACACACGTTATAGTTAGGAATTAGCATGTAAAAAACCTTGCAAATTCACTGAAAAAACCATGGGTTTCACACACGTTATAGTTAGGAATTAGCATTTAAAAAACCTTAGAAATTCAGTGAAAAAACCATAGGTTTCACACACGTTATAGTTAGGAATTAGCATTTAAAAAACCTTAGAAATTCAGTGAAAAAACCATAGGTTTCACACATGTTATAGTTAGCTGGACATTTTACTCGTAAAAAACCAATGAAATTCCCCCGTTATAGTTAGTTCAGCTAACTATAACTCGCGCGTCCGCAATGCACTGCTGATGACGTCACATATTACATCACTCATGACATGGTCAGTGACATCACTCATGACATCACTGATGACATCTCAAATGACATCACTGATGACCTCACTGATGACATCATCCAGTGAATGTGTGTTTTTCTGAAAATTAAATATGTTTTATATATGTATATCTCAAGGTCGATGGAAGAATAAATGGGTATATTACTGTCTAAATGGATGATTTCTTTTTGAAAAATTGATTGTGTAACTGACTGATTAAGTGTATCATAGTGAATACATGGCTTAGTGAGTAATGTTTAAATATATAAATATCTGTATCAGTCTCTCACTTTGTGTATAAGTGGCTGCATGGGTTGGAGAGTAGCTACATGGGTGTCTATATAGGTTATTAGTTGGTTTTTTGAGTATCAGTATGAGTGTCTGCATGGTTCGGTGGGGGGTATGACGTAGTGCATAGGTGCATGAATGAGTGACTCACTGTTTGTATGTGTTGAACAGAGCATGTGTGCAGGACTGCATGGGTGGATGAGTGTGTGTATGGGTGTGTTAGTGAGTAAATGACTGTCTCAATAGTGTCTTTATGAGTAACTACATATGTTTAAAACTAGTATATGTGACTATTGGTTTATATATGTGAGTATATGTGAGAGTGAGAGATTGAAAGAGTTCCTGTATGAATAAGTATGTATTTCTAAAAGTAATTGTTTAAAAGACTAAGTATGTGTAAGTTTCCGTAGAAGTAAGTGTGGTGGTGTGTGTATAACTGTATATGCAAGTAAATGTATGTTTGATTCTTTATTAGCATGAGTGACTATGTGTGTGAGTAGCTCTATGGATGAGTGGCATTGTGTAACAGGATGTATAGGTGTATGAGTACATATGATAAGTGAGTACATGTATGAGTGACTGTATTGGACTGTTGGTGAATGAGTGGATGTGTATGTGGATCTTAGAATTACTGAAGAGGTTGTTGTAACTGTTATTGGTATGTCCATTGTTTTGTAAATTTTAGTCTCTATTTTTGAATGTGTGTATCAAAGGTTTTATTAGAGGAAGAGGAGGTCTGCCACTCTATCACAAGGATGATGTCATCAGTGATGTCATTTGAGATGTCATCAGTGATGTCATGAGTGATGTCACTGACCATGTCATGAGTGATGTAATATGTGACGTCATCAGCAGTGCATTGCGGGCGCGCGAGTTATAGTTAGCTGAACTAACTATAACGGGGGAATTTCATTGGTTTTTTACGAGTAAAATGTCCAGCTAACTATAACATGTGTGAAACCTATGGTTTTTTCACTGAATTTCTAAGGTTTTTTAAATGCTAATTCCTAACTATAACGTGTGTGAAACCTATGGTTTTTTCACTGAATTTCTAAGGTTTTTTAAATGCTAATTACTAACTATAACGTGTGTGAAACCCATGGTTTTTTCAGTGAATATATATATATATATGTTTAGTATACTATGTATACATGTGAAAATGTGTCGGTCCACCTGTTTGCCTCGGTGGCACGGAAAAAATGGGTGGAACTGACGTCAGCACGCCGACGAGGTCCTCTTATGGCTCCTATGACGTCATACAGTGTCGTGAGCGGAGCCGTGCTAATATGACATCGTCATCGACGTGGCAGAGCTAGGAAAGAATTTCCACGAAATGCTGGTGCAGGGGATATTCACCTAAGTGTTCAGGATAGTCCTTTGGGAGCAACTGTTTATGTTGCCACTCCAGAAACTGAAACCAGTGATCCAAGAGCAGAGGCCCTGCAGATGGCACACGATGTGGGGAGCCCAGTCGTGTACACCGGCGGGACAGCGAAGTGACAAGCACCCCTACCCACAGAAAAGGTAACAATGGCACTAGATAACACAGGATCTTCTCTTTGTATCTGGCAGGAACAATAGGGTTAAAATGCCCTAGTTCCAAAATGTAGAATTAGTGCTACAACGGTCTTCACTCACTTCTGCCTTCTGTACACTGGAGGCGGCACATGGGTCATGCGGTACGGTCATACTAAGGTGGGACGCACACTCGTTGACCTCTCATGGCACTGCTCCACAGTTCGGGGACAACGCTTTCCATTAGCTGTGTTTTCTGATGACGTGTTGCGCCGGCCCGTCCAACAGCAGAACCCCTTTAGATCCAAACAGACTCTACCATTCTCTCACCGGTAGTGAAACCAGGCCACGTGCACACTTTCACAATACAACAGCCGGGAATGCACTTTTCGGTAAAAAAAACACATTCCTTCCTCCTAATTTATCAAATAAACGACTCACTGAAGAACAGGGGCCAACTTCGATCGGTAAATAGCCGTTACAACAACTTATTTACCTTGCGATACCATTACAACGCATACATTACCACGCATGCGTTGTACATCGCGAAGTCATTACTACGCATTTTTTTAGAACGCATGGTCATTTACCACGCATGCCTTTACAACGAATTTTGTTGAAAAGGTATGTATGGTAAATGACCATGAGTTCTAAAAAAAATTTAGATGATCCACGTCATTGTAAGGAAACAGAAGCTGTTCCGTTTCCTCACAACGACGTGCACCGCCCTCAGAGACGACATGAAGCAGGAACCACGAGGAGAGAGGAACCACGAGGAGTGAGAGGTAAGGGAGATTGGGCATTGGGTGGTGGTTACTTTTCTAGGGTTTAGGGTAGTGCAGTGGTGTCTGGGCAGTGTAGGGGATCGTGCTGGGGTGGTGCTTCAGGGTTTAGGGCAGTGCAGTGGTGTTCGGGCAGTGTGGGGGGGTCGTGCTGGGGGTGGTGTTTCAGGGTTTAGGGCAGAGCAGTGGTGTTCGGGCAGTGTAGGGGTCGTGCTGGGGCTGGTGTTTTAGTATTTAGGGCAGAGCAGTGGTGTTCGGGCAGTATAGGGGGTCGAGCTGGGGGTGGAGTTTCAGGGTTTAGGGCAGTGCAGTGGTGTTCAGGCAGTGTAGGGGGTCATGCGGGGGTTGTGTTTCAGGGTTTAGGGCAGTGCAGTGGTGTTCGGGCGTGTAGGGGGTCGTGCAGGGGGGTGGTGTTTCAGGGTTTAGGGCAGTGCAGTGGTGTTCGGGCAGTGTAGGGGGACGTGCTGGGGTGGTGTTTCAGGGTTTAGGGCAGAGCAATGGTGCTCGAGCAGTGTAGGGGGTCGTGCTGGGGCTGGTGTTTTAGGGTTTAAGGCATTGCAGTGGTGTTCGGGCAGTGTAGGGGGACGTGCTGGGGGTGGTGTTTCAGAGTTACAGGTAGAGCAGTGGTGTTCGGGCAATGTAGGGGTCGTGCTGGGGCTGGTGTTTTAGGGTTTAGGGCAGTGCAGTGGTGTTTGGGCAGTGTAGGGGGTCGTGCAGGGGGTGGTGTTTCTGGGTTTAGGGCAGTGCAGTGGTTTTCGGGCAGTGTAGGGGGTCTTGCTGGGGGAGGTGTTTCAGGGTTTAGGACAGTGGTGTTCGGGCAGTGTAGGGGGTCTTGCTGTGGGTGGTGTTTCAGGGTTTAGGGCAGTGCACTGGTGTTCAGGCAGTGTAGGGGGTCTTGCTGGGGGTGGTGTTTCAGGGTTTAGGGCCGTGGTGTTCGGGCAGTGTAGGGGGTCTTGCTGGGGGTGGTGTTTCAGGGTTTAGGGCAGTGCAGTGGTATTTGGGCAGCGTAGGGGGTCATTCAGGGGGGTGGTGTTTCAGGGTTTAGGGCAGTGCAGTGGTGTTCGGGCAGTGTAGGGGGTCATGCTGTGGGTGCTGTTTCAGGGTTTAGGGCAGTGCAGTGGTGTTCGGGCAGTGTAGGGGGTCATGCTGGGTCTGGTGTTTCAGGGTTTAGGGCAGTGCAGTGGTGTTCGGGCAACTGTGAGGGGTTGTGCTGGGTGTGGTGTTTCAGGGTTTAGGGCAGTGCAGTGGTGTTCGGGCAGTGTAGGGGGCCATGCTGGGGCTGGTGTTTTAGGGTTTAGGACAGTGCAGTGGTGTTCAGTCAGTGTAGGGGGTCGTGCTGGGGCTGGTGTTTTATGGTTTAGGGCAGTGCAGTGGTTTTCGGTCAGTGTAGGGTGTCGTGCTGGGGCTGGTGTTTTAGGGTTTAGGGCAGTACAGTGGTGTTTGGGCAGTGTAGGGGGTCATGCTGGGGCTGGTGTTTTAAGGTTTAGGGCAGTGCAGTGGTGTTCGGGGAGTGTAGGGAGTCATGCTGGGGGTGGTGTTTCAGGGTTTAGGGCAGTGCAGTGGTGTTCGGGCAGAGTAGGGGGTTTTGCAGGGGGTGGTGTTTGATGGTTTAGGGCAGTGCAGTGGTGTTCGGGTAGTATAGGGTGTGTTGCAGGGGGTGGTGTTTCAGGGTTTAGGGCAGTGGTGTTCTGGCAGTGTAGGGGGTCTTGCTGGGGTGGTATTTCAGGGTTTAGGGCAGTGGTGCAGTGGTGTTCGGGCAATGTAGGGGTCTTGCAGGGGGTGCTGTTTCAGGGTTTAGGGCAGTGGTATTCGGGCAGTGTAGGGGTCCTGCTGGGGCAGTTGTTTCAGGGTTTAGGGCAGTGCAGTGTTGTTTGGGCAGTGTAGGGGCCATGCTGGGGCTGGTGTTTCAGGGTTTAGGTCAGTGCAGTGGTGTTCGGGCAGTGTAGGGGCTCATGTGGGGGCTGGTGTTTCAGGGTTTAGGGCAGTGCATTGTTGTTCGGGCACTGTAGGGGGTCATGCTGGGGCTGGTGTTTCAGGGTTTTGGGCAGTGCAGCGGTGTGTGCGGGCTGTGTACGGGGTCATGCTGGGGCTGGTGTTTCAGGGTTTTGGGCAGTGCAGTGGTGTTCAGGCAGTGTAGGGGACGTGCTGGGGCTGGTGTTTCAGGGTTTAGGGCAGAGCAGTGGTGTTCGGGCAGAGTAGGGGGTCATGCTGGGGCTGGTGTTTCAGGGTTTAGGGCAGAGCTTTGGTGTTCGGGCAGTGTAGGGGTCGTGCTGGGGGTGGTGTTTCAGGGTTAGGGCAGTGCAGTGGTGTTCGGGCAGAGTAGGGGGTCGTGCTGGGGGTGGTGTTTCAGGGTTTAGGGCAGTGGTGTTTGGGCAGTGTAGGTGGTCTTGCTGGGGCTGGTGTTTCAGGGTTTAGGGCAGTGGTGTTCGGGCAGTGTAGGGGGTCATGCTAGGGCTGGTGTTTCAGGGTTTAGGGCAGTGCAGTGGTGTTCGGGCAGTGTAGGGGGTCGTGCTGGGGCTGGCGTTTCAGGGTTTAGGGCAGTGCAGTGGTGTTTGGGCAGTGTAGGGGGTCGTGCTGGGGCTGGCGTTTCAGGGTGTAGGGCAGTGCAGTGGTGTTCGGGCAGTGTAGGGGTTCTTGCTGGGGCTGGCATTTCAGGGTTTAGGACAGTGCAGAGATGTTTCGGCAGTGTAGGGGTCTTGCTGGGGCTGGTATTTCAGGGTTTAGGGCAGTGCAGTGGTGTGCGGACAGTGTAGGGGGTCGTGCTGGCTGGTGTTTCAGGGTTTAGGGCAGTGCAGTGGTGTTCGGGCAGTGTAGGGGTTTGTGCTGGGGCTGGTGTTTCAGGGTTTAGGGCAGTGCAGTGGTGTTCGGGCAGTGTAGGGGGTCATGCTGGGGCTGGTGTTTCAGGGTTATGGGCAGTGCAGTGGTGTTTAGGCAGTGTAGGGGGTCGTGCTGGGGCTGGCGTTTCAGGGTGTAGGACAGTGCAGTGGTGTTCGGGAAGTGTAGGGGTTTGTGCTGGGGCTGGCGTTTCAGGGTTTAGGACAGTGCAGAGATGTTCGGGCAGTGTAGGGGGTCTTGCTGGGGCTGGTGTTTCAGGGTTTAGGGCAGTGCAGTGGTGTTCGGACAGTGTAGGTGGTGGTGCTGGCTGGTGTTTCAGGGTTTAGGGCAGTGCAGTGGTGTTCGGGCATTGTAGGGGTTTGTGCTGGGGCTGGTGTTTCAAGGTTTAGGGCAGTGCAGTGGTGTTCGGGCAGTGTAGGGGGTCATGCTGGGGCTGGTGTTTCAGGGTTATGGGCAGAGCATTGGTGTTTGGGCAGTGTAGGGGTTCGTGCTGGGGTGGTGTTTCAGGGTTTAGGGCAGCGCAGTGGTGTTCGGGCAGTGTAGGGGGTCTTGCTGGGGGTGGTGTTGGAGGGTTTAGGGCAGTGGTGTTCGGGCAGTGTAGGAGGTCTTGCTGGAGGTAATGTTTGAGGGGTTAGGGCAGTGCAGTGGGTTTCGGGCAGTGTAGGGGGTCATGCTTGGGGTGGTGTTTCATGGTTTAAGGCCATGCAGTGGTGTTCAGGCAGTGTAGGGGGTCATGCTGGGGGTGGTGTTTCAGGGTTTAGGGCAGTGCAGTGGTGTTCGGGCAGTGTAGGGGGTCGTTCTGGGGGTGGTGTTTCAGGTTTTAGGGTAGTGCAGCGGTAATCGGGCAGTGTAGGGGGTCGTGCTGGGGGTGTTTTTATCAGGGTTTAGGGCAGTGCAGTGGTGTTCGGGCAGTGTGGGGGGTCGTGCTGGGGGTAGTGTTTGAGGGTTTAGGGCAGTGGTGTTCGGGCAGTGTAGGGGGTCTTGCTGGAGGTGATGTTTCAGGGGCTAGGGCAGTGCCGTAGTGTTCGGGCAGTGTAGGGGGTCTTGCTGGGGGGTAGTGTTTCAGGGTTTAAGGCAGTGCAGTGGTGTTCGGGCAGTGTAGGGGGTCGTGCTGGGGTGGGGTTTCATGGTTTAGGGTAGTGCAGTGGTGTTCGGGCAGTGTAGGGGGTTGTGCTGGGGGTGTTTCAGAATTTAGGGCAGTGCAGTGGTGTCTGGGCAATGTAGGGGTCGTGCTAGGGGTAGTGTTTCAGGTTTTAGGGCAGTGCAGTGGTGTTCGGGCAGTGTAGTGGGTCGGGCTGGGGTGGTGTTTCAGGGTTTAGGGCAGTGCAGTGGTGTTCGAGCAGTGTAGGGGGTCGTGCTGGGGGTAGTGTTTCAGGGTTTAGGGCAGTGCAGTGGTGTTCGGGCAGTGTAGGGAGTCGTGCTGGGGTAGTGTTTCAGGATTTAGGGCAGTGCAGTGGTGTTCGTGCAGTGTAGGGGCTCGTGCTGGGGTAGTGCTTTAGGGTTTAAGGCAGTGCAGTTGTGTTTGTGTAGTGAGCAGCGCATGCGCTGCATCACTAGGCGAGACCTAAACAGCATTGCACCAAGATGGCTGCCAACACTTCCTGGATTGAATTGTTGGCAGCCAATTAGAGCCAAGCTCGTGCTTGTGTAGTTAGGTCCCGCCCAGATTTTTTCCCTTTAATATCTCATAAACTACTGAACGGATTTACCCCATTTAAAAAAAGGTCGCTTTATGAACCAAGCACTACCTTTTTGCCGCATTTGGTGTAATTCCGTTCACCAGTTTCAGCTGTAACTGTGTCTAAAGTTTCCTTTGGGAAATTGATTTTTTGATCTCTATGTTTTTGAATATCTCAGGAACTACGGAACGGATTTACACCATTTAAAAAAAAGGTCTCATTCTGAACCAGGGGCTACCTTTTTGCCAAATTTGGTGTAATCCCATGCAGCAGTTCGGGCTGTAGTCGTGTCTAAAGTTTCCTATGGGAAATAACATGGAGAAAACCCGTTTTGGGACCCCCTTTTATCTCAGCCGCCGCTTGGCGAATCACCCCGAAACTTTCAAGATAGGAGCTGATCGGAGCGGGACCAACGTTTTGAAAATTTCGCTAAGATTTGTCAACCGGCTCCAAAGTTATTGGGAAAAGAAAAAACGCTTTTTGAATAGAAACAAGGTCCTAACTATAACTACCTACTGGCGACCGCCAGTAGTTAATGTATATATATGTATATATATATATATGTATACACACACACACACATATATATATATATGTACATGTATATTATCTACTGGCGGTCGCCAGTAGATAGTTATAGTTAGGACCTATTTTCCATAGGAAATCCGCAACATTCTATTGGGAATATCTTTGGCGCCGGTTGATGAATCTTCGCGAAATTTTCCAAACTTTTGGCCAGCTCCGCTCCGCTCCTACCCTGAAAGTTTCGTGGTGATTCGTTAAGCGGGGGCCGAGAAAAAAGGGGGTCCCAAAACACGTTTTCCCCATGCAATTTCCCATAGGACCTGTTGTCGCAGCTACAGCCCGAACTGCTGAACGGAATTACACCACATTTGGCAAGGAGGTAGTCCTCAGTTCAGACTCGTGCCTTTTGCTTAAATGGTGTAAATCCGTTCAGTAGTTCTTGAGAAAATTAGAGTTAAATGTTAGTGATATCTATGGCCGGGGAGGATCCGCGGATCCTCCCCGCACACTCCCCGAACCCTCCAGAGCACGAGCTGAATGCTAATTGGCTGCCAACACTCTGAATCAGGAAGTGTTGGCAACCATCTTGTGCCTCGGTAGAACCGAGGCACAAGAAAGCACAAAAACAAAGGCGCAAAACGCGACAAGGGGGCAGGGTAGAAACACCCTGACCCCCTAGGCCTGCTCAGGGGGTCCCACAAGGACCCCCAGGGCCAAAAAAAGTATTTAAAAAAAAATCGGTGAGATTCGCGCACCTAGCGCGAATTTCAGCTGAAAATAAAAAAAAAAGAAGCGCGGAGCTCCCGTGCTTCTTTGGTAATTGGCCCCCGGGGGGGCCAAATCCCGGGGGCAGAAATACAAAAGTGTGGGGGGGTCCCAACCCCCCCCACACTGCCCCGGGGACTGCCACCCCCCAGGGCTCAGAGATACTATATGGGGGGCTCATGGCCCCCCCAGCCCCGGGGACCACCATCCCCCAGGGCTTATAGAAAATGGGTGAGGGGGCTCGCAGCCCCTCCAGCCCCGGGGATCGCCACCCCCCTGGGCAACTTGTCCGTGTGGGAGGGGGGCCGCGCGGCCCCCCTCCTGGAGCCAATGATGGGTCTGGGGACCACCACCCCCCAGGGCCGGCTCCTGCAGACACTGCTGTTTGCAATGACAGGGCGGGAGCCTCGTGGCTCCCGCCCTGTCATTGCAAACTGCTTTGCTTCATTGAAGCGAGAGCAGGGAAACCTGCTCTCGCTTCAATGAAGCAAAGCTGATTGCTTTTCCACATGGGGAGCAGCATGTTAGCTGCTCCCCATGTCGAAAAGCAATGCCGGCAGAAAAGATCGCCCCCTCCTTACACCACTGGCACGTTTGCAGAGGGGGAACTAATTCCCCTTGAATACTGGGGGTCCGTGGGGGCCAACTAGCCCACCAGGAACCTCCAGTATGCGCCAGGGGGCTGTGTTGCAGAGAGGTGTAATGAGGCCACACCCCTTTTTACACCTCTCTGCAACACAGCTCCGTGGCGTTTACTGGAGGTACCTGGTGGCCTAGTTGGCCGCTAGGGGACCTCAGGATTCAAGGGGACTTAATCCCCCAACTTAAAACGCGCCACGGGGCGCGTTTACACAGTGGTGAAGGTAGGGGGCGGGGCCTGAGGTGATACTGTGCAAACACGCCCTGTGGCGCGTTTTAAGTTGGGGAATTCATTCCTCTTCAATCGAGAGGTCCCCTACGGGTCAACTAGCCCACCAGGTACCTCCAGTAAGCGCCACGGAGCTGCGTTGCAGACTGTTGTAAAAAGGGGCGTGGCCTCTGAACACCTCTCTGCAATGCAGCTCCCTGGAGCATACTGGAGGTACCTGGTGGGCAAGTTGGCCAACAGGGGACCTCAGGATTGAAGGGGACTTAATCCCCCAACTTAAAACACGCTACAGGGCGCGTTTGCACAGTGGTGAAGGTAGGGGGCGGGGCCTGAAGTGATATGTGTGCAAACACGCCCTGTGGCGCGTTTTAATTTAGGGAATTAATTCCTCTTCAATCCAGAGGTCCCCTAGGGGCCAACTAGCCCACCAGGTACCTCCAGGAAGCGCCACGGAGCTGCGTTGCAGAGTGTTATAAAAAGGGGCGTGGCCTCTGAACACCGCTCTGCAACGCAGCTCCCTGACGCATACTGGAGGTACCTGGTGGGCTAGTTGGCCCCCAGGGGACTGCAGGATTGAAGAGGAATTAATTCCCCAACTTAAAACGTGCCACAGGGTGTGTTTGCAGACGTCACCTCAGGCCCCGCCCCCTTCCTTTACCATTGTACAAATATTCCTCTAAAATCAGCCGAACTACGAATTCCAATTTACTCACCTGTTATCAGGAGAGAACCCAGGGCTGCATCTTTTAGCCCAGTACTGACACTGAAAAATAATTCTAAGCGTACTTACCAGTAACTTGTATTTCATTCCATAGGAATCCATTGTGTGGTTTTCAGCAGAAAAGTTTCGAAGTGTCCATTTTTGAAACGTACAAATATTACTCTAAAATCAGCCGAACTACGAATTCCGATTTACTCACCTGTAATCAGGAGAGAACCCAGTGCTGCATCTATTAGCCCAGCACTGACCCTGAAAAGTAATTCTAAGCGTACTTACCAGTAACTTTTATTTCCTTCCATAGGAATCCATTGTGTGGTTTTCAGCAGAAAATTTTCTAAGTTTCAATTTTGAAACGTACAAATATTCCTCTAAAATCAGCCGAACTACGAATTCCGATCTACTCACCTGTTATCAGGAGAGAACCCAGGGCTGCATCTTTTAGCCCAGCACTGACCCTGAAGAGTAATTCTAAGCGTACTTACCAGTAACTTGTATTTCCTTCCAAAGGAATCCATTGTGTGGTTTTCACCAGACAATTTTCAAAGTGTCCATTTTTGAAACGTACAAATATTCCTCAAAAATCAGCCGAACTACGAATTCCGATTTAGTCACCTATTATCAGGAGACAACCCAGAGCTGCATCTTTTAGCCCAGCACTGACCCGGAAGAGTAATTCTAAGCGTACTTACCAGTAACTTGTATTTCCTTCCATAGGAATCCATTGTGTGGTTTTCACCAGAAAAATTTCTAAGTGTCTATTTTCACAAACTAAAAATATTCCTAAAAAATCGTCTGTATGACTTAAACACATTCTTTCAACTGTTTACAGGAGGTTGGCAAGTGCTGGATCCAGGATGCACCACTGAGTAAGAAAAAGTAATGATAACACTACTTACCTGCTAAGTGAATTTTCTGCTATACTCACTCATGACATCAATGATGACATCATCCTTGTGATAGAGTGGCGATCGCGCGAGTTATAGTTATCTGAACTAACTATAACGGGGGAATTTCAATGGTTTTTTACGAGTGAAATGCCCATAGAAACTCTCATATAGCTATTCACAAAACCATGCAGCCGCTTATACACCAAAAGACAGACAGATACAGACATTCACACAGTTTAGTCACTAGTCTGGAGTAAGATACGCGACCGCCACTCTATCACAAGGATGATGTCATGAGTGATGTCATGAGTGATGCCACTGACCATGTCATGAGTGATGTAATATGTGACGTCATGAGCAGTGGATAGCGAGCGCGCGAGTTATAGTTATCTGAACTAACTATAACGGGGGAATTTCAATGGTTTTTTACGAGTGAAAAGTCCAGCTAACTATAACATGTGTGAAACCTATGTTTTTTTAAGTGAATTTGCAATGTTTTTAAATGCTAATTCCTAACTATAACGTGTGTGAAACCTATGGTTTTTTAAGTGAATATATATATATATATATAACCAAACAGTCCTGCTCCCAAAGAAGAAGGCACGTACACGAAAGCTGCTGGAATAAGGCACTTTTATTTTCCTGGGTCTCCCTCGACCCCGAGCTCAAGGAGACGCGTTTCGGCTTCGCAGAAGCCTTTGTCAATCAAATTGGTGCCCAAACAGTATATATAGCCCTCCCCCTGCAGGTACGAAATAGACATAGACAAAATACTGCAGTGTGAATAAAGTGCACCGATGTGGAACGAATGTAAAGTGTAATCATATTATTGTAGTTGTACACAAAGGCAATGTCACTGGTACCGTAATAACAGCTCCGATATTTACCGAATTTGCATAATACAAAAAATACAAAAATATCTGTAAATATTAATTTCTACGTAACCAGCAATATATTGTCCCTCTCCGTCCTGTGTGCAAATAAACGCTCATAACTGGACAACATTTAAGTCACCTGCCTAAACGGAAACACTGGGAATGTGTGCACAGGGCTGCCAATCGCTCAGAAACATGTGCCTGAATTTAAAAATAAATATGAAGTCACAAAAATAAATAAAAGAAATGCTGCACAGTATCACCGCATTATTATTGCAAGATTCCCCCTAATCTGGCAAGTTCAAAAAGGCTGGGTCAAAGGTTGCTTTAAATTCAATCTGTCTCTTAAACCATTAAAGCAATACTGTTTGATGCCAAAGGTTTCTTTAAATTCGATCTGTCTCTTTTGCTGCAAAAGCAATGTTGTTTATTGCCCCGTTTTCCTCACATCTTCCAAGTAAGTATCCTTAGGAGACAATGGGGCATAATGTGAATAGGCGAACCCACACGGCTAAAATAAACACACATTGTGGTTTTCCGACATAAATGAAAGCCAGCAGGTGCGCGCTCATGTCCCTTCAAAACTACAACTCCCATAAGGCAACTTGGCATCGGTGAATAACGGAAATCCACGGGCAATGACCCTTGACTCAATTAATATTTATAGACCATCTCATTAGGGCCGAAGTCGTAATGAATAAATGAGTACAGCCATTTGAAAGAAGGGTTTAGAAATCATGCTCGGTAGTCAGCATAAAATGTGAATTCCTTCAAGCACAAGACCCAGGATCGAAGGAGACCAATAAACAAAAACTGAATATGCCACACAGCTCTCACCGCTTCCGCATTGGCATCCGCGGTGCCCAATCATCAGAGGGCGCCAGACTTCTGGGCAAGGCATTTCTAGCTGGGGAAATGCACACCCCGTGCTGGCAGTTGCGAAAACCGCCCCGCTACGAGATACTGGTCTCCTCCTTAAATCACTCATGACATCATTGTTTGATATCAATGTAACATCTAAAATGACAATATAGGTGACAACACAATTCATAGTGGTAGCATGTGTTATAGTTACTTTAGTGCACAGGTTACAGTTACCTGAGATAACTATAATTAAAGATTTCAAAAGATTGCGCTTCAATAAATCAATGATGCATTTGCCTCAATCAAGACTTTCATAAAGTTTTTCAACGTATTAATGGCCCTGGAGTCCCAATCTGCCAAGGCCTTAAGTGCGTGCCCTGGTGCACACCTAGGCACCCACAGCACACACTGCTGGGGGCTGCAGGGGGTGCACCAGGGCCCTTGTGGCCCCGCCAAGTGCTTGCCCCCTTTCCAAGTGGCTTGGGAGCCTGCTTTGCTCCCGTCTGAAGGGAGCAGTTGTTTTTGCTTTTCTCCCTCCGGGGAAGAGCAATCTGAGTTTACCTGCCCACAAGAGCACGTGCAGGGAAACACATATTGGCTTCCACCTGACAGGAGCATTTTTAAAGCTCCCACCAGGGAGAACTACACATGCTTTCCCTGTCTGTGCTCCTGTGGCAGGGAAACAACTGTGTCCTGGAGTGGGCTTCCTGGGACACAGTTAGTGAGCTGGCCCCAGTGGTTAGGGTCTCCAGGGCCTTATCAGGCTTGTGAGGGGGGTGCATGCCACCCTCCCTTTCAATTTTTTACCTGGCCCTGGGGGATGGGGTTCCCAGGGCCAAAGAAATGGCTCCCTTTTTATTTAATTATTGGTCCTGGGTAACGGGGTCCCTGAGACCTTTACAGGCTTGGGGATGAGGGTTGTGTGCCCCCTCTTTAATTTTTAGTTGGCCCCAAGGGAAGGGGGCCCTGGGCCCACAGTGAGGCTCAGGGAAGGGGGTGGGGCACCTTCTCCCATCTGAAGTTGCGCAGGTCCCCGGGGATGGGGTCCCTATGGCCGCTATCTTCCCAGGTACGGGAACCACACAGAGCCTCCCTTATCATATTTCGGCCCCAGGAGATAGAGTCCCAGGGGCCTTAAAGAGCTTGGGGATGGGGATACGCACCCCCTGATCCCTTTGTTTTACTTTGCAAGCTCCAGGCACTGTTTTATTTTATATTTTGCCACAATCTCACAGGAGTTTCCTCTGGATTGCAGCATAAACATGTTTTGTTTATACATTTAGCCCAGGGCCCTTCCCCACTAGGGCTAGTAGTGGCAGGGTATCCCTAACCTGCCCCCCTGAATCCTGTAATGGCTGCCTGTAACATTTTTTGTTATGTTGAAGGCAGCTATTCAGAGTGCTTGTATCTGCTGGAGCCTTACTCCAGTGGAAGCAAGTTAGCCCAAAGGAAAAAAAGCTCCTGAGGGGCTGATCCTTAACTGAACGTATTTACCCCAAATCACAACAAGCATTTGCAATGCAATAGGTCTCGCAATTATAAGAGTTTGAGCTATTGGCATTGTAAAATGACAATTCCTTTTATTTATGTTTTGGTCTTAAAACAAACAAAAGGCATTGTCATTTACAATGTCAGTAGCATAAACTCGCATAAAAGCAGTGTGGGGAGTGCAGCAGTGTGCGGCGTGCAGCATTGTGCGGCGTGCAGCAGATGTGGGCAGTGTGCGGCGTGCAGCAGTGTGCGGCGGGCAGCAGTGTGCGGCGGGCAGCAGTGTGCGGCGGGCAGCAGTGTGTGGCGGGCAGCGTCATGCAGCAGTGTGTGGTTTGCAGCAGTGTGTGGCGTGCTGCAGTGTGTGGCGTGCTGCAGTGTGTGGCGTGCAGCAGTGTGCGGCGTGCAGTAGTGTGCGGCGTGCAGCAGTGTGCGGCGTGCAGCAGTGTGCGGCGTGCAGCAGTGTGAGACGTGCAGCAGTGTGAGACGTGCAGCGGCATGCAGCAGTGTGTGGCGTGCAGCAGTGTGTGGCGTGCTGCAGTGTTTCATGTAGCAGTGTGCGGCGTGCAGCAGTGTGCGGCGTGCAGCAGTGTGTGGCGTGCAGCAGTGTGTGGCGTGCAGCAGTGTGTGGCGTGCAGCGGCATGCAGCAGTGTGTGGCGTGCAGAAGTGTGTGGCGTGCATCAGTGTGTGGCGTGCAGCAGTGTGTGGCGTGCAGCAGTGTGTGGCGTGCAGCAGTGTGTGGCGTGCAGCAGTGTGTGGCGTGCAGCGGCATGCAGCAGTGTGTGGCGTGCAGCAGTGTGTGGCATGCAGCAGTGTGTGGCGTGCATCAGTGTGTGCCATGTAGCAGTGTCACGGTTGCAGCAGTGTGCGGCGTGCAGCAGTATGTGGCATGCAGCAGTGTATGGCGTGCAGCAGTGTGTGGCGTGCAGCAGTGTGTGGCGTGCAGCAGTGTGTGGTGGCATGCAGCAGTGTGTGGCGGCATGCAGCAGTGTGTGGCGGCATGCAGCAGTGTGTGGCGGCATGCAGCAGTGTGTGGCATGCAGCAGTGTGTGGCGGCATGCAGCAGTGTGTGGCATGCAGCAGTGTGTGGCGTGCAGCAGTGTGTGGCGTGCAGCAGTGTGTGGTGTGCAGCAGTGTGTGGCATGCAGCAGTGTGTGGCGTGCAGCAGTGTGTGGCGTGTAGCAGTGTTACGCGTGCATCAGTGTGTGGCGTGCAGCAGTGTGTGGTGTGCAGCGGCATGCAGCAGTGTGTGGCGTGCATCAGTGTGTGGCATGTAGCAGTTTTGGCCTTTAAACAACATGTCCTCCCCATTTGTAGGGTTTCTGTGCTCTGTGTTAGGCAGGCTAACCATTCAAACCTGGTCTGTAAAGCTTCAACATGATAAAAGCCCCGGCACCTCTTTGGTTACAAATTAAGCACTAGGAAAGTGGCTGTAGCCAAGACACTATTGAATTTTAGTTTATATGCTCTGTGTTACGCAAACTAAATAAAGACATATACAGTGTAAAGCTGCTGCCTCATCAAAACACCGGCACTTCCTTTGTTACAAATTAAGCACTAGGAGGGTGGCTGTAGCTACGTGTTTGCAGCTACACACAAATAAAAATAATAACGTAGCTCCACTTTAGGTCATATTTATGTTTGTGTCTATAGAAATATCAACTAATTTGTCCACAATCACAGGCTATTAAGCATATTCAGACATTAAAACCTGGTTTCAAAACTCGTAGGTTAGCAGTAGTGGACTTTAAAGAACATCCCCTCCCCATTTTTCCGGTTTGTGTGCTCTGTGTAAGGCAGGCTAAACAAAACAACATGCTGTGTAAAGTTGCCACCTAATCAGAGCCCCGGCACCTCCTCTGTTACAAATTAAGCACTGGGAAAGTGGCTGTAGCCAAGCCACTATTAAATTACAGTTTATGTCCTCTGTGTTACGCACAATAAAAAAAAAGTATGGCGTGCAGCAGTGTGTGGCGTGCATCAGTGTGTGGCATGTAGCAGTGTCACGGTTGCAGCAGTGTGCGGTGTGCAGCAGTGTGTGGCGTGCAGCAGTGTGTGGCGTGCAGCAGTGTGTGGCGGCATGCAGCAGTGTGTGGCGTGCAGCAGTGTGTGGCGTGCAGCAGTGTGTGGCGTGCAGCAGTGTGTGGCATGCAGCAGTGTGTGGCGTGCAGCAGTGTGTGGCGTGCAGCAGTGTGTGGCATGCAGTAGTGTGTGGCGTGCAGCAGTGTGTGGCGTGCAGCAGTGTGTGGCGTGCAGCAGTGTGTGGCGTGCAGCAGTGTGTGGCATGTAGCAGTGTCACGGTTGCAGCAGTGTGCGGTGTGCAGCAGTGTGTGGCGTGCAGCAGTGTGTGGCGTGCAGCAGTGTGTGGCGGCATGCAGCAGTGTGTGGCGTGCAGCAGTGTGTGGCGTGCAGCAGTGTGTGGCGTGCAGCAGTGTGTGTCGTGCAGCAGTGTGTGGCATGCAGTAGTGTGTGGCGTGCAGCAGTGTGTGGCGTGCAGCAGTGTGTGGCGTGTAGCAGTGTTACGCGTGCAGCAGTGTGTGGCGTGCAGCAGTGTGTGGTGTGCAGCGGCATGCAACAGTGTGTGGCGTGCAGCAGTGTGTGGCGTGCATCAGTGTGTGGCATGTAGCAGTTTTGGCCTTTAAACAACATGTCCTCCCCATTTGTCGGGTTTCTGTGCTCTGTGTTAGGCAGGCTAACCATTCAAACATGCTCTGTAAAGCTTCAACATGATAAAAGCCCCGGCACCTCTTTGGTTACAAATTAAGCACTAGGAAAGTGGCTGTAGCCAAGACACTATTGAATTTTAGTTTATATGCTCTGTGTTACGCAAACTAAATAAAGACATATACAGTGTAAAGCTGCTGCCTCATCAAAACACCGGCACTTCCTTTGTTACAAATTAAGCACTAGGAGGGTGGCTGTAGCTACGTGTTTGCAGCTACACACAAATAAAATAATAACGTAGCTCCACTTTAGGTCATATTTATGTTTGTGTCTATAGAAATATCAACTAATTTGTCCACAATCACAGGCTATTAAGCATATTCAGACATTAAAACCTGGTTTCAAAACTCGTAAGTTAGCAGTAGTGGCCTTTAAAGAACATCCCCTCCCCATTTTTCCGGTTTGTGTGCTCTGTGTTAGGCAGGCTAAGCAAAACAACATGCTGTGTAAAGTTGCCACCTAATCAGAGCCCCGGCACCTCTTCTGTTACAAATTAAGCACTGGGAAAGTGGCTGTAGCCAAGCCACTATTAAATTTCAGTTGATGTCCTCTGTGTTACGCAAAATAAAAAAAAAGTATAAAGTGTAAAGCTTCTGCCTCATTAAAACACCAGCACTTATTTGTTACAAATTAAGCACTAGGTGGGCGGCTGTAGCTACGTGTTTACAGCTACACACAACAAGTAACATGATACCTACAACAAGTTAGGACTATTGGCTTTGTCAATCGTTGTTAGTTGCATAAGATAAATTAGCAGTAACTGTGGCTTGTATATAATATTGAAAAAGCATCCACTTGAAGCCCTAGTGACACCACGACAATGTTACTGCTCCTGAGTTACAAAAAGAGGCACAAGAATCCAGAGCAGACATGGCGAGTAAGTTGGCTGAAGAGGTGGGGGTGGCAAATGGTGTTCACGGGCGCTTTGATGTCCTCAGTGGCCGCGCGGCTCACTGAAAACATCAAAGCGCCCTCGAAATGTAAGTGATCGCAATCGCGATCACACTTCAAAGCGCGGCTGTGTGACAGGCGAAAGTGAAAGACGAGTGCTTTCAGGCTGCCAAATGATGCGCGCGCCCGGCACACATGCACAGTAGTTGGCGGCCTGAAAGCACTCGTTTGCACTTCCAAAAGTGCTTACTATAAGTCTCGCCAGAGCAGCGCTAAAGCGCTGTCTCAGGCGAGACCTAAAAAGCATTAATTCTGGACCAAGATCCGTCATCCTGCCAACTTTGGTGTAATTCTGTTCAGCAGTTTTGTGGTAGCGCTACCTAAAAAGATTTATGGAAAATGCATGGAGAAATTTGATTTTGGGTCCCCCCTTTTTTCTTGGCCCCCATTGGCAGATCATCCCGAAAATTTCCAGGAAGGAGCTGAGGTGGGTGGCCCTTTTTTAGGAAAGTTTTGTGAAGATTCGTTAAACGGAACCAAAGTTATTAGCAAACCAAAAAGTGTTCTTCCTATGGAAAAACAGACACAACTGCCAACTGCTACTGGGTTCAACCGTTAGCGAGACCAAGTGGCCGAAACATGTCTGAGTAGTTGCTGTTATGCCAGATTAAATTTGTCTTAAACAAGTTCACTGAGTGCAGTTATCTTTTGCTTTTTGGACAATATTGGATTATAAAGGTCTTTCCCCAGGGCACCACCAGCTGTTCAGACACGCCGCCAATTGTGACCACATTGTGTTTGGATATACACTGAAAACACAGTTAAAACTGAGTTATGGTTCTAGTTTAAATTCACCAGTTATTATATTCAACATACACAACATATTCCTGCGGCCAGACGCTTCATCCAATCTACCACAAAGTGACCAACACCCACTGCACACAACTGCCCCTGCTCATGGGTCTATCTATGGCTCTCCCTCTCTATGTCATATTTCTCTGTCTTTCTCTTTTTCTTCCTCTTTCTGCCTCACATCCCCTCTGTCTCCCTCATTTTTTTAACCCTCTCTCATTTTGTTTAACCCTTTTAGAAAGTTGCTAATCATAAGCCATTCACAATGTTTTTCACAAAATGGTAGATAAATCAAGAGCTCAGAATATTGCCTCATGCAATTTTATTTTGGCTCGTAAATCATACGTTGTTTTCCCCATATATTTGTGGGCCAGTATTTGCGGTCGCATGCCCCTGGGTCCCCCAGCACGCCATAGTGGTCTGACACCTCTCATGGCTCCTTCTCATTGCTATGGAAGTTTCTTTTTTCCAGTTTGAAAGTTGGGATTCAGAATCAATTAGCAATTTTTAAGAGACCAACAAAAAAATTCAATAGTCATTCTACGTCCAAGTGCATTTGTAAAAACTTTGAAATGTGATTGACAGGAGTCGCAAATTACTGAATCACAACTTTAAACGAAATAATATACACAAGTGTTAATCCTTTCAAACCACCATCCACCTTTTTATATGCTTACATCTAAAAAATATTAGAACATTGGAATGTTGGAAGCTCCATTGAAAACAATGGAGTGCTCCGCCTTATAATGGCTGGTATAAGCCCCGAGCTCCAACATCCCAGTGTTTCTTTGTTCACAGCTCTGGCTGTGAACAAAGGCTTCAGGGAGTCCGAGGGGATTTCAATACCCTCACACTCCCTGAAGGCTTTATTTGTTAGAACATTCTGCCCTCTAGTGGCAGAATGTTCTAATAGCCTTATAGCCCTTCATAGCAGGGCTATACCGGCATTAAAGTCCCGCTGCTTTGTTAAAGTCCCTCGCCTTCGGCTCGGGCCTTTAACGCTGCAGCGGGCCTTTAATAGCCAATATAGCCAGCTACGGCGGGCTATAAGGCTATAATAAATGCATGTACACCAAACCAACAAAAGCACACTTTCGGAGTAAAGTTTGTTGTAAATCCATTCAGTGGATTTGGCTGGAGGTGTGAACAAAACTTCCTATGGGGGCTAAAATATGATTCCAAAACTTTTTTGCTCCCTCTTTTACTTTTCACTGCACATTACTGCAAGAAATTTGGCGTGGGAGACCTTAGCTGATTACCTTAACTGAGTGTTAGATTTTGTGCAAATCCGTTTACGTTGTCAAATGTTATAGCCGGATCGAAAAATGCCTTTTTTATGGAACGTGAGACTGAACCATGACTAGACAGTGGCGACTGCAATATGTCATATGCTAGTTATAAAGCGAGTGTAATAATAAATGCACATGCACATTCACAAATGTATGAATACAGTGCAAAGGTCACCATAGTGCAGCGTACTTGATGCGATTTCAGACTAGAAATCTGCATAAACCCAATGGGGCCAAATATACAAGAACTAGTTATGATTTTATTTCACTGGGTGGATTTAAAACGTTGTGCCGTGGTTATGGTTAGGTATCTTTTTTTAAACTATAGGATGTGAAAGAGCAGCATGGCCTAAATGATTTAGGCAGATACAATGTGTGATACCTATTTACTGCTGTTGTTGATGACGGGAAGGGACATGATGACCAGGTTATGGATGCGCTTCTAGTAAGTCTATGGCCCATCTCCACACTCGACAACAGTAATATTAGGGTATATACGGTATTGCACTCAGTATCTACATATGGGGAAGGGTGGATGAAGGTGTGCCTGATGAGAACAAAAACAAGTTGTTTCTCAAAAGGCCCTAGCATACACACTACTAGCACTCAGGCAGCCACAAGGGTGCTTTTTAGAGGCAAGCGCCTGCCACACTGTGTACATCAAGGGCTCTCTGCTTCTGATCATGGCACCGCTGCCAGATGAACCTGTGACACTGATGAGCGCTGTCACTCTTAAATCATGGATGAGCCTTGCAGGCTGCTGCCTCAGTCTGCGCCTTTCAAATACTTATCTTGTTTTCTTCCTTCTTCGACTCTGCAGTTTGGGAAAGGAATGCTCCACAGAGAATAAGAAGTTCTTGGACAGAGAGTAGTCAACTGGAAAATCAAATCGCCTTTGGGACTGGAATAGCCCCCCCGCCTTCCAGGCTTCCCCGCCCGCACTGCTCCAGTTCCCTATATAAAGAGTGGATTTTGACCCTGTCTTATTCTTTTCTATTCTGTTGTGTTCTACTTCTATTCTATTCATTCTATTCTATTCTAATTTGCTGTGTTCTATATATATATCTTATTGAGCACTCATTCACCCGGAGCCTACTTAACGCTGAATGCGAAACCTCAAAAGGGGAGGCACCAAAGATAGAAAAAAGAATGTCTTTATTGCTGTCTGACACGAAGGTGAATGCTTTTTTCTTCTGAGGGAAGCAGAAAGTTTGTTCCAAAGAGATGGATCCAAGACAGAGAGTGATGCGCCACCTATGTACTCTCATGTGAAACGTTATCGCTCAGCTCACTAATGAATCAATTACAGAGATCTGGGTGTAAGCGCAAGATCACAGGTTCTAATCCTGACGGGTTCAAAGTCAAAACAAGCTTTATTCGGTATATCAAAAAATATCCATAAAAGCATTCTACATAATAAAACATTTCTTCATTTTACGTTCCCCTTTCCTCCCCCTCATAAGAAGATTTATTAAAAAAGGATACATATTTCATTTTTGATGTATAAACACCATATTAGTCAGTAACATTTCATGGGGTACATAGAGTTACAATGATCTTAAAAAGGTACTTGAAATAAAACCCAAACATTTGATCAACTAATCAGTCTCATAGATAAGTGTTTCCAAATATGAGAGCGTTTTCCTTCGCTTAATTGCTAATTGAATGAAGGAAATTACCACATTACACATCGTAACATGATCCAATTTACATATAAAAGAAAAAGAGGTTTTATAGGAGTACAACTTATTGAAAATAAAAAGTGGGCGCAGAATTGATTTCCTAAGATCCCTGTAAAAGTTACAAAACAGTATAAAGTGCAATGTGCTTTGGGCAGATTTACCATCGCAAGGGCACATTGGAAGGTTTGCACTCCAGTTGCCCATCTTAGGAAATGCTATCTGAAAATGCAATGTTCGTAGCCTTAGTCTGGTCAGATAAAATCTGTGTTGGGTATTCCTAATAAATATAAGGTAGGGTTGGGTGGCAAATGAAAAGGGACCTTCACAGTATAATCTGACAATAGATTTAGTAAATAACCCTGCTTCCCTTTTTATCTTCTTAGACCCGAGGAGTCTCTTTTTAAGCTCCCCCTTACTAAAATTCTCAATAATCAATGGGTCTTTAAAAACAGGATTCACGTTACACTCAATCAGAAGATCATGGACGTATTTTTAACCATGGTATCTTCTTCGAGTAATCTAGACTAAGACAATCATATATTATTTCCTTGGTAAAATAGGTTTCTTCCTTCGTCCAAATACGATGCCACAAATTAATGGTGGATACACTAATCAAATCACTTAAAAAGGGAACATCTGTTTCTCTATGGACAATATAAGTAGCAGTGGAATTAGGGACTGATAACACCCTACACAAAAATTTATTTTCCATTATTTGCAATATAGAGGTATCTGCCATTCCCCGGAGGGCACCACCATAGCATACCCCAGATACACATTTACTCCCATAAAGTTTTAAAATCTCTTTCACAGCTTATTACCTATTTTTTGTGAGAATCTAAAAATAGCCTCACTTGTCCTTAAAAATTTCAACTTGCTTAGATTAATATGTGCATTCCAAGTACCTTTGCAATTAAAAAGTAATCCTAAATAAGAAAAGGTTGAAGTTCTCTCAATGGGTACACCTTTTATGAAGTGGGCACTACTTTTAGTTTTACATATCCCGCAGGTCATGACAAGGGTTTTAGATAGATTAATTGCTAGGTCTTTATCAGTCATAAACTCGGTAAAATTATCAATCAGAGGCTGAAGACCATTTGCAGTCCTGGAAATCAGGACTGCATCATCTGCATATAATAAAATAGGCGTTACGCGTTTACCTACAATAGGGGCATCAGCTTTAAGACCCTGCAGCAAAAAGTCAACTCCATTAATATAAAATGAAAATAAAAGTGGTGCGAGAACGCAACCTTGTCTAATCCCTCAGGTAACTTTAAAGTGCGTTGTGCATCCCCTGTTGGTCCGTATCGTATCTTTGATGTTAGATGGACATAAATTTGAGACAAGAGACTAATGATTTTAGTTGGAGCACCCATCCCTTCCAGCGTTTGCCATAACATAGTATAGTTTACTAAATCGAACGCGCTGGAAAGATCAACGAAGCAAAGGTGGAGACAACCCTCCTTTGCACGTGTGTATTTTCCTATGAGTAGCTCCAAATTTATACATTGTTCAACCGTTCCGATTCCCTTTCTGAAACCATATTGTGTTTTAATTATTATGTTCCCCTCCTTCACCCAACACTCCAACCTAGCAAGTAAAATTCTGCCCATATGTTTGAATGTGGAGTCGAGGAGGGAAATCGGTCGATAACATTTAGCACTAGCTCTATTCCCCTTTTTAAAAATTGGGATGATCCCACTTTCAGCCCATGTTGCGGGCAGCGCCCCATTAGTAACAGCATTCAAAAATTTTACTAAAATGGGGTACCACAAACCAATGTTATATTTAAAAATGTCTATCGGGACCTCGTCAGGGCCTGCCGCCTTCCCACTTGCACTATCGTGTAGGGCGGTTCTAATCTCGTCTTTAGTAATTATATCAATCTTGCCAAAAGTTAGCAAGATTACGTTACCTTCCTTATCCTTATTATTGCAACATTTTGTAGGGTTAAAAATTCCCTCAAAGTACATCAACCAGTCCTCTGGAGACACCACAGTATCAATCCCTACCGAATAATCATCTTAAAAAAGGGGTTGATCTATGGTTTTCCAGAAGAGAGTAGAATTTTTAGTTTCGGCTGCCTGGACCAGGTTTTCCCAAGCCATCTCTCTTATCTCCATTTTCCTGGCCTGTAAAGCTTGTTTGTAACATTTTCTAAGGTTTCTGATCTTTTCACCATTTCTAGGTTTAACTTTCAGTTCATCCTTCAAGGCTCTATTCAATTTCGAGCATTCCTGATTAAACCATCGTGGGCAGAAAACCTTATTATTCCTTTGTTTCGTATTTATTAATCTCAGTGTTTTAGCTATACCCATTGTAATATTATTAAAAGCAATAACGACTTCGACATTATCAGAAGATTCATCTAAGCAGATTTTAATGTCGCGGTCGCTATTTTCAATCAAGTTTTCCATAAAAAGGACGGGATTAACGCCAGACCACTTAATAGAAGTTCCATTTTTGCCTTGTGCTCTTATATCTACTGCCAAAGGGCATTGTTTTTCCATAAAATATAAGCTCGATTTTAATTTGAACAATATGGGGTGGTGATCGCTAACAAGGCTATGTACAATAGTACAATCATTCACAAAGCGCCTACTATTCCTAGATATCAGAAAGTGATCAATACATGATGAAGATCTGGCTCCCTCATAAGTATATAGGTCAGTAACCCCATCATTGTCACCCAGCTTCATTGCTTCCAGCCCATATTTATACATCACATAATTAAGTGATTCACCATAAGGGTGTGTAAAAAGTGGGTAATTTGATCCCCTGAGTCGTCCATGTGGCCACATTGATCCATTGACGACACATTTACATAATTCTATATTAAAATCTCCACCTCATATCAGAATATAGTCATCCTCCAGCCCAGTCAAAAAGATATCCAGTTCCTCCTCGAGCATGATTATTATGCCTGCTCTAGTGTTGTTAAAAATATTGTTGTAGAGATTAACTACTACAATGTTTTGCTTTCCATTTACACTAAGTAATAGAAACTGGAAATATTGTGAATTGGTAAAACTTTTCTTTAGAGTTAGAGGGGAGGTTATGGAGAGTAAGATGGCCAAGCCTCCACTCGCTCTTCCAGCCTTAGATGGAATTGCTTTGGAAAAAAAGGTTTTAAAACCATTTACATGGAAAGGTTCTATGAGCCAGGTTTCCTGAATTAAAATTAAACTACGGTTTTGTGTGCTATTTAACCATAAGGGTTCACTTCGGGGGTTGATTAAAATGAGAACCACTGAGTTTGGTACTAATTAACACCTGTTACCAATGGCTAGAGAACAGAAACATATGCTGTAAAGGGGAAGTCCCTTTTTTATGATTTATCAATCAGTCAATCAAACTGCATTTGTAAAGTGCAACACTGTCACCCCTAGGGGTATCTGGGCGCTGGGGGTGCTGTGTCTCAGTCGAAGAGTCAGGTCTTGAGTCACTTTCGGAAGTCTGCCATCAAGGGGGCTATACAGATGTGTGGGGGGGGTAGTGGGGGAGGTTGTTCCAGGTCTTGGCAGCAATGTAGGAGAAGGAGCAGCCCCTGCTATGTCTGTGACGGATGCGGGAGGGGTGCGAGGGCGAGTGGAGCGCAGGTGTCGAGAAGGTTGGTGAAAGTTCGGTCGATGGTTGAGGTAGGCAGGTCCTAGGACGCGGAGGGCTTTGTAGGAGTGCGTGAGGATCTTGAACTGGCATCTCTTCTGGATGGTCCATCAAGGTTTCTTCTGAGGCTCTATACACAAAAGATGTTTTGCGAGGTTATATATTTAAGAAATGTATCCTTCGGGATGCTAGGGGCCATGCCAATGAAAGTGAAAGAAATAATTACTTTGTGCCCACGAAACTGCACAGGTTCACACAAAAGGTCAGCTCTGACTAATAAAGAGGCCTGCTTCTCGTATGCAGGTCAGAAGTTACAGTACCGTCAAGTTACACTTTAATGTCTTTGACTGTTCAACACCCATTCCTGAACACTATACATTTGTGTACATGAATAATGAGGTGTGCCCACTGCAAGGTGATTGTAAGAGGTAAACCCTATTTAATAAAAGAAGGTCCAAGTTAACTGAAGGGCTTTCAAGAGAGTTCAACATCAACAGCGGTTTCACCTGATTACCCCGAAGAACAATCACCGGTGCCTTTTAAAAAAAAAAAAAACACACCAAGGCATTTGTTGAGGTGTGGAGAAGTTACAATGGAGGGCAGTGCAGTGGGAACTAAAGGGATCCATTATATAAGAGATGTGAAGGTTGTACTTCAAAATATTTATGTCAGTAACATCAACATTCACTGAAGAGTAGGCCTGGGCGATAATTCCGGTCCGCTCGCGGAAATTGCGATAATTTGACATTTTCGCGTTCCGCGGAGAGCGTGAAAATGTCAACATTTCCGCAATCCGCATCTTACCGGAATTTTTTTCTTTCTCGCGCTGTAAAAAAATACATTCTCGCGTACACACGATCGCCTTACCTGAATCCCCGCGTTCGCCGACAAGTTTTCCCGATCCGGTCGCGTTCTCCACGAGATGTTGGATTGTTGGTAGCCATTTGCGCTGTCTCGCGACAGTTCGCGCCCGCATTAACGTCATTCGTCGCACGATCACATAATTCGTCGCACGATCATTTCTTTCTTCTCGCGATCATGCACCGCGAGATAAGTGAAAACAAGATGGCCGCACCCGTGAGCAACCGCATGGGTAAGTTGGCGAGCCGCGATCACGCAGAAAATACCGCAAACGGGCGGGAAAAAAACTTCAGCGTTTTTGTGATATTTCCGCGTGTTTGCGGAGATTTTTAACATTTTCGCGATAGTTTGCGAAAGTGAATTTTGCAAATTCCGCCCACCCCTACTGAAGAGAGGATGTAGCCTTACGGCTAGAGCGATCGGCCTCGAAGCAGGGGAACCGGGTTCGAGTCTTGACAACGACGCTCAGCTTCCTGTGATTCTGGGCAAATCACTTAATATCCCCGTGCCTAACAACAAGCATTGGCATAGCCAATTGGTCTCGCCTTTGGGACTTTATAAATGTTTAGCCATGCTGTGCTGGGTACTGGCTTACTCTTGGGTCTTGTAGTCCTGGTGCATCACAGGGAGCCCGTGGTAACGGAGAGCCGCAGATTTAAGCATGTGTCCCTAGTGAGACGCATGATGATTGCCCTTTCCCTTGCCATCCTCAGCTGTTTGTGGGATGTACATGCCCCAACTGACGTCAAAAATAGCCAGTACAGTGTATTGGTCTCTTTGACCTTATAAGCTGTGAAAGTTGCGTGAGCGCCGCTATGATGTCACAAACAACGTCATGCAGAGTTTTGTCTGGGTAATACCCAACTGCTGGTACAATATACCATGCGCCTCCTCTGACATCTCCAACAGCAATGGAGGGCATCGTTCTAAGCTTATGACATTACCAACAGGCGTGATAATTAAGCAGTCTATGCTTGTGACATCACAAGCACCAGTTGGAATGGAGCATGTTAAGATCGTGACATCACAAACAAGCATTACAATGAAGCATGGAAAGCTAATGACATCACAAACAGATGGTGATATGCACCGTTCTAAGCTCATGACATCACAAACAGTTGTTGGAGTGACGCAGTCTAACCTGATGACATCACAAACAACCATTACATTTAAGCGTTGTAATATGAAGACATAACAAGCAGCCGATGGAATGATTCATTCTAAGCTCATCAAAATACAAACAACCGTTGGAAGGGAGCACTCTAAGCCTATGACATCACAGCCAGTGGGCAGTACGCTGTAAGTCTGACATCACAAAGCCAGTGTAATGCAGGGTTGTGAGCTATGATATCATGTCTTTGGAATGTAGCGTTCTAAGCCTATGACATCAGTCATTAGAATATAGCGCGAGAAATGCAAGGAATGAGGAGTGAGGCGGGAGGGAGAGAGAGAAAGGGAAAGAGTGAGAAAGAGAGAGAGGGGAAGAGAGAGAGTGAGAGAGGGGGAGAGAGAGAGCGAGAGAGAGAGCGAGAGAGAGAGAGAGCCCGGGAGTGCTACGTGCGTGCTCATTTTCAAGCACTGCACTCGTGCTTGTGGCACGCCCCCTGCTCGCTCCCGCAAGGTGGATGCCGCCACAAGCACGAGTGTGTGTTTGAAAATGACCAGAGCGACGGCTAAAGGTCCTCCTATGTAGCGCATGCGCGCTGCGTAGGCGAGACCTAAAAATGAATGTGTCCTTGTGTAACGAAACTGGTGCTATGTAAAGAGCTCTGATACCCGATTTCGGGACACATCATCAAGGCGGCGCAATAAAATTATCGCCGCTTTTGCGTCCGTTTTCGGCGGAAAAGCGGCGATAATTTTATCGCCTTATCAGCAAGGTCATGCTATCGCGTGAATCCTTGCCTTAGCGCCCTTTCCCATAACGCTCAGCTTTGCATCTCTAATGAGATGCAAAGTGGACGTACCTTGCCAAACTTACGTGGAGAATGTCGCTAAATGACATTTCTCCAATTAACAAGGATATCGCTAACCTGCTTAGCGATAATAAAAGAAGCGCTAACCGCGCTTTATGCAGGATTCTGTACACCTGTTTTTAATCTGATTTAGCCATGTAATCCAATGGGAGGTGGATTACATGGCTAAATCCACCCTGCCCTATCAGCAAGGTACCGCCTGTCACAGTGCGATTATCGCCGGTTTACCAGCGATAATCGCATTGTTTTGTACCTGACGCTATCTCCGCGATAGAATCCAGTGATAGCCGGCAATAATTATCCTAGCGCTAAGTGCACTTAGCGATAATTATTGCCGGTTATTGCTGATATGCCCCTCATCAGGTCTAGTTTGTTCTATATAAAACTCTAAAAAAAAAGATAATGCCCTAAAGCCGCCCGTTAAAAGCAGTACATTAGGCACTCCAGATGCTTGTTGATATTTTAAGGTGGTCTAATGGCAACACATAGCAGAACAGTTAAGTGGCGAGGATCAAATTTTCTTGTATGTTGTACAATTACGAGGCCCTTAATAATGTAGGGAATTTTTCGATACCTCGTTCAGAGATAGGTCGGTCACTTTCACAGTCAACGCAGACTCCAAGAGAAGCTAAGATAGAGAGGGTAGAGGTTGGCCGGCATATGGCATGGAGGGCAGATCGTTGATCAGAAGCTACTGCCATGCTCTGCAGGTGCCTAGGCATCCTACTCTGAGGGCACTTGCAATTTCTCCAGTCAAAGAAGGAAGGGCTGGAGGTGGACATGGAACACTGGAGTCGTTTTTTGTAAGTCTTTGCTATGTTATGGAACTGAGCACAAAATACATTTCTCTTGATTTCTTAACTCTCATATCTTTTGGGAATAACAGCTACTATCTTTGATGCCGCTTAACAGGAGACAGGGCTGGCGATCACTCAGGACTGGGACGGTGCCCTGTGTTTGCTATTCCCTGGAGTGAGGATGAGTGGAAAGGCGTACATCCTGGTATATAGCACCCTTAACCTCTGGGAGAGAGGCTTTAGCTATGCCAGCACCGTGCAACCGTATGCGCCGGCCATGCCCCTCTGTGGTCTCTCTACCCACACCGGGCCGCTGAGCGTTCGCGAGCTTGTGCAGTGGGAATGTGCGGGACTCCACACCCTGGGAGACCTATATGATGGGATAGCTCCTAGATCTTCAAACACTACATGATAGGCACCACCAAACAATTTTTGCAGTACGGAAGGATAAGGGGATCCCGCCAAAGACTCTGGAACGTGACCCTAAACGTACACCCGACCAATGCACTACTGCAAACTCTACACAATCATAGGATATGGCCACGGATTAGTGTTCTGCATCTACAGGAGCACACAGACATATCGTTGAAGCCTCTTCAGGAGTCCCGGGAAGCTATTTCCAGGTGGACCTATAATGACAGGGAATTTCAGAGGCCAATAGTGTATCCCCGAAAAGTCGCCAGAAACACACGCTTAAGATTTATTCAATTCAATATTCTGAATAGGGCATCCCTCACACCGCAGAAGACTGGATGCTTGTACCCAGAGGCGAGCTGTGACTGCTCAGGTGCCGTCACTCCACTGCAGGCTCCCATCATGCCATCTGGGACTGCCCCAATATTCTGGAATATAGTACAACCGGCACTCTCGAAATTCACCGGAAAACCTAAGCTTACCAACATGTGGACCTGCCTGCTAGGCAGGTTCACCAGGCCCGCTAAGGCAAAGGTCACTACGAAATTCACTGACCTTCTACTACTCCTAGCCAAGGAGCAGTAGTGCATTGCACTGGAAATCAGTACGCCCTCTTAGTGGTGCTACCCACAGGGCGGATGCGCTTTTTTGGGCAGAAGCGAAGAATAAGGCCCTCCCCAGAGAGGAGAAGCGTGGACTCTGGAGACAGGCAATCACACCCATATGGGATGCCTTGGTACTAAGACTGGCGCAACAGGGGGATGAAGATGAGAGACCCCTATGAACCCATTTATTGAACCCCACAGGTTCTGGAAAGGGAAAGAATGGCCGTTACTGAGTAGCTAGCCCCATGCACCCCACCGCACAATGAATCTACACTAACCACCACCTCCTCCTTCCAATACTCAAAAGATCTACCCTAAGACCCCATCTCCCTTAGTTTTTAATTTGCCACATTGTAGTCTTCTGCCTTTAAATGATTTTATTATTTGCTAATTGTTACACTTTTATTTGGTTTATGTTACCAGTATTCTGGCTTTTCAGGGGAGCTGGCACTGGCCAGAATGGTGTTGTTGGACCCCAGTTTCTTTATTCTTCTGCCCACTGGTTTTCTGTTTTCTGTTGAAGCGCTCTAGCAGGTCTTCGAGTCTTTGGGACCTCCTCTTGACATGCCTCCTCTACCACGGCCTACTTAAGAGGCCGGGAGCTGCGTCCATGCCGTGTCTGGAATATGACACTTACACAGTGATGCTTTCTAGTATGCTTTACTGGCAACTACTCATTTCCTTGTGTCTCCTTGTGGGCCATATTGGGAGGTGCCTGGCTTCCTTAGTTTTAAAATCATCACAATTGTAGGCTTGTTGTCTTTTTAATCCTTTCATGATTTGCTAAATTTTAGACACCTTTGTTTTAATTTGGTTCATGTTACCAGTACTACGGCTTTGCAGGGGAGCCTGCATTTGCCAGAACGGGGCTGCTGGACCCCAGTTTCTTTATTCTTTTGTCCACTGGTATTCTGTCTAAGTGCTCTAGTGCGTCTTCGAGTCTTCTCAACCTTCTCTTGACACGCCTGAAAGGGTATTGTTTTGACTTATACTGGATGCTCACTTGTGTCTGGCCAAAGCTAAACCTCTCTGAAGAGCTATAATGATAGTGAAACATGTGTCAGGGGTTGCCTTTATTCATACCAGATTGGCTTGGATGGTATTTACTGTGCCTGGAGTGGTAAAAGGCTTGTGTCATTTTACAGCTCGGCATGGTTGGTAGTTCGCTAATCTTATGCTTAAAGACTTTGCTGTAGGAATGGCAAAATACTTTTTCCCTTTCTAGCTCGGCATAGACGGCACTTTGCTAATCTTATGCTTAAAAACGTTGTTAGAAAAACAGACATTTGAGGTGAACAGATTCAGAGTGTCGCTGGTATTGTAGGGTGCTGTATACAGGAGCTGCTCTCCACCTAAACTTGGGAACTACCCAGAGTTCTCTGCTTCTTTTTTGCATAAGTTATGCAGCACTGTACCCCTGAACTGGTATTGCTTTGAGGGTATATATATATATATATATATATATATATATATATATATATATATATATATATATATATATATTCACTGAAAAAACCATAGGTTTCACACAAGTTATAGTTAGCTGTATATTTCACTCGTAAAAAACCTATGAAATTCCCCCGTTATAGTTACTGTAGGCAACTATAACTCACGCGACCGCAATCCTCTGCTGATGCTAATACTGTATTTAGACACTTATTTGCCCATGTCTTCTTCCATTAAATTTTAGCTACATATATTACAAATATTTTTTTTTCATAAAGACACATATGTCATCAGCACAGGATTACGGTCGCGTGAGTTATAGTTGCCTACAGTAACTATAACGGGGGAATTTCATAGGTTTTTTACGAGTGAAATGTACAGCTAACAATAACTTGTGTGAAACCTATGGTTTTTCAGTGAATTTGCAAGGTTTTTTAAATGCTAATTCCTAACTATAACGTGTGTGAAACCTATGGTTTTTTCAGTGAATTTGCAAGGTTTTTTAAATGCTAATTCCTAACTATAATGTGTGTTAAACCTATGGATTTTTTATTTAATTTTGCACGGTTTTGCTTATTTATTTATTTATTTTTTGCATTTTTTTCCGTGCGCGTACGGTAAGCTGACGTTACGCGTACGTCACGTACGTATCACGTAAGCGCACTGTCCTTATGACGTACGGTGCGTTTTCGTAATACGTACGCGACGTACGCGTACACGCATGCGCGTTGCGCGGAACCAACGTCGCGCTTACGCGGGTGCGTGTAATGCGCATGCGCGAGTGCCGTCATACGTATGCGCCCCGTAAGCGCTCCGTAAGCGTCACGTTTGCGCATGCGCACTTTTTTACGAGCGCGTACCGTAAGCTTACGGAGCGCGCACGGTAGGTCATGTGACCCACAAGGAACACTTTTCATTGGTTTAAACTACTTTCAGTTCCAGAAACTTCAAACACCACACCTATTCCCCTCATTACTGCTTGAGATCCCTTAGGAGAAGGAGCTGGATTGACATTGGGATACAATGGCAGAACAGCAGAGCTCTTCTGAGAGTGAGGCCAGCAGCACCACCATGATCCAGAGAAGGAGGAAACAAAAGACTTCTTTTGTATGGGAGTATTTTACTTTTCCAGAGGGGGAGAAAAAGGTGAATGCTCAATTGGTCACTTGCACACTTTGTGGCCGTGTTTTATCTAGAGGAAATCCAAGGAAGAAATATTCCTTTGGAAATCACTCTATGAAAAGACACCTGCAGGATAGACATCCCAGGACCTTTGCTCGACATACTGGAGAAAACTCTTCAGTAAGTCACCAGAGCCCAACCTCAGATGCTCAGCCGAGTACATCATCGGCAGCTCAGCTGAGCCCTTCCTCTGAGGTGGGAGCATCACCTTCTTCTTTTCCTGTGGACATTAACCCTCGATTTGGGAGGGTTGAAATGAGGTGTACAAGATGTGGTGGTCTTATTGTTTATGGGGAGATCAGTCTTCCCCTTATTATCAATAAGATAGACCAGCATGTTTGTAGACGCTTATAATATTCCCATTCTTTCTTTCCTCTATCCCTGTATTAACCCAACGGCTCTTATAAGAGCCAACCTTACCTCACAATTTTTTTTATTTTTTTTTAAGCTTTCCTTTTTGCAATTTTTTTTTTGCCGTGCGCGCACGGTACGCGTAATTCCGCGAATTTCGCGGAATTTCGCAGTTTACACCGTGCGCGTACGCTACGCGCAATCGGCGATTTTTCGGAAAAAAAATAAATTTCATTTTTGCCCTTGAGGGTCCTTCTGGGACGCCCTGACCAAGGCTAGGGGGTCAGGAACTGTCGAGCCTGCCCCCTTTTCACATTATCCACCTTTTTTATTCACCCCCCTGACAGTGCGAGTGACAAAATGGCGGCCGACACTTCCTCCTTTCTTCCGATTCGAATGTTTACTAAGATCTAACAGCCAATCAGATGTGAGCTCGCGCACGCCACCGTACGCGCACGGTAAGCGCACGGTAAGCGCACCGTAAGCTGCCACAGATATATATATTGATTTAAATGCTATTTTCTCAGAATCTACTGAACAGATTTACACCAAACCTACAAAAGGCACTCCCTTGACCTGGGGACTACCTCTCTGCCAAATTTCATTAAATTCTGTTCAGCCGTTCGGGCTGTAGCTCTGTCTAAAGGTCCTATGGAAAAATGCATGGGAAAAACGTGTTTTGGGACCCCCCTTTTATCTCAGCGCCCGCTTGACGAATCCCCCCGAGACTTTCAGGGTAGGAGCGGAGCGTAGCGCCCCACCTATTTTGAAAAATTCGCGAGGATTCAACGACCGGCGCCAAAGTTATTCAAAATAGAATGTTGCGGATTTCCTATGGAAACGTGGTCCTAACTATAACTACCTACTGGCGACCGCCAGTAGGTAATATATATATATATATATATATATATATATATATATATATATATATATATATATATATATATATATATATATATATATATATATTACAACCAAACCCGACTTAGATACAATCGGACACCGACACAGGAGATGCTTTAGCCATCCAGTTTAGGTTTTATTCTTCTAATGTTTTAAAGAAAGTGAAAAAATGTGCAGAAAGTGAACAAATTATTTTTCTCTTCTTTCTTCTTATTCTTTTTCTGTTTGTTCTTCTCTTTACAGGAGTAAAGGAAGGGACCATGTCTTACAAGGGACAACGGGATCCATACCCTTTTCTTCATTTAACCTTCCAGAAAATGGGATACAGACTACTATCAAGTAACCTATTGTTATATTAAACAAATGATCTCTTTATTGCTGCGCTAAACAGTCTTCTAAAATAATGTGATTCCGAATATTGCCTATGCTATTGGGAAGGAAATGTGACTCCTCCCCTCTCTGTCTTCTAGATGAATTCTTCTTTCTATTAATTTGGCTGTCACTTATGGGTGTTGTATAGTAAGAAGGATGGAATAGGGCAAGCACAACAGGCCACTTACTATCTTCCGATCAAGACACTAGACGATATCTGAATAGATGTAATCACTTTTAATACCAGCATTTCATATAAGGTTTTTGCGATCATGTTTGAGGTTACTATTTGATTGTGATATTATTTTAGAGCACCTCACTGACGCAATGTTTTTTTGCCACTATTGGGCGAGACTCTTTTGCTCACGGAAACACTCTATTGAGTTAAATTTTTATGCACATAAGCACTTAGAATTGTTATTTGCATCAATATTTCTTTACATTGAATAACTGATAATAAATCCGTGGCCACTATAAAATTGCAACATCATTTACATTATCGCATAGACAGAACATAAATTGTCCTTTGCCACTATTGGGCGAGACATTCTTGTTCGTGTAAACACGGAATTGTGTAAAGTTATATTCAAATATCGCCCACCAAATGAAATGAAGGACTAAACCTATGTATATTACCATGAGAGGTTTTGTGTTCTGAACGCTTTTATGTTGAAGTTAAATCACACTGTTACGTAGGATATGTGCAGACCAAATTGTACAATATGTGTAATAGTTTTCATTTTGTGCAAATTTTCGCAACCAGCGAGTAGAGAAACCACAATACAACTGAATTGCTCTTAATCATTGTGGGAAAGAATATAGGCACCAACAGTGTGGTAGCTTTATAAATTAATGCTACCTGATAGCGTTTTGTCTGTACTGGGAACACATTACCAAATGGCGCCTATTGTAACGCAACTCTGATGACACTATGCAGAATCCAAAGTCCTTTGTCGATAGCACTGTTTTTGAAATGGAAGAGTATGTATTGTGGCAAAGTTGTGTGACACGCTGTGTGAACAAGCCCGTTTTACGGGTGAAACGCGTCACGGCTGGTTTATGATTTGAATAAACCTACCTTTGTTGATCGGACCATTCGTTTCCCTGGTGTGAATTTTTGCTCCACGAGCGCGTTTGGAACTCCGTTTTCGAATATATTAATTGCCGGTTATCTCCGCCGGTCCGCGCCACCCCTCCTAAGGGGGCTTGATCTTCGGAAGGAGTAACGTTGTGAAAGATATATATATATATATATATATATATACATATACATATATTTTTTTTATACCACGATTCTTAGACCTTCACAAAAGAATCAGCTCGAGCCCAGTTCCTTGTAGCGTGTAAATTTATTCAAAACATGCAGCAAGTACAACGCCCGACGCGTTTCGGTGCTGCATGTTTTGAATAAATTTACACGCTACAAGGAACTGGGCTTGAGCTGATTCTTTTGTGAAGGACTAAGAATCGTGGTATGTGTTTTGAGGGTCGCGACCTCACTCGAGCCCGCCGCCGTAAAAAGGCAGAGAGATTCGCGACTGTTGTGGTTGATAGATATATATATATATATATATATCTATCTATATATATATTCACTTAAAAAACCATAGGTTTCACACATGTTATAGTTAGCTGGACATTTCACTCGTTAAAAACCAATGAAATTCCCCCGTTATAGTTAGTGCAGGCAACTATAACTCACGCGACCGCAATCCTCTGCTGATGACGTCAGATATTACATCACTGATGACATATGTGTCTTTATGAAAAATAAATATTTGTAATATATGTATAGCTAAAGATTAATGGAAGAAGACATGGGTAAATAAGTGTCTAAATACAGTGATGTAATATCTGACGTCATCAGCAGAGGAATTGCGGTCGCGTGAGTTATAGTTGTATAAATATACTTAACAGTGGATATGCTATGAGGACCTGCACATCGTAAGGTAAGCGCTGTAATGCAATAGGTTATTATTAACAGTTGTATTGGGTGCTAGCAAATCACCACATACTCATCCACCAAGAGTAATGGTCATCTCAAAGAATACAGAATTCCCAAGATGTTAAAATTTGTCAAACAGGCAATGCAGCACACCACAAAAGTAACATACACCCCAAAGACAATCTTATTTCTGGGTGTAGTCCGTTAATTGTAAATATTGTTCACTCCTGAGGCACAGCCGGGAGCAGATTCTAGATCGTGTTTGTAGCACTGTGTTTTAAAAACTGTAAATTTGGAAACTCTTTTAACTTTGCACTTACCCTTTCTCCACACGATTGCTGTGTGTAGACACCCCGTTTTTCCAGCAAAACGAGCACTGGAAAAGCTGAAACCGGCGCCCTCTCTCTAATTGCCATTTCCCACGCCCTGACTTGGCCACGCCCACTACGAGGCCACGCCCCCTCACCGAAGGTCTTAAAAGACGCCCTGATTCGCTAGCGCTCTGACAACTTTGTAAACACTCCTGAGGCACAGCCGGGAGCAGATTCTAGATCGTGTTTGTAGCACTGTGTTTTAAAAACTGTAAATTTGGAAACTCTTTTAACTTTGCACTTACCCTTTCTTCACACGATTGCTGTGTGTAGACACCCCGTTTTTCCAGCAAAACGAGCACTGGAAAAGCTGAAACCGGCGCCCTCTCTCTAATTGCCATTTCCCACGCCCTGACTTGGCCACGCCCACTACGAGGCCACGCCCCCTCGCCGAAGGTCTTAAAAGACGCCCTGATTCGCTAGCGCTCTGACAACTTTGTAAACACTCCTGAGGCACAGCCGGGAGCAGATTCTAGATCGTGTTTGTAGCACTGTGTTTTAAAAACTGTAAATTTGGAAACTCTTTTAACTTTGCACTTACCCTTTCTCCACACGATTGCTGTGTGTAGACACCCCGTTTTTCCAGCAAAACGAGCACTGGAAAAGCTGAAACCGGCGCCCTCTCTCTAATTGCCATTTCCCACGCCCTGACTTGGCCACGCCCACTACGAGGCCACGCCCCCTCGCCGAAGGTCTTAAAAGACGCCCTGATTCGCTAGCGCTCTGACAACTTTGTAAACACTCCTGAGGCACAGCCGGGAGCAGATTCTAGATCGTGTTTGTAGCACTGTGTTTTAAAAACTGTAAATTTGGAAACTCTTTTAACTTTGCACTTACCCTTTCTCCACACGATTGCTGTGTGTAGACACCCCGTTTTTCCAGCAAAACGAGCACTGGAAAAGCTGAAACCGGCGCCCTCTCTCTAATTGCCATTTCCCACGCCCTGACTTGGCCACGCCCACTACGAGGCCACGCCCCATCCCCTTTTTACCTTCTTAATCATGTGCATATACCGGAAGCGCAGCGGACGAGCGCAGCGGGCGCGACGATGGCGCGCCGAAGGCGCGCTTAAGGCGAGCTCGTCTGCGCTCGTCCGCGATCAGGACGCGACCGGGGCCGGTAGCTATCTCCGACCCCCTAGCCATGTGATCACTACCTATTCTCGAAAGGAGCTGCTGTCTCTGAAACCCCCTCAGTGCCTTATCTGCCTTTTCCCTTCCTCTGACGTTCAAGGCATTGCTCACGCTTGCTCTGTCTGCAATTTCTCTCTTCCCTCTCCTGGCTACACTATCAGAACGACTCACGTCCTGATTTCCCCTCCTTCACGCGGTCTACCATCCCCCTCGACCCTCCGAGCTGCTCTGATCAACTGCAGATCCCTGAGTAAACGCGCCATTGACATCTGGCAGTCCCTTCGGGACAACGACTGGGATCTGCTTTTTTTGACCGAAACATGGCTAAATGACACCACGAATCCCGCCATTACCCTCGCTCTTCCGGAGGGCTATAACATCATCTGTGCAAACAGACCCAACGGTAAATCCGGGGGTGGTGTTGCATTAATTCACAAATCCAAATGGGCGGTCTCCCTTCCCCCATTTGACCAAATTGACAGCATTGAAGGTCTCCCCTTCAACGTCCAAATCTCCCCATCCTCTTCTTGTTCTGGAATTCTTATTTACCGCCCCCCGCATTCCAATGTCTCTCACTTACTGGCACTGGTGGACTATCTTACTCAGCTTAGCACACGATACGCCAATTTCACCGCTCTAGGAGACTTTAATCTCCACGTCGATAATGATTCCTGCCCCCACAGCAGTAATTTCATTTCGACGCTAGCCGCTTGTAAGCTTGTCCAAACAGTTACTCTTCCTACCCATAAAGCCGGTCATACTTTGGATCTGATCTGTTCCAATCTACCATCTATCCGAGTCACATCTCCCATCCCGGTTATATGGTCGGATCACTTCCTCATCCCTTTCGAGATTGACATCACCCGCCACGCTAGACCTGCCATCACCCCTAAATCATCAGGTAGAAACTGGAGTTGCATCACTCCTGAATCACTCCTGGGACACCTCAAAAACTTTCCTCCTTGTCTGTCGTCCGATCCGGACATATTGATCGATAATCTGGACTCATGGATTACTCAGGCCTTGGATGCCTTAGCTCCCAGCAAACCCATAAAAACCTTCAGGGCGACACCCTCCGCACCATGGTACTCTGATGAGCTGCGGCAGAAAAAGGCCTCTTGTAAATCCCTCGAACGCCTTTGGAGACTCAACTTCTCCCTTGACAGCAAAATCACCTACAAATCAGCCCTTAAAGAATATCGGAGAATGATTGAAAGACACAAACGTGATTTTCTGGCATCCCGAATCCAACTTGCCAGTAATGGCCCTAGGGAAATTTTCAACATAGTGAGATCCTTCACAAACCCCATTGCGCTGACTCGTACTCAGCCTGCCTCCCAGTCGCTTTGCGACAAACTCTCTAAATTCTTTGAGGATAAGATTGAGGACATCTACTCCTCTTTCCCCCTCCCCAAAACCGCAGGGCAAAAAAAGAAACTTTCTACCCCCTCGCCCCAGCTACCTACCCTATTCGAATTTGACACCATATCAGAAGTAGACTCTCTGGCCGAACTAACCAAATGCAAATCAGGCTCACCCAAAGACCCCTGGCCGGCCAAGCTCTATAAAAAACATGCACCCCTTCTCAACCCCTACCTCAATCTCATCTGGAATGATTCATTCAGAACGGGCTGTTTCCCTGCCAAATGGAAACATGCCTCCTTAGTTCCCATCCTAAAGAAACCTAACCTAGATCCAGACAATCCTAGTAACTACAGGCCTATTTCTCTTCTGCCTGCCCCAGCCAAGATATTGGAAAGACTGGCACATTCCCAGCTGTCGAAATACATTGAAACCCATGGTCTTCTCCACGACTCCCAGCACGGCTTTAGGTCGGGCCACAGCACCGAGTCGGCCCTTATTGAAATGGCCGACTCGGTGAGGTGGACGCTTGACCAAGGATCGAGGGCGGTGTTGGTGCTGCTGGATTTATCGGCAGCATTCGACACCGTCTCTCACAAAATCCTGCTGGGAAGACTGGAGGACCTTGGGCTGGGTGGAGCTGTCCTGAAATGGTTTTCATCCTACCTTTCGGACCGCACACAGCAGGTTTTCACACCCCCTTTTTCTTCTCTGGCCAGACCACTCAAATGGGGAGTCCCACAAGGCTCTTCCCTGAGCCCGCTCCTTTTTAACGTGTATTTCACCCCTCTGGCCAAGTTGATTGCACAGACGGGGATCAAATCTACCTCCTATGCTGATGCCATCCAGCTTCTTTTCACTTTCGATTCTCACTCTGCCTCTGCTTTTGATCCTTTGAAATCCTGTCTCAGGGACATCTCGAGCTGGATGGATACCAATTCCCTCCGGCTCAACGCCGGTAAAACAGAGATCCTTTTTTTCAACACATCATCCCCCTTGGATTCCAGTATATGGTGGCCAGATGACTTAAGCTTAGCTCCCATCCCTAAAGACTCGGTGAGAAATCTCGGAGTCCGCTGGGACACTCAACTTAGCTTCAAAAATCAGGTGCAAACAGTAGCAACCTCCTGTTTCGCCAAGATTAGAATCATAAAACGCCTCATCAATTATCTGCCGGCAGACTGCCGTAAGACTGTGATCCAGGCCTTGATCATATCCCATCTTGATTATGCTAATGCTCTCTACCTTGGTATCACAGCGGGCCTCTGCCACAAGCTCCAGACGGTCCAAAACGCCGCCGCACGGCTGGTTGAGAGAATCCCGGCCAGACACCATATTACTCCTCATCTCCGTAAGTTACATTGGCTGCCCATAGCAAAAAGATGTGTATTCAAGGCCATGACTCTGGCCTTTCGAGCTTCAAAAGGCAAGGGATCGGCATACCTCAAAAACATTCTTCGACCTTATGCCAACTCCAGGACTCTACGGTCCAATACCCTCCATTTCCTGGAAACCCCCCGATGTAAACGATCTCGGGCCGGTGGCAAAACCTTTGAGGTCTGTACCTCTCAGTGCTGGAACAAACATCCATTAGCCTTACGCACCTGTCAGACTGAATTAGTTTTCCGTAAATCCCTGAAAACACATCTGTTCTCCTCATAAATTTGGATATCTGCCCCTACGACCTCCCTTTGTTTCTCATTGTTTCAGCGCCGGGACGCCCCGTTGGGGCCGCTGTGCGCTTTATAAATTTCCCAAATAATAAATAATAAATAACACAATCGATATCCGTTCTTGATATCACTGGATATATAATATTTATTCGGTAGTAATCATACAGGTGTCCAATTTTCACAGCGCAGCCGACGCGCGTTTCGCCCAACGGGCTTTCTCAAGGCTGCATATATACAAGAGAAAAGAAAAACATGGTATCTAATAATCTGTCCAGTAGTCTTTCGTTGCATCATTAGTACATGTTAAATTAAGAAACATTATTGTTTCTCAATAATACCCAGTATCCGTTAGCCTCACATTTTAATACTTTACATAACCATACAGAACTGATCAGGATAACGTTTCATGGCCTTGAGGTGATACTGCCACATCAGAGAGGTGGCAATAGAGTGAGTGTCTTAAGACAGAATGAATGTAAATGGATCATCTCCCTTAGAGCAGTGGAACACGGTATTAACATTGATAAGGAGCTTTTTGAATTTTTATAAGTCAATGTTTTATGTACCATGAGAGATAACTATGATTGTCTGTTTTGGGAAATTATTCGACTGATGCTGATCCTAATTGTTAATGTTTCTTAATTTAACATGTACTAATGATGCAACGAAAGACTACTTGGACTTCATGCTTTACAGAACAGTATTCTTGACATATGTTGTGGCTCCAGGATTCTTATTCCATATGACCTGCTGCTATCTGTCCTTTCTATTTTGTAAATATTCATCACATAACATTAGGACTTCTGGTCTATCTAACAACACTGTGGATACAAAATTTCGGTTTTTATCTGTTAAAAATAGTCTATTTATGATAATTTACAATTACGTTCCTATTAAGAGACTTGTGACATGTCTAGATACACGACATACTTATGTTATAACATACATATTGGATCGTTCCAATATGGCCGCCAGCCCATGGAAGTGAACTTTGACTATCTAATTCTTTAGTCCACTTTCCATTTTTATGACCTCACGCTCCGCGTTTATTTCCGACAATGGCGGGAGGCACTCGGATTCCAAACGCCCAGATACTGTGAGAGAACTAGTTACAGTAGCAAGGTGAGTGTGACACGGGTCTGTCTATGTTACGATTTTTGTAAAATGCGAGCTGACTTAGCGCAACTATGCACACCGTAATGGCCACGGATACATTTTTGCTTTTATCCGGGCCAGATGCCATCTGGGAATCACTATGAGACATTAGAGACATTGGGCTTATAGGAGCGATACCATGTCATATTTAAAATGCCGTTTTTGACACACATAATGAAAATCAAAGGACGATAACTATTATAAATACGTACGAATTAATTAACATTGTTGACGCCACGGTCACTTTCTGACTTAACGTTAATTCCTGGGTTTTGAATACCGAATCCTAGATACATACGCGCTCATTAGATTCGTTGCGGTAATGATATGTACGGAACATGGTAGTGATTACTTGTTTTTATAATATACTCGTTTCAGAGGGGACGGATCCTGGTCCTTCTTATTGCTCCAATAATATTACAACTGCCGAAAACGCCGACAGTGTCCAACTTAAGGCACTCTATATGAAATATACGGGACTATTCTGTTAAGATTAGGTAAGCAATACCTAACGTCTCGATAAACGGTGTGTTAGATATCATGACAGTTTATCATCAGTGTGTATATCTGGTATATTATTTTTTCTTACAGATTTTACAAACTTCTCATACTATTTACGAACGAGATATTGAACTGTACAAGGTGAGACCTTATCACCACGTATATATTTACCCGGAGCATCTCACGGGCATGTCCCCCTTTTTGGCTGATTTAGTATCTAACATGGGCACCCCCATTAACACTCACTGTATATATCGGTGATATGCACATGATTTAATTGGGTAACTCAAGGATACAGGATTCAGTTACTCATTTGTGTTTTTTACATTCACGATCTTTCCATCTGGGGAACCTTTCGGGACCTATCTCTCTATAAATCGCCCACTCTAGGGGAGCATTCTTTTTTTGAGGGTACTTTCCCCTGGAGCCTTGCTTTGAATGTGTTAAACTATATGACAGATCCTTGATTATGTTTGTATATTAAATATAATGACTTTGCTTTGTACGCGCAGTACAGTTGATAATATTGGTTATATATCTGTTCGTACAGATTATTAGATACCATGTTTTTCTTTTCTCTTGTATATATGCAGCCTTGAGAAAGCCCGTTGGGCGAAACGCGCGTCGGCTGCGCTGTGAAAATTGGACACCTGTATGATTACTACCGAATAAATATTATATATCCAGTGATATCAAGAACGGATATCGATTGTGTTCTTTGAACAATATTTACAATTAACGGACTACACCCGGAAATAAGATTGTCTTTGGGGTGTATGTTACTTTTGTGGTGTGCTGCATTGCCTGTTTGACAAATTTTAACAGCGTGAGTTATAGTTGCCTGCACTAACTATAACGGGGGAATTTCATTGGTTTTTTACGAGTAAAATGTCCAGCTAACTATAACATGTGTGAAACCTATGGTTTTTTAAGTGAATTTGCAAGGTTTTTTAAATGCTAATTCGTAACTATAACGTGTGTGAAACCTATGTTTTTTTCAGTGAATTTGTACGGTTTTTTAAATGCTAAGTTATTTATTTATTAATTTATTTTTTTTCCAGGTTTCTCACCGTGCGCGCACCGTGAAATTTATTTATTTTTTTAAATCGCGAGGTGACCACATGGTAAATATTGAACTCACCTGTGAGCAAGGCGTGGTGACGCCGAAACCGGTCAGGACTTGAGTTATATATATGCTGCTTCAGACGAATAAAGTCTTGTGTTTGCACAGAAGTCGGCGTGGGGCTTTATTTTTGAAGCATTGAATATGCAGGCTTCTCCGCTCCTGCAACCTTTGAGCCCACCCTGCAGAGTCGGTGGCCCCCAGTAAACGGAGGATGTTGTGCTGGATTTTATGGAGGGGGCACGACACGCTCTCGCGCACCAAACGAAGGACTGCCAGAAGTATTGGTAGCGCATCAGAGAGAAAGGGAATAGGGGAGTTTTCTCCTCCGCGTGAGTTATAGTTGCCTGCACTAACTATAACGGGGGAATTTCATTGGTTTTTTACGAGTAAAATGTCCAGCTAACTATAACATGTGTGAAACCTATGGTTTTTTAAGTGAATTTGCAAGGTTTTTTAAATGCTAATTCGTAACTATAACGTGTGTGAAACCTATGTTTTTTTCAGTGAATTTGTACGTTTTTTTAAATGCTAAGTTATTTATTTATTAATTTATTTTTTTTCCAGGTTTTTCACCTTGCGCGCACCGTGAAATTTATTTATTTTTTTAAATCGCGAGGTGACCACATGGTAAATATTGAACTCACCTGTGAGCAAGGCGTGGTGACGCCGAAACCGGTCAGGACTTGAGTTATATATATGCTGCTTCAGACGAATAAAGTCTTGTGTTTGCACAGAAGTCGGAGTGGGGCTTTATTTTTGAAGCATTGAATATGCAGGCTTCTCCGCTCCTGCAACCTTTGAGCCCACCCTGCAGAGTCGGTGGCCCCCAGTAAACGGAGGATGTTGTGCTGGATTTTATGGAGGGGACACGACACGCTCTCGCGCACCAAACGAAGGACTGCCAGAAGTATTGGTAGCGCATCAGAGAGAAAGGGAATAAGGGAGTTTTCTCCTCTTGGAAGCTCCGCAGTGCTAACCCTTATCATGGACAGAGGCAGCATAAAAGTGCACTTGCTGTGAGAAGGAATGCGTGCACATTACAATTTGGTACGTTGTTGGGACATTGTTCATAAACGCTATTTGGGCAAAACATGAATACTAAGCAATGCCTCGTGATTACAAAGCAACGATGATGCATGCTGGGGGCTGTAGTTGATCCTATGGCCTCGTGACCACATGGTAAATATTGAACTCACCTGTGAGCAAGGCGTGGTGACGCCGAAACCGGTCAGGACTTGAGTTATATATATGCTGCTTCAGACGAATAAAGTCTTGTGTTTGCACAGAAGTCGGAGTGGGGCTTTATTTTTGAAGCATTGAATATGCAGGCTTCTCCGCTCCTGCAACCTTTGAGCCCACCCTGCAGAGTCGGTGGCCCCCAGTAAACGGAGGATGTTGTGCTGGATTTTATGGAGGGGGCACGACACGCTCTCGCGCACCAAACGAAGGACTGCCAGAAGTATTGGTAGCGCATCAGAGAGAAAGGGAATAGGGGAGTTTTCTCCTCTTGGAAGCTCCGCAGTGCTAACCCTTATCATGGACAGAGGCAGCATAAAAGTGCACTTGCTGTGAGAAGGAATGCGTGCACATTACAATTTGGTACGTTGTTGGGACATTGTTCATAAAACGCTATTTGGGCAAAACATGAATACTAAGCAATGCCTCGTGATTACAAAGCAACGATGATGCATGCTGGGGGCTGTAGTTGATCCTATGGCCTCGTGACCACATGGTAAATATTGAACTCACCTGTGAGCAAGGCGTGGTGACGCCGAAACCGGTCAGGACTTGAGTTATATATATGCTGCTTCAGACGAATAAAGTCTTGTGTTTGCACAGAAGTCGGAGTGGGGCTTTATTTTTGAAGCATTGAATATGCAGGCTTCTCCGCTCCTGCAACCTTTGAGCCCACCCTGCAGAGTCGGTGGCCCCCAGTAAACGGAGGATGTTGTGCTGGATTTTATGGAGGGGGCACGACACGTACTCGCGCACCAAACGAAGGACTGCCAGAAGTATTGGTAGCGCATCAGAGAGAAAGGGAATAGGGGAGTTTTCTCCTCTTGGAAGCTCCGCAGTGCTAACCCTTATCATGGACAGAGGCAGCATAAAAGTGCACTTGCTGTGAGAAGGAATGCGTGCACATTACAATTTGGTACGTTGTTGGGACATTGTTCATAAAACGCTATTTGGGCAAAACATGAATACTAAGCAATGCCTCGTGATTACAAAGCAACGATGATGCATGCTGGGGGCTGTAGTTGATCCTATGGCCTCGTGACCACATGGTAAATATTGAACTCACCTGTGAGCAAGGCGTGGTGACGCCGAAACCGGTCAGGACTTGAGTTATATATATGCTGCTTCAGACGAATAAAGTCTTGTGTTTGCACAGAAGTCGGAGTGGGGCTTTATTTTTGAAGCATTGAATATGCAGGCTTCTCCGCTCCTGCAACCTTTGAGCCCACCCTGCAGAGTCGGTGGCCCCCAGTAAACGGAGGATGTTGTGCTGGATTTTATGGAGGGGGCACGACACGTACTCGCGCACCAAACGAAGGACTGCCAGAAGTATTGGTAGCGCATCAGAGAGAAAGGGAATAGGGGAGTTTTCTCCTCTTGGAAGCTCCGCAGTGCTAACCCTTATCATGGACAGAGGCAGCATAAAAGTGCACTTGCTGTGAGAAGGAATGCGTGCACATTACAATTTGGTACGTTGTTGGGACATTGTTCATAAAACGCTATTTGGGCAAAACATGAATACTAAGCAATGCCTCGTGATTACAAAGCAACGATGATGCATGCTGGGGGCTGTAGTTGATTCTATGGCCTCGTGACCACATGGTAAATATTGAACTCACCTGTGAGCAAGGCGTGGTGACGCCGAAACCGGTCAGGACTTGAGTTATATATATGCTGCTTCAGACAAATAAAGTCTTGTGTTTGCACAGAAGTCGGAGTGGGGCTTTATTTTTGAAGCATTGAATATGCAGGCTTCTCCGCTCCTGCAACCTTTGAGCCCACCCTGCAGAGTCGGTGGCCCCCAGTAAACGGAGGATGTTGTGCTGGATTTTATGGAGGGGGCACGACACGCTCTCGCGCACCAAACGAAGGACTGCCAGAAGTATTGGTAGCGCATCAGAGAGAAAGGGAATAGGGGAGTTTTCTCCTCTTGGAAGCTCCGCAGTGCTAACCCTTATCATGGACAGAGGCAGCATAAAAGTGCACTTGCTGTGAGAAGGAATGCGTGCACATTACAATTTGGTACGTTGTTGGGAAATTGTTCATAAAACGCTATTTGGGCAAAACATGAATACTAAGCAATGCCTCGTGATTACAAAGCAACGATGATGCATGCTGGGGGCTGTAGTTGATCCTATGGCCTCGTGACCACATGGTAAATATTGAACTCACCTGTGAGCAAGGCGTGGTGACGCCGAAACCGGTCAGGACTTGAGTTATATATATGCTGCTTCAGATGAATAAAGTCTTGTGTTTGCACAGAAGTCGGAGTGGGGCTTTATTTTTGAAGCATATATATATATATATATATATATATATATATATATATATATATATATATATATATATATATATATATATATATATATACATATATTACCTACTGGCGGTCGCCAGTAGGTAGTTATAGTTAGGACCCCTTTTCCATAGGAAAACCTCAACATTCTATTTTGAATAACTTTGGCGCCGGTCGATGAATCCTCGCGAATTTCTCAAAATAGGTGGGGCGCTACGCTCCCCTCCTACCCTGAAAGTCTCGGGGGGATCCGTCAAGCGGGGGCTGAGATAAAAGGGGGGTCCCAAAATGCGTTTTCCCCATGCATTTTTCCATAGGACCTTTAGAACGAGCTACAGCCCGAACGGCTGAACAGAATTACTCGAAATTTGGCAGAGAGGTAGTCCCTAGGTCAAGGAAGTGCCTTTTGTAGGTTTGGTGTAAATCTGTTCAGTAGATTCTGAGAAAATAGCCTTTAAAAAATGAAAATCAGATTTAAGTGTTTAGATATTAGGGGGCTCTAAAAAGAGCCGTTGTGTTTATGAAATGATTTTTTAGTGGTACCTACAAGTAAGTACCGATGCAGAGTCTAAGGTTCAAGAGGAAGACTCTGTTCCCTTCATCATTGAAGTGCACACCATCTCCTCTATAAATGTCTTGCATGTCATAACGCAAGTTGTTGTGGTAAATGGCACCCATACCATAGTCACGGAGGAAAGCAGAAACAGATTTGTTGACGTGCTTTCTTGCTTTGTCATCGCACCGCGTGCCCACCGTGCGTGCACGGCACTAACTGCGTAAAGTGGGCGCGCGGTGCGCGAAGCGCACCGCGTGCTCACTGTGCGCGCACGGTGCGCGAAGCGCACCGTGCGCGCACGGAACGAACTGCGTTAAGTGGGCGCGCACGCCACGAATGGCGTAAAGTAACTTAGCATTTAAAAAAACGTACAAATTCACTGAAAAAACCATAGGTTTCACACACGTTATAGTTAGGAATTAGCATTTAAAAAACCTTGCAAATTCACTGAAAAAACCATAGGTTTCACACATGTTATAGTTAGCGGAAATTTTACTGATAAAAAACCAATGAAATTCCCCCGTTATAGTTAGTGCAGGCAACTATAACTCACGCGACCGCAATCTTCTGCTGATGACATATGTGTCTTTATGAAAAAAAAATATTTGTAATATATGTATAGCTAAAAATGTATGGAAGAAGACATGGGCAAATAAGTGTCTAAATACAGTATTAGCATCAGCAGAGGATTGCGGTCGCGTGAGTTATAGTTGCCTGCACTAACTATAACGGGGGAATTTCATTGGTTTTTTATCAGTAAAATTTCCGCTAACTATAACATGTGTGAAACCTATGGTTTTTTCAGTGAATATATATATATATATATATATATATACATATATTTTTTTTATACCACGATTCTTAGACCTTCACAAAAGAATCAGCTCGAGCCCAGTTCCTTGTAGCGTGTAAATTTATTCAAAACATGCAGCAAGTACAACGCCCGACGCGTTTCGGTGCTGCATGTTTTGAATAAATTTACACGCTACAAGGAACTGGGCTTGAGCTGATTCTTTTGTGAAGGACTAAGAATCGTGGTATGTGTTTTGAGGGTCGCGACCTCACTCGAGCCCGCCGCCGTAAAAAGGCAGAGAGATTCGCGACTGTTGTGGTTGATATATATATATATATCTATCTATATATATATTCACTTAAAAAACCATAGGTTTCACACATGTTATAGTTAGCTGGACATTTCACTCGTTAAAAACCAATGAAATTCCCCCGTTATAGTTAGTGCAGGCAACTATAACTCACGCGACCGCAATCCTCTGCTGATGACGTCAGATATTACATCACTGATGACATATGTGTCTTTATGAAAAATAAATATTTGTAATATATGTGTAGCTAAAGATTAATGGAAGAAGACATGGGTAAATAAGTGTCTAAATACAGTGATGTAATATCTGACGTCATCAGCAGAGGAATTGCGGTCGTGTGAGTTATAGTTGCCTGCACTAACTATAACGGGGGAATTTCATTGGTTTTTTACGAGTAAAATGTCCAGCTAACTATAACATGTGTGAAACCTATGGTTTTTTAAGTGAATTTGCAAGGTTTTTTAAATGCTAATTCGTAACTATAACGTGTGTGAAACCTATGTTTTTTTCAGTGAATTTGTACGGTTTTTTAAATGCTAAGTCATTTATTTATTTATTAATTTATTTTTTTTCCTGGTTTTTCACCGTGCGCGCACCGTGAAATGTATTTATTTTTTTAAATCACGAGGTGCGCGCCCCGTGCGCGCGCTGTGGGCGCTCAGTCCGCTTCGCGCACCGAGCACCCACAGTTCGCAGCCGAGCACCCACAGTTCGTGCCGTGCCCGCGCGGTGTGCGCACCTCACGATTTAAAAAAAAAAAAAAAAATGTTTTTCTCCCTTGGGAGTCCTTCTGTGACCCCCTGACCAAGGCTAGGGGGTCAGGAACTGTCCACTCTGCCCCCTTTTCACGTTCTCCACCTTTTTTTTTCACCCCCTCAGACTGCGAGAGACAAAATGGCGGCCGACACTTCCTGGTTTCAACCGATTCAAATGTTTACCGACATCTAACAACCAATCAGAATTGCGCTCGCGCACGGCAGGGTGCGCGCACAGTGCGCACACGGTGCGCGTGTATAGATATTGATATGCTTTTAAATGCTATTTTCTCCGGAAATACTGAACAGATTTACACCAGACCTGCAAAAGGCACTTCCTTGACCTTATGGCTACCTCTCTGCCAAATTTCACGTAATTCTGTTCAGCCGTTCGGGCTGTAGCTGCGACTAAAGGTCCTATGGAAAAATGCATGGGGAAAACGTGTTTTGGGACCCCCCCTTTTTCTCGGCCCCCGCTTGACGAATCACCCCGAGACTTTCAGGGTAGGAGCTGAGCGGAGCGCCCCATTAGTTTTGAAAATTTCGCGAGGATTCGTCATTCAGCGCCAAAGTTATTCAAAATAGAATTTTGAGATTTCCTATGGAAACTAGGTTGTAACTATAACTATCTACTGGCGACCGCCAGTAGATAATATATCTATCTATATATATATATATATATATCTATATATCTCTCTCTATATATATATATATATATATATATAGATAGATAGATAGATAGATAGATAGATAGATAGATAGATAGATAGATAGATAGATAGATAGATAGATAGATAGATAGATATACACACACACTTTCAACTTCATTGTCTTCCATGACCTGTAGTATGGCGCCACACAAAACTCTTCAGACTCCGTCCTCCGTAAGTTTTTCAACCTTTTATTATTTCTTCTAGTTTTCAATAAATATAACCTTCATTTTCAGTATAAGATTACACAAATAAAGTTCATTTTCCAGGCCAACGCGTTTCAGCTTTCGACTTCTACTAGGCCTCCGGTTCCACCACTGTGGGACTGAGCGGTCCTATTTAAATGTCCTTTTGCTCTTTCGTGCCCAGTCAAACATTAGAACGGGAACTCCTCTCCCAAACTGGCTCCTGTTCGCCTCCATTACGCACAATATCATGAGATGTTTTCCAATTCAAATCTTACATCCTTCAAATTCCTCTAGTTCTATACTGCATTAAATATCATAGTACAATCATTATAATAACATTTCTATTCACTATGATAAATCATGTGTGCTTTTGTCTTTGCATCGGTACCCTAATCCTTCGATATCCGAATACAATCATTACAAAAGTGTTCCTATTCTATGTGTCAATTCTTATATTCAGTATTTTTAACACTGATACCCTGATAATATTTTCCAATATGTGTTCTTCTTTCTCTTTGTCTCGCCTCTCTCCGCTCCTTAAAGTGACTTGTGCTTCACTATTCCCAATTGCTACTTTTTTCAAGCATTCTCATCTCCCTTTCCTCAATACTTTCTTCTGATCAATGTATTGCACATTTTATGTTAAGGGCAAAACTCAAATACGTTCCTTGTGCTTATCATGGACGTAATAGAGGGGGTGGGGGAAGAAATACTTGTTCCCTTCCCTAATGTAATTTAGTTATTGCACTTATCTCTATAAAGTGATGTGTGCTATAATATATTCTCCTGTTTTCCTGAGTTAGGGTATTGCACTTGTCTCTATAAAGTGACGTGTGCTATGGGGTATTCTCCCGACTTCCTGAATTAGGATTTCCATATTTCCCATTATTTCCTTTACCTAATGATCTATTGTGCATGGGTCATCCTAATTCTAATGCTAATATTGACATATGGTCTCACAATTATGATAAGGTGCTAGGTGTCCTTTATTGAACTACTCTGTAAGATGATATATGCAACAATATTCATTTATATTTCATTTTCTATACTTATCGATTTATTGCACCTAACCCAATAAATTAATCCCTAAAAAAGTGCACAGCCTCATCATTCCATGATGATTCTAATAAAGTGCATACCCTATATTAAAAAACAATCAATTCTTAATTACATCAAAAGTTCAACTTAAGAGTCCCACACCTTCTTATGATACCCTTTTAATCCATTGCATGTAACCTCATGAAAGTGATGGTATCTACATATAATGTAACATTTATATAAAGTGCTAGTGCATACATTGATCATAAAACCATCACGTTCACTTCAGGATCCAAATTTAAGGGGTCCCACAAAAGATGTCTCATGAGCGATTTTCCTCTTTTTATCCCATTATCTAACAAAGGATTCAATTATACAGCTTCTCACAATAATCCATATGATTACGACCAATGCACCAACCCCATATGGATATCATGTTCTCTATTCCAAAGCCAGATTCAATCTCCAGTTTCATGTGTGGATTTCTCTTAACTAGATGGGATTCCTTATATAACAAGAGGAGGGGATATTTCCTGTGGCAATCATGCCAGACTGTTGAAGATGTACTTGAAGCTGAGCATCTGTGTTGTGGCCCATCAGAACTTCTGTACAGTGGCGTAGCAAGGTCAGGTGGGACCCGTTGCGGAGCTTGACAAAATGGCAAAAATATGTGTTTAAAACACATATTTTTGCCATTTTGTCACCCCCCCTCAGTGATGACACCCGGGGCGCCCGCACCCACCGTACCCCCCTTCCTATGCCACTGCTTCTGTACCCATCGAGATAATCAATTTTGATTCCTCTCTTCTCAGTTCTCTCTCCCCTTATTCCCTCCTTTTGTATTCTTCGGTATATGTTTGATCCCAAAGTAGCTAAATCCTTTCAGGGAGCGATTGTGTACATTCTCAAAATGATTAGCCATTAGGTAGCTCATATCTCCATTTCTAATTGCTCGCATGTGTTGCAATATTCGCACTTTTAATTTGTTGATAATGCTACCCACATAATATTTGTTACAGCTGCATTTCAATGTATACATACGAATTCAGTTTCACATGTGATTCTGCCTTGTATTGTCCTTTCTCCATACAGTGTTATAAATATTTTTCGATTAAACTCAAACTGGCATGCTCTGCAAGAACCACATTTTGTAAAACCTTTTATGCTACTTGTTAGATAATTCCTTTCTTTGATTGTTTCTAAATCACTTCTTGTTAAAATATCTCCCAAGGGTTAGGTTTTCTTAAAAGTTATTTTAGGACTATCATCCAATACATTTTTTATGAGGTACTCATTGCGCAGGATACTCCAGTTTTTTTGTAGCATTTTCTTTATGGTAGGATGTGCTGAGTTATATTCCAAGAAAAGCTTTTTGGTTTCATCTTTCTTTTGTTCCTCCCTGATTGGATAAAGTGCCTGTGCTTTTATTTTCTTTCTGACCCTTTCACCGGCATCAGGCAGCACACTTATGGGATACCTTTGTTGAATGAATCTTCTGTCATCCTTTTCATTTCATTTTCAAATTGTTCTTTTGTTGAGCAGATTCTTTTTGCTCATAGCATTTGGCAATACGGAATGCTCAGCTTCAATGCCAATGAATGCCCATTATTGGCATGTAAGTTAGAATTTGTGGCCGTGGCTTTCCTATGGATGGTGGAGACCAAGCTCCCATTTTTAAAATCCAGATTAACATCTAAAAATTCACAATGTGTCCTACTTACAGCTGAAGTGAATCTGATATTAACATCATTATTGTTCAGTATTTGGATAACATCCTCCAATTCTGGAATCTCTCCATCCCACAAGATGAATAAATCATCTATAAAACGACACCAGAGCATGACCTTTTCCATGTAGATTTTATTGTCCTCCAACCAGGCCACCTCCTTATCCCACCACCCCATGAATGAATTCGCATAGGTGGGGGCGAAGGAGATGCCCATGGCCGTGCCCTGTAATTGGAGGTAGAACTGCCCATTAAAAGTAACCACATTGTGAGTAAAGCCATACTTCAAGGTATCCATCACCATTTGTGTGTGCTCCATATATTCAATTGGTCTATCTCTCAAAAAGTGTTTACATGCTGTAATGCCATCTTTGTGATCAATGGACGTATAGAGAGATTACATTGAGGTTTAACATGACATACTCAGTTTTCTAAGGTATACCATCTAAGTTTTGTAAAAAATCTGTAGAGTCCCTTAAGTATGAGGGTAAGGACGTGACATATAGTTGTAAAAATAAGTTGAGGAATCGTGAGCAATTTTCCTATCTACCTCACTATGGGTCTACCGGGTGGGACTTCCATGTTCTTATGAACTTTTGGCAAAAAGTAAAATGTGGCTACTCTAGCATGTTTAGTTTTCAAATATGTATATTCCTCCCATTCCAATAAATTATTTTCATGCCACATTTAAAGCTTCATATGGAATTCCTTTTTCATTTCCTTCAAAGGATTTAGCAAAAGACATTGATAATGAGTTGTGTTGTTAAGTTGTCTTCTTGCCTTTTTCAAATATAGTTCCCTGTCCATTAAAACTATATTGCCACCCTTATCTGATGTTTTTTTTTATAAGGGATGGTTCCTTTTTCAAAGTTATGATGTCTTGCCAATCTTTGAAGAAGTTCCCCCAGTCCTTCTTATTGCACCACTTACACCTCCATTTATTCAAGTCATCAACAATAATTAATTTGTGGAATAGATCAATTTTATTGCCTGGGGCAACTGTGGGCAGAATTTTGATTTTCTCTTACATCCACTCGGAACTGATTTGTCTGTGATGAAACCCATCTGATTCAATTTCTCTGTGTTAGATGTCATTCTTTCATATGTATTTTCCATGCACCTTACTACTTCTCTTGGTTGTTCTTGCACTAAATCGTTCCTTTGTTGAGATTCAGTCTCTAGTTCCACAGCCGATCCACTCACCAGATCTTGGATTTCCAGTCATACGGACAGGTCTCCTAATTTAAAGGATGAGGGTTTCTGTCTCTGAATGTTCCTAGCTGTATTTTTCTTTTGTCTCACCTGGAAGTGCCCATGTCATTTTAACTTCCTGATGTATTTATACAGTTCAATTTGTGTGTCAGTGAAATCAGGAGTCACTGTTGGGCAAAAGGTAAGGCCTAGATTCAGGATCCTTTCTTGATTGGGACTGAGTGAGATTTTTGCTAAGTTTATTACTGTAGATTTCATGCTTTGTAAGATATATATATATATTTCTCTATTATCTACTGGCGGTCGCCAGTAGATAGTTATAGTTAGGACCGTGTTTCCATAGGAAATCCGCAACATTCTATTTGGAATAACTTTAGCGCCGGTTGACGAATCATCGCGAAATTTTCAAAATAGGTGGGGCGCTCCGCTCCGCTCCTACCCTGAAAGTCTCGGGGGGATTCGTCAAGCGGGGGCTGAGAAAAAAGGGGGTCCCAAAACGCGTTTTCCCCATGCAATTTTCCATAGGGAACTTTAGTCCAAGATACAGCCCGAACGGCTGAACAGAATTACTTGAAATTTGGCAAAGAGGTAGTCCTCAGGTCAGGCATGTGCCTTTTGCATATATGGTGTCAATCTGTTCAGTAGTTCCTGAGAAAATCAAAAGTAAAATCACATACATATCTGGGCGGAGCCTAACCACACATCTCATTGTGAGATCTGATTGACTGTCAGTACTTCATCCAAGAAGTGTTGGCAGCCATCTTGGGACCAATATACATGATAGCACCTCATTAAAAAGCATTGCAGTTAATAGAAGGTTTTAAGACTTTAGTTACATTATAAATCATTTGTTGATGGTACCATACTCATTTTAGGAAATGTGGTGTGTTCTAAGGTGATTTTACCATGTGAAAAAGCCTTCTGCTGTGATATCACGAACCATGTTTGAGAGAAAACTATTTTCTCATACTCTTCCCACAGAGGTTTGGAAGGTGATCTATAAGCTAAACTGAGACCATATTTTCTGTAAATTCACATTATCTTTCTCAGTCATGTAAGAATGAAGTCTGACATTCTCAGTAAAACATGTACATCCAACAAGGGCAGAGACTGTCAGTTGATTCCTTTGTGTTCTACTGCAGCTTCCCAGAGTGCTCTAAAGAACAACTAGAGCGCTAACAGTCTTACTTATGACAAAAGTATGGCACACCTGAAGCCATCTTGATTGGAATAAAGTGGTAACACTTAAAACTTTTAATTTACAATGGAACAAAATGAGGGGGTTCATTTTGCCATATAAATTATGATTAGTGCTGCAGAAAGAAAAACTAGGGATCATTTTGACTTCTGAAATCCTCTTTTATTTCATAAAAACATTCTGACATGCAGACTGAAACATGCACTTTGAATACCAGCAGCAGACTTGCCTGGTGAGCAGTAGCTTTACTACAGTGGTCTAATGAGCAACTAGAGTGCTAACATTCAGAATTTATGGAAAATGTGTGACACATCTGAATGCCTTCTTGATGGAATCAAAGTAAAAAACTGAAAGTATTTCCTACTGAGGAGACTGAAGTAAATGAGGAAATTAGGAAACTTCATAACAAATAAATCTCCCAAGATGGCCACCAGAGACAAAAGAGCCCAAATGTAGCCCAAATATCACCCAGATGTAGCCCAAGTATAGCCCAATGACAGAATGTCCCAGAGTGTTTTTAAGAACAACTAGAGCGCTTACTGTCTTACTTATGACAAAAGTATGGCACACCTGAAGCCATCTTGATTGGAATAAACTGGTAACACTTAAAACATTTAATTTAAAAAGGAACACAATGAGGGGGTTCATTTTGCCATAGAAATTATGATTAGTGCTGAAGAAAGAAAAATTAGGGCACATTTTGAGTGACTTCTCAAATCCTCTTCTATTTCATTAAAAAATTCTGATATGCAGACTGAAACATGCACTTCTAATACTAGCAGCAGACTTCCGTGGTGAGCAGTAGCTTTACTACAGTGATCTAATGAGCAACTAGAGTGCTAACATTCAGAATTTATGGCAAATGTGTGACATATCTGAATGCCTTCTTGATGGAATCAAAGTAAAAAACTAAAAGCATTTCCTACTGAGGAGACTGCAGTAAATGAGGAAATTAGGAAACTTCATAACAAATAAATCTCCTAAAATGGCCACCAGAGACAAAAGAGCCCAAATGTAGCCAAATATCACCCAGATGTAGCCCAAATGTAGCCCAATGACAGAAGTGTGCAAAACACTTATTTTTTGTGTATTTGCAGTTTTAAATAGTGCAGACTTGTCAGGTATTGGAGTGCTTTACATGAACATTGGTTACATCACACAAGATCAAATTCATTTTGGTTGTAGACATGGGGAGATTAAGTGATTTGACCAGAATCACAGAATGTTGAGCTGAAGCAGAAACTCCAACCTGGTTCCCCAGTTGCAAAGTCTGCAGCTCTGGAAGTAACACCACACCCTCTCCCCTTGGATGCAACATTTAATCAAGTGGTCAACTGGATAAAAAACACTAAGATTACAAATAATTTAAAAGTTCTTTGTCGCTATTTGAAAACTCAGAAAATATGTCCTCATTATAGTTTTTTAGAGCACTAACCATAATTGTGATGCAAATAAGACCCTCTCATATATGTAATTTCTAAAGGAAATGCTCTAGGCATTACAGTTTTGATTACATCAAGATGACGTCAGGCATTCCACACTTTTGTAATAAATATAGAATGTTAGCAATCTAGTTGTTCATTGGGATACTGTTGAGAGGCAGAGGCCAGGGGCACGGACTCTGAAAATTGAAGGCAGGTAGGAGAGTGCAGAGGCAACAATTTGACCACACTAGGCAGGCAGGAAGGGCAGTGGCAGCACAACAGACTATGGAGGGCAGTGGAAAGGGGGGCAGGGGCAACAAACCAACAATACAGGACTGGCAAGAGAGGCTATGGCAATATAATAGACCATTGTGGGCAGAAGGAAGAGGCAGTGGTCATACAACCATACATGCCAACAGACCCGTTTCAGCCAGGAAATGTCCAATGTTTTTAAGCTCAAATGGGCTTTACTTGATCTGTTTCCTGTCTACAATCTTCTCTTTTTCAATGTAACTCAAAGGGGAAAATCAATACCCCAGTTTTATTTCAAAATCTCCCTCTTACCAAGTTCAAAATGTTTGCAAGTATGGTACATTGGATCATGGTAGGCAGGAGGAATTGGGGTAGGGACATGGACTCGGATAACAGAGGACATGAGGGACATTGAGAGGTGCACCAAACTGACCCTACAGGGCAGGCATCAGGGTTTGCAGCAGCACAATACACCACACAGGGCATGCGGGACGGGAGTGCAGCACAACAATCCATAGAAAGCAATAGGGAGGGGACAGGACCATGCACATGGACAACAGACAACAGAGGGGAAAGAGGCAATGGTAGCTAGCTGACAATAATGGACAGACAGGAGAGAAAGCTGCAGCATAACAGACCATAAAGGGCAGGAGGGACGGATCAGGGGCATTACAATGGAACCGACAAGCCAGGAGGGAGGGAATAGGGGTCTGCACATGGAAACAGAGGGCTGGGGGCAAGGGGGCAGGGCAGGAGCAGCAAGATGACCATGGAGGTCAGGCAGGATGGGCACTAGAAACAAGACACACCATGGAGAGCAACAGTGAGACTATGATGGCATACACACAGACCATGGAGGGAAGGTGGGAGGGGGTCAGGAGCAGCTAGCTGACCACACAGGGAAGGTGGGAGGGGCCATGGCAGCACAGAAGACCATGCATGGCAAGCGGGAGGGTTAGTGGCAGCACAATGGCTATGATGGGCAAGAAGGAGGGTGCAGGGGCATGCACAAAGGACCATGGAGGATAGAAGGGAGGGTCAGGACCTGGGCACAGACAAGAGAGTTCAGGGGAAGGGGCCTCACAACAGACCGCGCGGGGCAGGCAGGAGGAGCAGTTGCAGCACAACAGACCAGGGAGGGCAGAAGGGTGTGGCAGTAAAATGGACCGTGGAGGACAGGAGGAAGGGGATAGGGGCATGGCATGTGGACAGGCAGGGTGGAGGTGGCAGGGACAGGTTACAGTCATCTGACAATGCTAGGCAGGTGGTAGGGGAGTGGCAGCTCAACAGAACACTCAGAGTAGATAGGAGTGGCAGGTCCATGGAACATGGTGGTCAAAAAGGATGGAGCAGGGGCATGCACGAAGACATCGGAGGGCGGGGGGAAGGAGAATAGGGGCAGCAAGCAAAGCACAGAGGCTAAGCAGGAGGTCAATGATGGGACATAGAATTGGGCAATGGAGGGCAGGATGAGTGGACTGGTACATCATGCAAAATGCAGGGCAGTGGCAGCACATCAGACCATGCATGGCAGGAGGGAGGAGGCTAGTCCATGGATTCAGACAACAGAGGATAGGGAGGAGGCGGATGGGGCAGCAAGCTAACTGTTCATAGAAGGTGGGTATTAGGAACTTTATTGTTTTTAAAATGTGTGTCTGTGCGAACTACTTAAAATATGAACAAGTATGCAGCATAATCTCACTTTTATTCAGGAAGAAGAGGACGTTTGGGACTGTGACTCCGGGCTCACTTGGCAGAAACATCCCCTGACCCTCCACCCCCATTGCAAAATGTAATGCCCGTGAAAAGGGTAGCAGTGTTATATAGAACATAGTCCTGAGAGCACGATTGAAAATGAAAACTAGATATAGTATATGGTATAAACTATGCACCAAAAAGTGGGATATAAGATGAACCGGGGAGTGAAATATAATATGCAATACATTGTGCGCAATTACAGATTCATTGGAGAGCGCGAGATAGCACAGGCACTTGCGCTTGCTATGTGATATGCGCCTTGGAGTGTAATATGCACAGGGCAGTGTTGTGTAACCTAAGTAGTCTCTAAAGTTGTAATATAAAATATGTGCTGGGTAGTGTAACATTGCATATGCACTGTGACAAAGATATGGATCCCAGATTGTAATATGTATGGCATAGCGCTGTGCTTTATAACATAGGCATCGAGGAAGGCACGTTAGATGGGGCAATATAACCCGTGCGAAGGCAAGTGTGGCATGACATATTCACGGGGTGGTGTTACAGTGCACATGGGCTAGAGAGTGTCATAGCATACGCACTAGCTGGTGGAATACAACACAGAGGTGTGTGGCACTCGGCGGGCACTGGTGGGTGTAACACAGCATTGGGCTCAGCCAGGAGCACGCTGTGACTCTCAAGTGAGGGTTGTCTCCTTTCCAGAGAGTAAAATAAAAAGTATTACACATCCGGCGGTGGATGTGTGTTTTATTAACCGTGAGGGGGTTTCTTGCATAGTTTGGTTGAATTTTTGTCGAATCCCCTTTGAATGGCTTGGTGTGCATGTGTATTAAATGTGACCCGTCAATAGCTACCCATGTTTGTATAAATAAACGACAAGGGTGTCTACTTGGAGAGTACCCACCAGCGGGGGCGCCGGGATTAGGCACGGTAGGGTGTCAGACATGTCAGAGCTTCACTAGCGGTGTGAATACATTCTACGTGGATTCATTGTATGCATAGTCGCCTTTTAATGAATATCACGCAAATCGTCATGGTGATAGGTACATACGGTTTGTCCAGCATGTCCTAGGTGTTTCTATAAATATATATATATTTTTTTAAATAAAAAACAAAGGCCAGCCCCGGGGGATGGGGTCCCCGGGGCCATAAGTGGCCTGAGGAGGGGGGCAACACAGCCCCCCTCCTAAAGAATAAAAAAATTAAAAAAAGGCCATGACCTGGGGGTTGGGGTCCCCGGGCCGATTAAGGCCTTGAGAGGGCCAAATTAATTTTTTTTCAACAAAAAAAATTAGGGTGCAGGCCCTGGGGGATGGGGTCCCCAGGGCTAATAAATTAGAAAAAGAAAGGGGGCCACACAGCCCTCCTTCTTAAAAATAAATGATTAAAAGACCGGCATCGCGCCGGAGGCCACGCCCCCTCCTTGCAGCACTCTGCAAACGCGCCCCCTGGCCAGTTGTAAGTTGAGGAATTAATTCCCCTTCAATACTGAGGGTCCCTGAGGGCCAACTAGCCCAACAGGTATCTCCAGTATGCGCCAGGGAGCTGCGTTGCAGACAGGTGTTCTGAGGCCACACCCCTTTTTACACCTCCATGCAACGCAGCTCTGTGGGTTTACTGGAGGTACCTAGTGGGCTAGTTTGACCCTAGGGACCCTTAGGATTCAAGGGGACTTAATCTCTCAACTCAGAATGCCCACAGGCCCTGTGGCGCGTTTTTAAGTTGGGGAAATAATTCCCTTTCAATCCTGAGGGACCCTGGGGTCCAACTAGCCCACCAGGTGCTTCCAGTAAGCACCACTGCTCTGCGTTGCAGAGAGGTAGTGCAGGCCGTGCCACTTTTGACACCTCTCTGCAACGCAGCTCTGTGGCGCTTACTGGAGGTACCTAGTGGTCTAGTTGGACCCTAGGGACCCTCAGGATTCAAGGGGACTTAATATCCCAACTTAAAACGGCTACAGGGCGTGTTTACACAGTGGGGAAGGGAGGGGACGGGGCATGAGGTGACGTGTTCAAACACGCCCTGTGGTGCATTTTAAGAGGTAGTTTTAATCCCCTGCCCTATTATATACTAGGGGCTTACAGAGGAGGTCATGCTAATCACAGGGGGACCCCAACACATAGTGTGCCCTAGTGTATGTAGGTGTTTTCACTGTATTCTGAGTGTCTTTTAACATAGCACTGGCTCTAGGACTGGTTAGTCAGACTCAGTTACCACCAGTATCCGTCTGTAAAAGTTGAGGGTACAGGATGATTTTGCAACAAGGCTTGTTTCTGCTCTTCTGTTTGTTCTTTCTGCACGTTATACTTCTTCCTGCACTTTTCTTCGTCTTTGAGGACTTCTGTTGCTTCTTTCTGCATTTCTTTTTTTTCTTTCTGTGCGTTTTTCCTTCTTTCTTCACATGTCCTATCTCTGTAGGCATAGCTAGAAATAACATTTAAAAAACCTTTGAAATTCACTGAAAAAAACATAGGTTTCAGGCAAGTTATAGCTAGGAATTAACATTTAAAAAACCTTAGTAATTCACTGAAAAAACCATAGGTTTCAGGGGCGTTATAGTTAGCTGGACTTTTCACTGATTACATCATCCTTGTGATAGAGTGGCAGACCTCCTCTCCCCCTAATATAACCTTTGATACACACATTCAAAAATAGAAATTAAAATTTTCAAAACAATGGACATACCAATACCAGTTACAACAACCTATTCAGTAATTGTAAGATCCACATCCACATCCACTCATTCACCAACAGTCCTATACAGTCACTCATACATGTACTCACTCATCATATGTTCTCATACACCTATACATCCTGTTACACAACGCCACTCATCCATAAAGTTACTCACACACATAGTCACTCATGCTAATAAAGAATCAAACATCTGTTTACCTGCATATACAGTTATACACACACCACCACACTAACTTCTACAGAAACTTACACATACTTAGTCTTTTTAACAATAACTTATAGAAACACATATGTAGTCATACAGGAACTATTTCAATCTCTCACTCTCACATATACTCACTTATATACACCAATAGTCACATATACTAGTTTAAAACATATGTAGTAACTCATAGAGACACTATTGAGACAGTCATTCACTCACTAACACACCCATGCACACACTCATCCACCCATACAGTCCTGCACACATGCTGTCTTCAACACATACAAACAGTGAGTCACTCATTCATGCACCTATGCACTACGTAATACCCCCCACCGAACCATACAGACATCAGACACTTATACTGATACTCAAAAAACCAACTAATAACCTATATAGACGCTCATGTAGCTACTCACCAACCCATGCAGCCACTTATACACAAAGTGAGAGACTGATACAGATATTTACATATTTAAACATTACTCACTAAGCCATGTATTCACTAAGATACACTTAATCAGTCAGTTATACAAGAAATTTTTCTGTAACAAATCATCCATTTAGACACTTATATACCCATTTATTCTTCCATCGACCTTGAGATATACATATATAAAACATATGTAATTTTCAGAAAAACACACATTCACTGGATGATGTCATCAGTGATGTCATTGGAGATGTCATCAGTGATGTCATGAGTGATGTCACTGACCATGTCATGAGTGAAGTTATATGTGACGTCATCAGCAGTGCATTGCGGGCGCGCGAGTTATAGTTAGCTGAACTAACTACAACGGGGGAATTTCTATGGTTTTGTACGAGTGAAAAGTCCAGCTAACTATAACGCCCCTGAAACCTATGTTTTTTCAGTGAATATATATATATATATATATATATATATATATATATATATATATATATATATATATATATATATATATATATATATATATTCACTGAAAAAACCATAGGTTTCACACACGTTATAGTTAGGAATTAGCATTTAAAAAACCTTGCAAATTCACTTTAAAAACCATAGGTTTCACACATGTTCTAGTTAGCTGGACATTTCACTCGTAAAAAACCATTGAAATTCCCCCGTTATAGTTAGTTCAGATAACTATAACTCGCGCGACCGCAATCCACTGCTGATGACATCACATATTACATCACTCATGACATGGTCAGTGACATCACTCATGACATCACTGATGACATCATCCTTGTGATAGAGTGGCGGTCGCGCGAGTTATAGTTATCTGAACTAACTATAACGGGGGAATTTCAATGGTTTTTTACGAGTGAAATGTCCAGCTAACTATAACATGTGTGAAACCTATGGTTTTTAAAGTGAATTTGTAAGGTTTTTTAAATGCTAATTTATGTATGTATTATTATATTTTTTATATATTTATTTTACAATAAACTACCTATGTATATAGTTATAGATTGACTGTATCCTGTAATATGGAATGGCTCAGCTCTTTTTTTTTTATTTGGATAAAGTTGAACAGCATAGTTAATATCTTCTATAAACTTATAAACAGTTTAAAGTGTTTTTTTTTTTTTAAAGTTTTTCTCAGGGTGCGCGCACGGTGTGCGCACGGTGTGCGCGGTGCTCGCACGGTGCGCGCACCCCGCAATTTTTTGACAAAAAAATATAATGTTTTTTTCACCCTTCGGGGTCCTTCAGGGACCCCCTGACAAAGGCTAGGGGGTCAGGAACTCTCTACCCTACCCCCTTTTCACGTTCTCCACCTTTCTTTTTCGCTGTCACACACAAAATGGCGGCCGACACTTCCTGATTTCGACCGATTCGAATGTTGACTGATATGTAACCACCAATCAGAATTACGCTTGCGCACGTTATGGTGCGCGCACGGTGCACGCTTATAGATATTTATGTACATTTAACTGCAATTTTCTCAGGAACTACTGAACAGATTGACACCATATATGCAAAAGGCACATGCCCGACCTGAGGACTACCTCTTTGCCAAATTTCAAGAAATTCTGTTCAGCCGTTTGGGCTGTACCTTCGACTAAAGGTCCTATGGGAAAATGCATGGGGAAAACGCGTTTTGGGACCCCCCTTTTTTCTCAGCCCCCGCTTGATGAATCACCCCGAGACTTTCAGGGTAGGAGCTGAGCGGAGCGCCACATTAGTTTTGAAAATTTCGCGAGGATTCGTCAACCGGCGCCAAAGTTATTCAAAATAGAATTTTCAGATTTCCTATGGGAACTCGGTCCTAACTATAACTATCTACTGGCGACCGCCAGTAGATAATATATATATTCACTGATAAAACCATAGGTTTCAGGCCTGATATAGTTAGGAATTAGCATTTAAAAAACTTTAGAAATTCACTGAAAAAACCATAGGTTTTAGGGGTGTTATAGTTAGCTGGACATTTCACTCGAACAAAACCATTGAAATTCCTCCGATATAGTTAGTTGTACTATCTACATCTCACGCGCCCGCAATCCACTGCTGATGATGTCACAAATTACATCATTCATGACATGGTCAGTGACATCACTGATGACATCTCAAATGACATCACTGATGACATCACTGATGACATCATCCAGTGAATGTGGTTTGGTTCGTTATTTAAATATGTATTATATATATATAGCAATTTGCATTGAAGAATGAGTGGATATATAAATATAAATATCTGGATAGAGGATTTAGTAGCAGTGTGATTGACTGTTTACTGCACTAATTTATAGTGTCTCACTAAATATATTGGATAGTGAATAAACTGTGTGAATATCTGTATCACTTTGTCAGTTGTTGTGTAAACTGCTGCACCAGTGGGTTACTACCTACGTGAAAGTCTATATTAGTTATTGATTAGTTAACTGAGTATTTGTATGGGAGAGTGAATGTGTGTGTGGTTCGGTGGAGGGTGTGTGACAGCCCAAAGATGTGTGAATAGTTGATTCAGTAGGTATATGAAGTTAAAACTACATGTTATAACAGTCGTTTGGGTGAGTGATTATCTTTATGGGTGTGGTGATGAGCAAATATATGTCTCAATGGTACATGTCCAACAAACTAGAAAATAAAAGCCAGTGTATGTGTCAGTTGTTGTATAGAAATAAGTATACATACGACTCAGTGATTGTATGAGTGACTGTATGGATAACTGTATACTTGTACTAGTGATTTTATAACACACTAAGTATGAGTTATTATCTATATGAATAGATGAAGTGGTGTTTTTATAAGTGTATAGCTAAGTAAAAGTAAATATGATCCATTGTTTGCATAAGTGAGTAGGATGACTTCATAAGTGATTAGGATGTGTGCTGGTGTGTAATGTCGATATAGGTGTATAAGTATATTTGATAGTGTTCTATTGATCATTGACAGCAAGTATGAGTGAATCTATAGGTAAGTGATTAGATGTGTGTATAGATCTCGGAACCACTGAGTGGGTGTTTAGAAACTTGTATTGGTGTGTCAATGGTTTTAAATCTGGCACTCTGTATTTTACAGTGAGTGATGAAAGGTTATACTAGTGTATGATGAGGTGTATCTTATTGTCACGTGGATGATGTCATCAGTGATGTCATTTGAGATGTCATCAGTGATGTCACTGACCATGTCATGAATGATGTAATATGTGACATCATCAGCAGTGGAATGCGGGATCGCGAGATGTAGTTAGTACAACTAACTATATCGGAGGAATTTCAATGGTTTTGTTCGAGTGAAATGTCCAGCTAACTATAACACCCCTAAAACCTATGGTTTTTTCAGTGAATTTCTAAGGTTTTTTAAATGCTAATTCCTAACTATATCAGGCCTGAAACCTATGGTTTTTTCAGTGAATTTCAAAGGTTTTTAAAATGCTAATTCCTAACTATATCAGGCCTGAAACCTATGGTTTTTTCAGTGAATTTCAAAGGTTTTGTAAATGACAATTTTAATGTATTAATTGTTATACTGATTTTTTTGATACTGATTTACTACATTTTTTAAACTATTTTTAGATATTTTATTTTTTTAATTACATTATACATTACAATACAAAATATACTTTCTCAGAATGAATTACTTTAGTTTAAATACTTTGCAAATAGGCAATAGACTTTTAAGTACAGTAGTTACAGTTGTTGCAATGGGCAACACAATTTCAAACACAATGCAACATTGAGCTCAATGTGAATTTCTAGTCAAATGCAATTAGTTACTTTATGGATTACTTTTCTAACCATAGGACTGGATCCTAGATTCAGTCCTTGGACATCTCCTATAAACAGTTGAGTAAAAGCATTTTGGTTACAGTAGTGGTTTTTAAGGAATATTATTGTATTTTAAAAGTTGACTCTAAGAAATGTTTTCACATAGAATCACCAATGTTATCCTGTGGCAGAAAATTCACTTAGCAGGTAAGTAGTGTTATCGTTACTTTTTCTTACTCAGTGGTGGATCATGGATCCAGCACTGGTGCATCTCCTGTAAACAGTTGAAAGAATGTGTTTAAGTCATACAGACCATTTTTAAGGAATATTTTTAGTTTGTGAAAATAGACACTTAGAAACTTTTCTGCTGAAAACCACACAATGGATTCCTATGGAAGGAAATACAAGTTACTGGTAAGTACGCTTAGAATGACGATTCTCCAATTATCATACACAGAGAATCTTGATTTCATTAAAGAAAACGGAGGCTGACATTATGCAATAACTTTTATTGCTGCCCAGGACATGCAGCCCTTTAAAGTGTAACAAGTACATCATAGATAAAACATTCCAAATAACAATAACAAAGCGCCATGGCAACCAGCTATGTTCCTCCTAGAGCTGCGAAAGGATAGACAACTTCTTCCAAGATAAACGTCATTATGACTTCTTTACAAAGATGTAGAGTCTGGAATAGAAAAAAGGAATATTGGGTGAGACTATTTCCATAAATCCATATAAGTAACATTTGATATAAATTAACATTGATAAAACATCCACCAGGGAGTGGTGGGAGGGATAATGTCAGCCTCCGTTGTCTTTAATGAAATCAAGATTCTCTCTGTATGATAATTGGAGAATCGTCATTTCATTACAAGACCGGAGGCTACATTATGCAAGTTTAAAGCTCTGCAATGCTAAGTTGCTTACATGTTCTACAGGTTTAAGATAAAATCTAAAAGTGGAAGCATTTGACCAATCTGCTGCTTTGAAGATATCTGAAAGGGAACCTCCTCCCCAGAAAACCTTACTGGCCATAGCCCCTCGGAAAGAATGAGCGCCAAATTTGGATAAGTCAATACCTGCTTCCAACATCACAGTTCTAACCCATCTCAAGATAGTAGCAGAAGAGATTGCCTTGTAGGGTTTAACAAAAGAAATCAGTAGTTGATTTTCATTCATAGGTCTAAAAACACTCATTTCCTCTTCATACACTTTCATGCAACTTACCACACAAAGTTTGGGACAGTCAAAAAAGAACGGGTAGAAAATGTTTTCCGACATTGTTTTGGTCCTTTACCATATCTCAAATAATACACCATCAGGTGAATAAATCCTATTAGAAATTCCTAATGCTTTAACGTCTGAAACTCATCTAAAAGATATTAAGCAAAGTAGTGTAGCTAACTTAATGGAAAGTTATTTCCTTGTAAGGAAAAGGTTATCAGGCCAGGATGTAAAAAGGTCGAAGATAAGATTTACGTTCCATAATGAATCATATTTGGCTTTAAGAGGACGTTTCAGTCTTATTCCTTTCATCACTCTACGAACTAGGGGGTCAGTACCAATAGAGAAGTCATTTAACAAGGAATGTCCTGCAGAAATCGCTGATCTGTAACAATTTACTGTTCTATAGGAAAGTCCTGATTTAAAAAGGTCTGCTAAGTAGTTTGCTACCTCTACAACAGGTGCGTCCACGGGATCCATACCCGTTCCATGCACCAACTACACCCTTTTTTCCAAGCACCGATGTATCTTCTCCTTGTTCCCAGAGCCCATGACTCATCAATAGGTTTTTAGCCTCTTCTGAAAGGCCCGAGTATCTTCTTGAACCCCTGCAATCTTCCAGGCAAGAAGGTTCATCTTTCCTTCTAAGAGAAGAGGATGTACCTCTCCATCTGGGCCCTGAAGGAGGTCTAAACTCCCTGGGATAAGGCGTGGAGTTTCTACTGCCAGTGCCATCACGCCTTGGAACCATATTTGAGAATTCCAAAAAGGAGTAATTAGAACAATGCGGCAACGCTCCCTTCGAACTTTCAAGAAAACTCTCTGGATTAGGGCGAAAGGAGGGAAGGCATAACAATTCAGTATGTCCCAAGGTTGGAGAAGAGCGTCCACTGCAGTTGCTAGTGGGTATGGCCTCCAACTGTAAAAAAAGATTTATCTGAAAGGTCAGCCTGCTGGCACAGAGATCTATCTCGAAGGGCCCCCATAGATCTTGAACTCTCTGGAAAACCGAAAGATTCAGTTTCCAGTCACTGGAGTCTCTTAGGCACCTTGAGTTCCAATCTGCCCTTGTGTTTAGATGGCCTGGGATGAATTCTGCCCTCAGAATTATTTTGTGATTCCAACAGAAATATCACATCTTCTTGGCTAGATCTGCTAGAAGCTTTGTCCTTGCTCCCCCTAATCTGTTGATGTAGGAGACAGCTGTGAAATTGTCTAATTAGATTAGAACTACACTGTTTTTCAGGGTAGACTTGAAGCTCATTAGTGCGTTCAGGCTGGCTAATATCTCCAAGCAATTTATGTGTAGGGTGAGTTCCTCCTGGGACCATTTCCCCCCAGTTTCTATTTTTCCTAGTCTGGCACCCCAGCCTAGATTGCTCGCATCGGATTCCAGTGGGTGATTTGGAGTATTCCCGAATATTGCTTTCCCATTCCAACTGTCTAGGGTGTTGCTCCACCATAGGAGATCCTCTCGAGCTTCCAGAGACAGGGGAACGATGTCCAAGTGCCAAAGACCTTTCTTCAGTCCTGAAGATTTTAGTCTCTGTAAGGCCCTGTAGTGAAGGGGCCCTGTGGAAATTGCTTGAATGGATGAAGATAAGAGCCCTACTATCCTTGCTAGTTCCCTCAGGCTCACTGTGTCTTTGGACAAAACATAGGAAACTTCTTTCTTTATTTTTGATAATTTCTTTGAGGGAAGTTGTATTTGAGTTAGAGGTGTGTTCACCTGAAAACCTAGAAACTCCAGGTTTTGTGAAGGGGTCATAATGGATTTCTCTACATTGATAATGAAACCTAGACTCTCTAGGAGATCTACAGTCCATTTCATGTGAGTCAGTAATTCTTCCTGGTTTTGAGACATCAATAAGATGTCGTCTAGGTAGATAATCAGACGTACTCCTCTTTTCCTTAAAGAGGTGACCACTGGCCTCAGGACCTTGGTGAAGCACCAAGGAGCTGAGGATAGGCCGAAGGGGAGACAGCGAAACTGATAGGTTGTATTCCTCCATACAAACCTCAGGTATTTCTGAGAATCTGGATCCATAGTGATTGTAAAATAGATGTCCTTGAGGTCTAGTTTTATGAGCCAATCTCCCTCTTGGAGAATATCTCTCAGAAGATGTTTACCCTCCCTTTTGAAGTGTCTGTATACAAGGAAGGAGTTTAATTCCTTTAGATTTATTATGGGGCGCCAGCCCTTTTCTTTCTTTTTCACGAGAAAGATTGTGCTTACAAAACCCGGACCAATGTTTGAAACAATAAGAATCGCCCCTTTGACTCACTTCGGCATCTACTAGCGTGGATTGTTCTTGGTCTAGTGAAAGTTCTCTGGGTTGTTTGGTCTGATAAGGAGTAGTAATAAAATCTATTTTGAAACCTTTTACAGTCTCTAGGACCCAGGCATCGTTCATTATGGATGACCAATTGTGGCTGAAAAGAGAGAGCCTTCCCCCTACCTTTAGAGGGGAAGAACCAGGAGGAGAGCTCCTTACCTTGTTGTCCTTGATCTTGCAATCTTCCTCGATTGTTTCTGCCTCGTGTTCGACTGTTGCGGGCCCTCTGGGGGAAGAAGCTGTTATTCCCCTGATAGTATCTTGAAAAACCGCGTTGGTTTTGTTGGTAAAAGGACCTGTTATATCCACGCCTCGCAGCTGGTCCTGCCCTGACAGCCCTTCCAAAAACACTTCCTCCGAACATGCGTCTCATGTTTGTTTGGGCTTTGTTAAAGGCGGAGAATGTGGAGACGTATTTACCAAGTGTCTTAATGAAGGTCTCTCCAAAGAGTAGACCATTCGGGTCTCCTTGAACATCTTTGTTCGCTAGATCTCCCAACTTGGGGTTCATGCGCATTAATTCTTTCTTTATTTTTGATAATTTCTTTGAGGGAAGTTGTATTTGAGTTAGAGGTGTGTTCACCTGAAAACCTAGAAACTCCAGGTTTTGTGAAGGGGTCATAATGGATTTCTCTACATTGATAATGAAACCTAGACTCTCTAGGAGATCTACAGTCCATTTCATGTGAGTCAGTAATTCTTCCTGGTTTTGAGACATCAATAAGATGTCGTCTAGGTAGATAATCAGACGTACTCCTCTTCTCCTTAAAGAGGTGACCACTGGCCTCAGGACCTTGGTGAAGCACCAAGGAGCTGAGGATAGGCCGAAGGGGAGACAGCGAAACTGATAGGTTGTATTCCTCCATACAAACCTCAGGTATTTCTGAGAATCTGGATCCATAGTGATTGTAAAATAGATGTCCTTGAGGTCTAGTTTTATGAGCCAATCTCCCTCTTGGAGAATATCTCTCAGAAGATGTTTACCCTCCCTTTTGAAGTGTCTGTATACAAGGAAGGAGTTTAATTCCTTTAGATTTATTATGGGGCGCCAGCCCTTTTCTTTCTTTTTCACGAGAAAGATTGTGCTTACAAAACCCGGACCAATGTTTGAAACAATAAGAATCGCCCCTTTGACTCACTTCGGCATCTACTAGCGTGGATTGTTCTTGGTCTAGTGAAAGTTCTCTGGGTTGTTTGGTCTGATAAGGAGTAGTAATAAAATCTATTTTGAAACCTTTTACAGTCTCTAGGACCCAGGCATCGTTCATTATGGATGACCAATTGTGGCTGAAAAGAGAGAGCCTTCCCCCTACCTTTAGAGGGGAAGAACCAGGAGGAGAGCTCCTTACCTTGTTGTCCTTGATCTTGCAATCTTCCTCGATTGTTTCTGCCTCGTGTTCGACTGTTGCGGGCCCTCTGGGGGAAGAAGCTGTTATTCCCCTGATAGTATCTTGAAAAACCGCGTTGGTTTTGTTGGTAAAAGGACCTGTTATATCCACGCCTCGCAGCTGGTCCTGCCCTGACAGCCCTTCCAAAAACACGTGACCAAGGCTTTTGCCGAAACGCGTTGTGTGGATTAAACTGGATATTCAGATCTTTATTTGCCTATTTTTCCTGAGAGCGTACGTAATATACTTTTTGGGTTTGATTACCTACTGGCGGTCGCCAGTAGGTAGTTATAGTTAGGACCCCTTTTCCATAGGAAATCCGCAACATTCTATTTTGAATAACTTTGGCGCCGGTCGACGAATCCTCGCGAATTTCTCAAAATAGGTGGGGCGCTACGCTCCGCTCCTACCCTGAAAGTCTCGGGGGGATTCGTCAAGCGGGGGCTGAGATAAAAGGGGGGTCCCAAAACGCGTTTTTCCCATGCATTTTTCCATAGGACCTTTAGACAGGGCTACAGCCCGAACGGCTGAACAGAATTACTAGAAATTTGGCAGAGAGGTAGTCCTCAGGTCAAGGAAGTGCCTTTTGTAGGTTTGGTGTAAATCTGTTCAGTAGATTCTGAGAAAATAGCCTTTAAATCAATATATATATATCTGAGCCAGCTTACGGTACGCTTACCGTAAGCTTACCGTACGCGTACGGTGGCGTGCGCGAGCGCGATTCTGATTGGCTGTTACATCTAAGTAAACATTCGAATCGGTCGAAACCAGGAAGCGGCGGCCGCCATTTTCTCTCTCGCACTCTGAGGGGGGGGCTGTAAATAAAGGCAAAAAACATATAAAGGGGCTGTTTAGACAGCGCCCATGCACATAGCCATGTTAGTTGAGTCCTCAAAGGCCAAAAACGGTAAATTTTTATTTTTTGAAAATTTCGCCGATTACGCTTACCGTACGCGTACGGTGCGCTTACGCTAAAAATTTTAATAAAAAAAAAAAAAACACTCTCTGTGCATGGCATATTATTGTCATCACTTACAAATTAAATTTAACAGATTACCTATCACAAGGAAGCGCATAATATGTCCTCCATGTGCGCACGGTGCGTAACGTGGGCAAGCGGTGCGCGTAGCGCACTGCGTGCCCACCTTGCGTGTACGGCACTAACTGCGTAAAGAGGGCGCGCGGTGCGCGAAGCGCACCGTGCGCGCACGGAACGAACTGCGTTAAGTGGGCGTGCACGCCACGAATGGCGTAAAGTAACTTAGAATTTAAAAAAACGTACAAATTCACTGAAAAAACCATAGGTTTCACACACGTTATAGTTAGGAATTAGCATTTAAAAAACCTTGCAAATTCACTGAAAAAACCATAGGTTTCAGACATGTTATAGTTAGAGGAAATTTTACTGATAAAAAACCAATGAAATCCCCCCGTTATAGTTAGTGCAGGCAACTATAACTCACGCGACCGCAATCTTCTGCTGATGACATATGTGTCTTTATGAAAAAAAAATATTTCTAATATATGTATAGCTAAAAATTTATGGAAGAAGACATGGGCAAATAAGTGTCTAAATACAGTATTAGCATCAGCAGAAGATTGCGGTCGCGTGAGTTATAGTTGCCTGCACTAACTATAACGGGGGAATTTCATTGGTTTTTTATCAGTAAAATTTCCGCTAACTATAACATGTCTGAAACCTATGGTTTTTTCAGTGAATTTGCAAGGTTTTTTAAATGCTAATTCCTAACTATAACGTGTGTGAAACCTATGGTTTTTTCAGTGAATATATATATATATATATATATATATATAGAGAGAGAGAGAGAGCGAGAGAGAGAGAGAGAGTGAGCGAGAGATAGGCAAAGATATAGCTGCAGATTATCTCTGTCCCTATATATTTATTTGTGAGTGTGAGTAGAATCTTGTGTAGAATCGTTCCGGAGGCTTAGGTGGCCTGTTTCAGGTGAGGTGAGTCGGGAGAAATGCTCATGCACTGGGGTTTGTGGTGGCTTCACAGTGCACAAGCAAGGTAATCACTCTGGTCCCCAGGGTTGGTACTTGCTAGAAGAATGATTACACTTTATTGAAACAGAGGTTTGCTTTTGAAGATTTGGTTTTGAAAAGAGATTTCCAAAATGGTCAACAGCAGAATACATGCATAATAGAAAGAAAGCAAAGAACGTTTCAGTGGCATATAGGATACACTTCTAAATTGAATAGACATCCCTTATTACGAGTTGCCTCCCTAAAACCACAACCCTTTAATGACTAAGAAATATTTTGCATTGTTCATGTTGATAATTGTTAACATAGATAACTTTTTGGCATTGCCAGGGATCACAACTTCAATCCTCTAAGACTTGCACCTTTCAGTTGAGCCTTGTTCCCAAGTTCTGGTAGGCATGTGAACAGGGATGTGGATTATTTTTCATCACCATCTCATAAAGAAACAAGGAAAAAACTGTTGAGCAGCATTCTGTGGCACAGTGACTAATTTCATGGTCGCAAATGAAAACCTTAGTGCACCCATATCACTATATATCATGATAAAAAAAACACGTACATTGAGGCTGGGTCTTGCGTCTTCTCTGCTCCTGCTCTCCTGCCTCTCACTCAGACAGGAACAGGAAGCAGGCAGCCAGGCTCCCACCCCTAAGCCAATCACAACACTGCAATGCAGCTTTGTGATTGGTCTGAGCGCCGCGACACAACGCTCAGCCATGGGCAGGAGGGGTGTGCATGTTCTCCATGCAGGCTGCAATGCAGCCTGCATGGAGAAGGGGAAAGTGTGCATGACTGGTTTGGGCAGCCCGAGAGGGCAGACCAAACAGTCATTGCTCACTCGGAGTGGGAAAACCACTCCTTCCATGCCCTGCTCTGTAAGCAGAGCAGCCCGCCCAACTGCCCACCTGCAAAGGAAATATAAACATTTTATGTTTTTGCTTCTCGCACTGCGAGAAAGCAGTGGGGCGAAGTACCTCTGCCATAGCGGAGGAGCCACCACTGGCCCTATGGTTTTCATTTGCGATCAGGTTTTTATGTTCACCTGCTTATCTATTTCTAAACAGCCTTCCTCATGCAATGGAATAGAAACTTTATTTAAGTTCTGTTAGACCTGTCAGCCCTTTGGGTGGTCCCTCCTCATCATTATTTATTTTGTCCCACTTTTGCCTCAAACCCTGTTAGTATTTTTCCTTTTTGGGAACCACCAGACTTTTTAGTGTTGATGCAGGGTCAGGGAGCCATTTTCCCTACCCCTGGAACTTCTGTCTGAGGGCCTGAGACACAAAATGGTGGCCACCCATTGTCACCTGTGACATCACTGGAACCTACTAGTACCTTCCAGAACATTCTAGAACCCTGTGACAGTGTGAGGCAGGTTTAGAATGTTGGGAAGCCAGCTCAGAGTTGGCAGTTGGCACCTGACTGGTGAAGAGAGAGGAGCACAGAACTGAAGGAGGAAGGAGTGAGGCAACAGGGGTGGAAACTTGTGCCTGGAGTGGGGTCCAGAAACCCACCCTTGATACTAGTCCCTGCTGACTGAGCTCAGCCTGGAGCCCTGTGTGGGAGAAAGCCAGAAAAACCATCTTAAGGACCTGGACAGCCGGAACAGGCCTTAAAAGTAAAGAACAGCAAGTTCCTGACCTGGTTACTGGTAACTTCCTGAAGTCCGACGTCGAGAAGCCTGGAGACCCGGAGCCCGAGGTGGAGAAGCGGCGCTGACTGGAAAGCAGACGTCGTACCCGGAGCCGCCAGAGGTCGAGAGGGCGCCGGCGGAGGTCGTGGAGACACCAGAGGTCGAGGAGGAAGTCACCTGAGGTCGAGTGTGCGGCGTCGACGGGGGAGTGAAGTCCGCCCTCCGGAGTCGCCGGAGACCGAGGTGAAGCGTGCCGGAGGTCGGGAGTGGAGATCGCACTCCGGAGTCGCCGGAACCTGAAGAGAATCGTGCCGGAGGTCGGGAGTGGAGGTCGCACTCCGGAGTCGCCGGAACCTGAGGAAAGGAGCACCGGAGGTCGGGAGTGGAGATCGCACTCCGGAGCCGCCGGAAGTCGACATCGAGCCAAGGCCGCTCGACGTCATCGAACCGGAGCCGCCCGACGTCATCGAACCGAGGCCGCCGACATCGAACCGGAACCGCCTCCCGGCGTCGACAAGAACTGTCATTGAGCCGAGGCCGCCGACATCGAACCGGAACCGCCTCACGGCGTCGACACGACCCCAGCGGCGACGGAACTTCACAAAAAGGACAGTAAGTGGAATAGAGAGCGCCTAAGGCCCTGTGGAGCCCTAAGAGACCATCCTAGGGGCTAGAGAGGTGCTAGAACCAGCTTGATAGTGCCAGGGGTGAGCTGAGACTAATACAGAGGGGTTGTGTAGTGTGGGAGAGCCAGATCTCTAGGTTCCCCCTTGATCTACCTCAGTTTAGGCCTCAGCCTTGTCCAAGCCAGGTAGTACACCCCTCAGGTCATCCAAAACTCTACAAGCTGGGATTGGGCCAAATCATCCCATAGTACCTCAGGAATGTGAACTGATTTTCAAGTGTCACTGTTGGCTCTTATTATTTATTGAGAGCACTGTATTTATTGTATTCATCCTATTTATGGCCTCATAGTATTTATTGCCTCACAGTATTTATTGTTTCACAGTATTTATTGTCGCACAGTATTTATTGTCTCGCAGTATTTATTGCCTCATAATATTTAATTGCCTTTTATGTAATGCACTTATATTTATGCCTTGATTATTTATGATCTACCTTATTTATTGAATCGTTGAAGTATTATTTATTTGACTTACCCTTCCACAGGAAAAGCCTTGTGTACTGTGATTGTATTATTATTTATTTAATCAGCAACTAAGAGAAAAGAAGATAAAGAGATATATTTTCAGTATAATTTTTAAGGTGTAGTGTCGTTTTTGGAACGGATGCACGCATGGTTATTGTGTGGGTATGACGTATGCTTAGCACGGTGCCTGATCCCTGACCACTCGAGCCAAGCTACCACAGTGTATGTCTGGGAGAACACCACCACCCTTCCGGTGTGGGAGTGTTTTTCTAACATAATTGGTGTTCAGCGGTGGGATGGAGCTGTGCCTACGTATACTCGACAATAACTGTGGGTAGTCCATAGGCCTACACCGGGAGTTTTCTCCAAGCGGACTTCCTAATTGTGAGTTTTGTTTTTTTCAAATTTACTCTGGTGGTGGGAGGAGGTATTATAAAAGGTACCCCCCTGCATAGCTTCTGCAAATAACTGTCCTCTGACCTGAGTGGGCAAGATGGAGTTTGTATTGGAGAATTTAGAAACGTACACTGTGGCCCAACTCAGGGAGTTTTGTCAGCGGGAGGGGGTGTATTGTCCCCCAGGAGCAAAGAAGGCTGCACTCCAAACCAGCTTGAGGGCTTGGGGGGAGGCACGACGAGAAAGCAAGGCTGAGGAGGAGGACAGGGATAGAGAGCCCGACAGTGAGGGAGCTGGTTTGTACCAACCTGAGGTGGGGAACCTGTTAGGGGGGCCCAGGACACTTTCCAGGAAGGGCAGCAGTGCCTCTAGCGGTGGCTTGTCTGAAGTGGAGTTAACAGACCGGAGGGAGAAAAGACAGCTCACATGGAACTTAGCAAGGCTGGAGAAAGAGAAGGAGGAACAGAGGATGGCTCATGAGTTGAGGTTAAGGGAGATAGATCTCCAGATCCTACGAGTCGGGGCACACCCTGTTCCTAATGGTGGCAGCGAAGAAAGAGAGTTCACCAGGGAACCCAAACCCTATTTGCCGAAAGACATAGTGGCTAGCTATGGTGTGGGCGACGATATTGCCAAGTTGCTAGCGGCCTATGAGGTCTCATTAAGGGCCCATGGGGTTCCAGAGAAGTACTGGGGAGGGGGATTGTACAGGTACATGCCTCCAGCTGGTAGGGATGCATTATTGGCCCTAGAGCAGGATGAGCAGACCCACTACCCCACCATGAAAGTGGCGCTCATACGAAAGTTTGGACTAACACCCGAGAAATGCAGACAGAAGTTCCGGGGTAGCCACAAACTGGGCACACAGAATTGGGTGGACTTCCTGGATTATGCAAAGAAGGCATTAGAGGGTTGGATTCAGGGCAGTGAAGTGAGGAACTACGAGGGGTTGTTTGATTTAGTATTGAAGGAACACCTGCTCGAAAAATGTTTCCCTGAACTGCGTCAGCACCTGGTGGATAGCAAGCTGACCAATCCCCGGAAGCTTGCTGAGGAGGCGGACATTTGGGCTAGTACCCGGGTGTCCACAAGGGGGACTGGAGGGGATACTCAAAAGGCCGGACAGGGCGCCCCCCAGAAGAAAGAGGGAGGGGAAAAGAAAAAGGAGTTCTCCAAAGGCCCCCAAAATAATTTCCAAGGTAAGGGAACAGGATTCACCCCTAGGGCTAACCCACCCAGAAACCCTAATCCTGGCCAGAGTCAGCAGCCAAGGGTTGTCCATTGCTTCGAGTGCGGTGGCGTTGGACACTATAAGGGAGATGCGAAGTGCCCAAAACGACCACCCCCTCCCATTGGAGGAAAGGCCCCCGGAGTAGCTAGTGTAGTGCTCGGGGAGGAGATGCCTTTAATTAAGGGAAGGGAGTGGGCGGGTGTCACTTTAGTGTCCCTGGGAGAACGGGAGATGGTTCCTAAGATCCAGGTGCCCGCAAATACTATAAAGTATGGGCAGTGGGTCACCATCAACGGCCAAAGGGGGGAGGCTCTGAGAGACACAGGAGCCAGTATGACTATGGTACGTAGCCAACTGGTGTCTCCAGAGCAGGTAATTCCCGATGTACTCCACCCAGCCGCGATGGCTGACGGCAGAACCGGCCACTATCCGGTGGCCGAGGTTCCCTTTGAATGGGAGGGGGTTGCAGGTTCACTTCGAGTTGCCGTAAGCCCTGCCGTGCCGGTCGATTGTCTACTGGGGAATGACATGGAGCACAATGCTTGGAAAGAGGTGGAATACCGGACTCACACTGAGATGCTAGGTACACCTGACTGGGCCTGTGTTAGCACAGGGTCCGCGACTACCCGGAGAGGGAGTTTGTTTCGACTGGAGCCTGGAACAAAGGCACAGCCGGCTGCCGACCAAGGGAAGAACCGAGGATGGGAGGAGCCTGCCTCGGCATCCGCGCCCCGTGTGACGGATAGGCCACCGGAGGTGGTGGACCAGGAGTCCGCGGTGTGGGATGTTACCAAACTGGAGGACCTACCCATCCCGGCCGAGTGGCACGTGGAGGGAGGGCCGACCAGGGAGGAATTCTGCAAGGGCCAGAGGGAGTGCCCTACCCTTGAGGGACTGAGGCGACAGGCCGAAGCCCAGGCAGCAGGGAACGTTGAGGGGAACTACAACCTTTACTGGGAGGATGGCCTCCTCTACAGTGAACCCAAGGCACCCCTACATGGATCGTCACGAGCCTTAGTAGTCCCTCAACGTTACCGAGCCTTCCTACTGGAATTGGCTCACGAGATCCCCTTGGCAGGACACCTGGGGCAAGAAAAGACCTTCGCCTGTCTTGTCCCACACTTTTATTGGCCTCAAATGAAAGTGTTGTCCGACACCTACTGCCGGACATGTGTGTCTTGCCAAGCCAGTGGGAAAACAGGGGTGAAGCTGAAAGCTCCCCTGGAACCACTTCCTGTCGTTAGCACCCCCTTTGAAAGGGTGGGCATCGACATTGTGGGTCCATTAGATCCGCCTACTACAGCTGGTCACAGGTTTATCCTGGTTCTGGTGGATCATGCCACACGGTACCCAGAGGCTATACCTCTAAGGACCATTACAGCACCTGTTGTGGCTAGGGCCCTGATGGGAATCTTTACCCGAGTGGGTTTTCCCAAGGAAGTTGTGTCCGACAGGGGGACCAACTTCATGTCAGCATACATGCGGGCCATGTGGAAGGAGTGTGGAGTGACCTACCGGTTCACAACTCCTTACCACCCCCAGACCAATGGTCTGGTGGAGAGGTTTAACAAAACCTTGAAAGGCATGATTAGAAGTCTGCCTGAAAGCCTGCGGAGGAAATGGGACGTCCTCCTACCCTGTCTATTGTTTTCCTACAGGGAAGTGCCACAGAAGGGAGTGGGCTTCAGCCCCTTCGAGCTTTTGTATGGGCACCCTGTGCGTGGACCTCTCATACTGGTGAGAGACGGATGGGAAAGAACTCCCAGAAAGCTTCCCCAGGACGTGGTGAGCTACATGCTGGCCTTCCGAAGCCAAATGGCTAAGTTGTGGAAGCAAGCTTCTGACAACTTGGAGGCCAGCCAAGCAGTCATGAAGGCGTGGTATGACCACAACGCTCACCCGGTGGAATTGGAGCCTGGCCAGAAGGTGTGGGTGATCAAACCAGGAGAGCTTAGCGCCCTCCAGGATCGCTGGTCAGGACCCTTTGAGGTATTGGAGAAGAAGGGTAAGGCTACCTACTTGGTGGACCTGAAGACCCCTCGTCAGCCCCTACGGGTGCTGCATGCCAACCGCCTCAAACCCCACCACGAGAGGCCCGAAGTCATTTTGATGATGGTGACTGACGGAGCAGAGGACGTGGAAAGCGAGCCTCTCCCCGATTTGTTTGCGTCTCAAGAGAAGGATGGGTCGGTGGAGGGAGTGATTCTCTCCCCATCTCTAACTCCTGAACAGCAGGAGGACTGCCGCCAGGTCCTGGGACAGTACTCTTCGTTGTTCTCCCCTGTTCCGGGTGGGACTCACCTGTGCGTCCATGATGTGGACACAGGAGACAGCCCACCTGTGAAGTCCAAGATCTACCGGATGTCAGACAAGGTGAAGGCCAGCATTCACAGTGAAGTCACTAAGATGCTGGAGCTAGGAGTGATCGAACCTTCCAGCAGCCCCTGGTCCAGCCCGGTGGTGCTAGTACCAAAAGCCGCACCACCGGGTGCCCAACCGGAACTGAGGTTCTGTGTGGACTACCGGGGACTGAACTCAGTAACCAAGACTGATGCTCATCCGATCCCAAGGGCGGATGAATTGATTGACCGGCTGGGAGCTGCCCAATATCTAAGTACCTTTGACCTTACTTCTGGGTACTGGCAGATCTCTCTGACTGACGGAGCTAGGGAAAGGTCAGCCTTCTCCACGCCCAAAGGCCACTACCAGTTCTGTGTGATGCCCTTTGGGCTCAAGAACGCACCTGCCATGTTTCAGCGTCTGGTGAACCAGATCCTCACTGGAATGGAGAGTTTCTCTGCTGCTTATCTGGATGACATAGCCGTCTTCAGTAACAGCTGGGAGGATCACTTGCGTCACCTGCAAGCTGTTCTCCAGGCTCTGAGACAAGCTGGTTTAACGATCAAGGCCAGCAAGTGCCAGATCGGGCAGGGGTCGGTAGTGTACCTTGGACACTTGGTGGGTAGGGGAGCGGTGCAACCCCTCCAGGCGAAGATCGAGGCCATCATGGCCTGGGAACCCCCCAAGACTCAGACTGAGGTCCGAGCTTTTCAGGGCCTCACCGGATATTACCGCCGCTTCGTGAAGGGATACGGTACCATTGTGGCCCCCCTCACGGAGCTTACGTCCAAGAAACAACCTCGACGGGTAGTCTGGACGGAGGCTTGTCAGCAGGCCTTTGTAAAACTGAAGCAAGCCATGTGCGAGGCCCCGGTCCTACGGGCCCCAGACTTTTCCAAGGAGTTCATTGTCCAGACGGATGCATCGGAACATGGCATTGGGGCAGTGTTATCGCAACTCAATGAAGAGGGTCTGGATCAACCCGTGGTCTTCCTATCCCGGAGACTACTTCCCAGGGAACAGAAGTGGAGTGCAATAGAGCGTGAAGCCTTTGCAGTGGTATAGGCTCTGAAGAAGCTGCGGCCATACCTGTTTGGCACGCACTTCCTAGTTCAGACCGACCACAGACCCCTTCGTTGGCTGATGCAGATGAAGGGGGAGAATCCCAAGTTGCTAAGGTGGTCTATCTCCCTACAGGGAATGGACTTTCAGGTGGAACATCGGCCTGGAGTGGACCACGCCAATGCAGACGGTCTCTCAAGGTATTTCCGCCTTAGTGATGAGAACTCCCAAGGGGTTGGGTAGCTCTCCCCACTTTCAGCTGGGGGGGACGCGTGTTAGACCTGTCAGCCCTTTGGGTGGTCCCTCCTCATCATTATTTATTTTGTCCCACTTTTGCCTCAAACCCTGTTAGTATTTTTCCTTTTTGGGAACCACCAGACTTTTTAGTGTTGATGCAGGGTCAGGGAGCCATTTTCCCTACCCCTGGAACTTCTGTCTGAGGGCCTGAGACACAAAATGGTGGCCACCCATTGTCACCTGTGACATCACTGGAACCTACTAGTACCTTCCAGAACATTCTAGAACCCTGTGACTGTGTGAGGCAGGTTTAGAATGTTGGGAAGCCAGCTCAGAGTTGGCAGTTGGAGTTGGCAGTTGGCACCTGACTGGTGAAGAGAGAGGAGCACAGAACTGAAGGAGGAAGGAGTGAGGCAACAGGGGTGGAAACTTGTGCCTGGAGTGGGGTCCAGAAACCCACCCTTGATACTAGTCCCTGCTGACTGAGCTCAGCCTGGAGCCCTGTGTGGGAGAAAGCCAGAAAAACCATCTTAAGGACCTGGACAGCTGGAACAGGCCTTAAAAGTAAAGAACAGCAAGTTCCTGACCTGGTTACTGGTAACTTCCTGAAGTCCGACGTCGAGAAGCCTGGAGACCCGGAGCCCGAGGTGGAGAAGCGGCGCTGACTGGAAAGCAGACGTCGTACCCGGAGCCGCCAGAGGTCGAGAGAGGGCGCCGGCGGAGGTCGTGGAGACACCAGAGGTCGAGGAGGAAGTCACCTGAGGTCGAGTGTGTGGCGTCGACGGGGGAGTGAAGTCCGCCCTCCGGAGTCGCCGGAGACCGAGGTGAAGCGTGCCGGAGGTCGGGAGTGGAGATCGCACTCCGGAGTCGCCGGAACCTGAAGAGAATCGTGCCGGAGGTCGGGAGTGGAGGTCGCACTCCGGAGTCGCCGGAACCTGAGGAAAGGAGCACCGGAGGTCGGGAGTGGAGAACGCACTCCGGAGCCGCCGGAAGTCGACATCGAGCCAAGGCCGCCCGACGTCATCGAACCGGAGCCGCCCGACGTCATCGAACCGAGGCCGCCGACATCGAACCGGAACCGCCTCCCGGCGTCGACAAGAACTGTCATTGAGCCGAGGCCGCCGACATCGAACCGGAACCGCCTCACGGCGTCGACACGACCCCAGCGGCGACGGAACTTCACGAAAAGGGCAGTAAGTGGAATAGAGGGCGCCTAAGGCCCTGTGGAGCCCTAAGAGACCATCCTAGGGGCTAGAGAGGTGCTAGAACCAGCTTGATAGTGCCAGGGGTGAGCTGAGACTAATACAGAGGGGTTGTGTAGTGTGGGAGAGCCAGATCTCTAGGTTCCCCCTTGATCTACCTCAGTTTAGGCCTCAGCCTTGTCCAAGCCAGGTAGTACACCCCTCAGGTCATCCAAAACTCTACAAGCTGGGATTGGGCCAAATCATCCCATAGTACCTCAGGAATGTGAACTGATTTTCAAGTGTCACTGTTGGCTCTTATTATTTATTGAGAGCACTGTATTTATTGTATTCATCCTATTTATGGCCTCACAGTATTTATTGCCTCACAGTATTTATTGTTTCACAGTATTTATTGTCGCACAGTATTTATTGTCTCGCAGTATTTATTGCCTCATAATATTTAATTGCCTTTTATGTAATGCACTTATATTTATGCCTTGATTATTTATGATCTACCTTATTTATTGAATCGTTGAAGTATTATTTATTTGACTTACCCTTCCACAGGAAAAGCCTTGTGTACTGTGATTGTATTATTATTTATTTAATCAGCAACTAAGAGAAAAGAAGATAAAGAGATATATTTTCAGTATAATTTTTAAGGTGTAGTGTCGTTTTTGGAACGGATGCACGCATGGTTAGTGTGTGGGTATGACGTATGCTTAGCACGGTGCCTGATCCCTGACCACTCGAGCCAAGCTACCACAGTGTATGTCTGGGAGAACACCACCACCCTTCCGGTGTGGGAGTGTTTTTCTAACAAGTTCTATTGCTTCTTAGAGTCAGTTGGACCAACTGGAGCCAAATAAGATGGTGCTTAGTGGCATCATCCTGTTCCTTAATAAACCTCTCCACTTGACACCTATGCCTGCCTCGAAGAGTCTTCTGAAGGTTAGATGCAGTGGTTATTTTTATAAGCGCTGTAGGATTTACTACAGTTTCTGTGCTTTCATGAGCACCAAAGGCTGATGTGATGTCACTTCTTCTGAAATTACAGAGCTCCAAGGGCATGTTGGGTCACTTCTTGTGTCATCACTGTGCGACCAAAGGGTGTGTGATGTCACTTCAGCGATCCTTATGACTTTGTTATAATGTGATGAGCCACTGATGAGAAGAACAATATTTCATCTTCATATGCTGCTTCACCTCTCAATTCGCACATTTGGAATTTGTAATCTCATTTGACAGTATCCCTGTCTTCCACATGTGCCCTTGGCATTACTTGTCTCCTGTGATCACCCTGCTTTTTGTGTAAATGCACAGAGCACCCACCTGCCCCTGTGGTTAGGGTGGTGCAGTGTAGCTCTCTATATATTTTAATTCCCCTACAGCACCTCCGCCCATACTAGATAATCTGCAAGACCTGGTTGCTTAACAACTCCCCAGTGGTTGTTTGTGGATGGGCCCCGCATGGTGTACAATCCCTGGTTGTTTTAAAAGCGCCTTGAGGGATCGAGTCGGTGTAAAATGTGCGCGCTTTATCTCTCACACTTCTTCTAACCACCACATTAGTAAGCGTTGCTACCCACATGAGATAAGAGCACCTCTTTGGTCACTCATGTGCAACAGCAAAATGCTACACACATAGGACCACAACAATACACACAACTTCCACCCACACTCTCCACACAGTGTACTTTCCTACCTATGTATTCAAGCACTTCAGAGCCACATATAGGGGTAGTATGCACTATGTAAATTCTAAAATACAATAATACATGTCTAAGAGAGCAGCCAGAAGAATAAAATACCCCCCACATTGACCCTTATATAGCAATAAATGCACGAGTAATGTGAGCAATGAAGTGTCATGGGAATTGAACCACTGTGGAAATTTGCGGAACATTATGCAAAATTATGACTTTTAAAGCATGATTTTAAAGGAATTTGGCCAAAAACTACACATTTACCATCTTCTTTCATTTTATGCTTCTTTATTTTCATTTTCCATCATCTTTTTTCTGCTTTTATGTGTATTTCATTCTTTCTTCCCATCTGTCTTTCGTTCTGTCCATTCTTCTCTCATTCCATCAGTCCTTTTTAGGTCTCGCCTGACCCAGCGAGACATTTTGTGAGGGCTCCAAAAAGTGCTACCAGGCCAGCCTAGAGCTACAGTGCATGTGCGCGGGCACGCGTGTAGCGCTTTTCCGCGATTACTTTCACTTTCGCGGCCGCTTTGATGTTTGATCGCGATCACTTTCTTGTTGTTCTCCGTGAGGCTTCAATAGATTGCAGCAGTTAAAACAAGCATTGGCATAGCCGATAGGTCTCGCTTTTGGGACCTCATAAGTGTTTAGTTATGCAACTGTTGCATGGCTAAACACTTATAAGGTCCCAAAGGCGAGACCTATTGGCTATGCCAATGCTTGTTTGTACCTTTCTATCCTTCCTTCTATCCGTTTATTGTTATGTTGGTCCTGGCATTTTTTCACGCAGTCTTTGCATATTCTTGTATTCCTTCAATTTAATTATTTCTTTCTATTCTTTCCTTCACTCGCCCATTCATTCATCTCACATTTCTTCGTTCCTTCCTTATATTTTTCTGCTTTCCTTCTTTTTCCTTTCATTTTCCTTTTTTATTTCCTTGATCTTTCCTTTCTTTTTTCCACCCTTCATTCTTCCTTTTCTTCATTTACACCTTTTTTCCTTATTTCCTATGTCTATTTGCACAACCTTTTCTTAATGCTTCCTTTTTTTCCCTTCATTGTTTGCATTTTACTGGCTTTCCTTTGAACTGTCTCACTCCATTGGCCTCTAACTTTTTCTTTCGAATTTTAACAGTTTGTCTTTCTCTCTGTCACCGTTTTAGGTTGCTTTTAGGTTTTCTTATGATCCCCACCCCTCAGCTGTGTTATTACAGTTTTATTCTTGCGTAATGTATTGGTTTTAACTGAAATGTTAAGAAGAGCCATAAAACAATGTAATCTGTTCCAGTAGCACCCCAGCTTAAGCTGGCATAGCGAGTGGTTCTCTACGCCCTTGTATGTCCATGAAGGTATTTTATGAGACTATCGTACTTTACTGAAAAGAGAAAGAGTATGCTGTTCCTCCTAGTCAGGGGAAGTAGTGTGAAGTGTACACACTACCCCAAGGTGGAGACAAAGTGAAAGATAATGTCTAGATTGCCTGAGGACTTGAGCACGTGGTGGGTGGGGGGACCCACTCGGGTGGAACTAAAACCCTCACACACCCGGTTTCAGCGGAGCGGGGTAGGTTTACTAACCACCCTTGGGCAACTGAACCCAGGCTACTACGCCATCCCAAGAGGCTCGCCACGCACCGACTGGAGCGGCACTAGCACATTCCTTAGGCCATTCCTGTGCGGAAGTGTTAGATTTCTCCACACTTTCACAGGGTAGATTTATCCAGGCACTAACACAATAATTTTATGTCCTGTTATACACCCTCACGTTTGTAGATAGTTCACACCACATTGGTCCTGATGAATTGCCGTGGGATCCTCCTGACCATTAGGCGAGAAACATGTTGACCATCTGAGTTGAGCGGAGCAAGTCTTTGACCCACTGTGTCCAGACTACCGCCACTCACATCGTTTTTAAAAGGGTGGTTTACTGACCTAATAAACTCGTTATTCAGACTAACCAACCCTGTTTTAAAATACACTCACCAACGTCTACACTTACCTGGCCCTCACTTGCACTCAACTTTCGGCGAGGAACAAAAGATCTCCGATAAAGAGCCCCATCTTTGGGTGCCCGTTGGGAATTGCAGCGCCGACCCGACGAGGAGCAAAACCCAGATGATGAAGCATGACACCTAGCTTGCTGGGTGTGTGAGGGTTTTAGTTCCACCCGAGTGGGTCCCCCCACCCACCACGTGCTCAAGTCCTCAGGCAATCTAGACATTATCTTTCACTTTGTCTCCACCTTGGGGTAGAGTGTACACTTCACACTACTTCCCCTGACTAGGAGGAACAGCATACTCTTTCTCTTTTCAGTACTTCAGGGCATGTATGCTGGACCTCATTAAATATTGCCCACCCGTTTTTACTTCTTTCCCCTGATTAAGGACTATCGTACTTTAAACATTGTCCTACAAAAAATAACCAGAATATCGCGTATCATGATATTGTGATGGTGATCCAGCACCTATACTAATAATTGAACAGGGATCGATCTACAACAACCACTACAATGGCCCATACACATTCACCCAGTATCCCTGATGCGCCGGGGTCAATTTGTTTCGTTTCATCAAATATTTAGTTCTTTTATAGATCCCTTTGGGACATCCGTTACATAACTAATCCTGATATCAACTTTCCTTCTATTTGGTCGATGGACCAATTAGTTGAATAGTTGATGGTATTGATAAGTACTGATTTACTAATCATTTAGTCAAAATTAATAACAGACTAGGCCTCTCTGCAAACCGACGGACAGCGACGCATATCCCCTCTTCTCTCCTGTCAGCCTAAGCTCCTACCACTACACCCCCAAAGGTACTCCAGATATACCCTAGAAGTGACATGACCAACCCACTAATGTTATATTCTACATTCAACTCGCACAGGGATTGGTGGGTTTTGAGGGTGGCATTGTCACACCACCATGGCTTCGCATTTATTCAACAACTTTATTGTGTAAGATGGTTCCCATGGTCCAAATCTCAGTTTATTCATGCGTTCCCCATAGAAGAACCATTCTTCTTTCATTGATCAATATTTTTGCAGGGCACATCCCCGGTCTCATGCTCGGGCACAACAGTTGGCAGTCATTTGATGCTCTGGCCTTCACTCCTTTGTGTCATCTGCGATGCTCAGCACATCTTGCTTGTCTCATGTCAGAGCAGACTCGCTCCGAGGAATCTTCCCCCTCCCAGTCATGTCGACCTTAAAAAATGGAGGCTTCATTCAACACACTAAAGTAGATGGAAACCAACATTTATTAATTCTATGGTAATGAAACCATCACTGTTTACCTCCCACCATTCACTATTTCATATTAATGTTACCTAGGATAAGACTAGCGCGAAAAGCTGCAGTAATCATTACTTTAAAGCAGAGCACGACATGCAAATACTGAAGCACTTGCGGCCTATACGTGCACCTCCTTTGTTTCTTTTAAAACACAAGTGTTATCACATTACTATGTAATTATGTGTTAATTCAGGCATGCGCAAAGCAGTTCCCTTGTGTCATGTTGGTGTTTATTAGGTTTCTAAGTCTACTTAATTTTAGTATGTGTTGTAGGGGTATTCAATTCGAGCAGGTTTCATTTTTGCGATATCCTGCTCCATCAATGGTAAGAATATAAAGAAAGCGTGGATCTATTACCCTTAACTCCATATGTAGGTATCTTGGCGATATACATTTCTTCAAGGTACATAGACGTAAAGTTACGAATTGTAAGCCTACACTTACTTCCCTATGTCATCTTCCCATCACAATGTTGTGGTAGTCTATAATGTGGCTACCGTATTTTTTGTAGGACACTATTTTGACATAAAGATGCAGGCGTTCATCGATACACATGCATGACAAGTCTGTGGTTACCAATCACTGCATGGAATTAGTAGCTGTCGCCTGCCATATGTTGGAAGCTTTGTTATTTATGTTTCGAGAGTGGAAAGCACAGTGACTATTTGTTGCTGGTGTTTGCAAGTGCTGGGAACAGGCGCTCATTTTTGTAGACCTGGACTTTTTTCATCCTGATACTGTGAGAGGGAAAGGCAGAAAAGTGAGCAAGAAGTAATAAGGGAAAGATATGAATGCAGTGACAAAGAGATAAAGAGAGAGAGAGAGAGAAGAAAAAGAAGCTACAAGAGTGAGATAAAGAGATAGGAAGTGTAGGCTGATGAAAGGAAGAGTTCTGTGATAGAAATAAAAATTAGGCAAACCGGTATTCGTCAAGCACAGAGTTCAGCAGCGCCGCCTCGTGGTGTTAAAACATAGTTTTGGGCACCTGCAATTATTTTATATAAATTAATCACTGAAAAAAAAACATGTTTGGAAATGGCACCCAAAGAAGTTGCATTTTAAATTTGTTCCTCGGATGACAACATACTTACTGTAAAAAAATCTGTCATAAGTGCCTGAGAAGCAGTCAAGGCGCTGCACGAGGGAACATTAAATGACACTTCTGGTTTCTTCTGCATGGCAGGATCCCTTGCCCATTATCAGGGCTGGACAGAATGCAGGCTTCTCTAGCTGAAGGTGTCAGGGGAGCGCCATTTGCACGTTTCTGTGTGAACAAGCTCATCTGAATGATTAGGCCATGCTCGACCGATCGGCGATAGACTGCGTCTCCTGAGCACCGAGACCAATGAAGACAATCCCTCTGCAGATTCGGCAGGGTCACCGGGTCAGACGTGGGCACGCGCCTTTCAATGCAACAAAGCTGTTTTTGGAAAATGCTGCTAAGGCCTCTCTCTCCCTGGGTCCCTTTAAGTGCTGTAAATCAACCGTAGCTTAGATGACTCATTTTTAGTCTACCCAGAAGCCCTCACGCCACAGGATTTCCATTCCCTCCTTCCCAGTGGACAGAAGAGAGAAGCTTTTGCAGGAGCGTTTCACTGTTTTGTGATGGCAGACCTCTGCTTCAGTCTGAAAGTAATCTCCTCGCACGGACTGACGTCAGACTGGCAAGGGTTCCTCCCATGAAGTGTTCATAGGGAAAACGAACATTGTGGAGTACCAGGGTGCAGATGAGATGCGTTTTTGTGGCTAGTGGCTACCAGTGGCGGCTCCTCCGCTATGGCGGAGGATTGTCCCCTCACCGCTTTGAAGCAGTGCGAGAAAAGGAAACATAACATGATAATAACTTTCATTTATTATCATATTATGTTTCCTTTGCCGGTGGGAGGGCGGGTGGGGCTGCTCTGCTTACGGGCATGGGCGGAGTGGTTTGCCCACTCAAGTGCGCAATGACTGTTTGGTCGGCCCTCTCGGCCCGCCTAAAGCAGTCATGCGCACTTCCTTGTTCTCCATGCAGGCTGCAGTACAGCCTGCATGGAGATCATGCCCACACCTACAGCCCCTAGCTGAGCGCTGTGTCACAGGGCTCAGACCAATCACAACACTCCATTGGAGTAGAGCCCACTTCACACCCACTATGTACCTGCCTGCTGTGAGGGGTCCCACTGGGGATAAAGTGAGCCGGGATGATGCTCAGTCATAAAGAAATACATACACACATACTCCTGCACTATTCAAATCCCAGGCTCTAAATTACACCTATCCAGCCTTGAGGTTATAACAGGATTTATTTGTTTTGTATAGTGTCATTGCTTCTAGGCACTAGTGAGAATGTGCTCCTTGGGAGAGCAAAGAGAGACAAGAAGTTAGACTAGTTTGTTTTTCCCCTGAAGGCCAGGAGGTTGTGGGAGTTGCTGAAATACAGGGTGTCTATCATTCTGGAGGCTAAGATAAGCAATCCGGAAGTGCAGGCCTTGACTCTTTCCACTTATTTTGGGGATGCCCGAGAGGCTGAGGTCATTTGAACAGGGGTTTCTGATGGATAGGTATCACTTTATTTGGTTTCACAATTAGGTTGGCACTGAGACTTCAAAGCATCTAAAGTCTATTCTGATAAGGACATGGGGTGGAGTCAGCTGGAATTTCAATCTTAGGGCCTGTAGGATTTAGGCTGTTTTCGCTCCCACATAATTATAATGCGTTTAAGTCATTCAAGACATTTGTGTATAGATCCTCATCACCTGTAACTTCCAGGTAGATTTGTCTGTCATCAGCGTAGGGTTTAAAGAGTATTTTATGACATCTTAGGAGGTCCACCAAATGATATACGTATGTGCTCGAGAGAAAGGGTGGGAGGTGTCCTTCGATGTCGCCCATAAGTCACTGGACATGAAAAGCCACCTATTCTGACTTCTTGGCAGATGTCAGTGCAGAAGAACTTCAACCGCTTGAGGGATTGGTTGATGATGTGGGCTACTGACTGTTGACAGGCTAGAAGTGTGACATGATCCACCATGTTAAATATGGCAGACAGGTAGCGAAGGACTAACCTGTATAATGAACCTTGGTCAACCATCCTTGATTGTCATCCCAGACAGTGATGAGGGCTGTTTAAGCTGCCTACTTTGGCTAAAGCTTGATTGGTTGGAATGTGTGTTTTTGTTTTATTTCTAAGTGGTCTAGTCACTGATGGTCACTGATTTTTCATTAGATTGGAAATCCAAGGGAGGTCTGTAATGGGTTTAGGTACAGTGTAACCTTTATTTTTTGGGGAGAGTAGTGTGGCCATCAAGCTTGTCAGAATGGAGGGAATGTTTCCCAATTGAAAGCATTCGTTGATAGAAATAGTTAGGGGTGAGGCGAGGGGTTCTGCATGCACTGAGGCAGTGGATGTGGGCATGGGTCGCCTGCATCTTTGCCTACCTGAGGCTTTCAAGAACCATGTGAGTGTTGGCCAGGGGCACTGCAGGGAAGGTGAACTTGAGAGTGTGTGTGATATTTCATCAGGCATGGTGAATCATGCAGGGGCATCATGAACTCCATGCTTTAGCAGCTACAGCGGGGGTGGTGTTCTTGATAGGCTTCTTCTGTCTGCAACTCGGCAGACACAGGTTCATAAATAATGTGAAAGATTGGGTTCCATATTTGCAGTGGATTATTTGGACATCAGGATGGAGATCAGGCAGAACGAAATAAACAATGAACTCTTCCGCAAGAGCACGGCTAGTAACAGCCTGTTACATGCCCTCAGTGGGCACCCAGAGACCCTCAAATGGAACATTCCGTATGGGGAGATACTGAGGGCCAAACGGAACTCTAACACCGAGGAAGCATACCAACAGGAGCACAGGATTATGATGGACAGATTCAGGGAGAGACGTTACCCAACATGGGCTCTCAATAGGGCTAGTGACAGAGCTGACAGCATCAGCAGACATGAGACTCTCTCTGACAAGGTGAACACTGAGACAGATCGGACCGAGGACAGCACCAGGATCATCTTGACACACAATGGCGATACCAGTGATGTCAAGAGGATCCTGGTAAAGAACTGGAACATACTCAAGTGTGACAGCATTATTGGCAACAACATTGATGAAAGACATCGTACTACCTATAGGAGAGGGCGCAGCCTCAGGGACATGCTTGTCCACAGGGACATCACTGAAGCAGCAGACAGCAACACACAAAATCTCCAGGGCTTTTCCCGATGTGGCCATTGTAAGGCATGCAGGAACAGCCTGAGGCACAAGGAGATAACACAAGGGCCAACCAACAGAGTCATTTGCCAATTTCTCACGTGTAGTACCACCTTTGTCATCTATATCATTGAATGCCTGTGTAAATTGTGGTACATAGGCAGCACCACCCTGATGGCCAAAAAGAGAATACTGGAGCACATGGGGGCCATTACCAACAGGGACCCTCGGTATCCAGTAGCCAAACATTTTCAGGACAGGCACTTCTCTGATTCATCCCAGCTTTCATACTGTGCCATCAAACAGATCACGCACGATCTCAGAGGTGGTAATAGAGTTCTAAAGCTCAGAAAGAGGGAGTAAAAATACATAATTGACTTCCAGACCAAACTCCCAGGGGGGCTGAACCAGGATGAGGAACTTGCTGTTCACCTCAAAGAGGAATGATACCTTTTTACCTCTATTTCTGCTTTTCCTTCTTATGCATTGGAAGCCAAACTGTTCATGTTAAATGCTATGATATGCGTAATTCGCATCACATTGTTTTAAGTTCTATTTTCTTGATACTGATATCTTTCTTTTGTGTTTCTTCTTTTACAGAAGGAAAGGAAGAGACCCATCATAACGTCACTCACTAGCACGGGTTCCCTACCCTTTTCTTCGTCGTCACTCCTGGGACGTCATCACAGATAAGATATACCATGCGTGATTTTGATTAACATTTGAGGATCTTTGTGCACTGTGCCAACCTGAGTTAGATTATGCCCGGGCACTTGCCCAACACCAGCGGTGCAGCTACACTTAGTACTCCCCTTTAGTCAGGCGGTAGTTCATTTGGCCTGGACTGACCAACAATGTGAGGGGTACGATGCAGCTACACGGTTTTGTACAGGCACTATGCCTTTACCCCCATTGGTTTGCCTGTGCAACACTGCAATGTTGTCCAGGCTTTGGCACCATGTCAATACTGCCTTTATGTGCATCACCTCACACTTTGTTTGGATGCCACAGTTAATGGACTATTTTAGTGTTATGTCATTTTTTGGTTTTGTGTGGCAATTGAGATTGTATTTCCATTGAAAGTTTGTGTGTAATGATTGTGGTTGCACCACTCATTGGCTTTGCACTTTTCTCTGACTAGTTTTTACACCATTCCAATATGGCTGACACGTTAGATCCTCTTGTGTCCCTTTTCATGCATTTTAAGGACACCCTAGTGGTGGTGTTAGCACATGTGACCAAGGCTGCTGGGCAGGCAAAACACGTTGTGTGATTAAACAGTTTCCTGCAACAACTTGGTGTTGAGTGTGCTTTATCCTGAGAGCACGCTTACTGAACTTTGTGGAGGTTATGACAGCCGGTACACTCTGCCAGCATGCACGCCACTTCCCATGGGTCCTGCAGTTCCAGAAGAAGCAACGAGTCCATGATATATATATATCACACAGCGATTCACGCCTGCGCTACTGAGATGGCTTGCGCTTTATTCTGGTCTGTTTGTATTTAATTTATTTCATCTTATTTTTCATTTCCCACACTAAGCATATATATTAAAGGCCTTTTGTTCATTCTTTATAAATAGTATTAGACAAATGCTGGCTTAAATGTGGGATGAGTCTGTTTTCATACATATTCATGACTCTTTCTTTTATGTCTATCTTTAAATTTCCATGGTCATGCTGAGTTGTAAATGCATTTATAAGTAGCCACTTCCTGCCTTTGAAGTGACTTTGACAAAGACCATGAGGTTGAAACGCGTTAGTCAATACATCTTTCTCTTATTTTCAATCCTGAGTGCGGCTCTTACCTTTTTGTTGTGAAGCAAGAGGGATTTACACACACACACACATATATATATATATATACACATACATATATAAATAAATACATGTATATATTTATATATAAATAAATACATATATATATTTCTTCACAAAAATAATAGCGCAGCACTCCTCTTGGTGATTAGATGTTATTTATTTCAAATCGTGTCTGACACGGTTTGAAATAAATGACATCTAATCACCAAGCGGATTGCCGTGCTATTATTTTTGTGAAGAAATAAACTTGCAAGACTTTGCCCTGGTCTCGACTCGGGCACCGAGTGGAAAGTGCTCCCAACTGTAACAGGACATTTGAGTAAAGATATATATATATATATATATATATATATATATATATATATATATATATATATATATATATATATTACCTACTGGCGGTCGCCAGTAGGTAGTTATAGTTAGGACCGTGTTTCCATAGGAAATCCGCAACATTCTATTTTGAATAACTTTGGCGCCGATTGACGAATCCTGGCGAACTTTTCAAAATAGGTGGGGCGCTCCACTCCGCTCCTACCCTGAAAGTCTCGGGGGGATTCGTCAAGCGTGGGCTGAGAAAAAGGGGGGGTCCCAAAACGTGTTTTCCCCATGCATTTTTCCATAGGACCTTTAGTCCAAGCTACAGCCCGAACGGCTGAACAGAATTACTTGAAATTTGGCAGAGAGGTAGTCCTCAGTTCAGGGATGTGCCTTTTGTAGGTCTGGTGTAAATGTGTTCAGTATTTGCTGAGAAAATAGCATTTAAATCAATATATATATCTATAGGCGCGCTCCGAGCGCGTACGGTAAGCTTACCGTACGCGTACGCTGCCGTGCGCGAGCGCAATTCTGATTGGTGGTTACATGACTGTAAACATTCGAATCGGTCGAAATCAGGAAGTGTCAGCCTCCATTTTGTGTGTCTCACACTGATAAACAAAGGAGGAGAACGTGGAAAGGGGGCAACGAAGAGAGTTGCAGACCCCCTAGCGTTTGTCAGGGGGTCCAAGAAGGTAATAAAAGTATGAAAAATACATTTAAATTTTTTTTTTTTAAATCGCGGGGTGCGCGTACGGTAAGCTTACCGTACGCGTATGGTAGAAAAAAAACCAATAAAAAAAATAGAAGAAAAAAACAAATTTAAGTGTTAAGATATTAGGGGGCTCTAAAAAGAGCCGTTGTGTTTATGAAGTGTTTTTTGGTACCTATAAGTAAGCACCGATGCAGAGTCTAAAGTTCAAGAGGAAGACTCTGTTGCCTTCATCAGTGAAATGTACACCGTCTCTTCTATAAATGCCTTGCATGTTGTAACGCAAGTTGTTGTGGTATATAGAACCCATACCATAGTCTCTGAGGAAAGCAGAAATAGATTTGTTGACGTGCTTTCTTGCTTTGTCAATCTGCGGACAAAATTGGTTGGACCAGTTCCACTTTTGCCTTTGGCATATGTTAGAATATACAAAGGCAGATTGAGGAAAAAGCGACATCAATTGTACAAAGGTGTCCTTAACAAGCATTTCCAGACCTACCCCAGTTAAAGTGCCTAGGTCATTTCCACCACAGTGCACAATAATAAGGTTAGGCTGTGGGAGATGTTGAAAGGTTTTCACCAAAGGCAATAATTGGTGCCACTTTAACCCTCTCTGACCAATCCATTTAATGTCTACATTTGGCAAAGCAAGGTCTCTCACCATACCTCTGTTTTCTGCATACTTTTCACTCCAGAAGACATAGCTGTGACCTGCAATCCACACTGTGAACATCTTTCAAGGAGATCTGGATGCACTCAGAAGGTGTCTTTCAGTAGAATGGCAATATGAAATGAAAGACAGTTGGAAAATGGAGGCATACATATTTTTTTTAAATAAAAAGAACTCATTGGCTGATTCAAATCTTTTTACAGTAAAAAGTAGGCTGTATGTGTACATTTTTAGAAGCATGTTTTGTATTGGTTCAGAAAATTGTGTTCCCACAGAAGATTAGTTTGGATTTGCTGTTAGGTTGGACAGGTGAAGCACTCTTGCTCTTTGGATTTGAAACATTGTGTGGTGAACTTCTGACCTCTCTCCTCACAGCAGTGTTCCATGAGCTGTTGCTATGGTAGCAGGCAGAAGTCAAGTTGGGGGAAGGGTACATTTGGAAAAGGGTTGAAGTTTTCAACCAATAGAAATGTGTGATTTCATTTGAAAAAAAGTGGGAAGCACTGAGATTTGTAATTAACATGTATATGTGTGAAAAAAGAGAGGGAAACATTGCCATTTACTGGTTGTGGAGAGAGGAGAGAGGTGTAGAGCTCTGATATTCTGCTGTTTGAGTGCCACATTTCTTTCTCAACTAACTAATTTTAAAGGTGAGTTATGAGTTTGAGAGGGGATGTATGTGGTGATTTTTGATATAAATATTAGAATTGTGATTCTTCTTTAAAAGTTATGTTTTACATTTTGTGGTTTGGGAGATATTTAACTGTCTTTAACTAGTTAAATATTATGGAGTGTGGTTTTACCATAAGTTAAGGTGTACTGGTATCACTGAGGAATACTGTTTTGTGCCTAGAATCAACCCATGAGTCTGTGTGTGCACAGGAATTGTTGTTAGAGATTTTAATAGTGATGGTCCGGTACAGTAAGAATGGCATTTGTAGGAAAGGGGCAGCTTTCCTTTTGTAAATATGATGATTTCCATTCAGCATAAATCAGTAAGACACAAATGGGAGGCAAATGCTAACACATTTGAAATTGATATCGCAGATTTTGCTTATAATCATGCAATTGCTGAGCTTGGTCATACATATACAAAATTGCAATGAAACATTGCCACACATGTACTTTTACATACATTACTACAATGTTTAAGCTGTTATGGATGCATGCATGAATATGTCTCTTGCAACTGAAAATACACAGTCTGCATAAGCAGACTGTTAGCACACACCCAGCAGTTTATCCTGTAGAATCATGCTGAGTATTCACAAGTGAGTGGTGTTTCAGGTAGCAGTGAGTAACGCTAATACATTCAACATCACTAAGGCTGATTTCTTTTGCTGGAGTGTAGTTAGTCACCAAGGTCACACATGTTCATGGTCTCAAAAAGCTGTTTGCACATGTGCTCTTTTCTGTTTCTGAAAACTGTAATGAAAATGTATCAGACTGTTAGAGTACTTAACACTTGCAGAAAAAAACAGTAGTAAGTGTGCTTTGAAATTGGCAAGCAAATTTCATTTTCTGCCTAGAATCACAGCATGAGTCTGTGAGCACACAGGAATTGTTGTCAGAGATGTATTTCGTGTCACTCTGGGTCTTTTTGGATGTATCCATGCATATGACTCTTGTAACTGAAAATACACAGTCTGCATAAGCAGACTCTTAGCACACACCCAGCAGTTTATCCTGTAGAATCATGCTTAGTATTCACAAGTGAGTGGTGTTTCAGGTAGCAGTGAGTAATGCTAATACATTCAACATCACTAAGGCTGATTTCTTTTGCTGGAGTGTAGTCAGTCACCAAGGTCACACATGTTCATGGTCTCAAAAAGCTGTTTGCACATGTGCTTTTTCTGTTTCTGAAAACTGTAATGAAAATGTATGAGACTGTTAGAGTACTTAACACTTGCAGAAAAAAACAGTAGTAAGTGTGCTTTGAAACAGGCAAGCAAATTTCATTTTCTGCCTAGAATCACAGCATGAGTCTGTGAGCACACAGGAATTGTTGTCAGAGATGTATTTCGTGTCACTCTGGGTCTTTTTGGATGTATCCATGCATATGACTCTTGTAACTGAAAATACACAGTCTGCATAAGCAGACTCTTAGCACACACCCAGCAGTTTATCCTGTAGAATCATGCTTAGTATTCACAAGTGAGTGGTGTTTCAGGTAGCAGTGAGTAACGCTAATACATTCAACATCACTGAGGCTGATTTCTTTTGCTGGAGTGTAGTCAGTCACCAAGGTCACACATGTTCATGGTCTCAAAAAGCTGTTTGCACATGTGCTGTTTTCTGTATCTGAAAACTGTAATGAAAATGTATGAGACTGTTAGAGTACTTAACACTTGCAGAAAAAAACAGTAGTAAGTGTGCTTTGAAATTGGCAAGCAAATTTCATTTTCTGCCTAAAATCACAGCATGAGTCTGTGAGCACAGAGGAATTGTTTTCAGAGATCTATTTCGTGATACTCTGCTTCATTTAGAATTGCATTCATATGAAAGGGGAAGCTTGTTTTCTGGAAATGTGGTGGTTAGCATTCAGCCCAAAACAGTTTCTCAAATAAGAGGCAAATGCTAACATATTTAAAATCAACATGGTAGATTTTTCTTCCACTCTTGCAATGGGTCATGTAGTTGCTACATGCTAAAAACTCATATTAACCCTTACCACACATGTAGTCTTACATACATGTTTACAGTGTTTATGCAGTTATGTAAGGGTCCATTCAAGTCTCTCTTGCACCTGACAGTAGACAGTCTCCAGATCCACACTCTTAGCAGAGAGCTAGCTGTTTTTCCTGTACACTCATGCTTACTAATCAGCACTGTGTGGTGTTTTAGGTAGGAGTGAGGAATGCTAATGAATTGAACATCACCAAGGATCATTATCTTTGCTGGAGTGTAGTCAGTTAACCAGGTTACACATGTACATGCTCTAAAAAAGCTGATTGGACATGTGCTCTTTTCTGCCTCTCTAAACTATAAAGAAAATGTGTCAGACTGTTAGAGTAATTAACAGTTGCAAAAAAAAAAAAGTAAGTGTGCTTTTGAATTGCAAATGAAATATCGTGCTCTGCCTAGAATCACACCAAGAGTCTGTGTGCACACAGGAATTGTTCTTAGAGATTAAATTTGTGTTGGTTTTTCACTTGTAGGAAAGGGATAGATAGTGTTATAAGAAAAGAAAAGATCATAACAAATATAGTAATATATTTAAATTACAAAAAGGTTTGTTTTTTTAGTTTCTTTCAGGTATTGCTGCAGAGCAGTGAAGGAAATATAAGATGCCTATAAAATCAAGACAGCGAAAACAACAGAAAACACATGTATATTTGAAGACAGCTGGAGGACCCAAGTTAGTTGAAGATGCTCATGTTGGGAAAAAGAAAAAGTCTTCTGGTAAGTAGACAAAGGAATTCTTTAAAAATATATTCAAAAAAAGGAAAAATTTAAAAAATGTCCCCATTGGAAAAACTGTTTCAAGTAGAAAACAACAGGAGAATAGTGAGAATTTACTAAATGCTAATGTACAAGCAGAAGCTATAAAAATTGACTTGAAAAGAAAATCAGCATTTAAAGAGATCCGTAGGAAAATGTTTCAGAGAAGAGTGATGTCCAATTTGCTAAAGGATGTGAAAAAATATAAGAAAAGAGCTAAATTTTACAAGAGAAAAAAAGATATTGAAGCCATTGTAGCTAAGGCTTTAGAATTAAAAAGAAAACTATTCATTTTAATTTTGAACAGGATGCGTACATTAGAAAAAATAGTCAATGTAATGAAGTCACAAAGCAAAACGAAAAGAGTAGTGAAAAGAAATAACTTTTGTAAAGTGTTTTTAGGAGAATGGATGCATAGTTCAAGTACTGAACCATTTTTTAATGAAGAGAGTTATCTTCAAAGTAATAGTTTGCTGCATGCAGTTGACACCACTGGACGAGCATATGAAGTAAAAGATGGTTGTATAATGGAAAAGGAGAAAATGGTTCCAAGAAATGAGGAAGAAGTGATTGCGGATGAGGTTATGGGGAGACGTCCTAAAGCCCCAGTGTATACTTGGAATTGTAGTAGTATTTGTACTTTGCGACAGGAATCTATTGATAAATTACGTGAGTTTTTAAGAGAATATAGTAAAAAGAGTGTTAAACAGAAGATTAAGGTGCTTCAAGGACTAGATCCATGCAGAGTGAGAGAGAATACTGGTTTGCAAGGACATTCTCTGGCTTGTTTATCTAGGAAAGTGTGTCAAAGTGTTTTTCACCATTTTAGGATGCTGGCAGTTCATCATACTGAAATTAGAAAATTTGTGAGAAGATTGTATTTTGCTTAAAGTCCAGCACTAAAGTTAAATGAGATGAATAAGGCTCTGTTCCGTGGATCTGTATCAGATGTTGAGAAGGTTACTGATGAAATTCAGTTAAGTTACTTTGGTCCGGAACAAGAAAGTGCAGGGAATGACACAGTTATTGAGGAAAATGTGGAAGAGAATGTAGAACCCTCCGTAAATAAGAAATTTGAAGCTCAAATAAAATTTGCTATCATCTCTAATGAAAGACCAAATATTACTTGTAGTTGTTGCCGGAGAAGCCATTATAAAATCCAAACAAGGAATGTTGATCTCTACAAAAAAAGTGAAGAAGAAGAAAATTATAAGTGGAAGGATTTTGCAACATATATATTTCTTGAAAATTGTTTTGATTTGGGTGAAGATCATCGTATTTGTAAATACTGTTACAACAAGTTAGAAGAAAATAAAATGCCAGCTAGCTGTACATAATAATTTAGAATTGGTTGAAGTTCCTGCAGAACTTTCTGATTTAAATACATATGAGTCTATACTCATTCAATGTGTTCATCCGTTCCAGACCATAGTACGTATGGAGCCAAAAACAGGCAAATTACCTCCTTCAGATTTACAGAGAGGTTTAAAAGGAAGAGTTGTCTATTTGCCGTTGGATTTGAAAAAAAATATGGAAACTATTGATACAGATACTTTGGAAACTGAACCATTAGTTATTCTGGTTAATGGTGTACCTACAAAGAGTAAGAAAATTTGGCAGGAGCTGGTAGATGTACGGAAAGTACAAAGAGCAAATTTATATTTGAAAAGGAATAATAAATGGTATGAATCAATTTATATAGATGAAGATGAAGAAGATGTACTAGGAGACACAGAAACACCAACTGGGCAAATTGAAAAAGTTGACAAGTCAAAAGAAGAAGAAATTTATGAACATTTCAGCATACATCCTCTACATTCAAAAGAAGTAATGGCAAACACCATTGATCTGTTTCAAATGAAAAAAGCACAAGGAACTCCCGTGAGTGTATGGGAGGAGAGCTTGGAAGCTCGTTGTTTTCCCCAGCTGTTTCCTACAGGAGAAGGTGGACGATACGATGAACGTCCAGTCCAGATTCCTGCTTCTGAGTATCGGACTACAAGATTATATGCAGAAGATCCCAGATTTCGTCAAAGTATTCCTTATTTGTTCCATCTGTTATTTGAAAGTGACTTGTCTGCACTATCTTATGCAGTAAACCACATTTTAAAAAGTGGAACACATCTACATAATGTGTTTGCTAAGGATTTTATGAACAAAGTGCAGCAGGGAGATGATCATTTGGAATCACAATTGATCAATCTGATGGCTTGTCAGCGTGGGACGAATGAATATTGGTACCGACGCCATGGAGAATTGAAATGTATGTTACGGAATTTAGGAACTCCTACATGGTTCCTAACCCTAAGCTGTGCCGAGTACGCTTTGGATGATTTACTGGATTTTCTACGAGAGGCAAATTCAAACATTAAAAACATCGAATACAAGACAGCAGGAGAACTGTGCTCATTGGATCCGGTTAATGTTTGCAGATATTTCAATCATAGATTTGAGGCTATGATGTCCTTCATCTGCAATAAAAAAATCCACCTCTTGGAGAAGTTGTGGATTTATTTTGGAGAAAAGAGTACCAAGCAAGAGGTGCTCCTCATATTCATATGCTGTTGTGGATCAAGGATGCTCCAAAATTTGGAACAGATGCTGATGAAGCAGTGTTATCTTTTATTGAAGAATATGCAACATGTGCTATACCTAAAAGCACAGAAGAGAAAAAGTTAAAAGAGCAAGTTTTACGTTTCCAAAGTCATCGGTGTGGAAAATACTGTCGACGGAAGTACAAGACCAAAGATAAATTCTACACAAAATGTCGATTTGGATTTCCTAGACCTGTTCTTTCAAAAGGAAGAGTCAACAGTTTTATGTCAGCTGTGCGACATACTATTACAAGAAAATCTCCCAAAAATACGTACAACCTAAGAAGAAAAGAAGAGTCAAAATATATAAATGACTACAACCCAGTCATTTTATCCATGTGGAATGCTAACATGGATATTCAGTATGTGGCAGACAATTCTATTGCTGTTGCTCGGTATGTCACATCTTACATCACTAAATCTGAGAAAACGGAATTGAAGGAAATGTGGAAAGAGATTTCTCACGAGAAGACTGTCAGTAAGAAGCTGTACAGTTTCAGTTTAAAGATGTTATCACATCGAGAAATTGGATCCTACGAATGTTCAGATAGGTTATCATCTGCAAGTCTGTACTCGAAATCAAGAAGAATAATTTGGGTCAGTTTAGGCCTTGCAGGAATGCGAAATCGGGTACTGAAATCTGTTGGAGAAATTGAATATTTGGCCGAGAACAACCCAGAAAGTACAGATATTTTGAAAACAAACATGTTGGACACATATTACCCAAAAAGAAGTCATCATCTTGAGAACATGTGTCTCTATGAAGTGCTGCAGAACTACATTTTTTCACGGAAAGCCACAGAAGACATCAACAATGGAAAATATAAAGTCATTGGTGAGGAAGGATGTTTGGTGAAGCAAACAAAAGGAAGTTTGATTAATCACAGGAAGCTGAGTTGTGATACTACTGACAAAAAGGAATTTTACTACTTGGCACTTTTACAGCTGTTTAAACCATGGCGTTCAGAGGACGAACTACTTGGAGAATTTCAAAGCTATGAGGATTCATTTAATGCATGTAAAGATACCATTGAATGCAGTATTTTCAGGAATTATGTCCAAATGTTAAACGAAGAAATTGAACAGGAAGCTACAATTGCAGCTGAAGTAGCTAGAGACAGTTCTCAAGACAGCCAAAGTTCTGGAACGCTCAGTCAAGATCCACTAGGACAGCCAATCTTAGAAAATGAAGCTGCAATAGCCATGACTGAAGTGGAAACGGCTATGAAACAAGCTCAGGAAGATTTAATAGACTTACCAGATTTGGAACAACAACTGAATGAAGAACAACAACAAATTTATGAAGAAGTCAGAAAAAAAATTGATCATGGATTACTACATGAAAATAAAGAGTGCACATGCACATCATTTGAACCAATTAGGTTGTATGTGAGTGGACAAGCTGGAACTGGGAAAAGTTTCTTAATTAAAGTCATCAGAAGCTACCTACAGTAAAGCCAGCAGCATATAATATTAAAGGAATTACTCTTCATTGCTTGCTAATGTTACCAGTGGAGCATGAGAACAAAATAGAATATCACAAGCTAACTGGCGAAGCATGTTTCGAAGTTTCAAGAGTGTTGAAGAAGATGCAAGTTCTAATTATTGATGAGGTAAGCATGGTATCAAACTTAATGCTTGCCTTTGTGCATTTAAGAATGCAGCAAATTCTAAAGAGAGACTATGACGTGTTATTTGGTGGAAAACATGTTATAGTTTTTGGGGATCTTCTACAGCTTACTCCAGTTAAAGGACAACCAGTGTTTAATACTGTAACACATGAGGACACAAAGAAGTCATTAGGAAGCATTGGTAATGCGAATATTTGGTCATTCTTTGAGTACAAAGAACTCCCTACCAATATGAGGCAAGCAAACGATGAAGAATATGGAAGTATTCTGAAAGATATCAGAATTGGACTACTCACAGAAGTTGGCAGAAAAGCATTACAGAGTCGGTTGCTACATAATTTATTTCCAAGTGAAGAAATAGTTGCAGAGAAAATATACAAGAACATTGCAGAAAAAAATTCTGTAATCTGCTTAATGCCAACACTACGTGAATGCTCAATATTCAATGAGGAACTTTTGAAATTGGAAAAGGAAGAGATTAAGAAAATGGAAGCAGTGGACAAAATCCAACATGAGAGAATTACTATTACATTAACAGGCGAACTGAAAAATAAATTGGATTCTCTAGAGAAGAACATTTCGAAAACAGCTGGATTAGAAAAAAATCTATATCTTTGCATGAACTGTCGAGTATTTTTAAGGAGAAATTTGGATGTTGAAAAAGGTTTAGTAAATGGAGCTATGGGTAAAGTTGTGGGTTTTGTTAACTACCAGAAAAAAGAAGGAATTGCGTTTTTAAAAATAAAATTTGATCAGATTAAAGAGGTTAAAGACATTAGTCGTTGTTCAGTTCGTTTTTTGCTTGTGAAAGACTTATATGTACGTAGGAAACAGTTTCCATTTTCTCTAGCATATGCTGTAACTATTCACAAGTGTCAAGGATTAACTGTTGATAGTGCATTTGTAAACATTGGATCTACTGTGTTCAAAGAAGGTATGGCATATGTTGCTTTGTCACGAGTGAAAACATTATCTGGTTTATTCATGATAGACTTTGATGACTCAAAAGTTAGTGCAGATGCAAATTGTGTAAAGGAGTATAATAGATTAAGAAGAACCTATGCTCCTCATTTAGGTCAGTATCCTGTGTTGGAGAAACGTGTTGTTTCTCGGAAAAGGAGATTTGAGAATATCTGTAATGAGGATGTAGAGAAGAGGAAACAAAAAGAGAGTCATGTGATTGCAAGCAAAAAGAAAAAGGACAATGTTGAAGAGGTTGTTGGTTGCCATTTTGAAAATAGCTCTGGTGTCAACTGCTACGCAAATGTAGTGCTGAATGTTGTATTTTATCTTGAAAGTTTGCAAGAGCAGATAATAGAAAATCATGAAAAAAGATTCTGTTCTGTGCTAAGTCTTCTTTATGAGAAGCTGAGTGTTGATAAAGCTAAAGTAGAAAGTGCGACTGAAATTAGAAATCTATTAGATGTATGTTCAGGACGAACACAGTTTTCTCAAAATGTCCAGCAAGATGCACAGGAATTCTTGATGTACATCCTTTTGGTACTTGAAGATGAAGGGATAGAAATTGAAAATTTGTTTGGTCTCTGTTATAAATGGGAACATAGTTGTGAAAACTGTTTCTACACATGCAGCTCTAATGTTGATTCAGAAAGGTTTATCTATTTAACATTGCCAGAGACTAAATCATTGACTTTTAGTAAATTAGTTAAAGATGCCTATCATAGCATGGAATGTTGTGAATGTAAATCTGACATGTTTTCAACCTTACTTTTAAAGAAATATGGACAGTATGTAATTTTAATGATGCAACGTTGTAGAGCTGATGGAACAAAATTGGACACTTTAATAAAGAAATTTACAGGACAGCAATTATCAATTTCTGGAAAAACTTTTGTCACAGTTGCAATAATTTTCCATGATGGGCCTATTGTAACTTCTGGTCATTACACAGTTTTTCTTAAATGTGAAAAAGGCTGGACACTGTGTAATGATTCTCAATTGGTTTTCAAGCAACGTTTGCCTTTTGATTTAGCAAATTCCTATTTAATTTTTCTGAAACCAAAATTTTAGACAGAAATTGCAACATCTGTACAAAACATTATTGCAATTTAATTGGATTACCATTGGAAATGTCATCGAAAAATATTTTAAAAATTACCATTTGGCCTAAAGGAAAGGTAATAATTTGCATTGTGGACTTCTTTGACACAAATTATTTTGGTGATTATGCTTATGCAACAGAATTTTCAGACGATATTTATTGGAATTAGTTATTGTTCTTAGGTGAGATTTTTATTGCAAATGTTACATTTCTATTACGGTATGTTTTAGTGAGAAGAGATTCTGGGCTTTTTTTAAACAATCTTTCAGATTGTTTTTTTTTTTTGCCCGCTGTTAAGTGATGAATGCAATTGCTTTTACGATTTACAGTAAAATGCAATATATTCTTAAAACAGCAAAAAAAAGGGCAAAAAAATGTTTGTTGAAATATGAAAATATGTGCACTGTATTCTAAAATGTATTGTTAAATATTAATACTTTTTTCTTTTTTTACAGATTGAGAAAGGAAAAATATGAAAAATAAACTTCTTTATAGAAAGTTAAATAAATCACTTTTTTTTAATTAAGTTATTTTGATTGGCAGGTAAGTGTGAAATTTCTGGAATTATCACACATTTACTTTAATGCTCACTTTTTTTCACTAATCTTCTCTATGTTTTTCACTTTTCTGTAGTAGTCCCTCAAGGACCTTTTAGGTTGATTAAAAAAAATTTGTTTAAAAAAAAAAAAATGCGCGTACGGTAAGAAACAAAAAAAATAAAAAGTGATTACAAAATTTTTTAAAAGTTAAGAGGTAAGGTTGGCTCTTAAAAGAACCGTTGTGTTCATAAAGGGAAAGAGGAAAGAAAGAATGGGAATATTAACAAGGACCACAGATGTGCTGGTCTATCCTATTGTTTATTAGGGAAACACTGGTCTCCGCATGAACAATTAGGCCATGACATCTTGTGCACCTCCTTGCAACCCTCCCAAAACGAGGGTTTATATCCAGAGGAGCAGAAAAGGGTGATGCTCCCACCGCAGAGGAAGGGCTCAGCTGAGCTGCCGAAGATGTACTCGGCTGAGCTTCTGCAGGTGTGCTCGGGTGACTTACTGGAGATGTTTCTCCAGTATGTCGAGCATAAGTCCTGGGATGTTTATCCTTAATGTGTCTAACCATAGAGTGATTGCCAAAGGAATACTTCTTCCTTGGATTCCCTCTAGATAAGACACGCTCACAAAGTGAGCAGGTGACTAAAGGAGCATTTACCTTTTTCTGCCCCTCTGGATAGGTAAAATATTCCCATACAAAAGAAGTCTTTTGTTTCCTCCTTCTCTCTCTGATGATGCTGCTACCAGGCTCACTCTCAGAAGAGGACTGCTGTTCTGCCATCGTATCTCAAAGACAACTCAGCTCCTTCTCCTAAGGGGTCACAAGCAGTAATGAGGGGAATGGGTGTGGTGTAGGAAGGTTCTAGAACTGAAAATAGTTTAAACCAATCAAAAGTGTTGTTTCTTGATCACATGACCAACCGTACGCGTACGTTACGCTTACGGAGCGCTTACGGTGCGCTTACGGTAAAAGTACGCATGCGCGTACGAAAGACACGTGCACGCGCGCATGCGCATTACAGGCACGCCCGTACACTTCCGCGTAACGTGCGCGCGCACGTGCGCGTGTAAAGCATGCGCTTACGCGTCGCGTAGGAAGTACGGACGCCTACACAAATTGCGTAACCATACGCAAACAGAGTAGAAATATTACGTACATAAAGCGAAACGTGCGCTTACGGTAAGCTTACCGTACGCTTTTTTTTTTTTTTTTTTTTTTTTTAAAGTTTGTTAAAGAGTTTCACTATGTTATACAACTATATCTTACCTTTTTTTTAAAAAAAGGTGAAACTTTATATATTGCAAAATGCATTCAATTTTGGCATAGTGCTTAAAGGGAAAAAAAAGAAAAAAAAATATGGAAAAAACCTTGCAAAGTAAAAAAAAAACCAAAATGTTTCACACACGTTAAATTTAATAATGAGCATTTAAAAAACCATACAAATTCACTGAAAAAACCATGGGTTTCACACATGTTATAGTTAGGAATTAGCATTTAAAAAACCTTGCAAATTCAATGAAAAAACCATAGGTTTCACATACGTTATAGTTAGCTGGACATTTCACTCGTAAAAAACCATTGAAATTCCCCCGTTATAGTTAGTTCAGCTAACTATAACTCGCGCGCCCGCAATCCACTGCTGATGACGTCACATATTACATCACTCATGACATGGTCAGTGACATCACTCATGACATCACTGATGACATCTCAAATGACATCACTGCTGACATCACTGATGACGTCATCCATGTAATAAATTACTACATCTTCTCACACCCTAATATAACCTTTAATACACCGACTCAAAATTTAAGAGTTCCATTCTCAAAACCATACATACTGCAATACCAATAACTACATACCCACTTATTAACTCTTAGGTCTACATACACCTCCACTCATTCACCTGTACAGTCACTCATACTTACAGTCACTCCATACAAAACTATCATATGCATTTATACACCTATATAGACACTCACACACTACCAATCATCCATAGAGGTACTCACACACCTACTCAGTCATGCAAATAATCACACTCCCATTTACTCACCTATGCGGTTATACACACTCAAGTTCAATTATTAATAAAAATAGTAACACATTCTTACGCTCTTATAGAATCATTGATACAAGCACACACTCATCCATACAGTCACTCTCACAATCACAAACTCTCACATCTACCCACTTATATACTCTTACACGCATATATACTGCCTTTCACATATGTAGTTAGTCACAAATGTACCACTGAGATATACATTCAAAACCTAACACACCCATACATACAATCACTCAACCATACAGTCCATCACAGATGCACTCTTAAAACCATGCACCCATAGAATCACCCACTCACACATCTATGCATAGAGTCACACACACCCTACCCACACAAACACTCAGGAACCCATACAGATACTCAGACAACCAATCAATAACCCATATAGACACTCATATAGCTATTCACAAAACCGTGCAGCCACTTATAGACCAACACACAGACACATACAGACATTCACACAGTTTAGTCACTGGTCTGCAGTAAGATACATTTAATGACTCACTTATAGAATCATGTTACGCACCACAGAAAATCATCCATTTACACACTTGTACACCCACTCATTCTTCAACAGGCCTTTCCCTATATATATTAAACATATTAAAATTGTTCAGAAACACATACTCAATGGATGATGTCATGAGTGATGTCAGCAGTGATGTCATTTGAGATGTCATCAGTGATGTCATGAGTGATGTCACTGACCATGTCATGAGTGATGTAATATGTGACGTCATCAGCAGTGGATTGCGGGCGCGCGAGTTATAGTTAGCTGAACTAACTATAACGGGGGAATTTCAATGGTTTTTTACGAGTGAAATGTCCAGGTAACTATAACGTATGTGTAACCTATGGTTTTTTCATTGAATTTGCAAGGTTTTTTAAATGCTAATTCCTAACTATAACGTGTGTGAAACCCATGGTTTTTTCAGTGAATATATATATATATATATATAAATTACCCAGTGGTGGTCGCCACTGGGTAGTTATAGTTAGGAATGTAATGCATTGCTTGTGTTGCCAATAACTTTGGCCCTGTTTGACAAATCTCCACGGAACTTTCCAAGACGTGCTACTGTTTGCCTAGTATTACTATTTGTCAGGCGCTCATAAAAAATCAATAGTATGCTTATGAATTAATATTTTCTTTTATTCTCAGTCTTTCAGGAGCACCAAAGGCTGATGTGATGTCACTTCTTCTGAAATTACTGAGCTCCAAGGGCATGTTGTGCCACTTCTTGTGGCATTACTGTGTGACCAAAGGGTGTGTGATGTCACTTCAGCGATCCTTATGACTTTGTTAAAATGTCATGAGGAACTGATAAGAAGAACAATATTCCATCTTCATATGCTGCTTCACCTTTCAATTCGCCCATTTGGCATCTGAATTCTCATTTGACAGTATCCCTGCCTTCCACATTTGCCCTTGGCATTACTTGTCTCCTGTGATCACCCTGCTTTTTGGGTAAATGGACAGAGCACCCACTTGCCCCTGTGGCTAGGGTGGTGCAATGTAGCTCTCTATATTTTTTAATTCCCCTACAGCACGTCAGCCCAAACTAGATAATCTGTAAAACCTGGTTACTTAACAACGCACCAGCGGTTGTTTGTTTGTAGATGGGCTGGGCAGCGTTCAATCACTGGTTGTTTTAAAAGCGCCTTGAAGGATCGAGTCGGTGTACACTGTGCACCCTGTATCTCTCACACTTCTTCTCACCACCACATTAGTAAGCGATGCTACCCACACGAGATAAGAGCACCTCTTTGGTCACTCATGTGCGACAAACAAATGCTTCCCACATAGGTCGACAACAATACACACAACTTCCACCCACACTCTCCACACAGTGTAGTGTGCTACCTATGTATTCAAGCGCTTCAGAGCCACACATAGGGGTAGTATGCACTATGTAAATGCTACAATACAATATTACATGTCCAAGGGAGTAGCCAGAAGAATAAAATACCCCCCAATTTGACCCTTATATAGCAATAAATGCAAAAGTAATGTAAGCAATCCCAACCCCTCATATGAAGTGACATAGGAATTGTACAACTATCAAAATTTGTAGAAAATTATGCAAAATTATTACTATTATAGCATGATTTTTGAAGGAATTCGGCCAAAAACTACATTTACCATCTTCTTTCTTTTTATGCTTCTTTATTTCCTTCTTTCCATCATCATTTCTTTGCTTTTATGTGTATCTCATTCTTTATTTCCCATTTTCTTTCATTCTGTCCATTCTTCCCTCATTCCAACAGTCCATTGTTCTACCTTTCTATCCTTCTTTCTATCCATTTATTGTTATGTTGGTACTGGCATTTTTTCAAGCAGTCTTTGCATCTTTTCTTGTTGTATTCCTTTAATTTAATTATTTATTTCTATTCTTTCCTTCAATCGCCCATCCTTTCATCTCACATTTCTTCTTTGTCCTTACATTATATTTTTCTGCTTTCCTTCTTTTTTAATTTCTTTTTTATTTCCTTGATCTTTCCTTTTCTTCTTTCAACCCTTCATTCTTTCTTTTCTTCCTTTTCTTCTTTTACACCTTTTTTCCTTATTTCCTGTGTCCATTTGCACCCTCTTCTCTTCATGGTTCCTTTTTTCCCATCATTATTTGCATTTTACTGGCTTTCCTTTGAACTGTCTCACTCCATTGGCCTCTAACTTTTTATTTCGAATTCTAACAGTTTGTCTTTCTCTCTCACCGTTTTAGGCTGCTTTTAGGTTTTCTTTTGATCCCCACCCCCCAGCTGTGTTATCACAGTTTATTCTTGCGAAAATTATTAGTTTTAACTTATGACCTGAGAGTCAAAGTGAAATGTTGAGAAGAGCCATAAAACAATGTAATCTGTCCCAGTAGCACCCCCGCCTAAGCTGGCATAGCGGGTGGTTCTCTACGCCCTTGTATGTCCATAAAGGTATTTTATTAAACTATCATACTTTAAACAGCGGCCTACAAAAAAAATAAAAAAAATATAGCGTATTATGATATTATGATGGTTAGAATATAAATAGAGCATGGATTTATTACTCTTTTTAATCCTGCCACAGGACCCACTATTAAAATAATCCTGACAAGGAGGGTGATCCTGTACACAGTTTTAACTCATCATTTTCACAATCTATTACCAACAAAAACCAGCTCTCCTGAAATCAGGCGTTGAAGCACACCTAGGATGCACTCGACATCCTAGGTGGGAACCCAATGATGAAGCATGCCAACAACTAGGTTGATGAGTGAGGGTTCTTTTAAAAACCTTTTTAAAACATATAGGTTTTTTTTGACCATTTGAACATGTAACACTGTTGGCTCTCTCTACCATTATTATTTCATTGATGGTAAATCTGATTTGCGTTGGAGAATATATATGTATCACATCGCTGGCCTTTGTTTACGAAATGCAAATAAAAATATTTAAACCTAAAAACATATAGGTTTTGCTCACACAAATGATTTTTTAATGCAGTAAACCTTTCTTGAGCCCGTTCTTTTTGTTGTATAGAGTTTCTTGGAGATATACATTTCTTCAAGGTACATAGACATGAAGTTAGGAACTGTAAGCCTACCCTTACCCATGCATTCTTCCCTTCACAATATTGTAGTAGACGATAATGTGGCTACGATATATTTGTAGGACAATATTTTGACAAACAGATGCAGAAGTCTGTGGTTAACAAACACTGCATGGAATTAGTAGCTATCGCTTGCAATGTTTTGGATGCTTTGTTATCTATGTTTCAAGAGTGGAAATAACAGTGACTATTTTGGCTAGTGTATGCAAGTGGTGGGTCCCAGCGCTGATTTTTGTAGACCTGGACTTTTTTCATTATGATACTTTGTGAGATAAAGGCAGAAAAGTGAGAAAGAAGGAATAAGGGAAAGATATGAATGCAGTGACAAAGAGGTAAAAAGAGAGCGAGAGAAGAAAAAGAAGCTACAAGAGTGAGACAAAGAGATAGGAAGTGTAGCCTTATGCAAGAAAAAGTTATGTGATAGGAATACAAATTAGGCAGGCTTCGGTATTCCTCAAGGACAGAGTTCAGCAGCGCCGCTTCGTGGTGATAAAACATAGGGCCATATTCACAAGGAGCTATCGCCGAATTAACGACACTTTATCGCAGCCAAAGTCATGATAAATTTACCACCCCATTCACAAGCTGGTGCTAACAGCCCACAGCACCAGTTCACCCACGATAGCAGCCGCAAAAAACATCGCCACAGACGACCCCTGCAACAACCGCTACTGAGATGCAGAGTGGGCGTTCCCGTGCCAAAAGCTGTGACCACACCACTCCTCAACATTCACAACGACCAGACAGATCTGCGATAAGAACACAAATCCGGCGATAAGGCGCGTTAGCACCAGGAAATCTACACCTGCTCTGGCCTGGTGTTAAGTTGGACGGCAGCCTGCACCATAAAAGGGAGACCAGCCCAGGACCACATCGGAAGGGCAACAGATGCCATGGTGCCACTCATCATGCGGCCCAGACACCCCAGAGGGCCACAACAACCACCGACACCACACCCAGGCCCGCAATTGGACCATGACCTGTGTCTGTGCCCCCTGTTGGATCACGATCAGGAGTGTAACCGAGACAGCCGTGCATGGGATGCCCTGACATACTGTGTATGTATTGGTAGTTGTGCTTGGGAGATTACACAATTCCTCGTGTGCACTGACCACATCAAGGCGCTCCCCTACTGGGCTGTGTTGCGGATCGGTGAAATGGCGTGGGCAGAGAACACCTGCCCGGACCACGTAATGGATTGGCTCACCTTGGTGTTCCTTGAACACGACAACGACGTACTATTGGAACTCATTGCACATGAAACTGCACGGGCATACATGGACGAGTAACTAAATTCCTGCAGCCACATCTGATTGGCACGCACAGCACATGTCCCAACAACCTGTTGCATCGTGGGGAATGCCCACATATCCCACTACAACAGAGGACACGTCTGCCTTCGTCCGGTCCCTGGATGCATGTGCGTGAAACAACGCGTGTGTACACACACATGTGCGAGGTGATGCAGGACCATGCCCGGTGCAACACAGCGTCGTTTGGCAACGTTGCCAATTCAGACACACTGCTGGGGAAGAGCACACACATGGCAATGTAGCACGACATGTGAACCTGTTGGACCCTCACAACTGATCACTGTCAGCAGAGCAGACAATCGGCGCACTCCGGAGGCACTATGCAGATCCCATGGGCAGTGAGTCGTGCCCCCTCACACGGGGCAATGGGCAGATGCAAAAAAAATAACATGACTCATCCAGCAAGGCACGGTGGGCTGAGAGCATTTCCATCCATGATGAATGTTGCCCATTTTAGCCCCAACATATCATGAACCTCGAAATGTACCCATGCTGCGAACAAGTGTCTTAAGCATGTCCCTGCCTGTTGTGGCCGTTGCCTCATCCGTACTGACATGCACATGCAAATAAAGTCTATGCAACTCCACTGGTGTCTGACTGTGAGGTGTGTTGTTTGGATTCTCCACTCGTGTGCCACAATGAGCATCGTCCCTACACAGGTAGGAACTGACTGACGCATGTGCAATGGGGAGGGTGTCCCTTTGGCAAGCTCAACCTCTGTGAGCCAGACAGTGTTACTGGATATGCGCTGGATGACATGTGCACTTACGTGACTACAGCAATGTGAGTATGGTGCCCAACCTCTGACCTTGTGGAGCAATGTCATATATCACAACAGAATGTGTCCACACAGATGTGTGTGATTAGGTATGCGACGTGAACTTCCTTTGTCACATGTGGTGTAGGACACCACTCCAGGCCTGCTTTCGTTTGGGTCAGTCCTACACACAGCCCTATTCAATACATGGACATGTGCCTACGTTTGGGGTAGTGAGATTGTTGTTGATGTGCAATGGGGATACAGCTAGTACTCACCTTCACAGTCATCCAATTGGCCATGTGTCTCAGGGATACACATGCGCTTAGATGTCAGTTACCAGGGTGTACCTTCATGTGCAAGCATTGTCCCTACATCCAGCCATACCTCCATACGTAAGTGAACATAGTGATGACACATCTGTGTGATTCAGAATGTTTTATTCACATTCAGGTGATTGCGGGAACTGGGGTTGTACATGGCCATCCAAGCCCACATCACATGGAGGCCCAGTACTGGGCCAACCAGAGTCCTTTGGGGATTGCACAGTGATTAGGAAAAGGGAGTGTGCAGTCCGCAGCAGGATTGCTGTGTAATTGTCCAGCGGTGACGAAATGGCAGTCCGTGTCAGGGTCCGGGTGAATGTCCCTGAGTATTCCGGGGGTCAGTAGGAGGTATTTCCCAGGGAATGATGCATAGGTCATGACCAGGCAGGGACAGACCATATGGCAGTGATGGATGCTACTGCCTCCTTCCTCACACAGTAGTTCACATTCCCTACTCACTCCCCTGATACGGGTTCTGTGTCCGGTGTGTCCGGTGTGTGTGGCGGGGTGATGGCTGCATCACTGTGTGCCACTGACACATCAGACTGCGAATGTGATGGGGCAGCATCACTGTGTGCCACCGACACATCAGAGGTTGGAGCTGAGTGTGTCGATGTTCCCGCTGCAGTCATCTGGGAAAGGCTCAGTGGCAGCAATGGCAAGATGAAGTACTGCAGGGCATTGAAGTTCCCAGCTACTACTCGCTGGTGTCCAGCCGTGGCAGACATCCTTCCAGCATGAATTTGCTCCATAGTCTCCATGGACCTCCGCAGCTGTGCCAACTCTGTGCTGTCATTGCTGGTGCCTGGATGACCAGACAGTTCTTGTATTCGATTCATGGCACCAGCGAGGTCAGCCAAGGTCTGTGGCGGAGCATGGTGCGTACAGGGGGTGTCCAATAGGGACTGTACGTGGTCCCTGATGGGACTCAGACACCCACGTATGGCATCGAGTTTGGTGGCCACGAGCTCAAAACCCACCTGCAGCTGATCAGCCAACTCCACCTGGCAACCAAACACCCGCCGTTGGCATTCCATGTATTGGTCAGGGGTCCTGGGAGACAGCTGTGGTGGTGTGTGTTTCCTGCTGTGTGGTCTGTGCAGGTGGTGGGGTCACCTCGATGCAGCTGGCCTGCCCTGCTTCTGGGGATGGGGTACTGAGGCTGTCCATTATCCGTTGGAGGGTGTCTTGACATATGTGCAGGTTGTCCTCCTCATCATTACTGATGGAAGGTGTAGTGTGCTCTGTAGGAGGTGTTTTTTGTCCCTCTGCAATGTAAAGGGGAGATGCAGGTTAACAGTTTCACATGTATGTTGCAGATTTTCAGATGTTTACATTTAGACTGCATACCAATGTACATTATGAATGTTTTGGGGGAGCTGGCTATTTGATGGCAGTCAGTGTGTTTTTCGTCTACATGACGGATGTGGGGTAGTACCTGTACATTATCATCACACAGTGTCAGGCAATGCCAAATGTGAGTGGCCAGTCACTACACACGAGCGTAACCTGTTGTGAGCTCTGTACTGTGGTGCTGGTGTTGCACTTTGTGCCACAGTGGCACCATTGCTGATGTTCTGTGATTGCTATGTGTGTGTGCTGCATTGTTGTGGAGTTTCCCCTGCAGCTCTGATTACGTGCAGCCTTCTCCCTTTGAGGCGGGGTGCCTTTGAATTGTGTACTTTACGGGGCCTGATTTGCTTTGGACGTGGGTCATATGTTCTCTCAGACAGATTTTGTGGCCTGGTGCATTGTTCGTCTGCTGCGTGTTTCGTAGGGCATCGGTTGTGGGTGCACGTGGACATGTCAGAGTATGACCTGCTCCTTTACGGATGTGATCAGTACTGGGCTACCTCCATGTCGATTCGTGGGCCATGTCCTTTGTTTTGGCAGCTGCCATGCTGACGGACATGCAGTGTTACTTGCATAGTCAGTGTGGATCACAGAGCCGCTGCTTTGCTGGATTCATCACATTTGCATGGGTCGGGTGTGATATTGGTGATGGGGCGGGTCCTCTGTGCAAATTGTGGATGGGGGCCTACTTGGCATTTCTATGTATGCTGCAGTGTGCCAAGCCAATCAGGGACATGTTCCGCGGTCATTGTGGGTGTGCAGTGTGATATGCATACTTGTGCATGAGTGCCATTGTGCCCATCTCCCCCCGCCCCACCCCCAGCCCTGGTGGTTACTCACCCTATTGCTGTTGGGTCAGGTCGTATCGTGCTGTGTCCAGGCCCCCCAATCCTGCCACCGTCTCCTCACTGCTGACTGTGGCCAGCATTTGCTCCAGCTCATCCAGCTCCTCCTGTGTCGCAGGAGGCCCACCTCCAGTCACCGTTGCTGCCTCCACGTTGGCGGCGAGCTTATATTTTGGTCTGCCTATTCAGATCATACCAGCGTCTCTTGACCTCCTCCAGTGACCTCCTCGACACTCCGGCTGTATTGATGTTGGTGACGATGGCCTGCCATATTTTGGTTTGGGTTGCCAGTGGAGGAGCCGAACAGTTGTTGATGGTGTTGGGTCACCTCCGTGACGATGGTCCGGTCTTCCTGCAGACTGAACCCCGTCTTCCTCTTCCTCTTGTCCTTGCCCTTCCCCGAAGCCGGGGTTCCTGGCTGGTCCTCCGTGGGGCTTGTGGTGTTCGGCTTGTCTTCTGCACTCAGTCCGGGTGCATCCATGTTGCTACGCAGTTTGAATTGTTTTTTGGCTTTTTTTTTTGTTGCTTTTATAGTGCATTTTCCCACCAGACACGTGGGATTTGCAGGCCTGTGGCTGGTCTTCGCTCATTTGTGTACTGCGATTGGCCTCATCGCATTTTTTTGCGTTCGCGTATCGCATTTTTGCAGCGTGGCGTTGATTTTGACTCAGACATTTTGCGCGTTATCTGGTGTCTATCGCATGGTACCGCCATGTTGTGAATTCCTCGTTGAGATGGGGTTATTTTCCCACGATGGGCTGCGGTATTGAAAGTTGCGTTACGCTACACATGCGGTAGTTATCACGTGTTCTTGTGAATATACCCCATAGTTTTGGGCACCTGCAATTATTCTATATAAATTAATCACTGAAACAAACAAAACATGTTTGGAAATGGCACCAAAAGAAGTTGCATCTTAAATTTGTTCCTCAGATGACAACATACTTACTGTAACAAATTTGTCATCAATGCTTGAGAAGCAGTCAAGGCGCTGCAAGAGGGAACATTAAATGACACTTCTGGTTTCTTCTGCATGGCAGGATCCCTCACCCATTATCAGGGCTGGACAGAATGCATGCTTCTCTAGCTGAAGGTGTCAGGGGAGCGCCATTTGCACGTTTCTGTATGAACAAGCTCATCTGAATGATTAGGCCATTCTCGACGGATCGGCGATAGACTGCGCCTCCTGAGCACCGAGACCAATGAAGACAATCCCTCTGCAGATTCGGCAGGGTCACCGGGTCAGACGTGGGCACGCGCCTTTCAATGCAGCAAAGCTGTTTTTGTCAACTACTGCTAAGGCCTCTCTCTCCCTGGGTCCCTTTAAGTGCTGTAAATCAACCGTAGCTTAGATGACTCATTTTTAGTCTACCCAGAAGCCCTCACGCCACAGGATTTCCATTCCCTCCTTCCCAGTGGACAGAAGAGAGAAGCTTTTGCAGGAGCGTTTCACTGTTTTGTGATGGCAGACCTCTGCTTCAGTCTGAAAGTAATCTCCTCGCACGGACTGACGTCAGACTGGCAAGGGTTCCCATGAAGTGTTCATAGGGAAAACGAACAGTGTGGAGTACCAGGGTGCAGATCAGATGCGTTTTTGTGGCTCGTGGCTACCATGTGACATATCTGAAAGCAGTAAGACGAAATGCTCGCAATGGTTCACCTCATTTTTTCCAAAATGTGGTTAGGGTGCCGCATATATGTTAAGAGTTACCTCCAGTGTGTCAATACCAGCATTTTGTTATGGGTACCCCCCCATGCCAAAATTTACATACAAGATTACAGTACCAGATTTTAGCGATTGATACTACACGTATACCAGGGTGACCAATATGTCAAAAATTATCTGCAGTGTATCTAAGTTAATATTTTCTCATAATTTGCTTCCCCAAACCAGACCTCCCACCCCAAATATGGCAAGGGTTACCTCCAGTACACCAGCGTTTTGCCATAGGTGTTCCTCTTGTGCCAATAATTCCTTCCAGTGTGTCAGGGCCTTCATTTTTCAACGGGTGCCCTTCCTTATGCCAAAAATGATGTCCAATATGCCAGCAACAGCTAGTTATGTTATGTTAGCAACATTTATATAGCGCCTAATTACCATCCGTCTCTTAGCGCTTGTCTAAGGATTAGCCACCTCGCACCAACTAATACTTGGCAGAGACATTTGATCAGACTCTACCAAAGGCCTGTTCAAACAAAAAGTTTTCCAATCTGTTCTTCAACAGAAGGAGAGTGTTTTCTCTTCGTAGACTTTCCGGCAGCCCGTTCCATAGCTGAGCTATCAGGACTGAGAAAGCCCGACCGCCCATGGGCGGGTTGTTAAAACATGGAGAGGTCAGCAAAGTTGTCCCAGAAGAGCAAAGACAGCATCCCGGTACATATCGCCTTAAACGGTCCTTAATGTACACTGGTGCCATCCCATACGGGGTCTTATGAGCAATGCATAAGCCCTAGAACCTGGCCCTCTGCTTTTCTGGAAGCCAGTGCAATTGTTGCAGCAGCGGCGAGGCATGCGTCCGTCTCAGTAGGCTCCCTGTTTTCAGTTTTTACTGATTTTTACACATAAATACAGACAGAAAACATTTATTTTCTTGTCTGTATTTATTTTTAAATGTGGATAAAAACGGAAATTGGGTTGCTTTTGGAGTAATTCTAAATACTGTCTGCCATGACTGCCAGGTCCAATAGCTGCATGGATTGATAGGTAAGGGGTTAAAAAAGAAAGGAATTTTAGTAAAGAGGATTTAACAGCAGCAGATATGCACAAGGTTGACACTGAAATTGATCATATTTTCATATAAGGGCAATGATTTATCTTCTGCGGATGTTCATAGCATTAAAACCTGACAGGCATTCAAGCATGAGTGCATATTTATCGGTTATATAAATGTGGAAATATACTAATTTCAGCTTAATTTCTCCACAAAACACAACATAAATATGGATAAATACAGATAAAATTAGCAAAAAATAAATATGGATAAATACAGACGGAAATGTCAAAAAAATAATTACCATAAAACCGGGAGCCCTAATTATATATTAGTCTTGCTGCGTCGTTCATAACTACTTGGAACTTACCCAGGAGCCCAATGACTTGCTAGTAACTTTGGCAGCCTCTCAATCACTCACAAAATCATCTTCACTCACATATGCACAGTGAAACAACACTAGATAATTTTTGTTACTTATGTTTCTTACATTGCTGCCAACTTCAAGTCTCAATGGTAGCAGCAGGGCAGTAATCCTGTGTGCGACAATGGAACCAGCAAGACCAAGGGGCATATTATCAAGAAACTGCGTTAAAATTATCGCCGCATTAGCGGCAGAAAACTGCCGCTAAAGCTTGATAATATGCCCTTGAGAATTCCCATAGAAGCCCATGTTCTGGTGTCAACATGGGCTTCTATTGGAATTCTCTGCGGCATATTATCAAGCCCATTATCGCCGCTTTAGCTGTAGTTTTCTGCCGCTAAAGCGGCGATAATTTTAACGCCTTGCTTGAGAATATGCCCCAAAATTCCTAACAAGGAGCCTAACAGAGCATCAAGGCCAGGAATACATAGTGAAAGCCCAGCTCAAGCCCTCTCCCATCTTCTTGATACAACTGGAAGCACAACCCTATCAGACTCTAGCTCAGTGCTTGCAATCCTGCCCTTCCTGCTCTGTATGGCCCCTCATCGGCCTCAGGGATGTACTGAGGTGCACCCTGACAGCCACATTTTAGCAGATATATTGTGCTGCCTAAAGCATGTTCTGTATGTCGGCTAAATAAGGTGGATTGTGCCTGAGTGGGGAAACGGCCACTACAACGCGGCCGTTTCCACGCATAACAGTAACCACGCATGCATTACAACGCATGCATGGTTACCACGAAAAGCCTTTACCACGCATACCTTTACTACGAGATACGTAGTAAAGGTATGTGTGATAAAGGTAATATTAAAAAAGGGGGGTTGGGGGGGTCTCCCCCCCACAAAAAAAAAAACCTGATTCCATCAATGTGGAGGCAATCAGCGTCGTACCGTCGTTAGAGGAAATGGAAAGACCCTTCTGCTTCCTCTTTACGACGTGCGACGCAGATCGGAAGAGCTTCCAGAGAAGAGAGGACGAGGTAAGGGGGAATTTAGTTTAAGTAATTAATGAGGGGGACGTGTAGCGAAGGGGTACATTTAAGGGTTTGTGGGTGCGGAAATCGCACGGGGAAACATTTTTAATGTTGAGGGGAGGGGAATTTATTAGAAGAAAAAGGGAAGGGGGTCGCACAAGGGTATTATTAAAAAAAAAAAAAGAAAATTTACCACGAAAATGCCTTTACCGATATGCGTGGTAAATGCATTTTCGTGGTAAATGTTATTCGTGGTAACGGCATTCGCGTTGTAACGCATGCGTAGTAAAGGCATGCGTTGCAACGGAAGGCATTGTAATGACATACAACCGCCTGAGTGAGGTAACTGCAGATCAATTACACCCCTCACATGCACAGTGCAGACCTCCACCTACTGAGTCCTAGGTTTTTAAGCAACACTGTGTAGGATGATCATTCATCACACTGCTCCTTCCTCCTCCTTCTGTCATTAAGAGCCTGGTGGAGTGGCCAAGAGGGATATCCTGCACACCGGCAGCGCTCATAAAAACACAAAAGTTGTGTTTTAATGATCATTGCTAAGTTCAATAATCAGCGTAGTGTGGATGGAGGCCTATGCATTTTCTGGCAACTCGCAGGTGGCAGGGCTTCAACCATTTAGCCCCTGTACAGGAGCCGCCGCTCCCCTTTGGCTTCAGAGGCTTCGGGCTGCGGTCCAAAGGGGTGAAAAAATTTGTTTGTGATATGATGCATGGCGCATGTCATCTTTGCATATTGTGTATAATATTCTCTATTTCACAAGATGCAACTGGGATGCGATTATCCACAGTACAATGCTCGTAATGCAAGGTGAGCAGAAAGTGGCCACTCACTTGGAGCAAGTGTGGGAGTTTCCGAAGGCTATCAACCCATAAACTGGGATCTCTTTTCAGAATTAGGAGTTGATAAGAAGAAAACAGTGGACCAAGGAGGGTCATTCAAATCTAATCATACCCACAGGGGATAAAGTGAGCAAGGATGATGCTCAGTCATAAAGAAATACATACACACATACTCCTGCACTATTCAAATCCCAGGCTCTAAATTACACCTATCCAACCTTGAAGTAAGTAACAGTATTTATTTCTTTTGTATGGTGTCATTGCTTCTAGGCACTTGTGAGAATGTGCACCTTGGGAGAGCAAAGAGAGGCAAGAAGTTAGACTAGTTTGTTTTTCCCCTGAAGGCCAGGAGGTTGTGGGAGTTGCTGAAATACAGGGTGTCTATCATTCTGGAGGCTAAGATAAGCAACCCGGAAGTGCTGGCCTTGACTCTTGCCGCTTATTTTGGGGATGCCCGAGAGGCTGAGGTCATTTGAAAAGGGGTTTCTGATGGATAGGTATCACATAATTTGGTTTCACAATTAGGTTGGCAGTGAGCCTCCAAAGCATCTAAAATATATTCTGATAAGGAAATGGGGTGGATCCAGAACTAGAATTTCAATCTTAGTGCCTGTAGGATTTAGGCTGTTTTGGCTCACACGTATATATAATGCGTTTAAGTCATACATGACATTTGTGAATTGATCCTCACCTGTAACTTCCAGGTAGATTTGTCTGTCATCAGCATAGGGGTTACAGAGTATTTTATGACATCTTAGGAGGTCCACCAAAGGATATACGTATGTGCTGGAGAGGAAGGGTGGCAGGTGTCCTTCGATGTCGCCCATAAGTCACTAGACATGGAAAGCCACGTATTGTGACTTCTTGCCAGATGTCAGTGCAGAAGAATTTCAACCGTTTGAGTGATTGGTTGATGATGTCGGCCCCTGACTGTTGACAGGCTACATGTGTGACATGATCCTCCATGTTAAATATAGCGAACAGGTAGCGAAGGACTAACCTGCATAATGAACTTTGGTCAACCATTTTAGATTGCCACCCCAGACAGTGATGAGGGCTGTTTCAGCTGCCTATTTTGGCTAAACCTTGATTGGTTGGAATGCACGGTGTTTTCTATTTCCAAGTGGTCTGGCGTTTTATGGTCACTCATTTTTCATAAGTTTGGAAATCCAAGGTAGGTCTGTAATAGGTCTGCAGTAGTTTGGGTCTAGAGTAACCATTATTTTTTGGGATAGTAGGGTGGCTGTCATGCATCTCAGAATGGAGGGAATGTTTCACTATTGAAAACATTTGTTGATAGATGTAGTGATTTGTGAGCCTATGGGTTCTGCATGCATTGAAGAAGTGAATGTGGGTTATGGGTCTCCTGCATCTTTGCCTACCTGCGGCTTTAAAGGACCATGTGAGTGTTGGCCAGGGACACTGCTGGGTAAGTGAACTTGAGAATGTGTGTAATATTTTATCAGGCATGGTTAATAATGCAGGGGCGTTGTGAACTCCCCGCTTTAGCAGCTACGGGGGGGGGTGTTCTCGATGGGCCTCTTCTACCTGCAACATGGCAGACAAAGGTTAATCAATAACGTGAAAGAGTGGGTTTGAGTGAGTGAAAAGATGGGTGGGTGTGTGAGTGAAAGTGTGGCTGGATGGGTGAGTGAAAGGATGGATGGGTAGATGAAGGGATGGATAAATGACTAAGAGGATCAATGTATGGATGGATGAGTGGAAGAATGGATGGATGAGTGAAAGAAAGTGTAGATAAATGACTAAAAGGGTGGATGGATAAGTAAAAGAATGAATGGATAGATGAATGAAAGGGAAGGTGGATGGATAGATGAAAGGATGGATGGATGAGTGAATGGGTGGATGGATGATAAGAGAAAGCATGGATGCATGAGTGAGTGAAAGTATGATTGGCTGAGTGAAAGGATGGGTGGAGTGAAAGGATGGATGGATGGGTGGAGTGAAAGGGTGGATAGATGGATGGATGCCGGGCGCAGTGAACCCCCAACTTTAGCAGCTACATCGGCATGAAGTTCTTGATAGGTTGCTTCTGTTTGCAACTTGGCAGACGAAGGTGAGTGAGTAAAAGAGTGGATGGAAGAATGAGTAAAAGGATGGATGGATAAATGAAAGAAAGAAGGGATCAACGGATGGATGAGTGAAAGAATGGATGAATGAGTGAAAGGGAGGGGGTGTGGATGGATAAAAGTGTGGATGGATGGCTGAGTGGAAGGGTGGAAGGACAGATGAGCCAAAGGATGGATGGATGAACGAGTGAAAGGATGGATGGATGAATGACTGAAAGGATGGATGGATGAGTGAAAGGGTGGATGGAGAGCTGGATGAGTGAAAGGATGAATGGATGGATTGGTTTAATGGATAGGTTTGGAGAAGAATGGATAGATTTGGATATGGCTGGGCGGACGGACGGAATGATGAAAGACTGAATGATGGATGAAAGACTGAATGGATGACAGAATGTAAAGGTGAAAAGGTGTATATCAGCAGGTGGATAGAAGGATGAAAGGATGAATGGCAGATGTTTGGATGGAAGAAACAGGAGAGCTCTTCTGGGGAGGATTGTGATTATTTGCTTCATTTGCTTGGTGCCATAAGAGCTTTGACTCGAAGTGGGGGATAATTTAATTTTCTGGCTTCTTCCTTGGATATTGCTAGGTGCACTAGGAGGTTAGTGAATCTATGGACCACAGTTGAAGAGTGTCCAGGAGCAGCTGAATTCTTTAAAGACTTGTCCTAATTCGTTGATAGTTTTTTGCAGCAAAGATAGCCTTGCAATACCGTACTCCCAACACTGTGGAGTATCAAAGGATGCTGACAAACAACTGCAAGGATTCTCTCCCATAAAGTAATGAAAAGGTGAGTCTGGCGAGTTAAAGTTTGAAGTGTAAAACTTCCCATACAACTGACATGAGAACATGTACCCCCATTACAAGAAGCTCATTGTGAAATGCAAGACACCAACACAATAACAAACATTCATTCAAATCACTGACACCACTGTTATCTGTGAAGCAACATAGCCATAGCGGATTTCACGTGTAATAGAAAACACCAGTCCTGTGTTGAAAAAACATATTTGCCAATGACTAAGCCATTAATTACATTAAATGGCACAGCGTTGTATCTTTATCATTATGGACTCTGCTATCATTTCTTAAATATAAGGACAGAAGCAAAACCCACATCTAGCTATATCATAAAAACGGTGAATCAAAAATACAGTCTGAGGCACAACACCTGGGCTGCACCCACGTCACAACGTCTGCATATAATTAAAGTGACCAATAATAGATCTCTGGTACCCATAATATAGCATTATAGCCCGCCATAGCGGGCTATACCGGCTATTAAAGGCCTGCTGCATCGTTAAAGGCCCGAGTCAAAGGTGAGGGACTTTAATAGCCGGTATAGCCCTGCTACGAAGGGCTATAAGGCTATTAGAACATTCTGCCACTTGAGGGCAGAATGTTCTAGCAAATAAAACAAAGCCTTTAGGGAGCGCGAGGGGATTCAAATCCCCTCAGGCTCCCTGAAGCCTTTGTTCACAGCCAGGGCTGTGAACAAAGAAACATTGGAATGTTGGAGCTCCGGGCTTATACCAGCCATTATAAGCCCGGAGCACTCCATTGTTTTCAATGGAGCTTCCAACATTCCAATGTTCTAATATAGCCTTATAGCCTGCCGTAGCGGGCTGTACCGGCTACGCTGCAGCATTAAAGGCCCGAGCCGAAGGCGAGGGACTTTCAATAATCAGGAAGAGAGGGGTCATGAGAGAGAGGACAGAAGAAATACTATACTTGTTGGCATGGCTGATGAAGAGACTTTGGGGAGATATTGCTTTCTCTTTGTTATTATGGACAATTCTCAGGGAATAGGGAGGGGAGCTCACATCACCAACTGCCCGCACCGATGTGACCCCTGACCATATCATGGTGCCGCCTGGCAATTCTTTTCATTCGTATACTCACTAATTATATGTTCTCAAGCAAAGCACAGACGCAAAAAAACAGAAGGGTCCTCACTCGTGAAGTGTTATCCACGTTGGAGTCAGAAAGGGTATGTGCATCTAGAGCATAGGGACGGTGGGGTGAGGTGGGAAAGACCTTGTCTTAGGACGAGAACCCTCACTCACCCAAGGGTGACATGCTTCATCATAGGGGTCCCGCCTCACACCATGGCCGCAAGGTCCCTTGTGTGGGCTGCAACTCTTCTGGTCTAGAAGAGGAGCTGAGGTGTTTTCTATGGAGAAGGGTCTGGAAATGGGGAGAGTGAGGGGTATTCTTTTAAACCTGTCATGCGAGACCGCATATTAAAGACATTGGTCTCCCAGAGCCAGTTTTATTCTAAAAAGATTTCTTGTTACACTCTGCCCCTCACTCTCCCCATCTCCGGTCCCTTCTCAAAAGAAAACACCTCAGCTCCTCTTCTAGACTTCTAGTGAAGCAAGCCAAGGCTGGGGACATTTACACACACCTTTGCAGTAGTGCACCGCCAGGCTGTACTCCTTACGTAGCAGCCAATGAGGAGCACAGCAGTTTCAAATTGTAATAGATTTCGTTTGTGTGCTTGGTGCAATCTCCTAGAGACATATCACCACTGATCCTTGCCCTGGTAACCTGCCCATCTAAGGGGCAACGCTGAGGGCAGTGTCAGGGAGCACTTCTGCCATGTGTGTGTCAGTTTCACTCATGCAACATCTGACAGCTTCAACTTTCACCACTCAGCGATTGCTTCACAAGTGCATGCTGTTAGCTACAGAAATGTGACTGCTTGTTGATTACCTGAACAGTTACTTTGACGTGCATGTTTACATCGCGCATCACTGCATATACAGGAATTTCTGTCACACAGCAAACATTTGAGTACCATCGAGTTTGCTAACAACAAACATCTGTTATTGAGCGCCAAGATGCCTCCGGATGAACATACGCTTTGCAAATACACGTTAGGTTATGTTATGTTATGTTAAGTTATGTTAGGGTAGGTTATTATTTCGCCTACTGTCAAAGACAGTCATGCATTGGAATGTGGGTCCGTGAAACGCACACACTCGTGTGCATTTCGCAGGTGATTTTGCACGTCTTTCTTCTCCATATCTGCTATCTCCCGACTCATTTCCATCTGGCCTGTTACTAAACGGCAAGGGAAATACTAACACCCACCATATATGTGTTACCTTTGTGGTTGTATGTCAAAATATTGTATACAGAAATATTGTCTGACATAAATATTGTGCCTTAAATATCATTTACAAAATATTCCCCGGAGTATAGATTTTCTATTATTATCTTAAACGGGGTAATACTTTTGTAGAAGCTATTTCGGACATATTATTCATTTTAGACGATATTGTAACAACAATCATCTGGGGCCATATGTATCCACGCATTTCCCCATAGACACAGAATGGGCAAAACCCTTTGATACATCTGGCCCCTGGTACCTCTCCACCTTTGTATATTGCCAACATATATTTTATCACATTAGTACGAATCTATCATGCGTCTGCTAGGGAGAATTTTCAACCGAAAGAAGATGTAAATGTATGCTCTGTAAATCCAAATATAGGCACATTCCATACATTTCCAAAAGAAATTAAATAACTTAATTCAAGAAATACTTTGTGTACGCCACGTGAACCCAGATGTTTATCTCGTATCTTGAGACTAGAAGGTGTGTTTAAATCCTCTGTGAGATTTCAAATATCCATTGTTGTATATGTATGTGTTGTTACGTATAAGTAGGAAATAGTGTAATATTACATGACCAACACATAACCAGAAACCAGCAAGGCAGATGAGTAGAAATGCCATTTCTGTCCCAATGTAAGAAGAGCCAACATCATGCCACCATTGTACAACCATATGTGGGAACAAAAGCAAGTGAACAACACGATTAGAGGACCCCCAACTTTGGCCTATATCACTACCTCAGGGGTAACACTCGGGTGGTATTACTGAACCCAGTATTACCTATATGTTAAGTAATTCCTGGTATAAGTAATCCACTATCAATCCCGACCGGGATGGGAAAGAGCATATAGAAATCAGTACAACTGGACCAATTTCCACACGTTAGTCCCAAATTCCCGACCTTTTTGCTGTGGAAAATTCTACCAGTTTTGAACTGGAGGATTTACCCTTGGAGTCACCTGCAGAAATATGACATGGAAATATCACATATGCTAATATAGTGGCCTAGGAATTAATGGCCATATGTAGTAATACCTGTCTGCACTGAAATTGATGTATGGATAGTGTTGAACTGTTCACCACAGGAGAGAAAGAGGATAAACACCTAGGCACCTCCTCCTTTCTAAATAATGCTTCCACCACTGGTGCTTAAGCGAGAAAACAGAACTACACCAAGAATCCTCATTGGGTGTTCCTACCTCCCAGTGCTAGTCCAGATAGCACCCTGGATTTATCCACTAACTCCTGCAGACATGTTTCTCAAGGCTGTCATACCGATAGATCAGTGGATATGGGGATCTATAGGTAATGAAGCTGCACTTACCCCTAGACAAATGTGTGAGTACAGGGGAAATGCCCTCCGCTCTTGACCAGATGGCCAAAAAACAAACCTAAGCAGGGTGTTGTGAGCAAAAAGCGTAACACAGGTCTGACTGCCTTATGCCTGATCAGTGTGCATGGAATGAATGTTGCACACAGGCAAGGAGTCAGAAAGTCCTGATGAAGACCTGTCTAGGCTTAAATATTGGTCGAAACATGTTGGCAGGAGTTAGTCGATAGATAGATCATTGACACTTATCAACATATCCATGAATAAAATACTTTTCATCATATCCAGGTGAAGTACTGGGAATTTAAAGCCCAGCGGTGCAGGGGAACACACCCTAAGACTTCGGGTTCTTCCTGTTTCAGACCTACAGAAACACAGAGTCTTCTAGGTGAAGTCAAAGATCGATTTATTGGCTGCAGACCAATTACAGGTGTCCGAGAAGTACAACACAATGTATGTTCTCAGGAGACTGCTTAAACTTACAGAAACGGGCTTCTCCTTATATACAAAATATCATGCTTCAGGCACACATTCCTTGTTTTACGATATGGTCATTTACATGTATTCATTACAAACGAAAAGGCAGAGTCATGATGACCATCCCACATTCCAGTTTAGCCAGCCCACAATTATTTACCCAGCGAGGCTCAGATCCCACATCAGATATCAACAGGCCCCAATAAACACGGGCATCTCCTGTTTGTAAAACAAGCCATAAAGCAGGAAGAGTCAGGTGTGAAAGAGATTAGCCGGAGGCTTGTGTGGGATGAAAAGGCTTTATGGTGTGTCAAACCCTGATGCTAATTACAGGTGGCCGTAGGACGGGGAGCTCGTGAGACCGGACTGACCTGGGGCAGCGGAGCCAAGCTGCACAGGTCACAGAGAAGTCAAACAGAAAGTACATGTGTTCTAAAGGCCCTTACTTGTTCGTAATGTGTAGCCTATGTGAGGGCAACCATAAGATGGCCACCGCTCTAAGATGGAACCCACAAAGTCAATGTATAATATCGTATACACAGTGCATTTATCGCTAAAACGTTATACAAAGCACTTGTACATACCGCATTGACCATTCGCGGTTTGCTAATACCGGAATAGACAGGGGTAGGACCCTGTCTCCCACGCGGTCCCAAATTCTAAAGTACCACAGACCCTCCTTTTGCCCTTACATAGGCAATAACTATACTCACATCAATCCGAGTCTAGGTCAGTATTCACGAAGTCATGGAGATGTTGCTGTAGCATCATCCTATTACTTAGCTCGTCCCTCGATACAGGTTTCCTTACACATAATGTAGCACAGAGGCCACATATCGCAGGAGCACACTGTATGCACAGACAGAACAGAAAAAGGATGGCTAAGATCAAATCAATGACCATCAGAATCTTCCAACCCCAGGCAGATATCAGTTCCCAGAACCACCCCACCGGTGACCAATCTCCTTTATCCACGTGTATGGATTCAGATATTTTATGCAGTTTGGAGATAAACTGTTGGAGCATTATCTGGTATGAAAATGCAACAACTAGATTGGATAACCTTACATACCCCACCGCGGTCTGCAAGTATGACGTCTAGAACCATGCGGTTCTGCAAAGTCATGAGGCGATCCGCTTGGAGCTCAGCTGTCAAATTACCAAGGGCACCAGCCGTTACATTAACAGTGGATTCAACCATACGAGTCAGTTGTCTCAGGTTCATACTATTGACCATAGGTCCCCAAAACGGCAGGAAACCCAAAAAGAAGTCTCCCGCTTCCTGACCGGCAGTATCCTCCTTACTAATCACGCCTCTCACAACTCTGGTCTTGTGATAATCGGAGGCAGCAGTAAATGTCAGTGGTAGCAGATTTGCAATATAACATGTGCCCGAGAAATCAGGGGGCAACCATGTATATGCTCGGTCGTTGCAGACAAAATATGTACCCTTGGCAGCCAAAAACGCAGGGGAAAACTGCGATGGAAAAGTGTACGTTTCAGTACAGTCACTTCTCCCCAGTTGAGCTCTTGGATTCTGACCATTACCTTGTAAACAGAACCGACCCATGTGGGGTACGACCCAAATTGGGGATGAGGTCTTTCGCTGCCTCTCACCCAGACTAATGCTATACCCCGTCGCGTTCCACCCTACATATGCTCGCAATTCATCCTTGGGAATAGATGAGTATGCGTCGATATCTCTGCTCATATCAGCAACTCCTTTCATTAAAGCTTTATTATTTGTGCTAGGTCTGATGGAACGCGGTTGTCGCGGGGAGTAGGCATCTAGTGCAAAAAGAAACATGGTCAGGAATGCCCATGACGATCCATTGTAGCTAAACGGCAGCACTAGATAAGGAATACCCTTGTTAATGGTATGTGGCATTAAACCACACACCCAGCAATTGGTTGTATTCATGACTAGTTGGTGCTGGTGCAGGAGCTGAATAAACAAGTTGTTTACAAACTCTGATCATCTAGCTTGTTCGTGTTCAGGCAGAGGGTGGAAAGAGTGCAAGGAAGCAGTAGGAGGAGGTATAGGCTGTACAGTGGGTGCAATGGGCTCTTGAGAGGAGAAGAATACAAATCCTACAGTAAACACCATCATACTACATAGTATAAACAAACATAATAATATAAAACGTTTGCTCTTCATTATTTTACATATTTTCGCTTTAAAGTTCATTTCCTAAGCGGGTCTCTCCATATTGAAAAACTCCATCCTCTAATTGTGCCGCTCGCGGCGGGTGAGTATCTTCTGCTGAGGAGTACGCCTGTCGGTCCAGGGACGCCCTAGACCAACCAGAACCGTTGACCTAACGTCTCCGGCCTGTACCCCAAAGTCTTGGCACCGCGACCCTGCGGCTGAACCCGGATGGTGGTTCGAAAAACAAAATCAAGAAAGTCCTTCAGATGGGAGAGCTAAAATATCAAAAAATAGTAAGGGAAGGGAATCTTTATTTGTCCATAGGCCTTGGTCTCAGGTTGTAGCGGTTTCTACCAGCTACTGTCTGGTCTTGAAACAAGAGTTCAGGCTCTGTGATGTCCAATCGAATTGACGGTGGCACAGCTTCTTGCAAAATATCGTCACTCTCTTATGCTGAAGTTGTGCCTCTTACGCGTGCATCACTAAATGGTACAAAACGAGGTACAGTGTCTGTTTCAGAGTCAGCGATACCCTCCTGGACCCACTGGTCATATGGTAGAGGCAAAGGGATCCTCTTGCAGTGGGCGCCGTGAATCCAATTCTTCTTCCCTTTTACTCGAACCGCTGATCTTGTTGACAGAAGTACGAGGTGAGGGCCAATCCAACGGGGCTCATCGTTGCTCTTCCGCTGGAAGTTCCTCACAAGAACCCACGTGCCAGGGTCGATAGGGTGTCCTGGAGCTTCAGAGGCCTGGGGGAGAGTATCATGCACCTGTTGGTGTAAAACACGCAATTTAGCCGTCAATTCAGACAAATAATCAAGCAGTACTGGATGTTCGATTTCACTGAATTTCGTCGGTCTTGGCACACCCCATACATTGGCTGGGCGGCCAAAAACCACCTCATATGGACTGAGTCCCAATCGTGAGTGCACGGTCATTCTTGTGGTTAGGAGTGCTAAAGGCAGAGCGTCAGGCCATTTAAGACCGGAGCTCGCCTGGATTTTGGCAAGTTTTAGCTTCAGAGTGCCATTGTAGCACTCTACTAATCCAGCTGATTGGGGGTGATTTGCAGCGTGAAACTTCTGCTTTTTCCCTAATCCCTCACACACATTCTTCATCACTCGACCCACAAATTCACTCCCATTATCACTCCACACCATTCTTGGCATTCCAAACCTAGGGAAAAATTCTTTCACAAGGGCTTTGGCTGTGGATAAAGCAGTGTTGTCTTTTAGGGGATATGCTTCTATCCATTTTGAAAATGCGCAAACAACAACCAATACATATTTCAAGTTGTTGCACCTTTCCATGTGGATAAAATCTAGCTGCAAAACTTCAAATGGATATGATGGAGGCGCAAAATGACCAGCTGGAGTTGGGGTTCCCCTACCAGGGTTGTATTTCAAACATACCATACAATTCTTGACCACATTCTCTGCACACTTGGGAATTCCAGCATTCTGCCATACTGGAGCCAACAACTTACAGATTCCTTTCATACTGATATGTGCCATTCCGTGTGCCATAGTAACTACTGGAAGCACATATGCATCAGGTAACAACCATCGCCGATGTTCTGACAAATCAACCCAACAACTATTCTCATCTAATTTACCCGTACTTTCTCTCCACTTGCTCAACTCTTTCTCTGTGGCTTCAGCTTGAAGGGACTTCACACTCTCTATCGTGTTTTCACACATTCCAACATCACCAACCCATCTTGCAGGGCCTGCAACATACATTCGAGTCTTCACATCTTTTGCTGTTTCTTTCGCGATTTCATCAGCAAACGCATTACCACGACCAACATCATCAGTGACTTTCTTGTCCGCACTGCATTTCATAATCGCAACTTGTAACGGTAGGGTCAGTGACTCAAGGAGATCATTCACCAACTTGCCATTCTGAATTTTAGCTCCATGCGAAGTCAGGAACCCACGTTCTTTCCACAATCACCCAAAACTATGAGCCACGCCAAAGGCGTACTGGCTATCAGTATATATGTTCACTTACATTCCTTCAGACAACACGCATGCTCTTGTAAGGGCAATCAATTCTGCTGCTTGAGCCGAATTATGTGGCACTCGTGCAGTTTCAACAATCGTGTGCAAAGTCGTGATAGCATATGCAGCAGTCGTATCACCATTCGGAAGCTTGAAGCACGAACCATCCACCCATAAGGTACCATCACACTCAGTTAGGGGAGTATCTTTAAGATCTATTCTTCCTTTTGTCTCTTCTTCTGTTCTGAACAGACAATCATGTTGCTCAATCTCATCTAGGTCTGCTGGAATCGTCAATAATGTAGCTGGATTCAACGTGTTGCATCTCTTTATGTGTATATGGTTTGCCAACAGTGTCAATTCATATCCTGACAATCGCGCACTAGTTAAGTGCTGTGTCTTGGTCCTGTTTAACAATGTGTCCACAGCATGTGGAACCGTTACAATCAATGTATTATCCAGCACCAGTCCAGCAGACTGTCGAATAGACATAGCTGCTGCGGCTGTAGCTCTCAGACTACTTGGCAATGCCCTCGCTACCGGGTCCAAGGTTGACGAAAAATATGCGCATGGACGCGGTCTGTCGCCAAAAGGCTTTGTTAACACTGATAATGCGCAACCATCTTTTTCATGAACATACAATGTAAAAGGCTTGCTGTAGTCAGGGGTACCCAACACAGGAGCTGAACATAATGCATTACGCAATTCCAAAAAACTTTTCTGACACTCCTCAGACCATGGGATAGGATTCGGTGTGTCTTTGCATGTTAATGCTAACAAAGGTTTTGCCAGCAAAGAAAAATTTGGTATCCAGTGCCTACAGTATGAAGTAATGCCCAAGAAAGCACGCACTTCTCTCTGTGTTCTTGGCACGCTCAATTGTGCAATGGCTTGAATTCTTTCTGGGGTCAGTTTCCTTCCCTCCTTCGATAAGAGATGACCTAAGTAGGTCACTTCTTGTCGACAATATTGCAGTTTTGAGAGAGACACTTTATGATGGAAGGCAGACAAGTGACGCAACAATGACAATGTAGCTTCTTTGCAAATCTTTTCAGTATCTGCGGCGATTAGTAAATCGTCAACGTACTGAATGAGGATAGCGCCACTAGGTAAAACAAGTGCATCAAGCTGCGCTTTTAAAGCCTGACTGTATATTGATGGACTTTCACAGTAGCCCTGGGGAGCGCGTTTAAAGCGGAAGCTTCGACCTCCTAAACTGAAGCCAAAAATGTCCCTGCTTTCTTCTGCAATTGGGATGCTAAAGAAGGCATTCTTTAAATCGATCACTGAGAACCATGCAGCGGAAGCTGGAATCATAGTTAACAAGGCAGTTATATCAGGGACAACTGGAAACTGTGGCACAACAATCTTATTAACCTCTCTAAGATCAATCACAAATCTGTAAACAGGTGGCTGTGAAGGGTCCGTTCGTTTTAAGACAGGTAAAACCGGACTATTGCAAATGTTGCCTCTTGTTTCTTCAATTACATCCTTTTTAATCAAATCGCTGACAATTGCTAACAACGCTTTCTGACCTTCATTGGAGATCTTGTACTGGGGAATGCGTGGCAATCTGACATTCGCTTTTAAAGTGACCACGTATGGCGGTATTTCCAAGAGACCCACATCATTGGGACCAGTAGCCCAAAGGACATCGGGAAGGGATGACAATTCAGGTGGCATTGCATTTCTAGACAAATACATTGGGGAAATCACTTTCTTACCTAATGTAAGTTGTACTCCTGAGGGAGAACAATATAGCATTGCATGCAATCTTTTTAACAAATCTAATCCTAACAAATTTTCACCACAACCTGTCATTAGGATGAGGGGTGCGTTTAGCTCACAAGGTCCAACAGAAAGTAACATAGGACTAGAAATCGGGTTCCTCATTGGGGCGCCAGAAAAACCTACTGAAACATTCATTTCACCAGACAAAGGCGCGCCAGGGAGTTTTGAATGTATAATTGAACTCTTTGCAGCACCAGTGTCCAGCAGAAAGGGCTCCGTTACACCCGCTGTAGTTACTTTAACATATGGTCCACTCTGATCAACTGGTACTGCAACAACTCCCTCTCTCTGTCTATGGCTGTCCTAGTAATCATTACCTTCCACATTGTCGTCTTCTGCATAATAATCATTATTATAGTACTGAGCTGTATTACCAGTAGCATTGGCTTGCTGATCAAAGCTATTTATCGTATTTTGAGGCGGAAGAGGACGCACGTTCTGGGGAACATTTCCACGCCCTCTGCCTCTAGGAGCTTGCTGACCACCCCTACCTCTTGCGCCATACGCATTACTAATACGCTGCATTAATTTAGGGCAACTATATTTAAAATGACCTTCCTCTCTACAATATGAACATTGATTGGGACCTACAGGGATACGTGGTTGATAATACCCATTCATTTGCTGATTATTCTGAAATTGTTGGGGTTGCTGATAGATACCTTGGGTTTGCCTATAATTATTCTGTCCTCCACGTGGCGGATAAGCCTGCTGTAAAAGGACCTTCGTTTTCAGTTCTTTCGTTTTCTTATCTGTTCTATCTTTCTCATCTTTATCTCTATTTTCATAATACTGTGCAGTAGCCAGTCAGAGAAGTTTTAATGCATGGGCAAAGTGGGCTCTGGCCCAGGGCCCCAGCCTTTCAGGGGGCCCCCTGACAGTCAGCTCCATTCTACAGAGTTTTGCCCTAATGACCTTGAATATTTCCTGAACAGTTTGTTTTAAATTCTGTTTTCCTTTCATTTATTTCTTATGTACCTGATGTGTGAGAGTCTAGTACAGCCATTTTGCAGAGAAATTTTTTGTTTATGTTTCATGCAATATACATAAAAAACGTTTATTTTAGATCAAAACAAGACCTAATATATAAGAAATGGGAGGGCGTCACAGAGATTATTTGCATTAATATTGGTGAGCTGCTGCTGTGTTACAATATTGAAAACACACATAACTATCCCTGAATATTAAATGTAAGCACATTCAGGGCCTTATTTATGAGAAGTGATGCATCGCTGTGTGAAAACAGGGATGCGTCACTTCTTAGTGCACCCTCGTTGCGACATGATGGATGTGTCATATTTACTGTATGACGCATCATGTCGCAAGGAGTTACAGATATGTCAGTATTTCTGACGAATCTGTAAGCGCAAAAGTGATGCATTGCTGGGGTGTGTCTGAAAATAGACGCAACTCCAGAAATGTGTCCTTTCACATGGGGCAAGCCCCATGTGAAAGGGTCTGCATCAGTCTTATGCCTGCTGTGTGGCAGGTGTAAGATATTGACGCAATGGCGTCTTAGAAGTGGCGCACTGAGTTCTCATAGATTTCAATGCGCCACTTCTACGAGGCATTTTGCGGGGCAACACCCACCCTGCATACATTATGCCTGGCGTAGGTATAATGCGGTGCAGGGGTTTACGAAGTGAAGCATCTGCCTAGATGCGTCACTTTGTAAATAGGGCGTAACATTGCACATATTTTATGCTGCCGGTGTGTCACAAAAAGTGACGCACCAGCGGCATAAAAGTGAAGCAAAGCCTCATAAATAAGGCACTTAGAATTTGGACGAATGTTCCTTTGCACTGTCAGGGACCTAATGAAATGAAATGTGTATTTAATAAAGTGCGCAGCTACTCAGACTAGAGTGTCCTGGTGCATGACAGTGGGAGGAAAACATGCGTAAAAGACCCATCAGTTATCAAAAAGCCAGGTTTTTAAGTTCTTTCATGAAAGAGAGTAGGTCCGTGGTTAGTCTCAGAGAATCAGGGAGGCTATTCCACAATTTTGGGCCTAGAAAGCCGTGGGATCTGCCTCTTAGGCATGATGGCCAGGTTGGCATTGGAAGAATTTAGGGGTCTAGCTGTTGTGTAGCGATTAACACGCTTATTTATGTAGCCGGCTCCTAAGCCATGGAAAGCTTTAAAGAAGATGGTCATCGCTTTGAAGACGATCCGTTCTTTTATGCGGAGAGACTTAAGAATAGGGGTCATACTAGATCTGGGTTTAGGTCTCAGGATGGCTCTGGCTGCCGCGTATTGTACCACTTGTAGGCGCTGGATAAGGGATTTGGGAAGACAGAGGTACAAGCTGTTGACATAGTCAAGCTTTGATGTCACCAGAGTCTGCACCACGATCTTTCTGCTCTCAAGCGGTAACAGTGGCAGGAGTTTCTTTTAGCATCCAAAGTATGCCAAAGCAAGTGCCATTTAGATTTTGAATTTGAAAGCACATGGAGAGTGTCTTGTCTATGACAATTCCTACGTTTTTGACTTTCTCCTTTTCAGCGGGCGGGGCGGCAGATCTTTTGGCCAGCAAGCGCTCCAGTCAGGCGTTTATGGATTACCAAAGAAAACAACTTCAGTTTTGTCAGGATTGCACTTCAGCTGATTGATCTTAAGCCAGTTAAAAACCTTTGTGAGGCAAGACCTAATCATTGCCCCGTCAAAGTCGGCTCCTTTTTCACACGTAAAAATCAGCTGAGTGTCATCATCATAGGAAACAATTTTGGCGCCCTCTTCCTCTACCAGAAATGCAAGGGGGATAGATATATATTAAAATGGGTAGGACTGAGAATGGAGCCCTGAGGGACACCTACATTCATGGCCGGAACTGGGGATGAGAAAGGGGGGAGCCAGATGTCCTCAGATCTATTTGCCAAGAAGGATGACATCCATGTTAAGGCGGTCCCCCCCCAGACCGATGTTAGCAAGTCTCTCCAGGAGCCTCTCATGTGGGACCATATCGAAGGCCGCCGACGTATCGAGCAATATCAGAACAGTCTTGCCTCCCTGGTCCAGCTTACCCTTGAGAAATTCAGTCACTTCCAGCAGAGCGGACTCCATACTGTAGTTAGCCCTAAAACCGGATTGGGACTCATGAAGGAGCTTCCCATCTTCAATGTGTTTTTGGAGGGCCTTGTTTACATGCTTCTCTAGTACTCTGGAGAGGGTCGGAAGAAGGGAGATTGGCCTGTAGTTGGCAGGGTCCGTCGGTTTGGCGTTAGCCTTTTTTATCAGTTGAAGAATCTTAGCATTCTTCCATAATTTATGCATGTTGCCTGAGGAGAGAGAAGCATTAAAGAGCTGGTTTACTGTGGGGTTTATGGTGGGAGCTAATAGGTTCAAGATATTCCCTGGACATGGGTCAGTGGGAGAGCCAGACTTAATGCTTTGGAGAGGGGTCAGTGACTCTTCAAGCTGAAACTCAGGGAAAGCTAGTAAAGATGGAGGATCCAAGAGGTGAAATTTGCTATTAGAACTAAGGTAGAAGGTCATTTCTTCCTCTGAGATGTTAGTGAAGGCTTGTTGGATCATGGAGATCTTTTTGTGGAAGAATTCAACTATTTACTTAGACCATTCTTCAGTGCATGGCTCTTCCTTTGTGCCGGCTCTCAGGGCAGTAAAGGATTTAACTATGCTAAAGATGTCCTTACTCTAATTTTGGGCATTTTCTATCTTGGTTTGAAAGAGGTTTTTCTTGGCTGCCTTCACGAGAATGTAATGAACTTTTAAGGTGTCTTTATACACCTTCCTGTCCTCAGGTAGATAGGATTTAAGCCATTTCCGTTCAATTGTTCCACAATTTCTGTTGCGAGATCTAAGGGAATCGTTAAACCATGGAGCTGGTGGGGCTGACCTCTTTGAGGAGCAGCAAACAACCAGTAACACTGCATCAATGTTGGTTCAGAGCCATGAATCTATTGAGAGGGCGTCCGAGTCGGGGCAGCCAGACAGCTCTGGTGAGGAACGACCGAGGGCGTCTGCTAACATCGGGATGGATATTTTATGGAACGTCCTGTAATTAGAGACCCTCTGCCCTGTGTTAGCTCAAGGGGCTGTGGCAGAGTTGGGAATGACGAATTTTAATAGGAGGTGGTCAGACCAGGTAATAGGAAGAGGTAGGCTTACTGATATGTCAAAGTTGTGAACGATTTGGTCTAGGGCATGGCCCTTCTCATGGGTGGCCAAAGAAACAGATGGAAACATGTTGCAGGCCTGCAGCGCCTCCAACAAGGAAATTGTTTGAGGGTCTTTTCCATTGTCCATAAGTATATTGAAATATCCCAGAATGAGGCAGTTGTTGTATTTTAAGGCCAGGGAGGTGGTGGCTGTATTAAGCGTAGTAATACCATTTCCAATAGCACTGGGAGGTCTGTAAATCAGAAATCCAGCTATGCTATGATGGGGGGATAAGGTACAGCAGAAGCCTAAGCAGTCTAGTTTTTTATTGTAAATTATGGCAACACCTCCCTCCTTCCCATTCGATCGGTCCTTCCTAGGAATTTAATAACCCGTAGGGATGGCTGAGGTGATAGTAGGGTTGGAGGCTTCAGACAGCCAGGTCTCAGTGAGAAATAAAAGATCAGACTGTTAGTCTAAAAGTAGGCCATAAATGTATGGTTCATGCTTTTGTATAGAGCGACAATTTAAAAGGGTGGCCTTTAAGTCCTCTGTTTTCTTATTGTTTTTACACTTATTGTTGCGTGGGAGGATATTGGGTGCGAGTTTCCTGTGCTGGAGGAGAGTCAAGTTGCACTTATTGCATCGAAAGTCTACCTCCAACCTCGGATCAGCGGCTGTACAGTGACATAATGGTAGCCGCCTAAGGCTAAACAGTTTTTTCCTATTGCAATATAGTGGAAGAAACTCACCGGAGGGGAACTGGGCAGCATGGCCAGCGCCGAACGCTTCCGGGCGCAGACAGGCTTACCTTCGGCGCCAGCGGTGCGCCCGCTGTGCACGTCCACTTAGCGCGTCCGTTTGCATCGGGAATATATAGGCTAATGTCTATGATGCAAACTGGATCGCCAACGCAGCTGAGGAAGCGGAAACTGCATAGGCATAAGTGAGGAGCCCGATAGTAGCCCCAGCCCTCCGCACAATCGGCGTATCAGCCGCGGCGGACCAGGACTGGAGGAAAAGCGAGATGCGAATCGAAGCAGCTAAGGAGGTGTAGGCAAGCAGAATCAAGTGAAGTGCAAGTGCGCATAGGTAGGAGCAATTGTTAAAAAGCACAGAGTAATTCAGCCAGACATATACAATTTAAAAAGTAATAAAAACCTAGTAGCAGGGCAGGAAACACTAAATCCTACAGCTATCAGCTGCGCGCATCCGTTTGCATCGGGAATATGTAGGCTGATGCCTATGATACAAACTGGATCGCTAGCACAGCTGAGGAAGTGGAAACTGCGTGGGCGGAAGTGAGTAGCCCGATAGTAGCCCCAGCCCTCCACACAATCGGCGTATCGGCAGCAGCGGACCAGGACTGGAGGAAAACCGAAATGCGAATCGGAGCAGCTAAGGAGGTGTTGGCAAGCATAATCAAGTAAAGTGCAAGGGCGCATAGGTAGGAGAAATTGTTAAAAAGCACAGAGTAATTCAGCCACACATATACAATTTAAAAAGTATTAAAAACTTAGTAGGAGGGCAGGAAACCCTGAATCCTACACCTGTAAGCTGCACATGTCCATTTACATCGGGAATATATAGGCTAATGCCTATGATGCAAACTGGATCGCTAGCGCAGCTGAGGAAGCGGAAACTGCGTGGGAAACAGGGGCTCAAATTAGATCATAAATTCAAAGCTGTCCTGAACAGGGGCCCCCAAAATATGTTTGGCCCAGGGCCCCCCAAATCCTTAAGATGTCCCTGTAGCCAGTATTTGCGCTGAAGAGGAAACAGCCCAAGAACTCTCGGAATCTTTTAATTTCTTACACAACTCGGGAAGTAGATTCTGCACAAATGTATCCACAAATAACCGTTGGCCACCTTCAGTGCTCATGTCTTGACCACTGTGGTCGATAAACGTTTCTTCAAACCTTGTAAAGAAATCGGACACTGTCTCATCTTTCTTCTGCTTGCATGCAGATAGTTTATCCCAATTTACGCGCATCGCGGGCATTATAGTTTTCATGTAGGTAATAATTCTACCAGGGAGGTCTGCTACCAAAGGGTCAGGCTTCGCGCCACCAACTTGGCCAGTGTCTGCAGCAATGATATTAGCCCATGTGTTACCCAACTCTGCAGCGTGATCTACATTACGAATGGATCCCCATAAAGGCTGTGGAACCACATTCCCAAACAACATATCTATGTCAGCTAGATTCATGACACACGATTCTGCAGTTTGTGATAACTCCTTATAATATCCTGTAGGGTTTTTACGGGGGTCAGGCAATGTCTGCTTAAGCGCTAACACCTCAGAACGCTTCCATGGGACATGTACCCAAACACGCTGAAAATGAGCTGGAACAGCTGGATTAGCATTTAGATCAGCAGGTCTCCACACTGGAGGAACCTCACGCATCAGATATTGGCGCGCTTTTACCTTCTTCCCCACAGGGAATTCCTGTTCGAACAATGATTGTTGACAATCGCCATTTCTAAAGGACAGTAAAGTCGCAACTGCTTTATCTACATCGGGACCCACAATTGTACCTGTTTCAAAATCAAACCGCACGCGACACAATTCCTGCGGGTTTGGGTTTGAACCATGATCCTCCAATTCCTCACAGAGGAACTCACACATTTTGTCAAAGACATACCGCTGTTTTGGGGCATCCCATTGGTGGAAAACGTTAACAACTGATTCCAAATTATAGAGTGAAGGGAAACCAATCCACCTACACGCCAGATGATCTAACACCTCTTTCTCGTCAGGACCAGGCAGCTGACTACGCAATTGCTTACGTTGTAAACCAGGGGTCACACTAGATGACCCAAAGAGAGGCGACATTAAACCAGTAACTACATTAGCTAGACGTTGTCGTGCTGAAGGGGAAGTTGAGGCGAAAACGGGGGGAAAGACAGAGGGAAGAAAAGCGGATTCAGATACAGGTACCTGGGTAGTGTAAGAAAGAGCGCCATGGGAGGCAGCTGATGTGCTAGGCAAAGTCGCAGGAAGCTCAGGGGCAACAGGTAACAAAGCTGGCGGCCCTTGAGAGGGCTGCACTGTAGGGATAGGAGCCAGCTGAGGAGGAGCTGTTGGCTGTGGGAAGGCTTGCGGCACATTACCTGGAGGCTGCACATTCACGAGCTGTGGAGGCGCTGTGGCATTTTGCGCATACGGGGGTGGCGAACTTAGCAAATGGGACATTAGGGAATCTTTCTCTTTCTCTTTCGTCTCATCTTGTACAAGGGGTGACAAAACAGGGTAACATTTATCGATCCCTAGTTTGTGCTCTCTATGTAATTGCTCATTTATTTGTTACTCCTCATTATCTTTAAATTGCACAGCTGCTTGCATCATTGACATACCTCTTTCTCTCTTATTCCTTTTTGCTAGCTTAATTTCCTTCTGTTTGGCTTCCTTTCGCCATAGGCGGAAAGAATCAAACATCGCCGGCCGGGCTTTCTTTTTAAACAATTTAACTTCCAAATTATCTAAGATATCTGTATCGAAACTACCATTTTGGGGCCATTTTAAAACCCCGTCCTTTCTGGTGTATCGGATCCATACTTCATTATATGCAATGGGGCCCACGCCATGTTTTACATAAAGCTCATAAGTTGGAGTTCCAATTGGAGGAACCGGACATGAATCCTCTAACTGGGAATCCCTTCTACAACCCAAACAAAACAATCTTCCAAATACACTAGAACCAGGCATCTTCGCTCACTAGTCTAGTTTCAAACTTCAAAGGATTATCGAATACGATAGTCTCGTGAATACACGAGTCCTCTGGCTTTGGCACTTGCAAGCTCCAAATCAAAATGATCCCGAAGGATACCAAAAATCCCGAAGGATACCAAACAAACTGGGAGACGCTCCACTTATACTTAACTGAATATCGATGATCGATGGCGTCACCAGAAGACTCTCTCGATTGTTTCGCTCTACCAAAATCGTCAAGGGTCCAAAACAGGGCGATTAATCAGGGCAGCAGTCCTTCGTAGCCGTCGGGACGTGGAGAACCTTGCAGAAAAGACTTTCGGACCACGTCGACATGCAGGGGTCGATGAAGTGGCGGCCTTCCTCCAGAATTTCCACACGAAGCTCCTCACAAACCTCTGGCTTGGACCGGTACCGCTGAAATCGCCCCGAGTTGGGCGCCAACTGAAGTACTGGGAATTTAAAGCCCAGCGGTGCAGGGGAACACACCCTAAGACTTCGGGTTCTTCCTGTTTCAGACCTACAGAAACACAGAGTCTTCTAGGTGAAGTCAAAGATCGATTTATTGGCTGCAGACCAATTACAGGTGTCCGAGAAGTACAACACAATGTATGTTCTCAGGAGACTGCTTAAACTTACAGAAACGGGCTTCTCCTTATATACAAAATATCATGCTTCAGGCACACATTCCTTGTTTTACGATATGGTCATTTACATGTATTCATTACAAACGAAAAGGCAGAGTCATGATGACCATCCCACACTCCAGTTTAGCCAGCCCACAATTATTTACCCAGCGAGGCTCAGATCCCACATCAGATATCAACAGGCCCCAATAAACACGGGCATCTCCTGTTTGTAAAACAAGCCATAAAGCAGGAAGAGTCAGGTGTGAAAGAGATTAGCCGGAGGCTTGTGTGGGATGAAAAGGCTTTATGGTGTGTCAAACCCTGATGCTAATCACAGGTGGCCGTAGGACGGGGAGCTCGTGAGACCGGACTGACCTGGGGCAGCGGAGCCAAGCTGCACACGTCACAGAGAAGTCAAACAGAAAGTACATGTGTTCTAAAGGCCCTTACTTGTTCGTAATGTGTAGCCTATGTGAGGGCAACCATAAGATGGCCACCGCTCTAAGATGGAACCCACGAAGTCAATGTATAATATCGTATACACAGTGCATTTATCGCTAAAACGTTATACAAAGCACTTGTACATACCGCATTGACCATTCGCGGTTTGCTAATACCGGAATAGACAGGGGTAGGGCCCTGTCTCCCACGCGGTCCCAAATTCTAAAGTACCACACAGGGTGCACTACCCACCTAATAAAGATATTCCTTGTATACACCCTGACATATTTTTTGCTGTAGTCCAGGAATGATTTATCTAGAACTCCCACATTGGTTGAGTTCACTAGATATGTACCTATCCTGGCATGGATAGGATGCTGATAGCATGCCACAATGAGCTTGATGACTAGCTCAGGGAGGTGAAAGACACATAAAGAGGATTCTTGGTGTAGTTCTGTTCTCCTGCTTAAGCACCAGTAGTAGCGTTCATGGCAGTGACTTCTGGACTTGAAGATAAAGGGACAGATTGTGGTAGTTGATACTATTGTGACCCAGGGGGACATAACAGAGGAAAAACATGCTGAAACAGAACACTTTGCGGTGTAACCCAATGAGGCCACAGCATAGTTTCACTCTGTACCTGCCCCTTATTTGTTTTTACACCCACATCTCTTTGTACACACCAACATCCTATCCATGCTTCAGTCTGTGATTGTGCCTTCTCAAACCCATGCCCCCATTCCCATCATATTTCACAATTAATATTTGTTATTCACCATGCACAGCTCTGCATGTTCATCGTGCAAGTTGATTGCTAAGGGTGAATGTTGAGTGACTCATGTTTTTAGAGTTAACATATACATCTGGACTACAGTGAGGTAGGTTGTTTTTGTCCAACGCATCAGACTTACATCGTAAACACATGGGGTACATAGGTGGATTTTGCTTTGGCTTTTACATGACATTTTCAATTTGATACCTGGAACAAGCATGATGTTCAACTTGTGGGAGTGTCTGATGGTGATTACCTGCAGCTTTATGGGACTGAATCTGAGATGCTATCCAGCCCTGTCACCATCAATGAAGTGTGCCCTGTATGCTAGTGTACTTCTCCATCATACACCTTTCTCATTCTATGTTTTTTTTTTACTCCCCCCTCGTGCGGCTCTCCCCTCCATGGTGCTCACCATGTAACTGAGATACTGCCACATGGCCTGCTTGTCATTTGCACTAATTGTGCTGGGAGGCGGACTAAAATGTTCACTGTAGTGCTCCACCACAAAATGGACCACTGCCTCCTCCTGACTGAAGGTGATGTCTGTTTTCTGTGCTCAAGTCTTTTTTTGTGTAGGAGCAAAAGACTACAGGAAAGCAAAAAGGCTAGGGATGCATATCACCTGCTATTTATGGGTTTATGTGTGTCATTGTTATCACGTGTGTATTGTGCTTCAGGTATTATCCAATTTCTTCCATTTGTAATATTGTACTGCACACAATAATGCAACAGATTATGGCTGAACTACTTGAACTGATCTCAGCTAATGGTAATCATGTTGGTGGCATTCCAGTGCATAATTTATGCAGATTGGGCCAACCATATGCACATTCATGTGGGCTCCACCACAAAAGGGAACTCTGTGGCCATATGCCCTCTGAAATGGAACACAGGTGCCCAGTTTCAGTCTTGCTGGACCTCATTAGCAGGCGCAGCCTTCTTCCTATATCACAATGAGCTCGAGACCCAAAAGTGGAGTTCCCGCTTCTTCTTTGGAAGATTCCCTTAGCACAAAAAATGATGAGTGGAATGCATGAATTGATCTTAGACACAGGTAGTCTCTCTGGGCCACCTAATAGCTGACACATGCACAAATTTGCAAATCGCAAATACATGCGCTCTTAGTATGGTATATTTTCGTACATATAGATCTACTATTGTAAATCTAGAAGTCTGATGGTACCTCCCTGGTTTGAATATGCAATTCAAATCCATCAATTGTCTCACACATGATTGCGAGAAAACTCCCACTCACGGACATCTAAATAACATACCGCTTTGTATTTCTTTTCTGAAAAACAAAAATAATGCTGAGGGAGGAATGGAAAAGAATGCTCTGCACAAGACTATGACTGTGAACGATTCCGCACCTGGTGGAATTTGAAAAAGGATTATGGCAGGATACAGCACCATCGGACTACCAGGGATTACAATTTGATTAACCTTTGTTAGGTCATCCACCACTCTCCACTTTTTATTTGCTTTCTGAAGACGCATGATAGGTGTGTTGCAAAGGCTTCCCAGTACTTCTTTTAAAATACCTTGGTTCATCATCTGTTAAATTACGGAAGTTATTCCTGTGACTGGCTCTGGAGTGAGTCTTTGCTGGGACATTTGGGAATAGACTGTATCTGATTTCGCCTTTACTTTTACTGGCTCTACTCCTTTTATCAGTCCAATACAATTACCTGTAAAACCCCAAAATTCCTCTTTCACTACTTATTTTTAATCAAGAGTTAAGTCCTTCTTCATGAAAAAAGGAAACAAGCAGATTTAGGACTATTGCGATTTTAATTTAAAGTCAGTGTCTGAATGATAGGCCTGAATCGCTAATCCATCTGGTGTACAAAAAATTGTGCAATTCATTTTGCATTAAAGGTCCCTTCCCATTAAATTATCAGGACTCGTGTCACATATTATGAGCTCATGGGTATCTTCAATAGGGCCACTTGATACAGGAACATTTGCTGAAACTTGATTTGTGATCTGCTGGTTTGAAATACCTACAACTTGGATTTCTCTGCCGGGGCTGGATAGGTTTGGAATCTCCATCAGACAATCCATGGAGTGGGTAGTCTCGGAATTGATCAAACATTATACTGGGTGGCCATTCACCTCACCTTCCACATTAGAGCCACTCTGGTCTACCTTCAAGATTGCACTAAGCATGCAGTGCTCCTCCCCATCAGGCACCGTCATTGTGATTGATTAGAGCCAAGTCTAGTGGGACTTTCAATAGAAGGAAAAACTGCCATTGATTATCAAAGGGATCTGCTGAAATCAGGAGCACTGCTGATAATTTAATCCTTTATTTCATATGTTTTACTTCACTGTTTGGGCATCTGGTAATTTTCCATGATTCACTCTCTGATTTTGCATATGCTGCACAAAGGTAAGTTGGGCTGGGGCTACAGAATGCATCGTCTTACTCTGAGATATCGCATTCATGTTCTGAGATTCATCCGAGCATGATTCTAAACTCTGTTAGGATTCAATCTACACTCTCGTTTCCAATTCCCAACCCTATTACAAATGTGGTATGGAGTGCTATTTTTCAGGGCACTATTGCTCACATTCGTATTTGATTTGTCAAAGAAAATCTACCTTACTGAGGAACAATATTCCCTGTAGATGCCACATCAGAGGCAAGTATTCCTTTGAGTTGTATTTTCTCTCCTTTTCACTCTTCAGCACCAAGTGATATTAACAGTGACAATACACACATTTCAATGCAGCACTCATTGACAACTAGCCAATCCTAGAGTGACACCTGATTTTTTTGTAAACATTTTTATTGCATTTTGCAACAGGTCACATCAAATCACATCAAATCCAATGTGTAAAACAAAGACACACTACCACCGGCAGGCTGATCGCAGAGGCTAGTCAATTGTAATCAGAGTGCATGACATATAATGAGAAAGGCACAGTGGGTAACAATAACAATGATTACATTCCCAGTAGTAGGGAGCCCCTCCCCTCCCCCAGCTAGAAGAGCCGGGGGATCCTGCAAGAGGGGGACATACAGACAACAAAAGCAATCGGGTCAAGCCAACCCTCCTCACATGTACCAGTCTCACACCTCAGTGAGCACCACTCACAACCTAAGTGGAGAAGCAGAGCAGGGGCATAAGGGAAAGATAAGTGCTACTACCTGGAGCCAGCCGACGTTGGGGCTGAAGCACCATCATCCAAGACTGATATGGAGTCTCCAGAAGTGGTCTCAATCAGAGTTATCCGGCCCCCTTGTACTACACGCAGACAGGCTAACAAAATGGCATCCTAAGCTGGCAGTGTGGACACCTTTCTAACCCCCCTAGATTCCCCCCAGCAGATCACATCCCTTTCGCAGTCTGCCTGCCTCATCAGTTCCAGCCCCCAATGCTAAACAGCAGGACCCCGGTGAGACTTCCAGCTCAGGGTCAATTGCCGGTGGGTGAGGATTAGGGCCAGACCCAAAACCCTATCAGTAACCTTCCTGGCTGCCGAATGTTCATGAAGACCCAGCAAGCACAGTGAGGGACTAACAGGGAAGTCTCTGTTTATGGCCCGGCCCACTACAGAGCAGTGGGAGCATGTTGAGGTCACGGTCAGAAACATGGCAAGTGAGCATTCCTAGACACCCAGAAACTAGCTTTCAGTATTCTCCTCCAAGAGGAATTAGGGAAAGGTGTCCTAAAGCCCTTCCCCCAGCCGACTTGTATGGATGCGAGCATCCACTGCGTCCCCTCCTTCAGAGCCCTATAAAGCAATGTGACCACCTTCGTCCAGCCTGATATAAGGAAGAGATGGAGCAGGCAGTCATGCTCTGGAGGTTCCATGTCGCCATTACCCCACCACTCCTGTATCCTGTGAACCAGGGCACAGTGTAGCAGGATATAGCCCACCGGGATGTCATAAGTATCCTGGAGGTCCCAAAACAGGCACAATTCTTCCCTTGCAAAAAAGATCACCCAGTACGTGAATTCCTGCAGACAGCTACTCGTGGAGACCCAGCCAACCCCCCCAGCCAACTCCCCGGGCGACTTCAATGCCTAATCAGCAAGAGCGGAAGCTCACGAGTGTACGGAGGCGGAGTATGAGTCCACCGTAAAGCGTGGGCCCAAACATAATGCGCAGTCTTAATCAAAATGTTGAAAGTCCGCACCCTAGAGGCAAGCATTGGACACAATAAAAAGCCCAGCAGACAAGCCTTGGAGGTATAGCCACACTTGGCAGCTCCCACGCCCTCCCAGAGAAAAAAGCTGGCCAGCGTGCCACCCACTGTGACTGTGCCGCTAGGTAATATAATTCGAAGTTGGGAGCCGCTAGCGTGACACCTGATGATGCAACAAATCAGTCGCAGCACAAATGACCAAACAATCAACCAACTGCAGTGTGTCCAGTTCAAAGGTTAACCAATCACAGCGCATCGCTGCGTGTCACCCCACAACAAGCAACCCACCACATGGCGGCTCGCTGTAAAGGGATAGCTGCAATTACTATATTAATTTATTCAGAGTATATGTTCAGTCAAAAAGGATACCACATAAGTATACAGTAATAGCATTAAAGGCATGCAGCAGCTGTAAAAACAAGCATTGACATAGCCAATAGGTCTCGCCTTTGGGACCATATAAGTGTTTACAGTTGATGTTGTTGCACGAAGGATATTGTGCTGCAGAACTAAATACTTATAAGGCCCCAAAGGCGAGACCCATTGTCTATGCCAATGCTTTTTTTTGGTGTGCTCTGGCCGATTTTTTATCCGAATCCAACCCTGCTTGAGGGTAAGGGCAAAAATGGAGAGCCCAATAGGGACTAGCCTCAGCACCTGCTTTTTAGAACTGCCGGTGGACAGCACCATCAGGACCCAGCCCACTTAAAGGCCTGTCTCAGCTTGAGGTCCTCTTAGATTCTCAAACCCAAAACAAGCTGAGCTTTAATGAGGTTTCTGTCTGACACCCACGCTCTACCATTATGCGTTAAGAACTAAAAACAAAGCAGAAAACTTTGGTGTTAAAAAAGGAGAGAAAGATGTAGTGGTCTAAGGGGTGAATTGAACAATGTCAAACCAGAAAACGTGGGACCAATTGCACCTTCCCCACCCAATCAAATCCTAGACAAATGTTTTATTTTTTAGAGCCTGCTTTTTCGGGGTTATCACATATGACAGCGCTTTCCAATACATGAGTTTCAGCACTTACACGCTACAAAAAGTATCTGCTGTATTACGGCGTAGCGCTTCAGCATATTGAAGAAATAAAAAAAATTATTTTAAAGAGTGAGACAATTTCACATGATCTTTGTTGCATAATTCAGATGCCAGGTATTTTCAGGATTCGGATCGTGCAAGGGCAGAAACCAGCCAGACCCTTGGCTTTCTCTCCCGGTTAATTTGTTTTTCTTACCCCCTGTACTCACACCTTCACATCCACGTGAAAACTGCTTCCTACGCCTTTGTGTACCCTGAATAGTACTCTCTTCAGTTCCCACCCAACCCTCTCTGGACATCCTGACATTCATTACTGTAAGCATCACTTTGACTTGAACCTCACATTGTCTACGGGTAGCTCACTTCCGCCTGAAACTTTTCTTCCGGTGTACTCACCTCTTTGGTACATCACAGCGGCTCATCCAGGCAAAGCGCTGCCCCTCCCAACCGCTCTTGGTCTTTCTGTAGCGGATGACATCCTCGAAGAGACAGAGCAGGGTGCGAGGGAAGTAAGAAGTGCAGACGCTGCGATGCAGCAGCTGAGCTAGCAGGAAAGCCACGGCCAGCGCCAGCCAGAGGCAGGCCACAAAGTTTGGCATAGTGGCCGTCCCCAGCATTTCCCAAACAGCTGGTTCGCACAGAAGAGAATTACGTGTGGTCAAGCGTGCCTCGCTGTTTCATTTGCCCGGTGGAAAGTATCAGCGTGGAAACCTTTACTTGTCGTGGGGTTGTGACGAGAGAATGGTGGGCGGGACTGCGGTTACCATGTTTGCGGAGCCTGCAGGCTGTGATGCTTTTAAATACAAGCGGCTTTATTTCATTCTCTGTTCTTAACAAGTTAGCAGCAATTAAATTGAAATAGAATAGACTATTAGTTCTTTTCGAAGAGTAGTACACTTGCTCTGCAGTCATATAACGAAGAGTTCCTAAGAATGAGATCTGAGAGAACACAAAAAAACAAGTGGCCGTGAAAGTGAAAGCGATCGCGAAAGCGATCGCGCGAAGGCCACACTAATTAAAAGCACACCCGAAGCGGCATTTTTGTTGCTATGACAACGAAAGCTTCGCAAGATGGCGTCGGGCTGTCCACAGTCCGACGGACACGCCCATGCTGTTTGCTATGGACAAATGGCAACAGCAGCCATGTTTGTCCATGCAGACGCGTGCATGAAAGCTCTCGGCAGAATCGATTCCAAAAGGTACTCTCAATAGCAAGAGCAGCGCATGCGCTGCTTTCACCAGGCGAGTGCAATCCGAGCGTGGGTCTCGCAGTTCAGAATTACTGTCTCACTTCCTGGATTTAGGAAGATCAATCTCTTTTAAAGAAATCGACAAATAGGGAAAAGAAGTTTCTCGGTCAGTAGTAACCTGCTTTTGAACAGTGTGTTTACTACTGGGTACCTAGAAGCACGAAAGGTCACTCATTTGGATTAATACACACTCGCAACTAGACCTTTAGTAAATCCATATCATGGTGTGAATTTGGTACTTCATAAAAGAAACCTCACTTTAGCAGAGAAGTACCAATAACAAGTTTATACCTTGAGATCTTGGATTTTTTATGACATCCGATAACCAAACCTTAACGATTAGGACATTAATACCAATAAATGCAGGCAAGAAACATGAATGAACACTCAGAATGCTAAGATAGACGCAAGGCCCTCTTGGACACAACTTGGACATTGTGCAAACCCAACTCAAAAATAAGACAAAAAGCATCACATTTTCAATTTCAGGTAATTAACAAAGTAATACAATAAGTGCATTCCATAAACATGAATGAAGACCTAAAATTCATCATATAGCCGTTAAAAACACAATTTAGACACCACAAAATCACAATTTAAAAATAGGACAAAAGCATAAAAAATCCCCAAACCAGTGTCCATTCTATCCCTCAAATCAAAGCTGCATAGCCAAAGCTCTCACAACCTGCACAAACTCCTACAAAACCCAAACTACAAATCCCACAATACACTGCTCAAAAAGGGGAAATACAATGCTTTGAATGGCACAATCTACCACAATGCATCACCTAACTTATACTCACTTCACGGATCAGCTTGAGGAACACTGAAACTCTGCTGTTAATCCACACGGGCCCATTGGAATGCAGGAGTGCAGAAGGAATTAGGGACAATTTGGTTTCAGGATCTAATTTTCTGAACTATAAAGGTCCTTACGATTTCAATTAACCTATCCTGATCCAGGAAAGAAACTTCCAAGTTCTGAAAATTGATGTAGTGTTTGTTCCCTGTTTTCAACCTACAGCACAACTGATTGTGTTCTCTCTCTACAATTGGACTAAATCAACATCTAAGTCAAATATCAAATAACATCAGTGGTGGGCCGTAGCCCTCAACACTGGAGGGGCGTGGGGGGCAACAGACAAACCCAGGGAGTTGCAAACAGCCGCGGTCCGTGCAGGTAACAGCGGTGGGGCTGTGGGTCTGTGTAAGGGGGAATTTCGAAGGATGGTGCCAAGGGTAAATTCCTCTCCACCGAGCTGTTTGAGACAGCTAGGTGGAGAGGTTTACACCGCACAAGTTAGGCTGGTCGTCGCAAGACGGCCGGCCAAAGTGACTAGCGCAGTGTAAACTGATGGAGTGAGCACCACTCCTCTGCTGCCAGTCAGAAGCAGCCCCGCCCCCAAACACTGTTTTGGCTGGGAGCAGTGAAAAATAAAACGGTAATTCATTTTATTACTATTTTATTTTTAATTTTTACTGCACTGCGCTGGCAGCAAGGGCGCAACGCTCCTCTTCCCTAATGGGGGGGCACTGCTGAATAACATTCTAGAATTGCACATCAGGCATCACAATAAAGACTGACAAAGTATTGTGGTGAAATTCATGAAGGTGTGGTGAAAGTTGAAGGCATTACATAAAGCAAAATGAGTGGCAAGAAATCAGTCAGTCAATTGTCATATAAAGCATAAAGCTCCGAATTAAATGCAATATGGGAAATAGCACCACAGGATACAATTCAGCTCAGGAAATAAGTTTTAAATAAGAGACAGACTACAGAGTGACGCCTTCTAAAGATTAGGAATAGTGAGCTCAACACCGTCTGGGTAATGCTCATTTTATAGGGTGAAATACAATAAGGTCCAGACTTTTGGTGTGAATGTGCAAAAGTCTACAAATCTCATCCAATCATGCTAAAGAAAGAATTATAGTTTTTATTCACATTTGTCAGGACTATACCACAGATTCATACAGTGTATTTCATATACTCGGTGTTCATGTGACACCTTAATAGTTAGAGCAAATCGCTACTTATCAAAGTTCAGTTTTTTATGAGAATCACATTGTAGTCCCAATAGGTGAGACCTTGGCAAAGCATTCACTATGGTGCACAGCATGATAAGGAAGCTTGAGAGTGAAGACTCAGGTTGAGAGAATGACTTGTGTGAAAACTTTGTTGACGGAATATCTATTACACACTGAATGCAGGGTGTGGAAAGGACAGAACTATGACTGTGTGTAAGAAGAAGATGGCTGCAGACAGCAACAACCATTTTGAAATCGAGGCCTACATTATTCATGTTAAAATAAACACAGTTTCACAACAAAATATCTTGAATTGATTATGAGTTAATTACCTCATGTTAATGCAATAATGTATTTTCACTAAAACAGCTGTACCAGTGGGAATACTTTTGGCAAAAATGCCAGAGGGAGTGGAATTTATAAAATGGCGGCCAGGCAGGCTGCCGCGGATATAGCAGAGGCAAAGCCGCCAGCACCCAAGAGACCCTGTCAGCCAGTTTCTTAATGATCCCTTTTGTCTTTTTCCTCTGCTGACTCTTTCAAAACCGCAACCTTTCCTGGTCCAAATACTTAAATTTTTTAATGCACTTCACAAAAACAGTATTTGGTATCAGTATGAATATGAGCTGTGCTTCTGGTTCTGCAGAACCTCTACTTTCTAAAGTACCCTGAACTACTTTCTCTCTGTGTTTTTTGTAAGCCCTGCAGTGCCTGAGTGGTAACACCTATGGTAGGCCTAGGGTCTTCTCTGTAGGATCAGGCATGCACAGTGCAACCTGCCCCTGGACAGTAGAGGGATTCCTTTTCCTGACTGGTGAGGACCATGAGTCTTCGGTATGAGTATTTTCTTCACCCTCGCATGTCTCCTTTTGAGGACAGAAAATGCAAGTATTCCCAATGCTTCCGCTCTGAGGGGAAAAAAAGAACCATAGAACAAAGGCTTGCAGTGGTACTGGGTCAGACACTCAATGAGTGCTAACATCAGCATGAAGCTGATCTTGATCCAGTTTCAATGGGACCAGCACCCAGAAAAGGCATAGGCACATAGGTACTGTGTGCCCGATTCACAGAACTAACTTAAGACAAAATCCTAAACTTACTACTTTTGGTATTCACAGAAGGCATTTAGTAGTTGTAAAGTTAGGATTGTGTCTTAAGTCTGTCTTAAGTCTGTCTTAAGTCTGTCCTAAGTCTGTCTTAAGTCTGTCTTAAGTCTGTCTTAAGTCTGTCTTAAGTCTGTCTTAAGTCTGTCCTAAGTTTGTCTTAAGTCTGTCTTAAGTTTGTCTTAAGTCTGCCCTGCTACTTTTGGTATTCACAGAAGGCATTTAGAAGTAATAAAGTTAGGATTTTGTCTTAAGTTTGACTTAAGACGGACTTAAGACAGACTTAAGACAGACTTAAGACAGTCTTAAGACAAACTTAGGACAGACTTAAGACAGACTTAAGACAAAATCCTAACTTTACTACTATAAATGCCTTAAGTGAATACCAAAAGTAGTAAGTTTAGGATTTTGTCTTAAGTTAGTTCTGTGAATCGGGCCCACTATGCTCAAACATGGCTGCTGATCTACTTATTTACTAGTTTGGTTGTCTACTTTCTATACCTAAATCCAGTGAACTATATTGTAATCCAGATTTGAGGCAGTCCAGTCCGTCTTGAGTGGTAGTGGCCAATGCCAGAGATTGAAAAAGACCTATTGGATCATTTAAAATACGACATTTAGTCCCAGTCTTTAATCATGCCAAAGCATGCCAAAGGCTGGGACCTGGAGCGGTGTGGTCCCGATATGGCCTTTGGTGCTCCCCGACTGGACCCATCACTAATACATTTGAGATCAAGTTCAATAATCAGTACTGAAGCATTCTTTTTTTTTTACTAGAATTCTTTTTATTGAAGATTTTTGCAAATCTAAGTAACATTCAACACAAGACATAGCTTATAAAGGCATCCACCACATGGTCATACACTGCAGCAGCACAATAGTAAGTACAACTGTACGTAGGGAGTATGTGGCAGCCAGAGCTGTGCAGTCATGGAGTATTCAACGGGGAGCAGGGTAGGTGTGAGATCTGTGCTCATGCCTTCAGCTAAGTAAAAAACAATGTAAAGGAACTATTGAACATGAAAGGTCAATAGTCAGGTGTCTCACACTCTTTTCCGCAAAGCCTTAAAGACTTGGCTATTCGTACAGATGTCAGTATGAGCATGTCTTTCTGTCTTAGGTCCGCAAAAAAATCGCCCTGACACCCTTGGGCTAAGTTCGTGCTCTGCAAGTTCAATATTCATTCATTCATTCAGGTCGGAAGGATACTGCTTGCGATCGGCAAAGCATCAGGAAGCCTTCAGGCCTTGTGGGGAAGAAAAAGGAACATAGGAAGGGGGAGAGAGAAAAAATTAGTATGACTTAGGGGGGAAGCAGGCCGGCGCCACCGGGGCTGTTTTGCCATATCTGGAGTATGTCGTAATCAAAGAGTTGGAGCACTCTGAGCCTGGGGGGTGTAAAGTAAGAGTATTCCAGGTGAGTGAAGTAGTCTATCAAGGGTGGACAGATGCAGGCAAATTTAGTGTCTGTGTGCGCTATCCTATGGGATAGGAGGTCCTTGGCCATAACATGCCAGATGTGCGTAAGCCACTGGGCAATAGGAGGAGCAAAAGGTTGCTTCCAATGAAGCACCATGAGTTGTTTGGCAGTGCCCAGCCTGTGACTTATAAGGTGCCAATCAGTGTGAGTCATTGCCTCCAGTTCCATGGGGCAAATTCCCAGAACAGCCGTGGTGTAAGAATCAGGGAGGGGGAAATCCACTGTGCCTTTGATGTGGCCAATGACTTCCTTCTAGTAAGTAGAAATGAGAGAGCAAGACCACCATAGATGTTGAAAGTCCTTAGGCGCTGTGCTACACTGCCAGCATAAGTTAAAGGTGGTTGGGTAAATGGTACGAAGGTGAGTCGGCATGTAATACCACAGTGTCATCAGTTTGTATGCAGTTTTGTGCTGTGATATGCTTCTGTAGGCCTTGGGAATGTCCCGCCAGAGTGCTTCCCATGGATTCTGGGAAATGCCCTCAGTAGTGTCTCCTTGCCATTGTGATTGTTATGCATGTGGCCGCACCTGCCATGAATGCTGGAGGACCAGGTAGGTAAGCAATATCAAGCCCCTTGTGCCATCATAGGTCCTAACTAAAGTCTCAAAAGGGGAGTATTGCAGCGTTGACATCAGAAGGATGGAGAACCCAATGACGCAGCTGACAATATTGCAGCCGGGCCATTTCGGGGACCAGGAATTCCGTTTAGCATTGCTTAAATATGTCGCACAAGGTACACCAGTTTCCCTCCCCCAGTGGGGAAATGACTCAGCCTTGAAGGCCAGCATAAGATCACAGTTGTGAACCAGTGGAGTATTTGAAGAGGGGAATGTGGTGAGACCTCGTTTAAGCGTGATCTTGTCCCAGATCTCGAGGATAGTCCTGGTAGGGGTCGTTATGTAGCCGATTCATTACCTTGCTGTCTAGGGAGCCTACAGCCCAATCCATGTGGAACCAGTGCTTTTCGCTCTTGCGGACTACCACTGAGAGATATAGTGGAGGTGTGCTGCCCAACATAATTTAATGAGTTTGGGGTAGGCTAATCCCCCCTGTCTCTTGGTACCTGGTGAGCATCAGTACAGCATTGGAGAACCTGGGACATTTCCCCCCAGAAGATGAGTGTGTGTGTCTCGCTGAAGGTGGATGATGTCATCGTATGGGATGGCGGTGGGTAAGGTCTGGAACAATAGAGGATCTTTGAGAGGATGGTCATTTTGATGGCGTTAAGCTAACCCTTCCTTGACACATGCAGGGACCTTCACCGATGGAAGTCCTCCAGGATGGATTTCCGGAATCCCAACAAGTTAACTTGCATCCAGGCATCAAGGTGGGGGTCAGGTTAAAACCTAGGTACCGTATAGCTCGTGGGGCCCATTGGAAAGGGGCGAGAGATTGTAGTGCGGGGAAATCATGAGGTTCAGGGATTTTATACATGTTAACCCTGAAGACGGACACCTACTCAAAATAATTACCATGCACCACCGCAGGGAGGGAGATGGCAGGCTGGGTAAGAGTGAGGAAAAGGTCTCCTGCAAATAGGCTAAGTTTGTGGGGGCCGCCTCCAAAGGAAATGCCCACAGTTGACTCTGTCTGCTGGATGGTGATGGCCATTTCCCCGCTCCAACACACCCCAGCGAAGACACAGTCATTGATGTGCTCATTTCTCCTGATGGTCTATCAAGACATGCGGCCCAGGTACCTTTTATTGGACACGCGGTTTTATTGCCTACTGATCCAGATGACCAGCTCCACAGGATTTTTGGCTCATCACTTCGCTCATATGTATACAAAAGGTAACGGAACAGTAGTGTGGGCTATATGGGCTGCACCAGTAAATAAGTCCTCAAAATCTAATATAGCACAAAGGTGCTCACACTAGACTTGACCAAACTAGTGTGCAATTTAATTTCAGAGAAAACTAATTTATCTTCTAATAGTAAAGATAGTATCAAGGAGCACACTAATATCTAAATTAATTCAAATGTCAAGTACAATATAATCTTTTAAATCATGGCATTTATGAAACATATGTAGACAGGAGTCTTGATAGTGCTTGAATTCAGGTATGTTGCTTTTATTTTCACATTGGAAGAATGAATACATGCATGAGCCCAGCCAAAGCGTTTCGTCCGTAAAAGGACTTCATCAGGGTTAAAATATGACGTGATATCAATACCAATGGAGCACGCCTTCCGATGGAGAATAATTATATTTTGTGTTGTGAATCCCCCGTAGCGTGCTATCAATCACCCAAATGAAATCCTCGGTGCTTCGGTTGAGATAAGAATTTCCAAGAATGGAGTGATTCTTTATTGATAAATAGATGCAGTTGAATCCTATCAGAAAAACAATCCTTCTTGATTAATATATAATTGCTGTGATTCCCCGTAGCGTAAAGAAGGTAAGGTCTCCTGAGCAAATATCCTCAGTCTTCTTGCCAGTCGTCTATCTGTGAGTGGCTTCGCTCATATGTACCTGATCTCCACATTAGGACACGCTGCTGTAGTCATTTCCATTGGCCTGTCAGTTTTAGTCTGGTTATACGGCAATTTTACTCAGGCATGTAATACAATGTCCTGATGATGATCCCACAATTGCTCGAAAGGGATAGAAATGTCGTCGACTCTCTGTACACCGTAAATGCTATTGTACCTGTCATTACCCATGTGTAACAGTGTCTTCACACATTGATGCTTGTCTTCTTTGAATGTATGACATACAAGCATTCGCTCTGCCTGAGCCTTTGCTTTTGTTTATGTTTTTGTTTTATGTACGCTTAGTTGGATGCAGGACTGTGTGCTACTTTATTTTCTGTAAATACTTTAAATATTAAATCAATCCTGTCCGGCTGGACAGCTTGAAATGTAGTACTGGTTCTATATTCATCTCTCCTGGCTTTTATCGTCCTTGTTTGGGCCCAGTGTGTCCAAAACCCATTTCCACCACCAAGGCAAACAGCAGGGACGAAAGTGGGCACCCCTGCTGAGTGCCTCTCACCTGGTGGATTGGTCGCGTGTGCTGAAAATTGACATGTATTGTGGCCGTAAGGGAGATATAGGAGGCTATAATCCAGGCCCAGGCCAAAACCAATCTTCCCAAGAACCACCTTGAGGAATGGCCAACTAACCCTCAAAAGCCTTCTCCGCATCAAGCGAGAGACGACATGCAGGAATATGGTGACAATGAGACTTCTCCACATAGTGTGCAATACGACGTATGTTGTCTGTCCCTTGTCGACTGTGGAAAAATCCTACCTGATGTGGCTCAATCAGGCTTGGAAGGTATGACTCCAGCCAGTTCCCCAAGATCTTAGTGTTGGTATCCATGTTTAAAAGGGCCAAGATTACAAAGAACCAGTAGCCGAATGGACCGGGAAGGGCCATCTTTCCATGTTGCGAATGTGCTGAATGATGTCTCTTTTAGTTTCCTGGGAAGCAGTTGCCATATGTCAGAATGGTGGGGCAGCACCATAGTCCAGATGGAGCGCAGGGTTTCTCAGGTGGGCGAACGGGGTGGCATCGAAGCACTATCCCGTGAATCAATCCCAAGCTTCAGGAGCTGTTTTGCTTCTGTCAGGGAGTGGAGAGTACCATGTTTGCCCATCCACGTGAACATGATGGCGAACGGATGGCCCTACTGATAGCTGATGTTAAGTTCCAGCAGTTTATCAGTGATAGGCCTGAAGTCCCTGCGGCGGCGTAGGGTGACGGGAGATATCTTGGAACAGCTAGATAGTGTGGAAACAAAAAATAAAGCAGCTTTGCTCCATGATGCTTTCAAGATGGCTTCTTTTCCGGTAAAGAAATGGACATGTGTCAAGATGTCCAGGATGGAGTTGGGTTTCCCTTGAGTGGATGTCATATGATGAATCCTGTCCAAAGTTGGGGGGGAAGCATCAACATCACCAAGAATCGTCTGTAGAAGCTCAACAGTGAAGGCCATGATGTCACTGCCCTCTGCTCCCTTGGTTTCACCCCTGTTACGGCTATTGTTCCACCAACTTCTGTTTTCTAAGTCTTCTTGCTTTGTTAGTAGTTCAATCTGCTGTTCTTACAGTGCTGTCACTTTGCGCCAGAGCATATCTTGGTCTTCTGATTGAGCATCCACTGTGCATTCCAAGTTGTCTACACGCCCTCTCATTTAATTGACATCACTTCATCATTGATGCAGGAATTAAAGTCTGCTTTAAGGGAGCTTACTTAAGGCATTTTTCCTGTAGGAAATGGTCCATGGAAGCCTGGGATATGGGCACTGGCGCTGTGTCCCAGCCGCCCTGGCGTATAGGAGGTCCGACAAGTCCATTTTAAGTTGGGGCGCTTTATTCCAAAGTGAGGTGACTGGGTTGTCCTTAGTTTTCTTTTGAGGATTTATAACGAGGCCTGATAACAGACTACAGGAGTTGCAGAAGAACAGTGTTCAAGTAAGCTCAGGGAAGCGCCCACAACTGTGTAGGCAGAGGCTCCCACAGGGTTGGTGTAGGGACGGACACCCTGGCCAGTCCAAGAGAATGCCCCCTTTATGCCCAGTGAATCAGGGCAACAGGCATGGTCATTCTCAGGGTAGAAAGAGCTCTTGGGCCATAGCTCGTCCCTCGGTGCCACAGTGCTTTTCCTGAAGGCTTTGTGTGTGCAGGGGCTCCTTGTCTGCTAAGGCCCAGAGCAGGTCCCACTCTGTTGGTGTGGCGCGAGAGAGGGTGAGGAGGATCCCAAAGCAGTTAAATAGGCCACCGATGATACAATGGTAGCTGATCAGGGGGTTGAGGAGGACACCACTCCCTCCACAACGCGCTCCTCACCTCAGCCCCAGAGGAGGTCCCACAGCAGGAGGGCCAGAGTCTCGTCCAGGCCGAAGAGCACCGCGGTCACCCCCGATGCAGGGACAGGAATCAGGGCACAGAGGGCCCATAACACATTACCTCCAAGTGCAGATATGGTCCTCTTATGGCCCGCAGGAGCCAGCAATATGTAAGAGGTGCCGGGGCTGCCCACAACTCCCTACTCCTATCACTAGCCAGGTGTATGAAAGAAGGGACCACAGAGCAGAAGTGGATGCAAGCAGTCCAATCTGGTCCTCATGGGCCAAGACACGTTTCAGGGGCCCACAGCCCAAGCAACGCCACCTCTCCGCTAGTCAGGTGAGCCACATGGGGCAAGCAGTCAAGACCTGCAGTTCGGGCTGCCCCCAATGCCCGACTGATTCTGGCTACAGTGGGTGCTGCTAGCTCCTACACCAGTACAGGGAGTAGGAATAGAGGGAGACAGAGGTGAGCTGCCCTGTCGCGGCCTGCTCCACTGTGTAGAGCTGGGCCTTCCACATCTGCCAGCAGGGTCACTCAATGCGGGAGGAGAGGTGGTGCCAACGCTTCAATTCAGACACTCTCCGCTAAAACCAGCCGCATCTCCTGGCCAGCCAAAGTTGCCAGGTCGCACCCCATCCGGACACAGGGCTGTTGCCGGAGGGTAATTAGAGTACTGCCACTGATCTGCTGACCGTTCTCCCTCCTGGTGTCAGAGCCCAACCCCTCGAGTCACTCGCCAGCAGGTCTGCAGGGTCCCAGCTGGGTAGGGGCACTCCTGCATGACCTGTGCTCACCTTTAGACTGACTCACCAGGCAGTTTCAGGCAATGGAGTTGCGGTAACACCAAGCCGGGTTCCAGAAGTGGTGAGGCCTCCCCTGCCTCAATGGCCACTCATCTGCCAGCAGCCTCCCCTTGTTGGAGTCAACCACCTACCGCTCACAGTTCAGAGCAGGGGGAGAGGGGCTCGTTACCGGCACTGCGCCACTGCACCCTCGCACCATCAGGAGGTCCACTAGCATGGGGGAGCTCCAAGGCCAGCACGGGCGCGAGGGCACTCGCCAATGTCACTCTAAGATGTCGGCCTCTCAGCTTTTGGTCGTGTTTCAGGGTAAGTGACTCACCAGCAGGGCTCTCGTTGCAGGTGGGGAGCAGAACCACCCAGGCAGGGTCGCTGCAGTTGGCTAGGTCCCTACTCTCTGGCGTATGCAGGGGCCTGACCGGCTCATTCACGTAGTTGCTAGCGGGTCATCCATCTGTGGGCCCTTTAAATAAGATGGCTGGTCGAGCCGATCGAGATAGGCTGCAGGTGGGGGCCTGGGTCGATGTAGCCAGGACCCCTTTTCCTGGGCAAAATATCCTCCTCCCACGGACAGGGTGGGGGGACAAGCACCTCCACTGGGTTTGCATTGCTTGAGAGCAGTCCCGATGCCTCTGATGCTGCTGGAAGGCCTGTGGGGGTCCGAAGCTAAGAGGAAACGCATCCTACTCCATGCTCCACTAGGCCACATCCCTCACTTAAGCTTTCATAGAATGAGAGACACAGGTTACAGTTAAGAAGGTTTATATGTGTAATTCATAGGCGAAATACATAAAATGTGGCATCAAATGGTTTAGCAGCAAGGCATACAAATCATAAGTACAGAGAACTTAGTAAAGGTCTATGTACCGTCCAGCATAGATTCACCTTCTAAGAGTGGGAAATGAGGTGTTTTGGGGTACAGAGAAAACTTGTCCTTTTATAGAACTTTAGACACTAGCTTTCAGCTTTTATACAGTAATGCACAAATACCAGGTCTCAGGATATGCACCAATGTGCAACAAGCAAGAAGAAACATTCTATTACAGAATCTGTTCAAGGAGTCTCTCATTGGAGTGTTACATTACTTTTAGCCATTCTCCGTTTATTCAAGCCTGTTCATTGACACATTGTATAAGCAATAGCCTGGGACTCTTGTGATGTCCTTGAGAGGGAACGGTGTGGTGGAAAAGTTCTGGGAACGTTCTCTGTTTGTTAGAAAGATCTTGCAATTCTTCATTTAGAACATGAAACAACAGAGCAAGTAATCACATGGGGTATTAGGATGGTGATTCAAGATGGGGGACCGTGTAAACACAGCTTATGTTAGCGTAAGCTCAGTTTCAAATGCATTTAAATTAAAAAGAGGGGAAAACAGCTCTCACAAACTCCCGTCTGATGATTTTTAAATCATCACTCTATATTTCACTACAATACAGCATTCATCAAATTTGGGTTCTACTATTTGGTCTCTTCCAGATCCTTCAAGGTGTTATAAAGTTCTATCTGCATCTCCTCAACCTTTACATCAAGGCTCTTCCTTATTCTTCCTCTCTTTGCTGACAGCTTCTTGAACCCACAGTCCATATTTCTGCTTAATGAAATTAGTTTGGGAAATTTTTGAAAAATAAACACACATGCAATGGCGATTATTATAACCAAGAGAGGAGTTAAAAACATATTTAGTATTCCTCCACCTACTCTTCCAAGCCACTCCCCTATCTTAAATCCAAATATAGAACTTAATCCTTCCCAGGTACCTGACTCTTCCAGCTCAGTTAATTAATGCGTTATGTTCATAATGTTAGTATTGTTACTGTCAAGCTGCTCATCTATGTGCAGGATATAAGCACAGCATTCGTGAGCATGAATGACTTTGCAAATGCCGCCCTCCTAAGTGAGGAACAAATCCAACGGAAGGTGATTGGTGCATAATCATAGCTCTCATAGCAAGCAATTCTTCATTTATGATGGTCAGTGCTCCTGCGGTGCTTGCAGCAAGCCGATCTACTAATGTGGACAGCTTTCTAATCTTAACATCGTTTAATGCCACTCCTATGGAAGGTATAAGTGCTCTGAAGATATCACTAAGGATCTGTTTAAAACTATGCTTACTCCGCTTTATGTATTGCTGAAAAGGTAAATCTAGCTTGTTTGTGTGATAGATCTTAGGGAAAACTAGAGCTGCATAGCAACTACCTACCCAGTTGTGTGGCAACTGGAAATATGCTGACATACCACACACATAATAGATGCCCTTGATACTTACCTCTAATTCAGCAAATGTTCAGCCCTTAACTAAATAGTTATGCTCACATTTGCTCCATCTCAAATGTTCAAAAATCTCATTTCCCTCTTGCTTCCTTATCACACACAAGGATCCCTTCTTGGCAATGTCAATTCTCAGCTTTGGAGGTGGTTCCTTTAAAATATCTTTGCCTTTCCCAATAACATGCTCTTCATTAATCTTTTTTCTCCATTCCCTTCGTCTATTCTAATCCTTTCATTCAGTTCATCTACAAATAACCTTTTCGTCTTTACTTATTCTACAGATCACATAATGCATGCTTTGATTAGTAGCGTTCATGTTAGTTACAGGACTAAAGAATTTCATCATATACTCATGCTGGTCCCTTGACTTAAAACCCTAGTAAGAATGAGAAACAGGTTTGGTAGCCCACAAATACATATAAGCATCAGTCACGATTGGCACATCTAAAAATTTATCATAATCGGATTAGAACAATATAATGGAGTTCTGCTGATAAAAGAGAACTAAGAAAATAGAACATGAAAATGAGTAGGACAGAGGTAAATAAAAACATGCTGCCCCCTCGGCTGCAAAGGCTGGAAGGTAAGAACACACACAGCAGGTTCTACCTCCGTAACTTAAACATATTTGTCAAACATTTGAAAATACACATCATAACTATACACACTCTCATGCTGTGGAGCATGTGAAATCTTACTCTTGTATACTGGTTTATTGACAACAAACTTAATTGCGGAATTTACTGGAACATGAGGAATATCACCTCCCAACAGGAAAACATCTAACAGCTATACGATCATCGAAACAGAAATAGCAACTGCCAAACCTACAAGCAAGAATTTGCAGCATTGCTGTGCCATGTTAGCTGAAATCGGATCAAAGAAGTCTCAGAAATGTAGATGGTGGTGGTTAGTCCTAGTCTACAGTAGCAGCTGGCAGGGAACAAGGTTGAAGGGGCAGGGGTGGAAGGGGGGAGGGGCGGGGTGGCAGGGGGAGAGTGGAGGGGAATAAAAAAAACACTTACCCGATTCCTGGGCTCCCCTGAGCCAATCACAATGCAGCAATGCATCATTGTGATTGGTCAGTCAGGGACAGGCAGGCTTTGCATGTTCCTCACCAGGCTGTGTAATGCATCCTGGTGGGGAACATCAAAGTGTGCAGGACTGTTTGGTTGGCCCAAGAGGTCAAACAGTCATGTGCACTTAGGGAGTGTGCAAACCACTCCGCCCCCTGTGCCATCAGCCCCGCCCGCAGCTACAACAAATAACATGATAATAACAATGTTATTATAATTTTATTTTTGCTGCTGTGCTCTGAGAGCAGTGGGGCGGCGCTCCTCAGCCTTAGCGGAGGAGACGCTCCTACTAGCTTAGGTTCTACCCAACTGGCACTCCCCTATCTCTAAAGTTACAGGGATCTTTATTCTGTGTCAGCTGGAAGCCTAAGGAACTACCGTCCCCTGGCCATTACCTTAGCTCTCTCACCATCCATTTAATATTTGTCAGTGACTTACACATGTGAGCTCTCTAGTTAACTTGTATTAGTTTCAGGGAGATTTGTCAATGTCGGTCAGGAAATCATAGATTAAAATTTGATTTTGGCTAAGTATGTCCAATCTGGGCCTGACTACGTTGGGTTAACTGATCCCTCTCTTTCTTTGCAATCTTGGCTGTGGCAAGTTTCTTTTAGCTTTCCGTGAGTTTTCATTGTCCAGGTGAATGCGGATTTGCAATCCAGTGGTTGGCATCACACTAGTTGCCAGAATTTAATCGCCTTTGCTTGACTCTTGTCCCCAATGATGCTTTGCTGATTGAGACTGTGGGCCCTCAACCTTGGAAACTTCAAACCTAGGGTTTGGTGGCTTAGTGTACTAATGTGTCCATTGTAGGGCCCTGTGTTAGACCTTATGGTCACAGGTTCAAAATCCCTGTGGGTTCACTCAGCCTTTCATCCTTCTGAGGTCGATAAAATGAGTATCATTGAGTTGGGTAACAATAAACATATGTTATTCCGGGCAAGATACCCCTGGGTGAACGTGGGCTTTACAAATACACATGTTATGTTATGCTATGTTATGTCATCCTCGAGCACCAGCTATCCATAAAGAAGCAGATCTGTGCCGTCTCCACTGCCTGCTTCGAATGCTCAGGAAGGTTTTCAGATGGCTCCTGATCAAAACAAAGTGAACTATCATGCTTGCTCTTGTTACCAGCAGACTCAACTACGGCAAATCCCTCAACACAGGAATAACAGCCCAACTCATGAAGAAACTCCAGACAATCCAAACTACAGCAGCCAGGCTCATCCTCGACCTCCCCAGACGGACACATATAACCCCTCACCTCAGGAAACTTCACTGGCTACCAGTCATAAAGAGATGCCATTACAAGCTACTCACCCATGCATACAAGGCACTACACAACGAGGACCTGCATACCTCAACCAAAGCATGACTTTTCACCAGCCCACCAAGAAACACAGATACGGATCCCTCACCATAGCTGCCACGCATCGCATCCACCGGACAAACAGCTGATGCTGCTCCTTCTCCCATCTGGCGACTAAGACCTGGAACGACTTGCACCTCAAAGCCTCACCATCACTCCAGCAGTCAGTAAGTCCCTCAAGACCTGGATGTTCACCCAATAGGAGAACAAGCAGCATGAGCCGACAGCGCCTCAATCCCCTCATGGGTGAAGCAGCAGCGCTCTACAAATCCTGATTGATTTATTGATTGGTTATGTTATGTAATGGGGTGACTCGAGGAATTAGTGGATGTTGGCTCTGCTTCTTCCTCTTTCCATCTTACCCTCTTGGTGTTGGAGGCATGTTTCCAGCTCAGCAGCCCACCACGCTTAACTGCAGTGTTGGTGACCAGGATCACCTTATAAGGGACTCTCCAGTGCTCCTCCAAACAGGACTTGCGTACGTGTTTCTTTAAGTGAACCCAATCGCCAGGGTTCAAATCATCTCCTGGGGATTCTCTGATGAATGGAGTAGCGGCATCAACCCGATGAGAGATAGAATGCACGACATCAGCCAGTCCTTTGCAGTACTCGAGAACCAGGTCATCTGTGATATTCCCAAGAGCAGCTGCAGGAACAGAAGGACTTTGCATGGCTCTTCCCATCAATATCTAGTGAGGCGACAATCCTGTTTGTTTCCAGGGGGTGCTTTGGATACTCATAAGCACCAGGGGAAGAGCATCAAGCCACTTTAAGGACATGGAGCCACAGGCCTTGACCAGTTTAGCTTTGTTTGCCCTGTTCATTCTTTCTACATTACCAGAAGCCTCAGGTCTGTAGCTACAATGGAATTTCTGATTATTCCCTAATGCTGTGCATAACAACTCCATCACCTCGCTTTTGAAGTGAGTTCCTTGATCTGATTCAAGATGAACTGGTATACCGAATTGTGCTGTAATAAATTATCAACTGTTAGACTGTCACACTTCCTGGTGGGATATACCTCAACCCATCGTGAGAATAAACACACGATAATGAGGATATACCTCATCTGACTATAGGCCTGATTTAGATATAGGTTGACGGCCCGTGGATCCGCCCTGGGTATGGAGTAAATTACTCCCGCCCCATGGTGAAGAGGCTGCCCACCTAATTTATAAATGACCGCCAAGCGGGCAGTCATTTATAAAGGCTTTGGCAGGAACCGCCATCATGATGGTTCTTGTCAATGCATTTTACTGTTTGCTGCAGGGCTACGTCGGATGGATGCAGCTCTGCAGAAAACAGAATTCTTTTTGTCTTTTAAAAAAAAAATATCTAGAAATGGGATTTTCTTTATAAAAAGAAAAAAAAGTAAAGCTCCCCTCGCCATGGGAGGCGTCTTCCATGGCGAGGGGAGCATTATAATGGTTTTACAGTTCCTTACCGCCAGGTTTTACCTGGTGGTAAGGAACAGTAAACAAGCATTTACAATGCAAAAGGTCTCACAATTGTGAGTTTTTGAGCTATTGGCATTGCAAATGGCAATGCCTTTTATAATATTACAAAACATTGTCATTTACAATACCAATAGTTCAAACTTTTGCAAAAGCGATACCTATTTTATTGCAGAGCACAGTGTTCGTGAAGTGGGTGCCGCGCTCACTATTAAAGAAAAACAAAAAAAATTAAACGGAACGTGGAGTCCCTGAAGCGGGTGTCGTGCTCAGTATGAAAGTTTTAAAAAAAGAAACAGAGTGCGGTATCCCTGAAGCGGGTGCCACGCTCAACATCAAAGTTTAAAAAAAAGATTTAACTAAGCATGGTGTCCCTAAAGCGGGGGCCACGCTCAGCTTGCAAGTTAAAAAAAGATAACGTTGAAACTTAGCGCTGTGTCCCTAAAGCAGGCACCGCGCTTAGCATGGAAGTTAGAGCAGCAAAACGCTCTATAAGAAAAGCGGCTGCCATTGTCATGTGTGGGCTTGCTGCAAGTACAAAAAGCAGCAGCCATTGTCCCCATCAGTGTCAATAAACAAAATAGTGCTCACCGACTTATAATGCAGACCGTGTAACAAGCCAAGTATAAGGTCCAGTCATTATGGGAGGTAACAAGTGCAGACAAGGCGGTACCAAGGAGAGACTAACAAGTCTATTTACGAATCAGAAGCCAGCATTTGCGAAGGACAATGACACAAGCCAATGACAAATATGGGCGGTGAGTGGGTGGGGCTTCCAGCGCATACTCCTATACAGCATGCCTCGCAGAGCGAGCATAGTATGTGCGCTGTCGCAAGGCTCAGCCTAAAAATGACTACATGTCCGTCCATCTAAATTGGTTGAGCAGAAATGTACCCATTTCTCCGATAGCCCTTGGTGGCGAAAGAAGGGTGTTACCCAGAAACCGGTCCCAGGATGCTTGTTTCAGGGTCAGGGAAGACCTGGCTTGGTAGTTCGGGCTGGACTGTTCCCATAAGGCACATGGTCAAGACTGATTTGCATATAGTTCGGTCTGAACTGAGGTTGGGAAGTGAGCTAAAGAATGATGATGGATTCAACCCAGATCTGTGACTGGGGGTGAGTGTCTGAAAAGTTTCAGCATTCCGTCCATCATCTCCTTCTGTTAGCTTTTGTTCGGCCTATGTTGGTAGGGTATGCCCAGATGTGGGTCCCTTGCTCCCTTCTCCACTGGATTCAAGCTAGCCTGGCTGAAGAAGTGTGTTACCCAGAAACTGATGCCAGGTTGCTTGTTTATGGTTCAGGGAAGACCTGGCTCGGAAGTTCGGGCTGGACTGTTCCCATAAGGCATAGGGACAAGACTGATTTGCATATAGTTCGGTCTGAACTGAGGTGGTGAAGTGAGCTAAAGAATGATGATGGATTCATCCCAGATCTGTGACTGGGGGTGAGTGGCTGAAAAGTTTCAGCACTCTGTCCATCATCTCCTTGTGTTTGCTTTGTTCGCCCTAAGTTGGCAGGGAATGCCCAGACGTGGGTCCCCTGCTCACTTTGCCCCTGGATTCAAGCTAGCCTGGCTGAAGAAGAGTGTTACCCAGAATCTGGTCCCAGGATGCTTGGTTCCGGTTCAGGGAAGACCTGGCTTGGCAGTTTGGGCTGGACTGCTCCCATGAGGCACAGGGTCAAGACTGATTTGCATATAGCTGGGTCTGAACTGAGGTGGTGAAGTTTTCTAAAGAATGATGATGGATTCAACCCAGATCTGTGACTCGGGGTGAGTGTCTGAAAAGTTTCAGCACTCCGTCCATCATCTCCTTGTGTTTTCTTTGTTCGCCCTAAGTTGGCAGGGTGTCGGGTTCGGGGTTCACAGAGAGTGCCACTAACCTGGAAGCCGGGTACAGCAGGAACGATGTTAGCTTATCCCTGCCCCGAAGAGGTAACCCCTGCACGTATGAATGATGCTGGATTCAACCCATAGCTGTGACTGGGGGTGGGTGTCTGAAAAGATTCAGCACTCCATCCAACATCTCCTTGTGTTTGCTTTGTTCGCCCTCAGTTGGCAGGGTATGCCCAGACGTGGGTCCCTTGCTCACTTTGCCACTGGATTTAAGCTAGCCTGGCTGAAGAAGGGTGTTACCCTGAAACTGGTCCCAACATGTTTGTTTCCGGTTCAGGGAAGACCTGGCTTGGCAGTTCGGGCTGGACTGTTCCCATGAGGCACAGACTCAAGACTGATTTGCATATAACTGGGTCTGAACTGAGGTGGTGAAGTGAGCTAAAGAATGATGATGGATTCAACCCAGATCTGTGACTGGGTGTGAGTGTGGGCTTCATAATATGCCCTTGTGAATTCCCATAGAAGCCCAGGTCCACACCAGAACCTTGGCTTCTATGGGAATTCACAAGGGCATATTATCAAGCCCATTATTGCCGCTTTAGCGGCAGTTCCCTGCCGCTAAAGCGGCGATAATGTTATCGCCGTTCCTTGATAATATGGCCCGATTAGGGATTCAACCCAGATCTGTGATTGGGGGTGAGTGTCTGAAAAGTTTCAGTACTCCGTTCATCATCTACTTGTGTTTGCAAAGATCTGATTGTGACCATGGGAGATGCACATATACTTCTCCCTGTACTGTTCTCAAAGGATACAACTTCACCACCTCCACTGTATCACCTTCCCCATCTTCCTTTGGACTCTCTTTCATACGTTTCACCTTGACCCTCTCCTTCCTGGACCACAGCTCCCTGAAGTTTTCAATTTAAATCCATTCCGCTAATGTTCTCAATCAATTCCTTAACATGGGTCCGTAATCCTCACAACTCCAACAATTTTAACTCCTTCTCCCCCATTGTCATTCTGACATTCTTCCACAATTTCTTTAGCTGAGTTATGCCAATTCTGCACTCATCCTCAAATGTTCTACCCTTTCATGCACCTCTCTTTCCACTCTTGCTGCTTCCTTGCTCATATAGAGCAATTTGGTCTCATTGTAATGTCCAATGAAAATCTATTCCCACATTACCTTTTACAATTTCTTCAAACTCAGCTTTCAGTTTGGTGACATTAAGTAGCTGTGTGTCATGATCACGCTCGCGCTCGGTGAGGAACCGAGAAGAAACACTCTCTGGCAGCCACGAAAGAAAACTTGCATACAACTACATCTCCCAGAAGCCTTAGCGAACATACGTTTCACGTAACACGTGTCACATCCAGACAACGAATAAAAGCCGAAGACGACATGGGGGGCGTTGCCAATGATTCCGGATGTGTTTGATTCCCGTCTGCGGCCAGTGCCTTCGCAGTTTCCAGCCTGCAGGTCCTCGTTCTTCGAAGTTTCCCCGAGTTCCAGACCGCGCCCTCATCTGCCTCCTTCTTTCACCGACAGGAGGTGAGTGGTAGCGAGTCCACCGACACCAGAAAGCCCACGGATTTCCGGGCAAACGTTCCATGGTGCGCGTTCCTCTGCTCCCCAACAGTGAGCATAGAGTGGCAGCGCGTGCACTGTCCTACGGGCCTTCCGAAATCAAGGGGGCCTTCTTGTCCGCTTCGAGCTCTGTCTCCCTCAGACAGTCAGGGCTCGGAGAGAGTAGCGACACGGATCGCTACGCCCTCGATCCAACTCTTTGGGCCAAGACAACCTCAGACCCGGCACTCCTCGGCCCACGGATATTCCGGGCCTAGACTGGTAGCGCCCCCAGAAGTTACCTTCAGACCATCCCGAGACAACCAGCCACGACAAGCTCGAGGCCTCGCCGTCCGTAAGTGCAACGGGGCAGCGCACGTGAAGCGCGCTACAAAAACAAGTTGTGGTACAGGGGGTTAAGCTCAAGACGTATTGAGCTACCCTTGTTCCTTTGGCCCTCACTCCAGTCAGTTGCAAGTGGGGCAGCGCCTGCCGCGTTGACACTACACCCAGTGAACTCTACTGGGCAGACACCACGACAGTTGCAGTCCTTAGTATCCTGATAACGGGAGGAAGATAGCAGGTACAGCGGGGAACTATAGACGACACTCTAGCACAAAAGGGGGTGGGAAGAAGTTTGCAAGTTACGTGTCTGAACATCTGCTTGTTTCGTTACAGGTCCTTCTCCCTGCTGTTCCACCCCTTCCTTCCCTCATCCACCTGTCTCCTGAGTCCGCGTGTATTACACATATTCCGGGCTGGGGACGGATGGGAGGGGGACCCCTATATAGCATCAGCATCATCCCGAGGAGAGGATTATAGGAGCCCTCGACACTGTGGGGTTTGCCTTGTGCTTGGCGCATTAATTGGTAAGGCTGAGGTAGTCATCTGAAGCAGTCCTGGTGCCATTATCCTAGGTCTTGGTGGTACGCTTGGAATAGTTTGACTCTGTAGAATACTAACAAGTGCCTCGACCGGGGAATTGATTGCGGTACCTGACAAGGGCAGTGAGCTTACTGCTACTGACGCAGGTATCTGAACAGATGAGATAGTAGTTTCTGTATAGCTTGGGGTATCGCAAACGTCTACTGGGCGTTCTGCAACTATGCGGGTCTAAGTTAGTTCTGTGGATGTAGCACTTGGTGCAGTGGGTGCCACATTTTATTTTGGTGGTCTTATGCTGAGGAGCTCATCTATGAATGTGTTCCCCTCCTCACCTCTCTGTTTTTGTCTCCGTTTTAGGTTTCTTTTCTATCTCTTCTCTTTATCTCAAGAGTTAGGCTCCAAGGGCCATATTATCAAGACTGGCAATAACATTATCGCTGCTTTAGCGGCAGGAAACTGCCGCTAAAGCGGCGATAAGGGGCTTGATAATATGCCCTTGTGAATTCACACCAGAACCTGGGCTTCTATGGGAATTCACAAGGGCATATTATCAAGCCCTTTATCGCCGCTTTAGCGGCAGGAAACTGCCGCTAAAGCGGCGATAATGTTAAAGCCGGTCTTGATAATATGGCCCCAAATTTTTTAATTACTTCCTCCCTCCATCTCCTCTGCCTTTTCGGCTCCTGCTCACTTCTTCATGAATGAGCCCTACTGCAGATTTGTTATTCAAATTGTTTCCTTTTCTTTTTGCTTGCCATCTTCTCCTAAAGATTTGGGGCTTCAAATTGCGTGGGCCTAGGCTGAGACTTCAAATCGGACATTCTTCTCCTAAAGTTTTCTTTTCTGTGGAAATGAAAAGTCCTCCTCACTGACCATGTCATGAGTGATGTAATATGTAAGGTCATAAGCAGTGTATTGCGGGGGCGTAAGTTATAGTTAGCTCAGGTAACTATACCTGCTGAATTTCTATGGTTTTGTACCAGTGAAATCTTTGTTTTGGGTACAAGAAGGAGCAGGTCCAGTCATGTCCTCTTCTGTTCTTCCTCCAGTCCAGGAGTTTTCTGAAGTGGGTGCCTGGAGGTGCTAATTTGTGCCTGGCACTAGCTAGTGGGTGGGAATGACTCCTGGGTGATTTCTAACAATGAGGTAACAGTTCCCGGTGCCAAACCTACCCAGAGTTTTCAGGATGGCGAAAGTCTTCACCCATACTAAACTTGAACTCTGAGGGCTGGGGTTGTATGTAAGAGGTGTATTATGATACTCGTTGCGTCCTCCTACATCTAACACTTAATCCCAATTTAAGGTAATAGCATTCAGCAAAGCAATTCAAATTAATGAGGCCCATTGGACCACACAATAAGGACCAGGAATTGGTAACTAAAGTCAAATGGGTTTATTACAAATTAGTAGTCAATTACAATCAATACAAATTATGCATCATTTAGATACAGAATTCCAAATGAAGCATTAGTGGACAAAGTAAATTCAGTTTGATAGCAGCAATATGTGACAAGTGCAGTGACAGAAGTACAAATGGCAAAATCTTGAAGTCATCTACAGAGGGTTGTATTGGGGAGGATTCAGGATAGTCAATCTCCTAGAAATTTAAGAAGCAGGAAGCTGTCAACATAGTGAGGATTTCACTAGAAAACCTCTAAAAGGGAACAAATATTTAGCATATAGCTTTACACTGAATAGGGAAATTAGAGAAGTCTGTACCTCTCAAAGTCCAAAAAAGGATCTGCTCTAAACTCTAAGGGGCATATTCTCAAGAACATGTGATAACCATCGCCAAAGTTACTTAACGCAACCTCCAACATCGCAGAAGATCGCGGGAACTTAACACCGTGTTAACCAGGTATTCACAACACGGTGGTACCATGCGATAGTCACCAGATAACGTGTCAACTGACCATGATAAAATCAATGCCACGCCGCAAAAATGAGAAACGCGAACGCAAAAAAACTGCTATGAGGCCAATTGCGATACAAAAATCAGCGAAAACCAGCGACAGGCCTGCAATTCACACGCGTCAGGCGGGAACAATCACCATAAAGGTAGGAAAAAAACTGACAAACAAATGCCAAACAACAGCCAAGGACAATGGATGTTGCCGGAGCAAGTACGGAGGAGAACCAGAACCCCACAAGCCCCCCGGAGGACCTGCCTGGGACCTTGGGGTCAGGGAAGGGCAAGGAGAAGAAGAGTAGGAAGAAGCGCTTCAGTCCGCAGGAAAACAGGATCCTGATACAGAGGTGGTCGAACACCATCAACTACTGTTCGTCACCTCCACTGTGTCATTGGCAACAAAAAATGGACTATGGAAGGCCATCGTGGACAAGGTGAATGCAGTGGGAGTGCTGAAGAAGACAACGGATGAGGTCAAGAGGTGCTGGAATGACGTCAAGCGTAAAACCAAGCTGAAACTCGCAAACAACCGGAAGGCAGCAATGCAGACTGGAGGTGGGAGCCCAGTGCCACAGGAGGAGATGGACGAGATGGAGGAAATGGTGTCCACAGTCATCAGTGGGGAGACAATGGCTGGAGTCGGGGGACCGGACACTGCTCAACACGACCGGACACAACAGCACCAGGGTGAGTGACGACCAGGGACTGGGGGGATGGGCACAATGGCACACATGCACAATTGAGCATAGCACATCTGCGGACAAATCATGCCCCAGACCCCAACTCCCACCAAGAGAACAATGTACCCAAGTATGCTACATGTCAGGACTGTACAAGCACAGAAGTCAAAGGCACACCGAATTAAAGGGATAAGGGGCAGCAAAACAGAGCAGCAGGGGGTACCACCCAATGCAGCACACACACATAACATGCAGAGCACATCAACACTGACAACAAAGTGGCACAAACCCCAACACGTCCACACCAGAACACAGGACACAACTGGTGCCGACTGGGCGTAGACACTGGCCAATCACAAGTGGCATTGCAGGGAAATCTGAGTTGATATTGTACAAGTACAAATACACATCCGCGATGTTGTCGAAATGGCCACTGTCCCGCATTAAATGGGAAGCCCCTTCGAAACAGCCACGATGTACACAGTCATGCAGTCTGTATGTAAACATGTCCAATGCGACAACACACATGTGAACACATTGTTAAACTGCATCTCCCCTTCACATTGCAGAGGTACAATCAACACCTCCTGCAGAGCAGCCCGAACCTCTCTTCTCTGATGAAGAAGAGGACAGCTTCGACTCCGACGCCCTCCAAGAGTTCTTTAACAGTCTCCGCAGCCCACCTCCAGGAGCAGGGCAGCTCAGCTGCAACGGGGACACCATACCCCCTGCACAGACCACACAGCAGGCAGCACCTACCACCACGGCTGCCTCCCAGGACCCCCACGAAGAACACATGACCTTCCAATGCCATGTGTTGGGATGCCAGGAGCAGCTGGGTGAACAGGTGCGGGTAGGCTTCGACCGCATGGCAGACAAACTAGATGTCATACGTGGGTGTCTAAGTCCCATCAGGGATCACTCACAGTCCCTAAAGGACACCCACATTCCACTCCATGTCCTCCAACGAACCATGGCTGACATCGCCAGAGTCTTGACTGTGCGACAAGAACAATTGTCTAGTCAGGGTGGCTCCAGCGAGCTCGCCCGGGAGTTGGGACTCATGCGGAGGCTCATGGAGACCATGGAGCGGGACAATGCGGAAAGAGCGGCTGCCACAGCTGCACACCAGCAAGAGGTAGCTGGGTTCTACAATGACCTCAAAACCATCCTCATGGCATTGCTGCCACAAGGCCTTGCGCCGATGCATGCTGCTGCTACCACTACATCCACATCCCCGCCCCCTGAAATGTCAGTGCCACTTACTGTGACAGACATTCCACCTCCGGCCCCTGAGGTGTCACTGCCACATAGTGCTGGAGAAAGGCCAGCACCACCCACACATGAGGCACATGAGACAGCAGAGAACGAAGATGCGTATGATCCCGCCTTACTGGTACGGAGAAAATTGTAGCATTTATCTCCGCCATATGGCCGGTTTCAGCTTGGTTCTGCCCCCTGCATCATCACCTTCCACTGTCCCCCGATACACTCAGTGACACTCACCTTGGACTTTGCAATGGACTGCCATTCAGTTTGATCGCCAATGACACAGCTAACAGACTGCGGACTGAACTCTTCCACTTCCTCTAGACTTGTAATTCCCTGAATGACTCTGGCTGGCCCTCCACGGGCCAACATTTGAAAGTGGGGTTTGCATGGCCCTGTACTGCTCCAGATGCAACACTCCACTGAATGTGCATTAAACATTCCGAATCACACAGATGTGTTGTGTCTATGGTCTTTCAAGTGTGGTATTATGGATAAATGTAGGCTCAGTGAATTTCTATTATGTCCATGTGGCTCATGTCGTTGGACATGGGTCGCAGGGTGACACATTGCCGATTGTCGTCCTGGTGGCACCGACGCAACAACAGCGACACACGCATTTGTTACTTCCTTGTCCAGCCCCGTACGGAACCACGCCCAGGGCCCCGGGGTCATTGTTCGCACCCTTACGCTGGAATGGCATATGCCAGGCCAGCCCACTACGCTTACGCTCCAGGGGGGACAACAACGCCACATGTGCCAGGACTCTCCTGTAGTGATCTGCTGCTCAAAAGTCTAGTTGTCAGCATGCCACAGCCACTCCCACATGGCTGGTGTACACCCACACCACACCCATCCAGCAAACGCATCACAGCACATGTGACCCTGCCAATAAATAGGGCCGGGCGCATGTGCCCGACACCATTTCCAACCTCTCTCTGGGTGTATCCATGTGGTGTGCATGTAGGCATGGGGGCCCAGGGACCTGCAACATCACATTCTGCAGGCCCGGATACCCAATCATAGAGGGTCCATGACTAGCGGGGCACAGGCTTGGTGGCACCGAATACACTGCAGCCGGCACAGGCACACCGTCACGGGACGGTGACTTTCGGTGCACTGAGGTAGGGGCACCTTAAGTGCTGAGCGGGTGTGCAACCTGCGATGATGCACCATCCTGGCGGTCCAGACAGCTCAGGTTTTGTGTGCCCTGCTGGACCGCAGTGTATGTCTGAGCCAGCAGGCAGCACTGGCCTACCGCCACGTGACGTTGCCTCCAGGATCACAGAGTTAGTGGCACCTATGAGGCTGAGCGGGTGTGCAGCCTGCGATGATGCTAGGTGCAATGGTATGTGCTCTGCCATGGAGTAATCAAGACCCAGCACCAAATGCGAGACCTGGTGGCCTGCGGAGCGGGGCTGCATGAAGTGGAGGGTGCCATGTCTGCAGGCCCCGGGCTTGTGGCTTGCAGCAGCAAGTGGTGGGCCCTCATTGGTACACGGCAAGGGCTGAAGGTGAGCAGTGAGGCCTGGGTGCGCAGGGGCAGGCATGCACCGCTGGGCTGCGGGAGGGGCTGGGGTGCAGCTGCCTGGGTGCGCAGGGGCGGACAGGCGATGATGTCGCGTGCAGTTGTATGTACTTTGCCATTCAGGTATCTGGACTCTGTTTCAGATGACGGGTCTGTCTCAGATGTGGGACCTGGTTAACTGCACTACATACCAGACGTGGTTGGAGACATACCGGTGGCAGCAGGTGAGCAGTGTGGCCTGGGTGCGCAGTGTCAGCACTCTCTCTTCCTGTCCCTCTATTCTTTTCACTATCTCTCTCTCACCCTCTCTGTCCGTCTATCTCTCTCTCGTCCTCTCTGTCCTTCTATCTCTCTCTCTCCCCCCTCTGTCCATCTATCTCTCTCTCCCCCTCTCTGTCGTCTAGCTCTCTCTTTCTTTCTTTCTTTCTTTCTTTCTTTCTTTCTTTCTTTCTTTCTTTCTTTCTTTCTTTCTTTCTTTCTTTCTTTCTTTCTCTCTCTCTCCTTCGCTCTCTCTCTGTCCCTTGATGTGCACAGGAGGACACACCTTCTCATCATGATTTTTGTCTTGCTGGCTGTGACCTACGGAATGTCCTGAGGGGAACCACCATGTGTCTTCATTTCTGTTCTGTGTTTTTTATAATAAATTATCATTTGTTGCTTCGAAGGTGGATGCGTGATGCTCATTTTTGTGACGACACATGCATGTCACCAGATGTGATTGTGCGACATTATGCAGGTTATTTTGTACATGATTCAGTGTAGTTGATGTGGCATGTCTTTGGCTGGAGGGGGGCTGGAGAGGGGGGGTCCTGGGGGTGGCGGCGGTGGCTGTTGTGGCCCTCTTGGGTGTCCGGCACGCATGTTCAGTGGCTCCATGGCATCTGTTATTCTTCAGGTGTGGCTCTGGACTGGGCTCGCTTTTGTGGTGCAGGCTGTGGTCTGACTTTGCACCAGGTCTGAGCAGGTGTTAGTTTCCTGGTGCTAACGTGCCTCATCGCCTGTTTTGTGATCTTATCGCAGATCAGGCTGGTCGTTGAGAATGTTGTGGAGTGGTGTCTTCGCGGCTTTTTACACGAGAACGCCTACTCTGCATCTCATTAGCGATAGTTGCCGGGGTCATCTGTTGCGATGTTTTTTGCGGCTGTTTTGCCGGAAAACTGGTGATATGGGCTGTTAGCACCAGCTTGTGGATGGGGTGGTAAATTTATCGCGACTTTGGCTGCGTTTCAGTGCCGTTAACTCGGCGATAGCTCCTTGAGAATATGGCCCTAAGAGTGTAAATATTAATTAAAACACAAGATACATTCTCATCATTCAATCTTCACACCACCCTTCCAGGAACCAATGTTGTTGCACTTCAGGTTGAATTGCAATTTTTGCATGCTACAGTCAGGATAGACAGGGTAAGCCTAAAGCCATGTTTGTACTGCCACTGTAGTGGATGGCACAAAACGTGCTGTAATTCACTGGTGGCATTTAACTTCCAGGCCCTGGGTATCATTTATGACATTTTTTAGGGGCTTATAGGGAAGTTAAATATGCCAATTAGGAATATGCCAATCCAACCATGTTTAAAGCACAGGCACTTTACTATTAGTTAGTAGGCATAAAGTCCACAAAGTTCTAAAACTCACAGAAATATAGGGTCCAGCAAGAGGCAAAAAAATCCAGGGTGAGAACGCAAAAGGTGGATTTACTACAGTATTTATATAGGAACATAGGGCAAAATGCACTATCTACTGGTCACAAAAAACTGGCCACAATTTGTGAGCAAAATTTTTGCAACCGGTAAAGAATGTTATTAACCAACCTATATACTAATAGGTCGGTTTGTAAAATTCTGATTCGAAGTGAGTTGTAATATGACCTACCTCAGGAATATTAATTAGGTTTGTTGGAAATTGCAACTCATTTTGATTGGAAGCAATCACAGGAATGGTAGCCTGCTAGGATCAGCAAACTACCATGTCTGTAATCTCAGTTCAATAAAGTAATTGTTTTTTAATGCATCCTATTTTTCTTAAACAAAATGGCGCTACACCTAAAAAAACGTGTACTTTCTTTTTTATGTTTGATTAAGGGTTGGCAGTGGTCCCATGGGCTTCTGCCTACTCCCCAACAATATTTAAAAACATTTATAAAGGAGAAAGGGTGCCGAAGAGACCCTTTTCCTCTTGCAAATGGGTTACCACTCCAACTCGGGACCACTATCCCCTGCACAGCTCCACCACTGAAGGTTGCCCCCTGAGCCCTAAGCTCACTCTTTCAGGGTGTTCGAGGCCGTTCTCCACCCGCAGGCTCCTGCCTGCACCTCATCCCTGGTAGTCCAGTGGAAGAGCACTCCACTCTATTGCTGTTCTGCCGCTACCTCCTTGCTTCTTTTTTCCATGCCCTCCTGCCTCTTTTCCTCTGTGCCCTCTTTCTTCTCTTCTCTCTCTGTCTTTTTCTTTATTTTTTCACTGCCTTTCTCCTCTGTTTTAGCCATGTTTTTCTCCCCTGCCGCTGCTGCCCCCGCAGCCCCACCCTCCCAGTGTGTCCTTCCCGCCTCCCAGCGGACCCGCCCCCCTATTTCAACTTAATGGCACCCGCTGCGTAGAAAGAAAAGCAAGACCACTGACCTTTTCAGTGTGACTGCTCTCGCCCCGCACAGCTCCACCACTAAGAGTTGCCCCTGAGCCCTGAGCTACCTCTTACAGTGTGTTCGAGGCCTTCCTTCACCTGTACGCTCCTGCCTGCGCCTCATTCCTGGTGGTCCAGTGGAAGAGCACTCCGCTCTTCTGCTGTTCTGCCTCTACCTCTCTTGCTTTTGTCCGTGCCCTCTTGCCTCTTTTCCTCTGTGCCCTCTTTCTTCTCTTCTCTTCTGTTTCTCTTTTTCTTTTTTGTTTTTCACCAAGTTTCTCCTCTTTTTTTGCCATGTTTTTCTCCCGTGCCGCTGCTGCCCCCTGAGGCTTCTCCCCCCCCCAGTGTGTCATTCCTGCCTCCCAGCTGACCCCCCTACCCTGATCCCTACGTAATGTCAGATGAACTCAGCAAGTGTTCCAAAGGCAAGCCCATCTGCAGCCTGTCCCCGACCCGACCGCGACTTGCGCCAGGGACCTTGGTCCTCCGGCCAGCCTCTGCTACGACTTCAGCACCATCCACAATCTCAACCCCGATGCAACAACAACTGCCAGCTCTCGAGGCCGAACAACACCCAAGGCTCTCTCGCCTGTCTACACTGCCGCCACACCTTCACCCTCCTGCGTACCCCAGCAGCACACCCCTGCCTACCGGACTCCACCACTCACAAACCACTCAACGGTATCCTTCTCAACATGCATTCCCTACACAAACACGCCATAGAAATCTGGGACTTCTATAACACCTACTCACCCGATATCGCCTTCCTCACAGAAACTCAGACCAACGCCATCTCTGCCACTGACGTCACCACCCCCATTCCAGACGGATACAAGATCCTGCGCAAGGACCATGCCAACCGCCCAGGAGGAGGCATCGCCACTGTTTCCCAAAAGCACTCTCCGCATGACGACCACTGTCCTGGACAACCCTCATGGAGCACCTCCACTTCCAGGTCCAGACCAACCCTAAAACGACTCTCCACTGAACTCTCATCTACAGGCCACCTGTCCCCTGCGCTCCCTTTATCGACACCATCACCGAAATCAGCGCACCCCACACCCTCGCATCCACAGACTACATCCTACTCAGAGACCTAAACTTCCCCCGGACAACCACGATGACTCAAACACCGCCTTCCTCCTAAAGAACCTTGCCAACATAGGACTGAAGCAACAACTCACCACCGCCATGCACACAGCGGGACACACACTCGACCCCATCTTCGCAAAAGGAAACAACATCTCCTACAGCCACACCACGGAGCACCTCTGGACAGGACACCACTGTATCCACTTCTTCAAAAAACCCACTGGACACAAGCACGCCCAGCGCCTCCCCCGCAGAAGCTGGAACAAAGTCACAGAAGAGCAGCTCACCTCCACACCAATCAGCACCCCACCAACGACTATGCCAGATGCAAACACAGCAGCAAGCAACCTCCACCGATGGATCACATACTGCGCCCACACTCCATCATCAAGGAATTCCCCAAGCCCTGCAGCGAAACAACAGACATCCCACCCTCCCAAGACCTCTGCAACAGACTCAGCACCTTCTTCCACCACAAGATTAAGATGATCTATGAAAACTTCAACAACCAAGACCTCCGCACCGCTCCAGCTCCCCCTCCATGCGATGCCATCCAACAGACCCTGCTCTAATGGACCCCAATCATGACAGAAGACACCTTGAAGACCATTAAAAGCATCCACTCCGAAGCACCCTCAGATTCCTGCCCACATCACATCTTCCACAGAGCCACCTCAGCCATCGCACCCAAACTACGTTGGACGATTAACTGCTTCCTTGAGTATGCCACCTTCCCTGATTACTGGAAACACATCAAAGTCAACCCCCTCCTGATAAAAACCCTCTGCAGACCTGACGCACCTCAAAAACATCAGGCCCATCTCCCTGCTTCCATTTACAGCCAAGGTCATAAAAAAGGCCATCAATACCCAGCTAGCAAACTTCATCAAAGCTAACAACATCCTGGACATCTCCCAATCCAGATTCCTCAGCAACCACAGCACCGAGACTGCCCTACTCGCCGCCACCGACAATGTCCGCTTCCTCCTCGACAAGGGTGAAACAGCAGCCCTCCTCTTCCTGGACCTCTCGGCTGCCGTCTCCCACCACACCCTAGCCACCAGACTCCACGAAGCCGGCAGAACTCAGCAGGTCAGACTCCCTCCCTACCTCTCAGAACCAACAGAGACCTACTGTGGTGTGCCCCAGGACTACTCCCTCAGCCCCACCCTCTTCAACGTCTACATGGCCCCCTCGCAACCACAGGCTCAACATCCTCTCCTACGCCGACGACACCCAGCTCATCCTCTCCCTTACCAACAAACCCAACATCACCAAACACAATTTCCAAGAAGGGATGAAAGCCGTCGCCACCTGGATGAAGAATAGCTGCCTGAAACTCAACTCAAAAAAAGCAGAAGTCCTCATCCTTGGCTCCACTGCCTCTCCATGGGATGACTCCTGGTGGCCCCCCACCCTTGGAAATCCCCCCACCCCGACTGACCATGCACGAAACCTCAGCATCATACTAGACTCATCCCTCACAATGAACCGCCAGTTCAACGCCGTCTCCTCGACCTGCTTCAACACCCTCCACATGCTTCTAAAGACCTTCAGATGGATCCCATCTGAATCCAGAAAAACTGTCATGCAAGCTCTCATCAGCAACAGACTGGACAACGGCAACGCCCTCTACGCCGGAATCAACAAGAAACTCCTTTGCAAACTCCAGACCATCCAGAACGCTGCAGCCAGACTGAGCCTTGACATCCCCCGTCGCAGTCACATCACCAAACACCTCCGCATTCTCCACTGGCTCCCAGTCAAAAAAAAGAATAACATTCAAACTCCTCACCCATGCATACAAGGCCCTTCACAGCACCGGACCAATATACCTGAACAATCGGCTCTCCTTCCACGCACCCAAAAGACACTTGCAATCAGCTGACCTCGCTCTCGCCTCCGTCCCACACATCTACAAGCCCAGAACAAGAGGAAAGTACTTCTCCTACCTCGCAGCCAAGGCCTGGAACAAACTCCCCTCCACCTCAGGCAAGCCCCCACACTGCCCCAGTTCAGGAAGGACCTCAAGACCTGGCTCTTCGGATGACCCCAGCACTCAACGGAGCCGCCCCCCTCAACCCCCCCCCCAGCGCCTAGAGACCCTCACGGATGAGTAGTTGCGCTTTACCAACCCTGATTGATTGAGTTACAAAACATTGATATATTGCATACTGAATTTATAGTTGGAAGTGATGCCTACAACATGCCCCTTCCAAATATCAAATCAGTATGGGGTCGCAATCCCAAATTTGATCTGTAAAATTTCCTAAAATTAATACACTAAAAAAGCATTTTTGTGGTTGCCAACTCTGAACCAGAATATTTGCAATTGTAAAAACATGCTTTGTACATCTGACCCAGGAATCCTAAAGAAACAAACCCACATTGTTAATCATATATCTTTCTCTCTCATCTGAGTGCAAGTACATGAAATCGCATACGCGTTATGATATGGACAAATCTAATTGTGCAGCATTGGTATATCTAGCGACAGAAGCTCAGTGCTTAGCAGCTGTAACTCTGGATCCAGAAGAGGTGTTTAGTGCAGAAAGAGCTGTAACCATACATCACCTCTTTATCCTGGAGAGGTATTGAGGACCGGCATACACCCAAAGATAGAGCACTTATTTATCTGAAAGAGGTTGTGTTTGTACAGGAGTTGCTTAGTACAGGGACATGTCCAACGACGGGAGATATCTTTAGTTATGACAAACCTGCTGATAAATACTGTTATTGGCGTGTTATAAGCACAGCAGCCCTAACCTCAAGTGCAAATCCTCTCCCCTTAAATGCACAACATCCCCTCTTGAGAAATGGTGATACACTCCCAGTAGGACATTCTGTGAAGAGCTCATGCTTTGCCATCATAGCCAAAACAGTCCTGTAGAGAAGTGTCACTATCTTCCCCTCGAACGTGTATGAGCCCCCCCTAAGAATTGTTATTAGAGTCCCAATAAATGGTTTCTCTGACTGCTGACAAAAGTATGGAACCCTACTGGGGCATGCCTATAAAGCCTGGTTAATTTAACAGCATTCCCAAAAGATGTGCCTTTACTATTGAATTAAAAATGTAATAGTCCTCATTAAGATACTATTGCTGAGAAGTGTTTGTAGAGAAATGTAAGGTCAAATCTGCCCAACTGAGATTCAAATTGAAATTCAGGGTGCCTGCCCCTTGCGCCGCTGATGTGTCACTTTTTGTGACGCACCGGTGGCGCAGTGTGCTACCCCATAGAACCCAGCGTGGCTTTTTCGTGTCCTTGTAAATACGGCCCCTTTTCACGCAGCATTTTGCATGAAAGGGATGTTCCATGTGCGATGCTGTGGGGGGTTCCCACGCAACACCCATGGAACCTGACACATTCCCCAATTTTTGAGAAATCGTAAACCTGAGAATGCGCCAGGGGAGGTGTAGGGAGCCACCACGAGGGGAAATGTTTTCATTTCTCCTCGTTTTTTCCTCTTTCTATGCGTTCTGCAGCACACATAGAAAGAGAACAAACACCTCTCATGATTGTTTTTGTGCAGGAAGGTGTTACTTCCCGCTCAAAAACAATCCCCCTGCAATGCAGGCACTCTTACACCATGGTGCAAGAGTGCCTGCATCGGCGCATGGTAGCCAATTATGAGCTAGCGGAGGGGGGGGGCACAGGGATCTGTTATATCGTTGTAGATATGATGCATCCCTGTGCTTTGAAATTGACTCAGTACAGCGCAGCAAAATAGCTTGCGGCACCGCGCTGAGTCACTTTCTTATAAATAAGGCCCTTGGTTCTGCAATCCATGCCCACTGCAAATAAATTAAACATTTGTTCAACAATCACCAATCTATATTTGGCAACATGTCAGTGCCTCTTGAGAGGCTGCATTGCTTTAGCGCCGTTAGTTAAATAAGCAGTACACCTGGGAAGATTGAGAGTGCTCCAGACCTATCAGTTAATGAAAGGTATGTCCTTCAAGTAGAGCTGGAGATTTACTTATTGGCCATTGCCTCTCTAAAACCCAGAGGGTTTATATAGAATGAATCACTTACCTTCCATAGATAGGAGAAGTAATAAAAGGTTCTGGACTGAGAGCACTTTCACCATGGCTTCATCTCACCCTTTAGGGGCTAGTTGCTAACATTGATGGCTGCTTAAGTTTAGAAGTTGTGTGGCGGGTGCACATGCACACATACTCACTTTCACCCATCTGCAAGCACACATAGGCTGCTCCCATACTCAGCCATGGCCCGTGCAGGTAAGAGCAGTGGGGCCGGGTGGGGGGGGGGGGGGGATTCTGACGGACGATGATGAGGGAAAATTAATTTATGTATTTAATTTTCCCTCGTCATCGGCTGCACAATCCCCCCCCCCCACCCGGCCCTACGGCTCTTACGTGCACGGGCAGTGGCTGCACATACTCACACCTCTTCATAGACAAGTGCACACACATACCCAATTCCACCCATTTGCAAACTCATTTATGCACCCTCTTGTACCCTCCAATCCACAAGCACATGTGCAATTGCATGTTTATTCGTACGCAAACATTCAATGAAGCGCTTCCCTGGTGGTCTGTTGTGGAAAGGCAGGACCAGTGAGTGGCCGGAGGGAGAAGCACGTTGTCCCTGGAGGAAGTTGGAGGGTTGGCCAGCCTCAGGCAGAGGGAACAGGAAGATCCTGCCACCTCCTCTCATTGGCTAATGTTGTCAATCGTCAATCAGCAAGAGGATGACACTTCCTAACGTGCCAAAGGGTGGGATAAGTGAGGTTTGCTGATTCCAACCCACTGTGTGACAAGTTGGTGAAGGGTGGCGTGAAGCATCATTGATTGACAGTTATTCCTGGGTACTTAAGGGCTGAAGCCGAAAGCACCTCATGATCCGAGGGAGGATCCTCACAGGGCTTTGCTGGGCTGATGATGCCATTTCTCTAAGGCCTTTGATATGCTCAGCCCAGCACACCATGGCTGCCAGGCGCCTGCGCATTCATGCATGTAAATTGACTGGCTGCCTGACATGATGAGAGATTGTTAGGCTGACCTTTGTAGAGGCTGAAAGACACTCAAAATGCACTGTAGAGTGGAGGGACTGAGCCCCAATGCTGTCATGGACAGGCTGCCACTTCTCGTTAGTGCTCCATGTTTAAAGTTCCCCACCACACTGGAGGGTTGGGCGCTCTATTGGTGAAACAGTTTTGGCCAGATGGCCTGCTATGTATGTCATGGTGACTCTATAAATCAAGCATTGGCATAGCCAATAGGTCTCGCTTTTGGGACCTTATAAGGGACCTTATAAGTATATAGTTATGCAGCACAATATCCTTGGTGCAACTACATCAACTGTTGCATGGCTAAACACTTATAAGGTCCCAAAGGCGAGACCTATTGGCTATGCCAATGCTTGTTCCTGTAGGCATCAACGCGGATCGGGCGTAGATAGGCGCAGGATTATTTTGATCTGTTTAAATATTTGTTGACACATTCTTAGCCTTACTGTGTGTTTTGTTGACAAAGTGAATCCCCAAAATCATCTTGCAAACATTCTTTTGACAGGATTTACTGTACCAGAATCTTTCATATGTTGCCATGCGTCAGAGACAGACTGAGGAAGAGAGAGGGGCTGGGAGATGAAGTCTGAGGCACAGAGTGTGAGAGTCAGCGGGACTGGACGATAAAGTCTGATGTACAGAGTGTCAGAGACAGAGGAACTGGGTTGATCACGTCTGAGGCTCAGTGTGTCAGAGACAGAGGCACTAGGAGATAAAGTCTGAGGCACAGAGTATCAGAGACAGACTGTGGCGACAGAGGGGCTGGGAGATAAAGTCTGAAGCACAGAATGTCAGAGACAGAGGGACTAAGAGATGAAGTCTGAGGCACAGAGTGTCCGAGACAGAGGGACTTTGAGATAACGTCCGAGGCACAGAAAGAGGGCATGAAGGGGGGGCTGACAGTGAAGTGAAAGACACAGACATGACTAAGAGTGGGGCTTGGAGACAGAGGCGAGGCTGACAGCGCTGGCGGGAGGGGCCGGTGAGGAGCGGCCGCTGTCACAATGATAGAACTCGCAGAGGAAATTAGTAACTTCATTTTCTTCCGTCCAGGGCCGAGGCTCACCTGGGGAGGCCGCACTAGCTCTCAGCATCAGAGAGGAAGCGAAGAGGGGGAGTAAAACCCGACGGCACGCAAGAAATAGCCAGAAGGAAGGAAAGCAAGGTAAAGAGAAAAGGCTACAGCCCGCGTGGTCTGCGTGCGAAGAGGAAGAGAAAGGCTAGAAATGAAATACTAGCACGTAGAGCTCTGAGCAACTTCACGAGGGGGGGGGAAGGGGTGCAGCAGAATAAAAAAGAAAGTAAACTGGAAAACGATAAATTATCAGTACTGAGAGCAGGTGTGAGACTGGGAGGATGAAATGGAGAGAGAGGGACAATATTAGAGTGGAATGACACTAAAGAGAGCATACAAAGGAGAGAGGAGTAAAATCAGTCCCTGAGAGCAGACATGGAGAGAGAGAGTGTATGTGTGTAACCCCCTCCCCTTCCTAACAGCAGGCATGAAACAAGAAATGACCCATGGCATAGAAAGGAGAGGAATTAACAAAACAATCACTAAAACATTAGCGAAAAGAAAGAAACCGGAATACAGGGGAGAGGTATAGAGAAAAAATAGAGTGAAAAAGAAGAAAGAGAAGGAAAGTAAGAAGGGAGGCAAAGAAATGGGAGCAAATCAAGAATAACACTCAGAGAAATGGAGAGCGAGAAGAAAGAAAAAAGAGAACAAGCAGTGGCCGCGCGGCCGTGAAAGTGACGTGGCCGTGAAAGTGAAAGTGATCGCGATGCACTTAATGACCCGTGACGGAGGAAAGACAGATGGCGGCTGCGCGCGTAACCGCGCGCATAACCGCAAGCTTGAGCCCAGCCAAAGCCTGTGGTAGCACTTTCAAAACCCACTTACTAAATGTCTCGCAGGGCAGCGCATGCACTGGCTCAGGCGAGACCTAAAAAATTGTTTAAAGAAACAAAAGGCCAAAGCATTGGGCTTTTTATGAAAACAAAAAACAAAAAATCTCCCTAACGCTGTGTTTTCTCCCAGTGCACATGGGTGATGGGCTTTGATTGATATTTTCCTGTTGTGAACAGGAAAAAAACGACTTTGAAATCCCTGCCCTAAATGTGCCGCCATTCCAAACCATGGCAATGAAGTCTCAGAGCAGCTCGCAACCCATAAGGTGTTTTCAACAGTGGAGAAGGCTAAGATTTCACAACTGCAAATAAATCAGTTCCCCTCATTTCCACATTTGGTGGCATGAGGGGAATGTATGACGTTACAACGCAAACTATTACAATGCATACTTTTACCACTGGTTTTTACAACACAACTTCCATTACAACACATGCTATTACAATGCAAGCCATTACAACGCATGTACCATTATAACGAAAATTACTATTCCAACACATCTGGGTGCTTGCCTCAGGAAAGGTGCTGGTCAGTGAGGGATATGCTTTGTAATGGCAAGCATTATAATAGAATGGGTTGTAATGGAACTGCATTGTAAAGGCATTGCATTGTAATGCCTACATTGCAGTGGATGATTCCCGCACGAGGGACAGGCATCAGCAAATATCTTTTTCATTAACTATATTTCCACATTTGGTGGCATTAGGGACAGGTAGCAGCCTCAAACATTTTCAGTTACTATATGTAAAGATTTGGTGGCATGATACTCGGAGTCAGATGTCAGCCTATAACATTTTCAAGTAGTATATGTCAACATTCTTTTTTTGGATACATTTTATTGTTTTAAAAAAACCACTGCAGTACCACAACAGTATATTGTACCCATTACGGCACTCAATTGCGTCCGTGCGAATCAGTACTTCGCCCCTCACCCCATCACCCGTGATAATTAAGTATCCCAGAATAAGTCCACCAACATTTCCATATTTAGTCTTGTGTATGGGGAGAACCCGTAACTTTGTATATGGTTTCCTCGATCTTGGCATGACAGTCCATTGCAGCACTCCACGTCAAGAAGCTGGGGCCCCTTTGGGGTTCCAATGATGTGCTGTGTCCCTCTTGGCCAACAATGTGGGAATGCCCACTAGTGTGCGTTCTCCTTGGGAGACTCCCAGATATTCCAGGATGCCCCTCACTCTGGGGGAGATCTCCACTGGTGTAGGAGAGTAGGATCTGCACTTATGTTGCCCCCACTTTTTTTCTGATGTTAACACTGGTTTCTGGCTATAGTCTGGCTGGGACCATGCTAATCAGGGCCCCAGCCTCTCTGTTCTCTCTTAACAACTTGGAGGGAATATTAGATGCACTAGTGATTGGATACTGTGGTACTTTATGAGCCCCTAGTATATGGTACCTTAGGTACCAAGGGCATAGGTACTTCACAGGCCTACCAGGGGTTGAAGCATGTATTATGCCACCCCTGGGAAGCAGACTAATTCTCTCACCACAGGCCTGCTACTGCAGCCTAGGTGAGGTAGTGTTAGCACTCTTCACTGAGATATAGGTACCCTATATCTCACCTTACACACACATATAAACCTATCAGTCACCCCTAAGGCAGGCCCTATCAATCCTGAGGGCAGGGTGCTTGGTTTCCATGTGAGGGGGTGCCTCTGCCTGAGCAGGGCCCCTCTGCAGCTCTCAGAGTCTATTCTCTGTGGCTGTTTGTGGATGCGGTTAAACCATATACTCTTAAGTGCATTATAACCTCGCAGTAAATGCTAACTCTGGGATGGCTGCATCAAAATATGTCGTGTTTGGTGTCAAACGCTTTGGAATCATACCCCCACACCAGTAACTGGTGTGGGAGTCTGATCCCACCCTTCTAGAGGGATAGACATGTACCTACTGTGGAAACACGGTAGAATCCTGAAGAGCCCTGGCATCACAAAATGGATGCCACCAGCACAGACACTGGGCTGCCCTCCTGCTGCTGACCGAAACTTGCAGTGGAGGAGGCCCAACAATAGGCATCCTGTCACAGGGAGGTGTTACCACCTTCCAGACAGGATTTAGTGTATTGGAGCTGGGTGGGTGCACTCCTAGAGTGCTTTGAAGTCCTGGACTGGGGAGCAGTAGGCTCCTCTGTGCATATGCCAGCTCAAACCGGTTCAGGGGCTATTTGCCCCTGCTCTGGCGCAAAACTGGACAAAGGGAAGTGTGTATAGCCACCCACTCCCCTGACCCTCCCATAGGGGGGTCATAGAGCTAGTCCCTCCCTCCCTTGTAGTATAAGTTAGGGAACCCTTGCCATTGCAAACTAGATATCCCTGGACCACGCTCTGAAGAAGAATCCTGGACCTTCGACGTTCCACAACCGTTGGAAGACTGAAGAATCTCCCTTGGAGTCAAGGAGTGACTCCCCTGCTTGGCAGGCACAAAAACTTTGCATCAATGGTCGCAAACTTTCCCACTCCCGCCGGAGTCCGAAGTCCCTGCAGCCCCAGAAGTGGATTTCTTAACTTCTCGACGGCCATCGTGAGTCCCCAGCGAAGCTGAGGCAAGTGGACCCCACAAATGACGAGGAACAGCAATACCCGGGTACCGTGCACTATTTTCGAGTGCAATCCCTTCACGATGGTCTACAAACTTGTACATTGGACCACGTATGGTCCAAGCCTCCAGCAGGATTTCCACCAAAGATCAGAGGCCTACCTTGTCCCGAGTGACCGGGGGCTCCTGTGAAGTGAATCCTCCCGAGGCGTCTTCGCGATCCCTTGCCAGCCAGCTTGTGGGTCCCCTGAAGGCTTTTCTACAGAACCAAAGGGCTCCCCTTGTTGCTCCAGGTCTGCCCTGACTTACCCTCACTGGGTGAGCCCCTCAGACCTTGCTGGTCTGCACCGCTGACTTTCTTCACTTTCCACAAGACTTGTGGTGCCAAGGCTTGTTGGCTCCAATCCGAGTGCCGACACCGCAGTAAGCTGCAGACTTTGTGGGACACGCCGAATCCAGCTCCTGGTTGTCGTCGACGCCTCCTGGACCTCGTTGCTGAAGAGTCAAGACACCCATGATCACCTGAAATCACCCGATGACTGTGGGCATCCATTCTCCTGGGCCCGGGTCACTGGCAAGTGACTTTGAACACTGTCTCCTCTGCTTTCAGGTCTCCTTTCTTCTGAATCCATCCTTGGATTCCACCGGACACTTCTCCTGTCTTCACAAGCAGCAAGTCTTCTTTGGCTCCCATTGAAAACGACTCCGCGACCCGACACCAAAAGACACCTATGCACCCGGCTTCCCTGGGTGAGGTAACTCCAGCACTACAGTGCTCCTGTGTGTGTTGGCTCTAGAACTACTTACCTGTAAGTGACTTGCTTGTAGACTCTCCCGAAGTATCCTAAAACTTTAAAATTCCAACCGCGACTTGCTCCATTGAAGTCTATTGGGATCCGCGGCTGTGTTCTCACACTGCATGCGTCTCCCGTGGGTCCTTTACTTACCTGCCTTGGGTGGATTAGTAAGGCCCCAGCGCTTCTACAGGCCCTAGGCCCTGTCCCCTCGCAAGTCGATATTCTTATACCTCTTTTTTAGTATATGGTCTTGTACGCCCCTAGGGCCCCAGCCATATAAGTGCTTAACTTGTTGTGAACTGTTGATTTTTGCATATGTTCTTGACTTCTAATCTCATAAAGAGATTAGTAGAGTGTGTTAGAAATAAATACATATATATTTTATATATATTCCTGTGTGGTGTCCTTTCATTTGGTAATTCAAGAGATTATAAGGTAAAACAAGCTGCTTTACATTCCTCGAGAGACTTAGCCTGAAGGCTGTTCTCCACAGCTACCACTAGGATAGCTTTCTTTAAAAGGTTGTCTTAAACCTATCTACCATAAGAGTCGAATTGGACTGGTGCAAGGTGGCCACTTTAACTAGTGACCAGCATATACCAGGCCAACTTCTCACAACTGGGCTCTCCAGGGCCTCAGTTAGGGGCAGATTTACAAGCCCCCTGCGCCACCAGTACATCACTTTTCGTGACGTACTGGTGGCGCAGGGGGCTCCTCCATATTTACAAGGACAGGAAAAGCCACCTTGCGTGACTTTTCCTCTCCTTGTTAATACGGCCCTTTCACACGCAGCACTTTGCGTTGAAGGGGCGTTCCATGGGTGTTGCAGTGGGTGTTCCCACGCAACACCCATGGAACAAGACACATCTCCAGATTTACGAGAAATCGTAAATCTGGAAATCCGTTTGAATGCTACGACATCCTAGAGGTGGCGTAGCGAGGCGCAATGAGGAGAAATTTTTTCATTTCTCCTCATTTTTTCCTCTTTCAATGCGTGCTGCATTCTATAGCACACATTGAAAGAGGAAAAAGCCTGTAGTTATTGTTTTTGTGCAGGAAGGTGTCCCTTCCAGCACACATTATTGATGGTTAGTGCAATGCTTATTTTTACACCCATAAGACATTTCAATGGAGTTTCCTTGGACTCATACATAACATTTCCAAGATGAGCATAATTGTTATTATTGTGCTATTTCTGGTTTCGATTGGGCTTCATAATCCTACTACAAAAGGAAAACAAAAAAGTAATAACCCAGACATATAAGTGGCTACTTCTTCATTGATAATTCCCTTTTCCAAAGAGATTTTAAGGAAACATATCTGTGCAGGTGGTTAATTGCTTACTTGCTGACAAGAATGAAAAACTTCCATGGTATTTGGCCTTCCTCGGTCATTTTTGTACTATGAAATACTACCAAAAGGAAAACTGTATAAATAAAATAAATGGATTCTTCTACAATAATGTAGTGCTTCCCCTTTGGGGAATCAAAGATGCATGAGAGTATATCATTCACATCCTCCAAATGCAAATAAAATCCTTTCATTTTGATTAGGCTGTTCTGGACTGCATTTTGCTGCAATTCCTATCAAAGGCAAACACAGCAAAACCAGAAAACAAATGGCTTTCTTCAACACTTGTTAACAGTTATGGGGAGATTCCAGCCCATACAAAGAACCTACTGAATAGTCTATTGGAAATGTAGCTGGGATCTATCATGCCCTGCAGATCTCCATCATGGCATTGCCGCCACAAGGCGTGGTGCTGATGAATGCTGCTGCCCCCACACCATCCACATCTCCGCCCCCTGGTGTGTCAGTGCCTCCCAGTGCAGCAGGCGTATCCACTCAGGCACCTGATGTGTCAGTGGCACACAGTGCCGCAGCCGGTACAGCAACACCCACAGGTGGGGCCGGGCACACATCCGGGGACGAGGACGTGGATGGGTTTGTGATCCGAAGGAGGCACTAGCATTCATTTCCGTCACCTGGCTTGTTTCTGCTTGTTCCCTCACATGGCCTCATGGGCTTCCACTGACCCCCGATACACTCCGATGCACTCACCTTGGACAGCGACATGGACTGCCACATCCTGTTTGATGACCAATGACACAGCGGACAGGCTGCAGACTGTACCCCGCCTCTTCCGCAGTACAAGTCATCCTCGGATGGACTCTGGCTGGCCCTCCACAGGCCCATATTGTGTAGTGTGCTCGGCATTGCCCTGTACCGTTCCAGCTGCATAACTGCACTGGATGTGCAAATACAAATCCAGTGACGCACTGCTGTGTCATGTCTTACATCAATCAGGTATGGATGTGTGGTTGAATGTGGGGACAGTGCCTTCCCTTGCATCAAGGACGTTCATCCTGTGGGATGCCAGTCAGAGGGTGCGGCATTGCATTTTGTGTACCGGGTCCCGTGGACACTACAACAGGGACACGCGCATCAGTCAACTCCTTGTCCGGACATGGACTGGACCACGGCCAGTACCCACGAGTCATTGTTGCAGGCCCTGCGCTGGTCCGGCGTATGTCAGTTCAGACCACTCCACTAACGCTCCGAGGGGGGCCCTCATTGCTACCCGTCTCCGGTGTACTCGCTGGAGGTGTGCAGGTCACTGGTCTAGTTGTCAGCATGTCACAGCCACTCCCTGTTGCACACACACCACACCCATCCGGCACAGCCATCACAGGCCATGTGACTCCGCCAACATAAGAGGCCGATAACGTCACATTCCCCTCTTCCGGTGGTGACTGGATGACGGCCGCTCCAAGCTTCTCATTCATAATGGACCCCTGAGTTGTTGCGCACAGGGTTGGTGGCATCCGAGGCCGGGCGGACGGCACGGGCCTACCGCCACATGGCACCGACTGGGGTTGCACAGGGTTAGTGGCATCCGAGGCCTTGCGGACGGCACAGGCAACCCGCCGTGGGACGGTGACTTTGGGTGCACTGAGTCAGTGGCACCGTAAGCTGCTGAGCGGGTGTGCAGCCTGCGATGGTGCCCCGTCCCGGCGGTCCGGACAGCTCAGGTTTTGTGTGCACTGCTGGACCGCAGTGTAGGCCAGAGCCAGCGGGTAGCGCTGGCCTACCACCCGTGGCTTCGCTTCCAGGATCCCAGAGTTAGTGGCACCCATTGGGCTGAGCGGGTGTGCAGCCTGAGATGGTGCCGGGTGCCCTGGTATGTCCCATGCCATGGAGTAATCAAGACCCAGAACCAAACGTGAGACCTGGTGGCCTGCGGTGCGTGGCTGCATGATGCAGAGGGTACCATGTCCGCGTGCCCAGGCTTGTGGCTTGCAGCGGCACGTGGTGGGACCTCCTGTCTATGAGCCGGTGGCGGAACGTGAGCAGTGAGGCCTGGGTGTGCATGGGTGGGCATGCTCCGATGGGTGGCGGGAGGGGTTGGAGTGCCTCTGCCTGGGTGTGCATGGGCGGGCAGGCAATGTTGTCTTGTGCAAGTGTGTGTACTGTGCCAGTCATGTATCTGGACTCTGTTTCAGCCAAACGGCTCTGTTTCAGATATGTGACCTGGTGTCCTGCTATACATACCGGCACGTGGTTGGAGACACACCATTGGCAGCAGGTGAGCAGTGTGGCCTGGGTGCGCAGGGGCGGCACGCTCTCTCTCTCTCTCCCTCTCTTCTTCTCTCTCTCTCTCCCTCTCTTCTTCTCTCTCTCTCTCTCTCTCTCTCTCTCCCTCTCTTCTTCTCTCTCTCTCTCTCTCTCTCTCCCTATCTTCCTCTCTCTCTCTCTCTCTCTCTCTCCCTCTCTTCTTCTCTCTCCCTCTCTCTCTCTCCCCCTCTCTTCCTCTCTTTCTCCTTTTCTCTCTCTGTCCTTTGATGTGTACAGGACACACCTTCTCATCATGTTTTTTGTCTTACAGGCTGGGACCTATGGATTGTCCCGAGGGGAGCGGCCATGTGTCCTCATTTCATTTCAGTGTTAATTTTAATAAAGTTTCATTTTTTGATTCGAAAGTGAACGTGTGCTGCTCATTTCTGTGTCGACACATGCATGTCACCAGTTGTGATTGTGTGACGTCAGGTGGATTATTTTGTACATGTTTAGGTGTAGCTGATGTGGCATGTCTTTGGTCGGGGGGGGTGCCAGGGAGCGGTGGTCCTGGGGGTGGTGTCAGTGGGTGTTGTTGCCCTCTTGGGTGTCTGGGCCGGATGATGGGTGGCTCCATGGCATCTGTTGCCCTTCCGATGTGGCCCTGGGCTGTGCTCCCTTTTGTGGTGCAGGCTGCTGTCCGACTTTACACCAGGTTAGAGCAGGTGTAGATTTCCTGGTGCTAACGCGCCTTATCGCCTTTTTTGTGTTTTTATCGCAGATCTGGCTGGTTGTTGAGAATGTTGTGCTGTGATGTCGCGGCTTTTGGCACGGGAACACCCACTCTGCATCTCATTAGCGATAATTGCGGGGGCCCTCTGTGGCGATGTTTTTTGCGGCTGCTATCACAGGTAAACTGGTGCTGTGGGCTGTTAGCACCAACTTGTGAATGGGGAGGTAAATTTATCACGACTTTGGCTTCGATAAAGTGCCGTTAATTCAGCAAAAGCTCCTTGTGAATATGCCCCTCAATATTTTACCAACATATAGTCAAGAAATCGTAGCTATCTCCCCTTTTGATAATAAAGTTTACCTAACCTTGTGACCAAAAGCAAAGATCATAAATCTCTACGAAATTCTACATCATGGCAGAAAAGGAGCAGAAATAGTCGAAAACAGGTACTAAAAAACCCACGGCTTGACTCGCATATCAAACAGAAATCAGAGTCAACAAGTAGTATTGAAATCATCATCCTAAAACAAAAATGAAGTATGTGCCCTGGCTAAATCTACCAAGACCAACACAGGCACTAAGCAAGCAGAAATAATCACAATAAGAAATTAAGTCAAACAGAGAGCGTATAATATCGGAGGTTGGAGACTGAATTAGTTATCTAGAAGCTAGTGAAAGAAACCAGGTGAAAGAACTCTCTAATCTTATGGATAAATCATTATCTCTAAAAAAAAGGGTTCTGATTTGGAAGATCAGAAAGGGTAACCTGAGTATGTTTGGGATAACTGAAGGCACAGAAGGCCAAGATACCACTGCTTGTATAACTTTCTAAGAATCCTGGATTCCTCAAATGATCAATCTGCTTTTGAAAAAGACTTTGAACTGGAAGGGCTCAAAGTCCCATCGAGACCAATCCCAATAGCCTGCAAACCTCTCAGATTTCAGCATATTGAACTGATCTTGAACTATATGAGGAAAACTAACAATATATATTGAAAAGGTAAAAAAAAAAAAATTCTCAAGACAGGTCGACGGTGGCGGTCCCACCAACATCCAGCACAGCGGTCACAGCGCCGCATTATGATGCGGTCGATCCACCCGCATCGGTCGGAGGGCCCAACCGACACTTTCAATGAGGTCAAGAATCCCGTCAGACCAGCAGTCGGATCATAGTCCCCACAATAGGGGCAGTGCCTGCTCAGGCACTGCTGTAGGGATCCAATGTCCCTTTCCGACAGCCTTTCCATGGCAGTCAGACCCCCTTAGAAAGGCAGTCAGAAAGGGACTTTGAGGGTCCCTAGCAGGGCCCCTGTCCCCTCTGGGCCTCTGCTATGAGGCACGGGGGGCACCTCTGGTGTCCCCAAACATCCATGACCCATGTGCCAGGCACCGTGTGCCACACAGTGCAGGGATGTTTGAAAACATGCCTTTTGCCATTGGGACTTGTGTTGCAGCCATTTTACAGGCTGGGGTGGCGTAGTGGGCAAAAGAACGATGGATTTAACCCAGATCTTTTGACTGGGGAAGAGTGTTTGCATTTTCACCATTCCGTCCATCATTTGTTTGCTGCAACACTTTTCGCCCTAAGTGGGATGGGTATGCCCAAACGTGGGTCCCTTGCTCACTGTGCAACTGGATTCAAGCTAGCCTGACTGAAGACGGGTGACATGCCCTGAAACCGGTCCCAGGATGCTTGTTTCCAGTCAAGGGAGGACCTGGCCTGGCAGTTCGGTCTGGACTGTTCCCATGGGGCACAGGGTCAAGACTGATTTGCATATGGCTGGGTCCAAAATGGGGTGGCATAGTTGGCAAAAGAACGATGGATTTAACCCAGATCTTTTGACTGGGGGAGAATGTTTTGCCTTGTTAGCATTCTGTCCATCATTTGTTTGCTTTAACACTTTTCGCCCTAATTGGGATGGGTATGCCCAGACGTGGGTCCCTTGCTCACTGTTCCACTGGATTCAAGCTTGCCTGGCTGAAAAAGGGTGACATACCCTGAAACCGGTCCTAGGATACTTATTTCCGGCCCTGGGAGGACCTGGCCTGGCAGTTCGGTCTGGACTGTTCCTATGGGGCACAGGGTCACGACTGATTTGCATATGGCTGGGTCCAAACTGGGGTGGCGTAGTGGGCAAAAGAACGATGGATTTAACCCAGATCTTTTGACTGGGGGAGAATGTTTGCATTGTCAGCATTCTGTCCTTCATTTGTTTGCTGCAACACTTTTCGCCCTAAGTGGGATGGGTATGCCCAGATGTGGGTCCCTTGCTCACAGTGCCACTGGATTCAAGCTAGCCTGGCTGAAGAAGGGTGACATACCCTGAAACCGGTACCAGGATGCTTGTTTCCGGTCCTGGGAGGACCTGGCCTGGCAGTTCGGTCTGGACTGTTCCTGTGGGGCACAGGGTCAAGACTGATTTGGATATGGCTGGGTCCAAACTGGGGTGGCGTAGTGGGCAAAAGAACGATGGATTTAACCCAGATCTTTTGACTGGGAGAGAATGTTTGCATTTTCAGCATTCTGTCCATCATTTGTTTGCTGCAACACTTTTCGCCCTAAGTGGGATGGGTATGCCCAGACGTGGGCCCCTTGCTCACAGTGCCGCTGTATTCAAGCTAGCCTGGCTGAAGAAGGGTGACGTACCCTGAACCGGTCCCAGGATGCTTGTTTCCGGTCCAGGGAGGACCTGGCCTGGCAGTTCGGTCTGTACTGTTCCTATGGGGCACAGGGTCAAGACTGATTTGCATATGGCTGGGTCCAAACTGGGGTGGAGTAGTGGGCAAAAGAACGATGGATTTAACCCAGATCTTTTGACTGGGGGAGAATGTTTGCATTGTCAGCATTCTGTCCTTCATTTGTTTGCTGCAACACTTTTCGCCCTAAGTGGGATGGGTATGCCCAGATGTGGGTCCCTTGCTCACAGTGCCACTGGATTCAAGCTAGCCTGGCTGAAGAAGGGTGACATACTCTGAAACCAGTCCCAGGATGCTTGTTTCCGGTTCTGGGAGGACCTGGCCTGGCAGTTCGGTCTGGACTGTTCCTGTGGGGCACAGGGTCAAGACTGATTTGCATATGGCTGGGTCCAAACTGGGGTGGCGTAGTGGGCAAAAGAACGATGGATTTAACCCAGATCTTTTGACTGGGGGAGAATGTTTGCATTGCCAGCATTCTGTCCTTCATTTGTTTGCTGCAACACTTTTCGCCCTAAGTGGGATGGGTATGCCCAGACGTGGGCCCCTTGCTCACAGTGCCACTGTATTCAAGCTAGCCTGGCTGAAGAAGGGTGACATACCCTGAACCGGTCCCAGGATGCTTGTTTCCGGTCCTGGGAGGACCTGGCCTGGCAGTTCGGTCTAGACTGTTCCTGTGGCGCACAGGGTCAAGACTGATTTGCATATGGCTGGGTCCAAACTGGGGTGGCGTAGTGGGCAAAAGAACAATGGATTTAACCCAGATCTTTTGACTGGGGGAGAATGTTTGCATTGTCAGCATTCTGTCCATCATTTGTTTGCTGCAACACTTTTCGCCCTAAGTGGGATGGGTATGCCCAGACGTGGGCCCCTTGCTCACAGTGCCACTGTATTCAAGCTAGCCTGGCTGAAGATGGGTGACATACCCTGAAACCGGTCCCAGGATGCTTGTTTCCGGTCCAGGGAGGACCTGGCCTGGCAGTTCGGTCTGGACTGTTTTCATGGGGCACAGGGTGAAGACTGATTTGCACATGGCTTGGTCCAAACTGGGGTGGCGTAGTGGGCAAAAGAATGATGGATTTAACCCAGATCTTTTGACTGGGGAGAATGTTTGCATTGTCAGCATTCCGTCCATCATTTGTTTGCTGTAACACTTTTCGCCCAAGTGGGATGGGTATTCCCAGACGTGGGTCCCTTGCTCACTGTGACACTGGATTCAAGCTAGCCTGGCTGAAGAAGAGTGACATACCCTGAAACCGGTCCCAGGATGCTTGTTTCCAGTCCAGGGAGGACCTGGCCTGGCAGTTCGGTCTGGACTGTTCCCATGGGGCACAGGGTCAAGACTGGGGTGGCGTAATGGGCAAAAGAACGATGGATTTAACCCAGATCTTTTGACTGGGGGAGAATGTTTACATTGGGGTGACGTCCATTATTTGTTTGCTGTAACACTTTTCGCCCTAAGTGGGATGGGTGTGTGCAGACGTGGGTTCCTTGCTCACAGTGCCACTGGATTCAAGCTAGCCTTGCTGAAGATGGGTGACATACCCTGAAACCGGTCCCAGGATGCTTGCTTCCGGGCCAGGGAGGGCCTGGCAGTTGGGTCTGGACTGTTCCCATGGGGCAAAGGGTCAAGACTGATTTGCATACGGCTGGGTCCAAACTGGGGTGGCGTAGTGGGCAAAAGAACGATGGATTTAACCCAGATCTTTTGACTGGGTGAGAATGATTGCATTGTCAGCATTCCATCCATCATTTTTTTGCTGTAACAATTTTCCAGGCTGCAGCACAAACCTCAATGGCAAGAGGCATGTTTCCGATCGCCTACACGGAGGTCGCCTTGTAATTAGGCAGGCAAGACAGACGACTAGCTGTCGGCCGTTCCCGCTCTTGTCCGACCGCCTTCATAATCAGCCCCTAAGAGGTTTTTTTTGCAGGTTCTTCATGTTTCCGAGGTTCACAAAATGGCTCCACGTATATTCTTGACTGATAAAGAATTTAAAAAAAATCCTTGACAAACATGATGATGCCGAAATGGAAACATCCAGTCTATGTTCCACTACTTATCCCAATGCAAGTACTAATGTACCCTGATCAGTTACAATAACAGTCCTACTCCAATGGATGTCTCACCAATAGAAGATCTTTAATGTTTAATATATCCTTAAAAGAAAGTATAATGGGGCGTGGTCTGGCCACGCAAGAAGATGGCGGCCTGAAGAGTGAGCTCCGTCGCGGGATGGACCCCTGACGGGATTTATTTACTCACCTGCAGTCGCAGAGACTCCTTTTCCTGCCCAACTGTGGTCGGAAGGTGTCAAGATGGATTTGGCAGAGTTTTGTGGCGTCTGGTGAAGGCAGTCTTCGACATTTAAGTGTCGGTGAGGTGCTCGCATGGCTCCGCTCTGCCCCGCGCTTCCCCGCCTGACGCATCGGTATAGGCCGCGCCTTCTCTTCCTCACAAGGCCGCGCCCTCATGCCGCCAAGAGCACCAAGCGTCATCACCTTTTGAGCCGAGCCTCCTTCCATCAAATGAAGCCGCGCCTCCTACCAATTTCCAGCCTGGCTGCAACGAAAGTAACGCATTTTACCGCTGACTGACTGGCATTCCAGAGGTCGCACCCTCTTGTCTAACAGAACTGTCCCTCTTCATCTGTTACGGCAGGTGCACCTCCTTCTACAGTTTGAGAGGCTTTGCTTGTTGAAACTGCGCCTCCTATTGCTGATATTACCGCTATTGCTGCAATTATTGATGTAATGGCATAGTTGTGAGTACCTGAGGTTGTGTCCTCTATTTCACACACGCCTGAGCCTTGCTTTTTGCATATTGATGTCCTCCATGAGACTTGGCAGTACAGCCCATTGTTTTCCTTTCACAATTATTGTTAAGACGAGTCCTTTGATATCTTTCAGAATATGACAGCCTCAAACTTGCTTCCTTCCTTTGTATTTTTGCGTTCCTCTAAAAATATACTTATATATGTCATTATATATAGGTTTGTGATTTTAGGATGAGGCAAGCAACCAGTGGAACTGTCTTTAATACACATTAAGGTTTGGCTACTAATGCAATGTAAATAATGTATTGTTAATCTTTGCATTTATTGTCTAGGTCAGTGGTTCCCAAACTGGGGTCCGCGGACCCCCAGGGGTCCGTGACACATTCCTAGGGGGTCCCCAGTCAGCAGTTTTAAAAGCACTGCAAAGTTCTTTGAACAATCAGCAGTTTTTAGGTAGCAATAAAAGTGTCAAGATAACTCCGGTGATTAATGTACCTGCTGTAGAGAGATGGAGGTTTTGTCCAGTGGCAGCTTTGACTCATCTTATGAAGCATATGCCTGCTACAAAGAATGTCTACCAGGCATTTAAAAAAAAAAACAGTATTTTGTTTTGTGCACAGCTCAGTGGGTTCCTGCTTTTGCCACAGATATTCTTTTGTTGTTGTGCAGTTCACAAGTTCTAATCGTAGTCTAGCACAGTCAGCTATGAACTGCCATCAAAGAGCTGCATGCAAACTGCACAGTACAAGTTAGTAAGTTATGCTTTTTCCCAGTCTTTCATTATCCCGATGCTGCTAAAAAGGTTTGTTTGGGTAGAAATAAATCCTTATTATTAAAATCAATGCTAATCCCTGTGTTATATTCTAAATCCTGTGTTTCTCCTTCTCCAGACCAAGCACTCTTAAAAAATACCTACCTGTATGGATGACATGCGAATCCTACACCTTGTAGTCCCCTTCGCTTTATGTAACATTTTCTATTCACTGATTTACACACTTATGATTCATGGTCTCTCTTTGTGTGTGATGTAAAGTGCTATTACACCCTACAGTGGTATGAGAGGTGCTATAAAATAAATTAAATACATGTGACAGTGGGGCTATGGAGAGATGAGAGGCACTGTTGGAGGGTAGTAGTGAGGGAATCATTGAAGATTGTAAATCATTGAAGATTGACAAAAGATTGTTGTATCCTGGTGCATAGTAAGGTCATTGTTTACTATGCTTTAAAAGCTAATACAATTTAATATATAATGACAGATGTGTTGTAAAATGCAACATTTCCCCCCAAATTTTCTTGGGGGAGATCTCCCCAAAGCCCCCTTTGTAGTGGTCAGGCTCACTCGCTGCACTTGTGCACTGTACTGGTCTGACAACATTTGCCAGAGCAGCTTTAGGTTTCCAGTCCAGCCTTGGCAGGAGCCTCGGGCGGCGAAATAAAACCAAAAAATGAAAAGTTAGTTGCAAGATACAGCACCTACCTTCCCATTAGGATTTTTCAATTTTTGTAAATATTTTTAATATAAAAATCTAAAATCTTTAGTAATTCATGTCAGTCTTTGTTTGATGTGCACACGTGTGTTTTTTTTCTTCGAATTACAGTTTTAATGTTTGAGATTTAAATCATACAAATTGGTTGGGGATCTCCAGATTCCAGTAGTGACTCAATGGGGGTCCTCAGGTGTGAAAAGTTTGGGAACCACTGGTCTAGGTAGTTGCCAGCTGTCATATTACTACAAGCATTTTTTATACATCTTTTCAGTTGTCTTTCACAATAAGTTTTCAAATCGATTACATACAGTTACCTTGTAGTGCGACATAACGCCTCTATGCTATTTCAAAGTTTCCATCAAAAATAGCATCCAAATGTCTAATAATAAACAAGGAACCAAAAATCCTAAACAACTTCTCTTCGCAAAAGCTCTCAAACAACCTAACATCGTGCCAACAAAAGGAAATACATCTTCTTCATCCAATTTGCCTCAGACTTCGCATCCTGTTACTGCACATGCATCAGCGGAGACCATGCAATGTATACTACATGAGATTTCGGGGGTCACTCGCCGGTTGGAAGGTATGGATGTCACAATCACATCTTTGGCTGATGAGACCAAGTCAATCAGAGCAGACATTGCAAGCTTTCATACCAGAGTTGAAAGTCTTGACTCTAGGCTCCTGGTAATGGAAAATCGTCTTGACTCAATTCAAAGCAAAGACCAAGATCTTCTCTTCCTTCACAGCAAAATCATTGACTAGGAAGACCACAGTAGGAGAGACAATATTTGCTTCTTTGGGTTTCCGGAACATATCGAAGGCCAAAACACTAGAGCATTTCTTTGCGATATCCTCCCAAGCCTGACTGGCATTTCTTTCACTCCACCTCTAGAAATCCAATGAGCTCACAGAATTGGTCCCCCACGTAAAGACCCTGTGGCATGTCCGGGACCGATTATTGCCTGTTTTCTCCATCATGAGCAGACAAGACAAATATTGGCTGCAGCTCGCTCACAAGGCTCCTTCTCGTTTGAGGGTCATCTAATCCACATGGCAGCTGATTGTTCTAAGGAAACAAATGAACGACGGAAAGCATTTCTCTCAATGCGACTTCAATTGAGACAGCTAGACATCAAATATGGTTTGTTTGAGCCTGCACGCTTTCGTATTACCAGAAATGGAGACTTTAAAGACTTCTATGATCCGGCACATCTGCAGAAATTTCTAGACGGTATCAAACCTCAAGACATGGAAACGCAACCCTCACAACATGACCAATTTCAATCATCCTCTTCTTTCTCCTCGCAGCCGCTGGAGTACAGACGACGAAATCTAAGCAACTCTAGGCACCGTGGTAGAGATCTGGAAAGCCCAACCGTTCCCAAGAAGATAAAAATTCTGCTTTACAATGTGTCTCTACTTTCACACAAGGGCCACAAAGAGATAAATCCAGGTCTCCTCTTAAAACTCCCTCAGACGCGGATTGAATAACTTTCTGTTATTTAATTGGCTACCCATATGCCTAGAAAAAGTTAATAGTAGACCTCGTATTGATTCCTGGTCTTCATTTATTGATATTACTACTGGAATTTATTTGTTTGCCTTTACATGTTATGGTATTCAAATATCGTTAGATGAATTATAGTCAGTTTTATTACTCTACTCTCTACTTATTCAATTTCCTATTTCTGATGTTTTCTTTTCTTATAATAGTTGCCTATTTTTCCAACATATTATAGTACATTGCAATAGTTTCTCTTTTATATTCTCATTGTTTTCTTTTAATACGATTTTCATCTATTACTCTAAATATTGCAAGTTATAGCATGCTACCATAGGCAATATTTTAATATAGTTATCCTGATATTTAATTATCTGACTATATATTTTTCATTTTTAATGCTATACATTAAGGGGCCTATGCATCAACAATGCCATTTGCGATTCCTTATTAGCGAAAAATAAGGAATCGCTAATAAGGAATAGCAAAAGGCTATGCATGTAGGAATCGCTATTCAAATAGCGATTCCTTAATATTCCTTATTACCGAATCGGTAATACCGAATCGGTAATAAGGAATACCTACCCATTCATTCCTATGGACTTGGAGGCCCATAGGAATGAATGTAAAGCCAGTCTGTATTAGCGATTCGGTATTACCGAATCGCTAATAGCGGGAGCACTTTCAAGGGTGACAGGGTGTCAAAAGGACACCCTGTTGCACCCCTGAAAATGATCTGTGCACATATGTTGCACACACACATGCTCTAAGGGCATGTGTGTGCGCAACATGAAACTTTGAAAAATGCACAAAAGTGCATTTTTCAAAGTTTTTGCAAATTACCATGCAGTTCATCTTCATTGTAATTTGCTCCCCCTATTAGCGAAATCGCTAATTTTTTAACTTTGATGCATTGCATTTAAGGAATCTCACTTTGGGATTCCTTAAATGCAATCGCTATTTAAGGAATCGGTATTTAAGGAATCCCTATTTAAAGAATCGCTATTTAAGGATTCCTTAAATAGCGATTTCTGCTTTTGGGTTGATGCATTGGGATTGGGTATTTTTTACTTAATACCGGGAGCTATTACCGAATCTGTATTTTACCGACTGGATTTTGGGTTGATGCATGAGGCTGATAATGACTTAATACCATTTTATGTCTATTTATATGCATAATGTATACTCTTTTAGGCTAGTATATGTAATTTTATTGTTAGTCTCTCTCCTCTCACTACAGTATATTCTATAGCTTCTGAATTCTCATATTGTTCTCAATCACTCTTCTGATATCTTCTATCGTCTTCATGAGTCTTTACCAATATGCTATCACGGGCTTTCTCCCTTGTACTATTATCTGCTCTCCTACTCTTTTCTCTTCTCCAACGGGGTCCTCCCCCGCGGCGGCGCTCTAGTGCGCCCAGGCCCGCGGTTGACAGTTTGGATCCCCAAATTTCTTTTATCTGTACCCTCTTCTCTCATTTTACTTTGACTTTACCCTCATTCCTTCCCTCTTCTCTTTGTTATATTCCCATCAAACAAACAACACCTTACTGCACTGCTTTATTTTATGCTGTACTAATTGTATAATTTTATTTCTTTACTCCTGATTGTTTCTATTTAACCACATATTGATGTTTTTGTGCTGAGCCAGGGTACCCCTTTTCTATCTCCTCTTCCTCCTTGTATTTTTAATTTCTCGCTCTTTTCATTTAGCTAAAGACATTGATTATTGTTTCATCAATTTTCTCCCATTGATATTGGAATTGCTTTATCATGACAAATACACACCCTTTATGTACAATCACATGGAATGTACATGGTCTCACCCATTACATTAAACGAAAGAAAGTACTCTCTTATCTCCAGTCCAAACATGTAGATGTGGCCCTACTTCAAGAAACACATTTAGACACATTAAAGTTTGATAAGCTCTGTAGTGATTGGGTGGGAAAGGTCATTCACAGTAGTATTCAAAAGGGTGAAGTCACTGATGCTGGTCCTTCCCGCAAATGTGGAGTTGCAATCCTTATTCGCAAACCACTCCCAGTTACTGTCTTAAAAACATGGTCAGATCTGGATGGGCGTTATGTATTTGCTAAACTGCGAATCGGAAATTCACACATATGTGTAGGATCTGTCTATGCTCATACGGGTACCAAAAAGTAATTCTTTCTTCAGTTGTCCCGTCTTTTAACAGAAATAAATGCATCGCAATATCTAATTGGTGGAGATTGGAATCTGACGCAAGATCCTATTCTAGATAAAACAGGCCCATTAGACGGGAAACGCTTAAGATAGGGCTTTGTTAGGTGAAATAATTTCAGATAATGGATTAGGTGACTATTGGCGCCTTAGTCATCCAACAGATTCGGAGTACACCTTCTTTTCTTCCGCCCATGGCATATTCTCTTGTTTAGATTATTTTTTGACATCATAGAAAGTTGTTCAGTTGGTCACGGAATCTCGCATCCTGGAAACTGCCCTGTCTTACCATTCCCCTGTTCTACTATCCCTTGAATTGGGGCTTTTTACACCAGGACGTAAGACCTGGCGCATGAGCATACAACGTCATAGAACTCCAAACGGCAAATCTCAATTACAATCACACCTCCAAGATTATCTTCCCACTAGTCAGGGCTCTATAGCCTCTAGCAGGACTATTTGGGCAGCATCTAAAGTCACTCTTAGGGGTCAATTAATGCGCGATGCAGCACTTGTTAATAAACAAAACGCTAAGAGACAAACTGAACTTGAACAAGATATTCAATCTTACTCTCGCTTGTACACATTATCCCCAATGTTGCAAAATCGTAAATCACTCGAACAAGTTCGCATGGCCCTAAATAGCCTTTTCACATCCAAAGCAGAGTATGCTTTGCAGAAAATGAAGGGACGGCATTATGATCAGGGTGAAAAGGCGAGAAGAATATTAGCTGCACAGTTACACCAGAGTGAGGCAGCTATGGCTATCCCGGCCATTCGGACAGCACAAGGAGATTTGTGTACAAAACCTCAAGACATTGTCAATGAGTTTGCCTCCTTTTATCAATCTCTTTACACTCCAGATAATCATATAGACTTTGATAAGATGTCTACATTTCTTACTAAGGTGGATCTCCTCTGTCTATCAGACGACGGTAGAGCTCTACTCGAAGGTGAAATCACTAAAGACGAAATTTCTCGTGCTATAGCTGGCCTACCCCATCGCAAAGCTACTGGTGAAGATGGATTCCCTGATGGATGTTATTGATGGGCAGGGCACAATGTTATCGATACTTTACATGCTGCATTCCAGGAGGCGGATAATGTATCTTCATTAGGTCCTCTCTCAAACAAAGCTATTATTGCTGTCTTACCCAAGCCCGGTAAAGAACCCCTGTTATGCAGCTATTATTGTCCCATTTCATTATTAAATTACAATATTAAAATCTTAGCTAGCATCCTAGCATCCCGTCTCTGTAAAGTTTTACCTTCCTTGATACATTATACTCAAGTTGGTTTTGTCCGGGGGCATTCCTCTCGGAATCATCTTCGCACATTAGCCCATACACTGTGGACGGCTAAACACCTCTCAGATGATGCATTAGCTCTTCAGTTGGACGCAGAAAAAGTGTTTGCCCATACCTTTTCATGGTTATGGAACGATTTGGACTGGGCAAACAATTTATAGATAAAGTATGTTTATTGTACGATAATCCTTCTGCCCTGGTGAATTGTGGTGGGTTTTTGTCTGACACATTCCTGATTCGGAGAGGGACACGCCAAGGTTGCCCTCTATCGCCCCTTCTTTTCCTCTTGGCTATGGAGCCATTAGCAGCCACCATTCATCAATCTGATAAAATTGCAGGTATCCCCCTTTCAATTGGGCATTCTAAAATCTACCTATATGCTGATGATATCCTACTTACTCTTACTCACCTCCCCAGATCTCTTTCGACTCTTCTTCAAATCATCAATGACTTTTCTTCTTTCTCGGCTTACAAGATCAATTAGGTCAAGAGTGAGGCGTTACCCATTTCTAATGGAACTACAAAAGTAGAAATACACAGATTTCCTTTTCATTGGCAACCCTCACATCTTGAGTATTTAGGCATTTTAGTTAATAAAGTTTTAGAGGAAATGGTAACAGATAACCTAACCCCTCTTATTTCTCAAATGCAGTGTGACTTAGACAAATGGAAGGCCTTAGGGCTTTCCCTTTGGGGCAGAGCCTAAGCTAATAAAATGGTCACTCTTCTGAGATTTATCTACATTCTGGGCATGCTTCCCCTCCTGATTCCCTTATCCTTGCGCCGATCAATAGATTCCAAGATTAAAACTTTTATTTGGGGTCGACTAAACCTCATCTTGCTATAACAAAATTGAAGGATCAGCAATTATATGGGGTAGCTGGCCTCCCATCCATTAAACATTATTCCCTAGCATTGCACATCTCCCAACTTTCTTATTTGTTGCCTGGAACCAAAGATGTTCCACAATGGGTTCATATAGAACGTCATCTTCTGTCCACAGATTCAGGTCTTTCTCTTTTATATGGTAGTGGTACTAGTCGTTTTGACTCTAAAAACCCAATTTTATCTGCTATGCATAAATCTTGGCAGAGAGGACATAGTTTATTAGGTTCTAACCCACGTATTCATTGCAAGGCTCCCCTTTGGAATAATTCAGGTATCCGTATTAATGGTCGCACTCTATCTTGGCCTGTGTGGCAAACAGCAGGCATTCATTGCCCGGATCAACTCCTCCATAATGGCGACTTCAAATCGTTCCACAACTAAGGGGCATATTATCAAGAACGGCGTTGAAATTATCGCCGCTTTAGCGGCAGGAAACTGCAGCTAAAGCGGCGATAATGGGCTTGATAATATGCCCTTGAGAATTTCAATAGAAGCCCAGGTTCACACCAGAATATGAGCTTCTATTGGAATTCTCAAGGGCATATTATCAAGCCCATTATCGCCGCTTTGGCGGCAGTTTCCTGCCGCTAAAGCAGCGATAATTTTAACGCCGTTCTTGATAATATGCCCCCAGGTGAGAAATGTAACCTTCCTACACAACACTCTTCCAAGTATCTTCAGCTCCCACAATGTTTGAAGAACCATTTAGGACCACCCCCTTGGTCATTGCATACGTCTCCAATATTGTCCTATCTAAATACATGGGGAAAACTTAAAGGAGTGATTTCCGGTCTCTACAAAACCTTTACATCTCATCTTTTTTCTAAACCCCTCTCTCATGATCTTCAATGTAAATGGCAATCTCGCTTATCAGCCTCTTATACAGACAGCGAATAGGAACAGCTTCTAGAAAATTTGCATAAAGGAGCTCGTGAAGTAAGGCTCAAATTCTGTTTATTCAAAATGTTACATGATTGGCACTGGTCGCCAGTCAAATTACATAAAGCTGGTCTACTTCCCCACACCACCTGCTGGAGATGCTCCAATTCTGGATGTGATATAACTCACATTGTTTGTGAATATCCAAGTATACATTCTTTTTGGAATTATATTGTAACTACCTTGCACTCCATAATGCCCCTACACCTACCACTCATGCCAGCCAATATTCTCCTACATGACTTACGACACTTCCCAAAGCTCTCCAAGCCACAGCCTCGTCTTTTTCACACTGCGTTGGCAACAGCTAAAATATGTATTTTACATCATTGGAAATCATCTTCGCCACCCTCCCAGGAAGAATGGTTGGTAGCCATGATACAAACGGCTTCACATGAAAGAACAACCTATAATCTTCAAGATCAAGCTGATATATTTCTTCAGACGTGGTCACCCTTTCTAAAAACCAAAGCTGTTGATTCTTCTGTCTCTCTCACTTCTTCTAACGCACCTAATCAAGTAGACTAATTTATTTTATACATCCTTATCCATCTGTTTTATGGTTTATTCTACCCCTTTCATTCTTTTTTTCTCTACTTCTCTTCCTTTTTTCTTTGTATCCTGGCTCATTCCCCTACATTTCCATTCTCCTACATTTTCATACATTATTCCTTCTGTTTTATATTAAATTATGATATTCCCTTTTATCCCCATTATACTTTGTTTTAATTTTTGCAAGGTAAGTATTACCCTGTGATAACATTTATCTACGTTATTTACATATGTGCTAATCCTCACTCTTTATACAAATTTATTCCCTCCCCTATGTCATTTCCTTCTTCTTTCTACTGGCTTACTTTCTATCTATTTGTCTATTTAAATATGTATTCATAATATGCCTATTCATATATGTTATTTATGCATGATCTATTTAAATCACAAATTTCATGTATGTATTACCGTTGTTTTACTTTTCAGATTTTGTCAGATATTATCAATCTTCTTGCTTTTTTTATTCTTTTGATGTATTCTCATTGTAAAATTCAATAAAAAATGTCAACACAAAAAAAAGAAAGTATAATGTTAAATGTTTTGCCTGAAATCCTCACTTATAGGAGATGTCCCAACTAGGCTTTTCTCTTGCCTGCTGTCTCCTCGTCTGTATACCCTGCTGCGGCTGGTGGGTTCCCTATTAACCTCAGCTGAACAGATGTACATTCCTTAGACCTAATTAACTTTGTAGAGTAGGATCAACCATGAGTGGCCACGTTTTGTTTAATTCCTTGGTTGTTTCCCTCTCCCCTTTTTTCCCTTCTCTCCCCTCCTGCTTGTTTCGCTCACAATTTTTACATGAGTATTGTATTGGATGGAATAAATGTACCAACTCTGTGAATGCATTCTGTTCCATTGGAATGCCTGTTGTAAACCTCAATAAAGGTTGTTTAGTAAAAAAAAAAAAATATTTTTTACCTGAAATCAACAGGACAAAAAATAATGCAGGTCTGCTTGGGGTTTAATCGAGAAGTGTATATCGTAACCTCATTGATAATTTGCCCTATAGAAATAAAAATTGTTCAGGTGAGCCAAAATGGTAATGTGGTTAAATTAGATCTTGCATTATAGTTTTATATGACTCCATCATTAGAGAGACATATAGTGATCAAGTATATTTGTTATAATGCTTGCTATACAGTAAACCTTTGTGAATACTTTGAACTGATTTGCAAGAATCTCCACTATGTTGTGTTTGTTTGCTTTCCCATCAATATAGTGAGGGATGAATGTGAGGGGGGTTTTGAGATAAGAATTCTGTGGGTTTGCCTAATTTTCTTATGTGTTTTTTTACCTGTACACAATGTGTACATATTGCGAGACCTACATTCTCTGAGAAGACTGAACAAATGTATCTACTTCATCTTGCCTTGTCCCGTCTTGTTAATCTTCCCTTCTTCTCCCTTAGGAGTATGCATGCTCTTTTATCGCAAGCACTGAGATCCTTGCATAACAGATCTAATGATATGCCAGGTATACATTATAAAAAGTACCATACATTCACGGTCATTTGGTCCTATAACCATTTGAAACACAAAGTACAGATGATAGTTCTTAAACTGAAGTAAAACTCCAACCAAAAATAACAACCATTTTTTTACTCACTACAAAAGGATTTCAACCCAAGGCAGTAGCTAGAAAAATAAAATGCCCCCCACTTTGAACCACATGACAATAATCATGTGATCAAAGTGAGAGACCCGACCATTTCTATGCAGGCCTTTGAGAATTGTCTGCCCTCTCCCGAGCAGAAAGCAGTGAAACATTATGCTTTTACAGCACAATTTTATAGATTTCACAATGCAACCTTTCCTGCTTTCTTCCCTGCCATCTTACAACTACGCTATCTTTTGTTCTATTGTCTTTCTTTTCTTTTTTCAAACTCATTTATTTATTGAATAAGGAGTGGCTCTGGGTGGGGGTGAGGGGGGACAACCATTAATTATCAGAGGAGCTGGTGATCCAAGAGCCCCAGGCAAATTTGGCAAAACCAGTGGTGTGCCCCATTCACAGGTTGGTTAAGGTAAGGAACCTCACCCAGGAGAAGGACATGTTCTTTCCTTTTATTCCTCATTAATATTTTCCTTCTCTATTTCTCTTTGTCTTTTACTCATTCCTTCTATCTTTTTATCTTGTTTTCCTTCGTTATATTATTTTCTTTTCTTCTTTATAGTATTCTTTCTTTCTCTCCACTCTCTTTTAAGTCCTTTCCATCTTGCTTTCCTTCTGTCCATTTTTCTTTCCTTCGATCTCGCCTTCTTCCTACCCGTTTGCCCTTTTTTATTTCATTTTCTTTGCTTCTGCCCCCTTTTCTTCTTTTGCCACTTTCTTCATTCATTGTTTTATTCCAAACTTATCTTCCTGCCCTTCCTTCCGACCCCTCATTTCATTATGCCTTTTCCTCTTTAAGTCTTTCTTTCTCTTCTGTTTTCCTTCCTTGCATTACCCTTATTTTTCCCTCTCTTTCTCATTCCTCTTTTTCAGACTTTTTCTTGAATATTTCATTTGGTTTTCCTACTTTTCTTCCTTTTTTCCCTCCTTCTACTTTTCTTTTATAATTTTGTGAATACTTTCTTTACTTACTGCCACCTTTCTTTCTTTGTCTTACTTTCTTTCCCTCTATTTGTATCTTTCTTCCCCCTTTCTTTTTCTCTTCCCTCCTTTCTGCCTTCATTTCCTTCCTTTGTTGGTTTGTGCCTTCTATCATCTGCTGTGCTTTTTTTCTTTCTGACTATTTTCCTTCTTTGCAGTCATATTTTTCTTTTTTTTTCATGTTCTATCACTCCCTCAGCCTCTTATATATTTTTGTCATTGTCATAATTTATTTTTCTTTCTGTTTCCCTTTGGCATCCCTTTGACCGACCCCACGGCTTTGCTATGTATCTTCTTTACTTTAATATTTATTAGCTTTGGATGTTATCTTGTGACCTGTATATCACATATAAAAGACAACAACTGGCAATAAAAAACAAGTTATTCCATCACTGGTAAAGTGGGGTTTTCCCTTGGTTAAACCACCCAGTCAAGAGACGTAAAATCAATGATTACCTGTATAAATTAACAGGGGACATTATCTTGTCTCAAGAAAGCAAAAGTGGAGAAAAAGAGGTAAATTCCTTTGTGAATAAGTGGATATGTGAGGTGTCCTACTCCCCAGCAGGAGAAAAGACAAATGGTGTACTTACTTTAGTAGCTAAAAAGCCAACATCAGGATAATCTGTAATAAAAGAGAATAGAAAGTTAGATGGATTATATCCAAAATGAGTAAGGAGAAAAAAACATTTTATATGGCCAATATATATGCATCTTATGGTGACCAAAAAGAATTCTAGGAAGACTTGGATACAACTATGGGCTCAGTCCTAGATGATGCGTTGACAATAATGGATTGCACTACTGACAAATCATCTACATATAAATACCGACCACCTAAATCACATAGGCTGGTGTTTATGCTTAAAATACAACTTAAAGGAAACCTGGAGGGTACAACACCCTGATACAGCTGATTTCATTTTCTTTTTGTGGACTCACCAATAGCACTGTAGAACAGACTACCTAATGATCTCCAGTAATCATACACATTGCATTTAAGTAACCAGAACCCAGACACATACCAGACCGTGTGTGGATCACTTTCTCACTTATTTGGGATGCTCCAGTTCCTAAACATAATCTTTGGTGAATGAATGACTACACAATAAATGTCCCTGACCATAGAAGTAAACTAAGAAAATAAATAATTGAATTTCTTGATAACAATTCCACCTCTGACACATCACCTCTCTCTAGATGTGAGGTACTGAAGGCCACTAATAGAGGCTCACTGATAAATATCAGATCATATATGAATAAAACAACAAATGTATCTCTTGGCATACTGGGAAAAGATATTAAAACAACTGAATTTCAACATAAACAACCTAACAAGACTATAGTGAATAGTAATTTGTTAACAAGATTAAATAATAAAAAATATGAACATAATAGAATTTTGAGCAGGGGGCAGTTATATGGATTCATAAACAACAGAGCTAGACTCTGTAAAGTCAATAATGAAGGAAAAATATTAGCATCATAAATTAAATTTAAACAAAAAAAATCCTTATATCTAAGAGAAAAGATAAAGAAGGCAATACACAACTTAACCTGGGAAGAATTGGTGGAATTTTTTAAGAGTTCTATCCAGATTTGTATGACAATAATAAACATATGAGCCCTGAGACATGTAAAGAATATCTTGATAAACAACATTTCCCATCCATGTCTAATGAAGGGTATATATATTTCTAGCCTCATCTATATCAGCAGATCTCACAAAGCACCAGGACCAGATGGTTTCACAATGCTATTTTATAAACATTTCCGCTCTACTAATGAGGAAATTACCGGTACACTGGTAGAAGCAGTGATAACAGTAATTCCAAAAGAGGATAAATATTCACCCCTTCTTAAAAATTACAAACCAATTTCATTAGTAAATATAGACTGCAAAATATATGCCATAATTCTTGCCAGTCAGTTGGATAACTTAATACCTAAACTGATTAACCCTCCACAAGTAGATTTTGTTAACAACCGACTTTCCAACGACAAAATAGGATTATTCTGTCATGGCATAGAAAAAACGAATTCAAAAGATTCACCAACAGGTGCTATTGCCCTTGACGCTGAAAAGGCTGTCGGTATGGAGCATGGACATTTCTAAAATCAATGCTTCACAAATTTTACTTGGGGGAGGATTTCTTTATAATGGTTATGGGCTTGCATGCAAAGTCTCAAGTTAGGGTGGTATTGGATGGTATACTATCAAGCTAGTTTGACCTTGAGCAAGCTAGAAGACAGGGTTACCCACTTTGTCCTGCATTGTTTTTTTCTGGTTAATAAACCATTATTGCAATTCATAAAAGAAAATGATGATATTGCAGAAAGAACATTTGGTGTATAACCATGATATAACCATGAAGGCAGCCATATATGAGGATGTTATTCTAAGTTTTTCCAAAAAGGCAGAAACATCTATTCAAGCAGTATCTTCAGTATTGCACAGACTGGAGTGTGAATAGTATGTGTTACCCCTCCAGAGGTCAATGCTTTCCCTACTGTTGAAGAGACTGGAATGGGAATAGTAAATGTTAACCATCTGCAGCCCAATGTTTTCCCTACTGTTGCACAGACTGGATGTTACGCATTAATTGCTCAAGCGTGCCTTTACGTGGGTCCCGACATGCAAGAGGGTGTGTCACAAGATTCCCCTGCGTCGGAATCCACACGCAGAAGCGTGAGAACTACAATTCCCATGAGGCATAGCATGTTGACGCTGTGCGTGGAGGGAGTCCGTCTATTAAATTGAAGACGGACTGCGGAACAATGTTGGATATTCTTCCCGGTTTCCGATCAAGGAAGGACGTCGTCTTGCCTGCTGGTGTGGTAAGGGTGCTCTACACCACTCGCCCTTTCTCCTTGTTACTTTCCTGCATTGACGGGGAGGCCCTCATCGCACTTACAGTGCGTTGGGACAGCATTTCCTGCTCCGCTGTTCAACGCACAGACTCCCTTATCTCTCGCCCTCACCTATTTATGTTGAGCCTCTCCGGTTCGGCTTGACCTTTTATTTTGGCTTTGCCCCCATACTGTGGAGCATTCCACACATTGCTTAATGCCCTTAAGACTTTTGTTCAAATCCTGCAAATAGAGAATAGGCTAGTGGTTCCCTCTATATTACCTCTGACATTTACACATGCTTTACGGAGAGATTTACTCAGGACCATTTACTGTTGGTGAGGATTTGCTCGGATTTGGCTGTTTGGTCTTCAACACAGAACATTGGAATAGCATGTCTTTCTTGTACTTATGAATTGTAGTAACTACAAGGAATTGCTGGATAAGTCTTTTATACGTTTGCTGTCTTTTGGCTCTATTTAACAGGGGTGATTTCCAGAGCGGTACTGGACTATGCTCAACCCCTGTGATGACATATGGAGTCGATAAAGGATAGGGCATATTGTGGGAACAAGCCTTACTTCCTTAGCTTATGTTCTTGGCATGTATTATTATGCTTGTGATGTTATAGAGTTATTCTGTCCATATATATATATATATATATATATATATATATATATATATCCACTCTCCAGAATGCTCCTTCTGACTGCTGAGACCCGAGGGAGTTGGCGCACACGCCGGCGGAACACGCCGGAAATCCAGTATTCAACAAATATCCAATATTGTGCGCTCTCAGTATCAAAGAATCCACAAGACAATGCGGTAAAGGGGTGTTTATTCACCCCTTTACCGCATTGTACTAGAATTACCAGATGTAGCAACATGTAATTGCAAGTTGTAATTTCAACCTTCAAGTATTTGATTATGTATTCTAATCATTTTAATCTCTTTGTATATTTCTATTTCAGGAGGAAAGGAAGGGGCCCCAACACCGGCACTCACTTTGCACGGGCATCCTACCCTTTTCCCCTTATCATCACTGTCATCACCACTAGTACTGTGAGAATGGGCATATAAGAACTTTGGACCACTATCTGTCTACCAACACGGTCAGCCCCACTTGGGGAACACATACTCTGTTCCATCTCCACTTCAAACAATTGTATTGCTCATTGAGGTTCATTTGTTATTATTCCTTGTCTGGAGAGAGGAGAATAAGGGTATATGGGCACTTGCTCGTTCATTCTGCATGGTCGAGATCATATATGAGGCGACCATGTTACTTTTAAGAATGCCCAGACTATTTCTTTGGGGTCACGTATTCCTTTTGACATCCGTATTGTTGTGGATCGTGTGGTATTGGATGAATTTCACATGGTCATATGACACGTGTCCACCATGATCATATCCTGGAGACAACAATTTTTGTTTGGATTGACATATTGCACGTTTGTGTATACTGGCACTAGCCGTTTATCATGTTTATTACATTTAATTTGTGGAATTGGTGAGATTATTATCAACATTCTGACAATGTATTTATGTTGCAATTTGCATATTTTCACATTTTATTAGGAGACCATGATGCCATCTGCCATAATATTTGCCACACCTTCATTAATGCTTTTAGACTCAGATGTATAGCACTGTATTTCAGTAACGTTTTAGACCATTCAAAGATGTCTGCCGTAGTCACAAGGCACGATTTGCAGTGGTCCCTTGTTCATGTTTATAGCCCACAAGTACTTATTCAGTCCACCAATATTCACGTGATCAAGACTCTTGTAGTTGAAACGCGTTGTGAATAAACACCCCTTTACCGCATTGTCTTGTGGATTCTTTGATACTGAGAGCGCACAATACATATATATATATATATATATATATATATATATATATATATATATATTCACTGAAAAAACCATAGGTTTCAAACATGTTATAGTTAGGGATTAGCATTTAAAAAACCTTGCAAATTCACTGAAAAAATCATAGGTTTCACACACGTTATAGTTAGGAATTGGCATTTAAAAAACCTTAGAAATTCAATGAAAAAAACCAAAGGTTTCACACATGTTATAGTTAGCTGGACATTTCACTCGTAAAAAACCAATGAAATTTCCCCGTTATAGTTAGTTCAGCTAACTATAACTCGCGCGCCCGCAATGCACTACTGATGACGTCACATATTACATCACTCATGACATGGTCACTGACATCACTCATGACATCACTGATGACATCTCAAATGACATCACTGATGACATCATCCTTGTGATTGTGTGTTTTTCTGAAAATTAAATATGTTTTATATTTATGTATATCACAAGGTCAATGGAAGAATAAAATGGTATATAAGTGTCTAAATGGATGCTTTTTTAAAAAAAAAATTTAGTGTAACTGACTGATTAAGTGTATCATAGTGAATACATGGCTTACTGAGTAATCTTTAAATATGAAAATATCTGTATCAGTTTCTTACTTTGTGTATAAGTGGCTGCATGGGTTGGTGAGTAGCTACATCAGTGTCTATATAGGTTATTAGTTGGTTTTTTGTCAGTATGAGTGTCTGAGTGTCTGTATGGTTCGGTGGGGGGTATTACGTAGTGCATAGGTGCATGAATGAGTGACTCACTGTTTGTATGTGTTGAAGACAGCATGTGTGCAGGACTGTATGGGTGGATGAGTGTGTGCATGGGTGTGTTAGTGAGTGAATGACTGTCTCAATAGTGTCTCCATGAGTAACTACATATGTTTTATACTAGTATAAGTGACTATTGGTGTATATAAGTGAGTATATGTGAGAGTGAGAGATTGAAAGAGTTCCTGTATGAATAAGTATGTGTTTCTATAAGTGATTGTTTAAAAGACTAAGTATGTGTACGTTTCTGTAGAAGTAGGTGTGGTCGAGTGTGTATAACTGTATATGCAAGTAAATGGATGTTTGATTCTTTATTAGCATGAGTGACTATGTGTGTGAGTAACTCTATGGATGAGTGGCGTTGTGTAACAGGATGTATAGGTGTATGAATACATATGATGAGTGAGTACATGTATGAGTGACTGTAGAGGACTGTTGGTGAATGAGTGGATGTGTATGTGGTTCTTAGAATTACTGAATAGGTTGTAGTAACTGATATTGATATGTTCATTATTTTGAACATTTTAGTTTCTATTTTTGAATGTGTGTATTAAAGGTTATATTAGGGGAAGAAGAGGTCTGCTACTCTTTCACAAGGATGATGTCATCAGTGATGTCATCAGTGATGTCATTTGAGATGTCATCAGTGATGTCATGAGTGATGTCAGTGACCATGTCATGAGTGATGTAATATGTGACGTCATCAGTAGTGCATTGCGGGCGCGCGAGTTATAGTTAGCTGAACTAACTATAACGGGGAAATTTCATTGGTTTTTTACGAGTGAAATGTCCAGCTAACTATAACATGTGTGAAACCTTTGGTTTTTTCATTGAATTTCTAAGGTTTTTTAAATGCCAATTCCTAACTATAACGTGTGTGAAACCTATGGTTTTTTCAGTGAATTTGCAAGGTTTTTTAAATGCTAATCCCTAACTATAACATGTTTGAAACCTATGGTTTTTTCAGTGAATTTGCAAGGTATTTAAAATGCTAATTTCTAACTATAACGTGTGTGAAACCCATGGTTTTTTCTGGGATTTTGTACGGTTTTTTAAATGCAAATTTTTTTTTGTCATTTTTTGTAAGCCTTTGTATAAAAAAATATATGTACTATATCCTGCATTATGGAAAGGTTTTTTTTTTTTTATGCATTTTTTTCCGTGCGCGTACGGTAAACTGACGGTACGCGCTTCGAGGATACGCGTATGGTAAGCTGACGCTACGCACTCTGGACGTCATTAGTACAGCGCGCCTACGTGATACGTGCGTGGCGTACGCGTACACCCGGAAGCAACGTCGCGGTTACGCGGGGGCGTGTAATTCGCATGCGCGAGTGTGACGTACGCGCTTCGTAAGCGCACCGTAAGCGTCACGTGCGCGCACGGTAGGTCATGTGACTTACAAAGAACACTTTTTATTGGTTGAAATTACTTTCACTTCCAGAAACTTCCCACACCACACCCATTCCCCTCATTACTGCTTGAAAGAACACTTTTCATTGGTTGAAACTACTTTCTGTTCCAGATTCTTCCCACACCACACCCATTCCCCTCATTTCTGCTTGTGATTCTCTAGGAGCAGGAGCTGGATTGACATTGGGATACAATGGCAGAACAGCACACCTCTTCTGAGAGTGAGGCTAGCAGCACCACCATGATCCAGAGAAGGAGGAAACAAAAGACTTCTTTTGTATGGGAGTATTTCACTTTTCCAGAGGGGGAGAAAAAGGTGAATGCTCAATTGGTCACTTGCATACTTTGTGGTCGTGTTTTATCAAGAGGAAATCCAAGGAAGAAATATTCCTTTGGAAATCACTCTATGAAGAGACACCTCCAGGACAGACACCCAAGGACCTTTGCTCGACATACTGGAGAAAACTCTTCAGTAAGTCACCAGAGCCCAGCCTCAGATGCTCAGCCGAGTACATCATCGGGAGCTCAGCTGAGCCCTTCCTCTGTTGTTAGAGCATCACCTTCTTCTTTTCCTGTGGACATCAACCCTCGATTTGGGAGGGTTGAAATGAGGTGTACAAGATGTGGTGGTCTTATTGTTTTTGGGGAGATCAGTCTTCCCCTTATTAACAATAAGATAGACCAGCATGTTTGTAGACGCTCATAATACTCCCATTCTTTCTTTCCTCCATCCCTGTATGAACCCAACGGCTCTTATAAGAGCCAACCTTACCTCTCAACTTTTTTTTATTTTTTCTTTGAAACTTTTTTTTTTTTTTTTTACCGTACGCGCACGGTAAGTGTATTTTTATTTTTTTTTGTAAAACAAAACCCACTAAAAATCAATTACCACATCTCAAGATCCTTGAGAAATTAATAACTAATTTTTAAAAATCTTTTTGAGATAAAGTGGAAGAAAGAGACCTTCTAATTTCTCATGTTTTCACATTAGTCACAAAACGAAATTTCTTTGCCATTTTGAAAGCACACTTACTACTCTTTTTTTTGGCAAGTGATAAACACTTTTACAGACTGACACATTTTGAATCCACTTTTCAGATTCTTAAAACAGCACATGTCCAAACTGCTTTTTCAGACTAGCACCATGTGTAATCTGGCTGACTGCCTACACTCCAGCAAAGGCAACCAGCCTTACTGATGCTGTATGTATTTGCATTACTGAGTCCAACCTCAAACCCTTAAAGTATTCTTTATTTTTACCAGTACACCTTAATTTATCTTGAAAACATAGTCCATATTATTTTACATGTTCCTCACATTTAAATTTCTCCCAAAACAGAAAATAATAAACACAACTTCAACAAAAGGAATTCCATTTCTATTATTCATTTCTTAATTTATCATATACATCCCCTCTCAAACTCTAAACTCACCTTTAAAATTAGTTAGCTGTGAAAGAAATGTGGCACTCAAACAGCAGATTATCAGAGCCAGGATCTCTGTTCTTTACACCTCTCTCCTCTCAGCAGAACCAGATAATGGCAAACTTTCCCTCTCTTTTTCCACACATATACATGTTAATTTCAAATCTCAGTGCTTCCCCCTTTTTTTCAAATGTAATCACACATTTCTATTGGTTGAAAACCAACCCTTTTCCAAAAGTACCCTTCCCCCAACTTGACTTCTGCCTGCTACCATAGCAACAGCTCATGGAACACTGCTGTGTGGAGTTAGGTCAGAAGTTCACCAAACAATGTTTCAATTCCACAGAGCAAGAGTGCTTAACTTTTCAAACCTAACAGCAAATCCATAGTACTGTTCTTTGGTAACACATTTTTCTGTACCAATACAAAACATGCTTCTATTAATTTACACATGCAGCCTAGTTTTTATTCTAGAATGGTATGAAACAGCCAATCAGTTCTTTTTTTTAATGAAAAAAATATGTATGCCTCCATTTCCAAACTGTCTTTCATTTCTTTTTACCATTCTACTGAATTACACCTCCTGAGTGCATCCAGTTCTCCTTGGAAGATGTTCACAGTGTGGATTGTAGGGCACAGCTATGTCTTCTGGAGTGAAAAGTATGCAGAGAAAACAGGTATGGTGAGAGACCTTGCTTTGCCAAATGTAGACATTAAATGGATTGGTCAGAGAGGGTTAAAGTGGCACCAATTGATGCCATTGGTGAAATCCTTCATGCAAATCCAACACCCTGACCTCATAATAGTGCACTGTGGTGGCAATGACCTAGGCACTTTGACTGGGGTAGGTCTGGAAATGCTTATGAAGGACACCTTTGCACAACTGTTTTCACTTTTCGCTGAAACTGCCTTTGTGTTTTCTAACATATGCCAAAGGCAAAAATGGAACTGGTCCAATCATTTCTGTCCGCAGATTGACAAAGCAAGAAAGCACATCAACAAATCTGTTTCTGCTTTCCTCCGTGACTATGGTATGGGTTCCATTTACCACAACAACTTGCGTTACGACATGCAAGACATTTATAGAGGAGATGGTGTGCACTTCAATGATGAAGGGAACAGAGTCTTCCTCTTGAACCTTAGACTCTCCATCGGTACTTACTTGTAGGTACCACTAAAAAATCACTTCATAAACACAACGGCTCTTTTTAGAGCCCCCTAATATCTAAACTCTTAAATCTGAATTTTATTTCTTTTTTTATTTTTTTTTCTACCGTACGCGTACGGTAAGCTTACCGTAAGCTTACCGTACGCGTACCCCGCGATTTTTTTTAAAAAATAATAAATGTTTTCTTTGAACTTTTCTGTCCTTCTTTGACCCCCTTACAAATGTTAGGGGGTCTGTAACTCTCCTCCTTGCCCCCTTTTCAAGATATCACTCTTTTTTTTCTGAGTGAAACACACGAAATGGCGGCCGCCGCTTCCTGGTTTCGACCGATTCGAATGTTTACTAAGATCTAACAGCCAATCAGAATCGCGCTCGCGCACGCCACCGTACACGCACGGTAAGCGCACCGTAAGCGCACGGTAAGCTGCCACAGATATATATATTGATTTAAAGGCTATTTTCTCAGATTCTACTGAACAGATTTACACCAAACCTACAAAAGGCACTTCCTTGACCTGGGGACTACCTCTCTGCCAAATTACATTAAATTCTGTTCAGCCGTTCGGGCTGTAGCCCTGTCTAAAGGTCCTATGGAAAATTGCATGGGAAAAACGCGTTTTGGGACCCCCCTTTTATCTCAGCCCCCGCTTGACGAATCCCCCCCGAGACTTTCAGGGTAGGAGCGGAGCGTAGCGCCCCACCTATTTTGAAAAATTCGCGAGGATTCGTCGACCGGCGCCAAAGTTATTCAAAATAGAATGTTGCGGATTTCCTATGGAAACGTGGTCCTAACTATAACTACCTACTGGCGACCGCCAGTAGGTAATATATATATATATATATATATATATATATATATATATATATATATATATATGAAGAAAACACAGTCCTGATGCAGTCTTCTCTCGCAAAAACAGGTACAGACCACAGCGTATCAAGTAATATATATATATATATCATGTGATCAAGGCCGTGGTAATGCGGCCGAAACGCGTCATGCTGATCGACTTGGAATAAATTTGCACTAATTATACTTTACAGCGTGCTGTGGTCTGTACCCGTTTCCGCCTACTGCTGGAGTTTGGGAACCTGTTCTCTTCCTTTTTTTATATATATATATATATATATATATATATATTCACCAAGATTTCCCCCAGATACGAGGCCGCACTCCAAACAGGTTGGAAACACTCCTTTATTCGACAAGCACAGGCAGCTTCTCATCCCTTCTTTTAGTCCCAAAGGCCTGACGCGTTTCAGGGAATTCATTTCCCTTTCCTCAGAGGCCAAAAATGCAGCAACTTAAGAAATACGTGCACTGCACTGTCCCATGCACGATGTCAAACTCGCCTCCGGTGTGCTACTTCCGGTGTGCTCGTTTTATATCCCCTGATGTGAGGTGCATGCTGGGACCTGCAGTAAATTTCATTCATACCCTCCGGTGGGTGTACCCTTCAATGGGTTAATTGCTCATTTTGCACTTTCAAGGATAAAAATTAATTCGCTCTTCAGTGAAGTCCCTGAATGAGATTCTGTCTGTGCAATTTAAACATCACCTGTTCTGCCGATCACGAGGGACATTATTTCCTTCGCGCAGACCCAAGAACAATCCGGGCGGTGCGTTGCCTCCACGGCCGGGAGCGCCATGATTTATGTCTTCACCAAGATTTCCCCCAGATACGAGGCCACACTCCAAACAGGTTGGAAACACTCCTTTATTCGACAAGCACAGGCAGCTTCTCATCCCTTCTTTTAGTCCCAAAGGCCTGACGCGTTTCAGGGAATTCATTTCCCTTTCCTCAGAGGCCAAAAATGCAGCAACTTAAGAAATACGTGCACTGCACTGTCCCATGCACGATGTCAAACTCGCCTCCGGTGTGCTACTTCCGGTGTGCTCGTTTTATATCCCCTGATGTGAGGTGCATGCTGGGACCTGCAGTAAATTTCATTCATACCCTCCGGTGGGTGTACCCTTCAATGGGTTAATTGCTCATTTTGCACTTTCAAGGATAAAAATTAATTCGCTCTTCAGTGAAGTCCCTGAATGAGATTCTGTCTGTGCAATTTAAACATCACCTGTTCTGCCGATCACGAGGGACATTATTTCCTTCGCGCAGACCCAAGAACAATCCGGGCAGTGCGTTGCCTCCACGGCCGGGAGCGCCGTGATTTATGTCTTCACCAAGATTTCCCCCAGATACGAGGCCGCACTCCAAACAGGTTGGAAACACTCCTTTATTCGACAAGCACAGGCAGCTTCTCATCCCTTCTTTTAGTCCCAAAGGCCTGACGCGTTTCAGGGAATTCATTTCCCTTTCCTCAGAGGCCAAAAATGCAGCAACTTAAGAAATACGTGCACTGCACTGTCCCATGCACGATGTCAAACTCGCCTCCGGTGTGCTACTTCCGGTGTGCTCGTTTTATATCCCCTGATGTGAGGTGCATGCTGGGACCTGCAGTAAATTTCATTCATACCCTCCGGTGGGTGTACCCTTCAATGGGTTAATTGCTCATTTTGCACTTTCAAGGATAAAAATTAATTCGCTCTTCAGTGAAGTCCCTGAATGAGATTCTGTCTGTGCAATTTAAACATCACCTGTTCTGCCGATCACGAGGGACATTATTTCCTTCGCGCAGACCCAAGAACAATCCGGGCGGTGCGTTGCCTCCACGGCCGGGAGCGCCGTGATTTATGTCTTCACCAAGATTTCCCCCAGATACGAGGCCGCACTCCAAACAGGTTGGAAACACTCCTTTATTCGACAAGCACAGGCAGCTTCTCATCCCTTCTTTTAGTCCCAAAGGCCTGACGCGTTTCAGGGAATTCATTTCCCTTTCCTCAGAGGCCAAAAATGCAGCAACTTAAGAAATACGTGCACTGCACTGTCCCACGCACGATGTCAAACTCGCCTCCGGTGTGCTACTTCCGGTGTGCTCGTTTTATATCCCCTGATGTGAGGTGCATGCTGGGACCTGCAGTAAATTTCATTCATACCCTCCGGTGGGTGTACCCTTCAATGGGTTAATTGCTCATTTTGCACTTTCAAGGATAAAAATTAATTCGCTCTTCAGTGAAGTCCCTGAATGAGATTCTGTCTGTGCAATTTAAACATCACCTGTTCTGCCGATCACGAGGGACATTATTTCCTTCGCGCAGACCCAAGAACAATCCGGGCGGTGCGTTGCCTCCACGGCCGGGAGCGCCGTGATTTATGTCTTCACCAAGATTTCCCCCAGATACGAGGCCGCACTCCAAACAGGTTGGAAACACTCCTTTATTCGACAAGCACAGGCAGCTTCTCATCCCTTCTTTTAGTCCCAAAGGCCTGACGCGTTTCAGGGAATTCATTTCCCTTTCCTCAGAGGCCAAAAATGCAGCAACTTAAGAAATACGTGCACTGCACTGTCCCATGCACGATGTCAAACTCGCCTCCGGTGTGCTACTTCCGGTGTGCTCGTTTTATATCCCCTGATGTGAGGTGCATGCTGGGACCTGCAGTAAATTTCATTCATACCCTCCGGTGGGTGTACCCTTCAATGGGTTAATTGCTCATTTTGCACTTTCAAGGATAAAAATTAATTCGCTCTTCAGTGAAGTCCCTGAATGAGATTCTGTCTGTGCAATTTAAACATCACCTGTTCTGCCGATCACGTGGGACATTATTTCCTTCGCGCAGACCCAAGAACAATCCGGGCGGTGCGTTGCCTCCACGGCCGGGAGCGCCGTGATTTATGTCTTCACCAAGATTTCCCCCAGATACGAGGCCGCACTCCAAACAGGTTGGAAACACTCCTTTATTCGACAAGCACAGGCAGCTTCTCATCCCTTCTTTTAGTCCCAAAAGCCTGACGCGTTTCAGGGAATTCATTTCCCTTTCCTCAGAGGCCAAAAATGCAGTAACTTAAGAAATACGTGCACTGCACTGTCCCATGCACGATGTCAAACTCGCCTCCGGTCTGCTACTTCTGGTGTGCTCGTTTTATATCCCCTGATGTGAGGTGCATGCTGGGACCTGCAGTAAATTTCATTCATACCCTCCGGTGGGTGTACCCTTCAATGGGTTAATTGCTCATTTTGCACTTTCAAGGATAAAAATTAATTCGCTCTTCAGTGAAGTCCCTGAATGAGATTCTGTCTGTGCAATTTAAACATCACCTGTTCTGCCGATCACGAGGGACATTATTTCCTTCGCGCAGACCCAAGAACAATCCGGGCGGTGCGTTGCCTCCACGGCCGGGAGCGCCGTGATTTATGTCTTCACCAAGATTTCCCCCAGATACGAGGCCGCACTCCAAACAGGTTGGAAACACTCCTTTATTCGACAAGCACAGGCAGCTTCTCATCCCTTCTTTTAGTCCCAAAGGCCTGACGCGTTTCAGGGAATTCATTTCCCTTTCCTCAGAGGCCAAAAATGCAGCAACTTAAGAAATACGTGCACTGCACTGTCCCATGCACGATGTCAAACTCGCCTCCTGTGTGCTACTTCCGGTGTGCTCGTTTTATATCCCCTGATGTGAGGTGCATGCTGGGACCTGCAGTAAATTTCATTCATACCCTCCGGTGGGTGTACCCTTCAATGGGTTAATTGCTCATTTTGCACTTTCAAGGATAAAAATTAATTCGCTCTTCAGTGAAGTCCCTGAATGAGATTCTGTCTGTGCAATTTAAACATCACCTGTTCTGCCGATCACGAGGGACATTATTTCCTTCGCGCAGACCCAAGAACAATCCGGGCGGTGCGTTGCCTCCACGGCCGGGAGCGCCGTGATTTATGTCTTCACCAAGATTTCCCCCAGATACGAGGCCGCACTCCAAACAGGTTGGAAACACTCCTTTATTCGACAAGCACAGGCAGCTTCTCATCCCTTCTTTTAGTCCCAAAGGCCTGACGCGTTTCAGGGAATTCATTTCCCTTTCCTCAGAGGCCAAAAATGCAGCAACTTAAGAAATACGTGCACTGCACTGTCCCATGCACGATGTCAAACTCGCCTCCGGTGTGCTACTTCCGGTGTGCTCGTTTTATATCCCCTGATGTGAGGTGCATGCTGGGACCTGCAGTAAATTTCATTCATACCCTCCGGTGGGTGTACCCTTCAATGGGTTAATTGCTCATTTTGCACTTTCAAGGATAAAAATTAATTCGCTCTTCAGTGAAGTCCCTGAATGAGATTCTGTCTGTGCAATTTCTTAAGTTGCTGCATTTTTGGCCTCTGAGGAAAGGGAAATGAATTCCCTGAAACGCGTCAGGCCTTTGGGACTAAAAGAAGGGATGAGAAGCTGCCTGTGCTTGTCGAATAAAGGAGTGTTTCCAACCTGTTTGGAGTGCGGCCTCGTATCTGGGGGAAATCTTGGTGAAGACATATATATATATATATATATATATATATATATTGATACAGCAAACACAAAGGAAAAATAGATTTTTCCACATCGAGCTACGGAATTCGTACATACGTAGAATATCGCATGCTGCATAGAAGTGTTATTTTTGTTACAGGTATGTGGAATGTTCTATCTCTTGAGGAATTTTGATGTTTAATGTACATTCTGAAGCACTCGACAGCATGGAATATTTATGATCTTTTGCTGTAATTTCAGATCTCCCTCCTTGCTTTTTCCTCCCTATCCTTCTCTCGCTTGATCATCCCACTGTCCTGTGCTATTATAGCTGTTCTGGTTTGGGACTATCAAGAGGTGGACCCTTCCGAGCTATAAACTGACCCTGAGGATTTCTACCTTGACAGAATTTCCGACCCAAGTATTCCTATCCTCCCGTTTGGATTTTACTTGAATGGCAACTCTTGAAGATGTGGTAGCTGTCCTGGCAAACGTACAGGAAGAATTAGTGGCATCTCGTCATGAAACCGCAGAGTTGAAGGATAGGGTAGAACGCCTTCAAAGGAATCCCTTTGATGTGGGCAGTCAGTCTGCGGTACCAACAAGCTCAGTGGTGGTGGAGATACCCGTTACCATACCCTTAGCTACCCCTGAGAGATATCATGGAGAATCAGAAAAGATGCAGGTTTTTTAACGCAAGCTATGTTGCATTTTTCCTGTAAATAGAAGTCCTTCCCCACTAATCAAGCCAGAGTGGCTTTTCTCATCTCATACTTAGCAGGGGAAGCTGCTCAATGGGCAGTACCGTTAGTGAGTAGGGTTGACCCTATGATGTATGACTGGGAGGCTTTTAGAGTAGAATTCCTTAAGGTGTTCTATAGACATGCTAAATCCTTTACTGCTGACAGAGAATTATTATAATTAGCACAAGGAAACAAAGAGCTGGTATTCCTCAATTCTTTTCGGAGGCTGGTGGCAGAAACCAAATGGCCTGAAGCGAAACAAGCTGTGCTCTTCCATCAGGGTCTTTGTGAACTCAAGGACGTAATAGCCCAGATTGACCCCAACCTACCTTCTGTGAGGATTTGATTAATTTAGTACTGCGACTAGATCACAGGATGAGCGAGCGGAAAGGGGATCATAAAAGGAGAGAAAGAACCATGTATCATTATAAAAGACCCCGGACTGTGGAACACTCTACTACATCCACACCTAAACCTATGGAGAATGTCACTGTGCGAGCCGCACTCTCCTTGGCAGAAAAGAAACCCGTCGTAAGCAGGGCCTCTGTTTGTACAGCAGCCATAAATGGCACATTTTGTGAAGGAATGTCCAGTAAAACCAAAAACCAATCGATTCAGAAGCAGTCGGTTGGGAGCAGCTGCCACAGATAAACCGTCGGAAAACTAACCAGCTCAAACAAAGAAGAAGGGGTTTCTTGGAGCCAATCATACATCTCATCCTTGCATAATGAAAATTCCACTCAACTAGGACATTTGTTGGTTGACCTAAGCATTCTTATAGAGCAAAAAATGGATTCAGGTCCCAGCCATGATAGAGTCGGGAGCCACAGGCATTTTTATGGCTATGAAGGAAGCACAACGCAGAGGCATACACTTAATACCCAAGAATACTCCTGAGGTGGTGTATGCGGTGTATGGGAGAATACTAGCCACCGGATCTATAGGATATCAAGCTGAAAATCTGAAAGTGATGTATGGGCTGTCTCATTGGGAGAAGCTCACCTTAAACATCATACAGGCTCCTCAATATGGCATAATACTCGGATTACCATGGTTACAAAAACATAATCCCGACATAGACTGGGTAACCAGACAAGTATCCTTGACGTCCTCCTATTGTCATGAACATTGCATGAGAATACCAGGAGGACCCGCTACCGCTTTGGCATCAGGCATGTGTATAGCCACAGCAGCGGAAAAGAACACTACCTCCTGGTCCAGTATCATGAATATGCTGAAGTATTTAACGGCATACAGAGGAAAGCCTGCCTCCGCACAGACAATATGATTGTCAAATCGATTTAATTCCAGGAGCTGTAGTATCAACTGGGAGAGTATATGCCCTGATAGAACCCGAAAATCTACACTTCCGAGCCTACCTAGATAAACATCTGGAGATGGGATTAATTCGTCCATCCAAGTCACCGGCCGCCTCTCCACTTTTTTCATCCATAAGGCGAATGGCGAGCTTCGCGCTTGCATCGATTACAGAGCATTGAACAACATTATGGTGAGGAATCGCTATCCACTACCACTGATTCCGATGCTGTTGGAACAAGTTAAGAAGGCCGCAAGCTATACAAAGCTAGATCTAAAAGGGGCTTATCACTATCGCATGAAGAGTGGGATGAGTGGAAGCCGGCATTCAAGACACGCTATGGACTGTTTGAATATCTAGTTATGCCCTTTGGGTTATGCAATGCCCCGGCAGCATTCCATTACTTCTTGAATGATGTTCTTTGCAAGATCTTGGACCATTATGTGGTGGTATACATAGATGATATCCTCATCTATTCAGATGACGACATAAAACACGTAAAACATGTGAAGTCTGTATTGCACATATTGCAAAACAACCGGTTATTCTGCAAACTGAGTAAGTGTGAATTTCACATTTGCACTGTGGAGTTTTTCAGAGTCATGCTCACCCCATCAGGACAGGAAATAGCCAAAAGAAAGATCTTGGCGGTAAGGAATGGCCGCCTCCACAAAATGTCCGAGACGTCCAGTGTTTTACAGGGTTTGCGAACTTTTACCGAAGATTTATCAATCAATTCTCCATGTTGGTGGCACCCATTACCAAGTTACTGAGGAAATCCCAGGTGTTCAAATGGAATCAAGAAGCACAGGAGGCTATCATAGCCTTGAAGAAAGCCTTTATTTCAGCCCCAGTGTTGACACACACTGATCCATCAAAACCCTATATTGTGGAAGCAGATGCCTCTGATGTTGCTATTGGGGATGTGTTATCGCAAAGACATTCTGTAACGGGACAACTCCATCCTGTGGCCTATATGTCTCGTAAATTAAAGGAGGATGAAAGGAATTACATCATTTCTGAAAAAGAGCTTTTGGCCATTAAGGAGGTCTTTATGGAGTGGAGACACTTTTTAATGGGGGCGACTCATGTTGTTACGGTGTACACCGATTGCAGGAATCTGCAGTTTATGACAGCTGCTAGACACCCAAGCCCTCAACAACGTGGGTCAATGTTGTTCTTTTCAGAATATCAATTCATCCTTACTTCCAGGCCCGGTAGTGATAACAAAAAAGCGGATGCTCTTACTAGACAATCATCTACTAAAGATAAGGAAAACATTCAGTAACATTCAATAGTTGATCCTAAGACCAGATACCTTCCTCAAAGAGGTAATAAAAGGTGTGAACACCTTCTCATGGAAAGCATGGCTAAAAAGACATGCTGAATGTCAACTAAAAGTAGGAATCCCAATGAAAGGAAACTGTATTCTTGTACCTACAGTAGCACTACATAGGAAAGTCTTTCACTGGTGTAATGAACTACCAAGCGCAGGACACAATGGAATAATAAGGGCCATTGATCGAATAAAATGGACAATTCTGGTGGCCGTCTCTGTCAGTAGACATTAAGTCGTGGATACAATCGCGTGAAGTTTGTGCTAGGATGAAAACTGATCATCAACGGCCTCCAGGATTGTTACAGCCAATGCCCACACCTGGATATCCTTGGGAAGTCATCTCGCTAGACTTTGTTGTTGGACTTCCAAATGACAAAGGATACACTGTCATCCTTGTAGCGGTAGACTATCTCACTAAGATGGGACACTTTATTGCCTGCAAACAAATGTAATTGGCGGGTCAATTGGCTCATATACTCATGATACACATTGTACGTTTACATGGCTTACCAAGAACCATTGTATCAGATCGCAGTTCTCAGTTCACCGCCCAATTCTGGAAGATGTGGTGTACATCCTAACATGTCACCACAGCCTTGTCCACGAGTTTAAATCCGCAAATGGATGGTCAGCCAGAACGCCTGAACCAAACACTAAAGCAATATCTCCGCTGCTATGTGGACAACAGTACTAAATCATGGGTGGACTACCTTTGGTTAGCAGAGATTGCCTACAGCAGTGCCTCTCACAATTCTACTCGAGTGTTACCTTTTCACAACTCATTTGGTTATCACCCCAGATTCCTACCGTTCATTCATCCCACAGAGATTACCAAGATACCTGAAGTATGTAAAAGAGTGGCTCACATTCAGGAAACACTAAAAATGCTCAGAAGCATTTCAGAGAAACTAAGGTCAAGTAGAAGTAATCCGCTGATAAACATCGAGACCAGGGCCTTTGTACAAAAAAGGGGACACAGTGTGGTTGTCCACCAAGAACATTTGTTTCAAGAAACATAGGGGTCTATTAGGATAGCGGTTGGAAAATCACTCCGACTGCCAAGGTAGCGGGAAAACACCGCCCGCTAGGACCGCGGCATGACCACGGGTCCAATTAGTATGCTCCGCAGTCGAAATCCGACCGCGGCGGTACGATTGTGGCATTTAACATTGTGACGGTTTCTGCTGCCAGCAGCACCGCCGCGATGTCCAAAAAAGCATGTCCAGTATATCCCTGCACTGCGTGGCAGGCACTGCACAGTGCCTGCCAACTGATACAGGCACATGTAGGGGGGTACCATGGGTACCCCCCCCAGTGCACCCACACCCCCAAACACATTGGGGGCCCGCAATGCGCCCCCGGAGACATTCTCTGCATGCCTTTCCATGGCGGTTCCACTGACGCGGAAAGTCTGGCTACTGCCGGCATCATAATCATGCCGGTGGAGCCTGACCCTACACCGGACCCATTTTAGCGGTCCAGCTCCGCCCGCCAGGCAAGCGTGCGGACTGCTAACGGCAGAAAAGTGGTGGGCAGTAAATCACCCCGCCGTGGTTGTCACCGCCATGCTAATGGGACCGGGGGTTTTCTGGGTTGCGATCACAGGCGGTTGACTGCCGCCGGCCCGGCGGCAGCCATCCGACCACCATCCTAATCGACCCCATAGCATTTTTAATCCCAGGGACATATTACCATATAAAATAATCAAATGTATCAATCCTGTGGCTATGAAACTGGCCCTGCCATCCCACCTGCGGATTCATCCTGTCTTTCACGTGTCGTTGTTAAAACCTTCCACTACATCAGTGAAGAAATTACCTTTGCCAGTTCTGGTTAATGAAGACATTGAATACAAGATATGTTTCATAGATGCGAAACTGCGAAGAAACAGGCTATGACATCTAGTTGCATGGAAACGGTATGGGCCAGTAGAGAATTCCTGGGAACCAGCTTCTGGGGTTCATGCCCCTAGGTTGGTGTCTTCTTTTCATAGAAAATTCCCTCTGAAGCCTGGTCCTACAGCTGCTCTTGTTAAGAGGGGATGTACTGTTAGGTACTAATTGCTCAAGCGCGCCTTACAAGGGCCCCAACATGAGGATGTGTCACTAGAAACCCTTGCATCAGGATCCGCACACAGAAGTGGGAGATTTGGGAACTACACTCGCCCTTTCTCCCTGTTACGTCCCTGCATTGACGGGGGCCCCTCATCGTGCTTACAGTGCGTTGGGACAGCATTTCCTGCTCCGCTGTCCAATGAACAGACTCCCATATCTCTCGCCCTCACCTTTTCAAGTTGAGTCTCTCCGGTTTGGCTTAATCTATTATTTTGGCTTTGTCCCCCATGCTGTGGAGCGTTCCACATATTGTTTAATGCCTTAAAGACTTTTGTTCAAATCCTGCAAGCAGAGAATCGGCTAGTGGTTCCCTCTATATTACCTCTGACATTTACACATGCTTTACGGAGAGATTTACTCCGCCAGTACCATTTACTGTTGGTGAGGATTTGCTTGGATTTGACTGTTTGGTCTTCAACACAGAACTTTGGAATAGCATATTCTCCTTGTACTTGTGAGATTGTAATAACTACAAGGAATTGCTGGATAAGTCTTTTAGGCGTTTGCTGTCTTTTGGCTCTGTTTAACAGGGGTGATTTCCAGAGCGATACTGGACTATGCTCAACCCCTGTGATGACATATGGAGTCGATGAAGGGTAGGGCATAAGGGCCCCATTAGGATGGCAGGCGGATCGCCCCCGCCGGGCTAGCGGTAGCCATCGCTGGCCCGGCGGGGGCGATCCGCCCGCCATCCAAAACTAAAAGACCCCCCGCCATATTAGGATGGCTGGGGGGTTTACGGCGGACGGAAAACCAGAATAATATGGTGGCGGTATCTGCAAGACACCGCCATCCATATTATAATGCGGGTGGAGATGAGCCTTTCGACATGCGGTCTTCGCTGTTGGGGACCCGTAGCGGGCCCCCAGGATGTTGGTGGGGTGGGGCGTGCACATGGGGGGTACCTATGGTACCCCCCTGCATTGACATGGATAAGGTGGCAGGCACCAACCGGTGCCTGTCACCTTGTGCATGCCAATACACAACATGCATTCCCAGCATTGTGGCGGGCGGTGCTGTGAGCCACGTTGCTGGGAATAAGGGATGCCACCACCACGGTGGCGGTTGCATCCTAATTGCAGGTGCGGGACCGCCGCACCGCTGTCGGATGGTCCCGCATTCCGTTACGGTGGCGGGCGATCATATTAGACCCCTAAATATCTTTTACATAGAACTTTCTTCATCCCACAACGTTTGTATAAAATCAAACTGTGAGACAACCCCTTGTGCTGGAATTGTAATATAATGACTGGAGACATGATGTTTTATTGTAATTTAATTAAAGGATTCTGGCAATATTTGTTTTCTTTATTGAAGAGCTTCTTCAGGTTATAACTAAATTTGACTTACCTAGTAATGGATCCTCAAGATCCACTCATTACAGATCCAAATGACAGATATCTGTTGGGCATAATTATTTCCCTGGGATGCATAATCACCTTAATTATCTGGAAATAATCCACAAGCAAAGCCTCTTTTCAAGCTTAAAAGGAATAATTAATCTAAATGAGAGGCGCAGACAACATCTCTTCAACCGTTCCCATCGTAACCCAAAACTTGCCCACGGCTGTATGGGAAAAACTGGACTACTACTTGGACAAAATTAAACCACCATGAACAAAGTCGTCTTTATTATTGAGATTGTATATTTGTTAAAGTAATATTTACACTAACTGTGTTAGTAGAATGTAATGAACCTTTCTTTTCTTTCCCCTACTCCCTAGTCTTCTTTTATCCTCTTTCAACTTTTATCTTTCTTCTCTTGTCTGGGAATAGAGTAATTACCAAATAATCTCTGAATGGTTACAAAAATGTATGTCGAATATGTTATTTTAACATGATGTCTTGGAATTAAAAGTATATCACTATTATTGTTCACTTAAAAACCAACAAATAATTTTGAAATAAAAAAAAGAAATAACAAATGGGGGAAGAATTGCTATAAATGAACTCCAGCAGTTATGGTGGAGTTTTCCCTATTATTCACGGTTTTAGTCAAAGATATTGCTCATATTTTCCTTGTTTTATCTGCAGTTACAAGTCATACTGTGTGCACTAGAATAGGATTTCGATTGTATCCCTTGGGTTCTAGTGTTCTGGAGTGTGTTATTCCCTAATGAAAGAGGCTTTGAGGTTCCACTAAGTATCCCTTTAATGCTTCATGGGATCGATTGTTACCTGAACCACAACTCACTTAGATATTGCTCAGTGGGTTTTTGGGTGGTGGCAGTACCACTGGTTTTCAGTCCCAGGTTAGCATATAGTCCTTGGTGCCAAGGTGTCTAGAAAACCGAATTATGGGCCACATGCATCAACGAGAAACCTGCTCGCAAACGGGCAGATTAGCAGAATCTGCCCCTTTGCGACCGGTATTTTTGCATTTGGGATGCATCATCCCAAAAGCAAAAATCGCTATTTAAGGAATCTCTAAATAGTGATTCCTTAAATTGCGATTGCATTTAAGGAATCCCAAATTGAGATTCCTTAAATGCAATGCATGAAAGTTTAAAAATTTGCGATTTCGCTAATAGGGGGAGCAAATTACCATGAAGTTGAACTTCATGGTAATTTGCAAAAACTTTGAAAAATGCACTAAAGTGCATTTTTCAAAGTTCCATTTTACATACACACATGCCCTTGGGGCATGTGTGTGTGCAAGATGTATTCATATGCAGATTTCAGGGGTGCAACAGGGTGTCCTTTTTGACGCCCTGGCACCCTTGAAATAGCATGAGCAATTTGCGATTCTCTAATTGAGATTAGCAAATTGAGAAAGTCCTCCCATTCATTCCTATGGGCCTCTAGGCCCGTAGGAATCAATGGGGAGGTATTCCTTAATTGCGACTCGCAATTTGCGAGTAGCAATTAAGGAATGTTTAGAAATCGCTATTTTGTAAGCGATTTCTACATGCATAGCCTTTTGCTATTCCTTATTAGCGAATCCTTATTTTTCGCTATTAAGGAATCGCAAATGGCATTGTTGATGCATGTGCCAGTTGGTGTTTCTAGAATAGGCTAGAAAAGGTATCAGAGAATTATCATAAAAGACATAAATGACTCTCAAGAGGGCCTGAAGCGAGCTAGAACACCTAAACGGCAAGACAGGTCAAAAAATGATTTACGTTTAGGCACAATATGATAAATGAAGGAATGAGCCAGACTGATTGTTAGTCATGAACTCAAAAAGTTGTAAACATGTAATTATATAAATGGTATGCATAAAGGTGAGGGTCTTCTTCAGAATACTGCTGCCAAGAAATACAAGCTGTTTCAAGACTACTAGAAATCTTTTCACACATCCCAGAGGTTAGACAATACTGCTATTGAAGCATATCTAGCAAATGTCACCTTCTCCCAAATTGACATGGATACTCCAGCCCAGTTGGAGACTACCATAGATGAGTCAGATGTTAGAGCAGCAAAGCAGAGATTGCCCCATAACAAAGCACCCTGCCCGAATGGTTTATAAGCACATTTTATAAATTCTACCAAGACCTACTAATTGGACCCTTGACCAAAGTGTTCATGTCCTTCCTACATACGTGAAAACTAATGGGTAAGTTGATGGAGTCAGTATTGACTCTGCTTTTAAAACCAAAGACCTAACTAACCATGACTCCTACAAGCCACTAGCACTATTGAACACCAACATCAAGATATACACTAGAATAAAATAATCAGTCGCTATCACTCCATATGGCCAGTTTGATATCAGCATATCAGTCAGGATATTATAAGCAAAAAACAAACTTGGGATACTCTCCGTCTAGCTGTTGATCTAATAGACATAGTGGAGCAAGAAAAGCAGTACTTGATACTTCTATCCTTAGACACCAAGAAAATATATCACAGGGTTGAATACCCCTTTCGAACTAATCTCAATATAATTGGCCTTGGCCAAAACATAACAACATATACCTTGTCAAATTACATACGACCATCGGCAAAAATAAAGTTAAACAGTGAGCGTACTCAACATATTCAGGCAGCTAAGGGAATAAGGCAACATCCAATGGCTGCTCCTTCTTTTCGCTCTCTCACTACAACCGCTGGCATGTATGATTTTTTCTAATCCACATACTCCGGGAGTTGTAACAAACAGTGGTCATCACAAATGTGTTGAGTTCATAGAAGATATTCCCTGCTTGATAATTGGATCCAAGAACTTGCTCCCCCGTCTGTTGGGAGAAATCTAGGCATTCCTAAAAATCTCTCCCTTCAAAATTAACCTCACCTCTCTAAGTCAGTCTGAATAGAAGGTTTTGGCAACTACAGAATGAAGGAAGCTTTGTTAGCAGCCAATAGCCTTGGCTTCATGGAGGGTCTCACCATATAGTCGGGAGTCCCCCTTACCAACTCAGTGCCCATAATATATATGGCAAATGCTCCCAATTTATTAGATGTTTTCTATAAAGACTTGCATAGATGAGGGTGATTTGAGGTGACATCTGATGGGTTGGGGGAAAAACTGATGGATGAATTGAGAAGGACACCAAATACAGTACCTCTTCAATTTAGCCCTATATATCTTGTTGGTAGACTGCACTCAAGCTTGCAGAGTGGCCAGTGTTAAAATTAACTTTATCTCCCATATTCTTTACATTGTCCAGATGCTCCTTCTATTCATCCTGATAAACCACCATCCACTCAGTACAGTAAAAGCACATCAACTTTGTTTGGGAAAACACATCTCTCTACGCAGCTAAAGGCACATTGTATAAATTCACGAATCGGGGCAGCATTTGTATTCTGCTTGTAGGCAGCTATGTCATGCTTGATTGGTCTTGCTTACCTTATGTGAAGCCGAACACCCGTCCTGTGCTGGATCACTGTGCCACAGTTGTGAGAGATAGTAGTGCTACTTCCTACCCCTACTTGATGTCCACTTTTGTAACCATCCTGGACTGCCTCATCAGTGGCTGATCTGGCATGCCAGTCTTACAAGGATACTGGCACTGTCCTCCTGGTTGGATGATGTGGTCACATCAGGATAATTAATATGGGGTGAAACTTGTGTGGAAGCTCTCAATTTATCTCCCCAGGACAATTCCCAACTGCTCTAGCTCCTTCACTGGGCTGGAACAGAGGAATGCAAGATGGGAGGAGAAGGGACATAGCTCCTAAACCCAACAACAAATGTGGAGACGGCAATGAAGCTATTTTCAAATCTACTGGAAACCTAGGCTGAGCATCACCTAAAGAATTAACAGATATTGTTTTAACATCCGACCCTTGGAAAATCTTTCTAGGTTATTCTGGGGATGACAATTCTTAACCCCTCATGGCTCCCATGAAGAAACTGTTCACAGATATGGTCTTAGCTGTAAGACCCTCAGTTGTGCAATTCTGGAAGTCAAGCACAACACCCCAACTGAGCATTTGGTGGACCAACCTGTGGAATGTTTACAAGGTGGAGAAGATTACACTGACTAGTCATAACACACATACATTTGAGAAGTTATGGGACCTGTTTGTTACATTTGTGAGGAATAACCCCATGCCTGATGAGACAAGCTTGTTCATCCCTAAAAATGATAACGCAGTTAAGGCTGGCAAAAATGTTCCCTACTCATGACCCTTAAGACCATTACTGGGGTTCAACTTCCGAAGCCCTCCCCCAAACGTGACATAGAGAGGTAGTCATGGTTTATGCCTGTTGATAGTAATGCTTTTGTCTTACTTAATGATGCTAATGAACCCTTCTGCTACTATTATAAGCAATGTGAGTTTTCTGACGAATGCTGCTATGTACCAAAAGAACTTTAAAGCTGTTAATAGGCATATAGCTTCATTGCTCTCTGTTTATCAAGTCCACATCACAGCCTAGTCTTTCATTTAGCAGCGCATTTGCATCATGGACAGTCCCATTGTTGGAATGCCACGGGGGTGTTTAGCTGTCTTGGTGTTCATGCTCTACATTCCGTCCCTCCCCAAATTAGAAGAGAGTAGTGAAAACCTGAAGAATCAAACAACCAAATATTACAGTAACAATTCAGCAAAATCTTGGACTCTGACTTTTTTATACAACTTAGTCCCTTTACTTTCTTGGTAGGCACAAGGTGGGATCTTCATTTATATGTAGTCTGACTAGATCTGTCAAGGGCTTAAGTTAATGACATGCTTAGGGTGGCACAAACTATTTAAACTATTTGAAAGGCATCTTAGTTAAGAGAATAAGGTTGATCAGAAGGAGTCACAACTGAATGGACGCAAGGATGAGAGACAGTCTCCACAGGACTCCCAGTAGAGGGTAACATGGCCAAAGGGTTCTCTCGACCATAGGAGGCAAGTATCAGAAAGTTGGGAATGTATTGAGACCTAATTTTCACTGTGATTTCAGACACTGGAACTTTCACCTTTGACACTGCAATCCCCTGCCAGTTGTTACCCCTCTACCGTCTCCAAGAAGATGGCTGCTACGTCATTCTCAACAAAGAGGTATCAATAATACAGTTAATACCCACTTCTCAAAGGAGTAGCCGGCCCTTCCCTTCTCAGGAGAAAAGAGTATGGTAAAGTATCTCCATATCCTAAGACTGGGCCACAAATCTCCCTTCTGAATCAATGGGTTGTCAATAGCCAGTGATTTAGGGTGGCTAGAGCTGAAAATCAGAGAGGTTGAACCAGGGAACAGAGAGCGAGGATATTTAATAGCATTCACCAATAACATTGGAATAGATCAAATGTTCAATCAATAGTTCCCTGAACTATAAAGCTGGATGTGCTCTTTATACATCAAGTTGAACAAAGAGAGGAGAATGGCACAGGTCATCTGCAAGTGGAAGAGCACACAGGGAATGGTAAAAGAAGAGAGGATGGATATAGGGCAATCCAAGAATGCAGTCCATCAACATTGCCAGCAGAAAACTGCCTACAGAGGGGGAAAGATTAGGGAGGGGGAGTGAGTGAAAATGGACACTGGCTCATCCTGACACTGATGAGGTTTGGTTCATCCCCTGGAATCTCTTGAAAAAGGATACATGTCTTTTAGCAAATCCTTCTTTTCTGTTTGCTGTTATCATAAATTCTTTTATGTCTCATACGACCCACAGGCGATGCTCATAAGGGAATCTGAATTTGCACCCTGAATGTCTGTTTTTTCCCAACAACTGATCTCCTACTTGGATGTCAGATACTTACGTTCGAATACTGGCTCTCATCCTGTTCATGAGATGGCTTCACCTGGAATGATTCGAGTACAGGTAGGATGATGGTGGATGGTGTCAGTAACCACAATTTAAAGGCAGCAAGGACTCAGCGGCTCCGGTTCTCTTTTCTTCACCATTTACTTTCAAATTCGGAGTATGTTAAATTTATGTCAAAAGCCCTGTCTGAATTTTTACTAGGATTAATTTTGGCACAGCATCTCCACCGGTAGTTTGGGATGCAATAAAGGCTTTTATTAGGGGCACCAAACAGCAGTTTGGGGCATATCATCAAGGGCCGGCAATAAATATCGCAAAGCGCGCTTAGCGTTTGCATATTTATCACCGGCTAACTCTGGAATTTATCGCCTGGTTAGTGCGTTATCAACAACGTGCATCGCCGAGGTGATAAAAATTCCAGAGTTAGCTGCCAAATGTGCGATTATCGCTGGAAATCCAGCGATAATCTTACTACGATTGGCGAAACGTTGTTGATAGGGCAGGACAGGCTTAGCCATTATATCCACCTTCAATTGGATATAATGGCTAAGTCAGCCTGAAAGCAGACATAAGGAAAGTAGCGATAACCGCGATTAGCGCTACTTTTCTTATCGCTCTGCAGGTTGGCATTCACATTGTTGATAGGAGAAATGTCGGTTAGCGACATTTGTCACGTTGTTTTGGGGAGGAACGCCCACTTTGCATCTCATTAGAGATGCAAAGCTGGGCGTTAAGGGAAAGGTCGCTGCGGCAAGGATTCACGCGATAGTGTGACCTTGCTAATAGTGCAATAAAATTATCTACGCTTTTGGCCAGAAAACGGACGCTAAAGCGGCGATAATTTTATCTCGGGCCTTGATGATTTGCCCCTTTGTTCTTAGTAAAAATAGATAGCCAAAAATAGCGTGCAATTGCTTTGTAAGCCGATCACTCAATTGGAGCTTACACATGCTTGTGAAATCGCTATTAGGGGGCCTGATCAACAGACGTTATATTTCTCTTTGATTGAAAAGCGGTCGACCTTGAGGCGGGCACTAAAAAGAGAAGGCTGTGGCGAGCTTCCGCAGGAATCGGGCCCTTCAGTATAAATATGGAGAGCGGGTAGAACGGACAGGATGTCCAAGACCCTTATCCGCTCTATTAACGGTAATGATGGTCTGGTATACACCCATCCATGGCAATTGTGGAGCAATTCTCTGCTTTTTATCGGGATCTCTATAACCAGCCTGAATCTTTCAATGCAATAGGGTTTGGGCAATACTTTCAGGGCTGTAAATTGCCTGTTCTTGGGAAAATACATGTCTTTGCCCTCCAGGAAGACATTAATCACCCTATGTGAAATCATGGTAGCTCTATCTGCGCCACCCTCTGGTAAGGTGGCAGGAGATGACGCTATTTCATTAGAATTTTATAAAACTGAGAATATTATTGTCCCTCCTTTTTTTTAGTGTCATCCCATATATTGAGGCTAACAGAGAAGTGCCTGGTTCTTGGAACATGACTAATATAATGTTTCTAAAGAAAAATACACCACCGGAGGAACGAAATTCATATCGTCCCAGATCCCTTATCAATGCTGATGCAAAGGTAGTCGCAAAGATCTTAGCAGTTTGTCTCACTTCTCTTATGTCTGATCTTGTATTGCAGCTGCAGCATGGTTTTATACCCAGATGGAATACTACCTGTCATATCAACATTGCTGTTGCTGCATTTGATGCAGAAGAGAAATCTGGTTTGAGTATGGGTATGATACTTTTAGATGCCGAGAAAGCGTTTGATCGTGTGGTCTGGGAATGTCTTTGGGCAATGATTGTTGCCTTCAGCATTAGTGATCACTTCTGTAAATGGGTACAGTCTTTATACAGAAGTCCTAGAACTCAAAAAGGCGTATGTGGGGACATCTTCTACACCTTTCCGGATCTATTGTGGTACCCGGCAGGGGTGTCCGGTATCTCCTTTATTATGTACTGTATACATGGAATCATATCTGCACTTCCTGCATTTGAATGATCATATTTAGCCTATTATCTCTGGCGGCTGTGAACTTAAAATCACTGCATATGTATGATGTTTATTTTAAATATAGAACTAAATTTAAAAAAAGTTAATGCAGTATTCAATTATTTAGAATTAAATATTTCATTATATTAAAGATTCTAGATTCTAGAAAATTGCTTCTTGTTTTAGAAATAAAACACAAAATTTTGAAAAGCTCTACTCTTCCCATTAAAAAAATCGGTTTTCCTATATTTTCTTATGAATTAATTAAAATATTTTGTAATTTTCTGTATTTCTTTGATTTATACGTATTCTGTTTTTTTCAGTATTGTTTTGAGGTTCAAATTGTAGACTCCTTTATTATGGAAGTCACTGGGTGGATGTGGACTACACACCCACCTGAAAAACCTGATGGGGATCAGTTTCAGGTGATAGAGTTCCTCACAACCATTTTGAGGTGGTCTTTGACCACCCCACCAGCGCATACATGTGGGTAACACACAACAGCCCCACTGACTCATACTTATGAGGTAGTGTGATCAGTATAGTATAAAACATGATTTCACTGGATTGGTACCTATGCCAATATCCTCCCCAGGCTCTGCGGCTTCCCTAGGTTGAAACATCTCCATGCCCACTTGTCTTACTCTTGGGTTACCCCTAAGGTACATTCAGTCCCAGGGAGCATTTCCCATGTAGCGCCTGCCAGATGGGCACACCATGAGGGGTGCAAGATCTGGGCCTCTAAACATGTTTCCCTCTCTTAGCACTCTTTTGGCAAACTCTAAACTAACAGCTCCCTCGCCCTTCCAGAATACACTCAACTTGGCAAACGTCAAACACGCCCACCCAACCTCTGGCTGATTACACTCCCTCACGTCGAACAGTGACAAACAGAACCTAACCACGTAGTCCAGCTATAAGCCCGTCTGCAATCAGGGGGAAATGTACTTATCCAACCCCCAATGTTGTTGAGTAGCGCTGACGAAAATATGATGTTACAATGTATACCATTACAACGCACACCTATACAACGAATTTTTTACAACACAATTACCCATTACAACGCATGTTTTTACAACGAACTTCATTACAACGCATATTAATAGACTTCTATATAAATCGCCTTTACAATGCTTGTATTCATAACGCATACTTTTACAACGCACCCCATTAATATTTGTAACCTATCATCTGCGACGGGATGCAAGGGAAATAGGGGATTTGGGTGGGGTATTATATTAATACGGTGGTAATAATTTTAATACTCAAGTATTAATAGGTGGGCCAAGAGGAGCATGCACAGAGAGTACATTCTGCAGTTCACTATTGTGGCCTGGTCATAGCACTCACATTCCCTTCTGTGGGGAGAGAGCCCTGCATGCAGAAAGGTAATACAAAAGAGTGATTGCCATGTAATTGGAGAGAACTGACAAGCATGCACTCATTTGATGTCAAGGCGAGGAGGTGCATGTTATATGCACTACTTTACTTGTACACCTAGCAGCAAGCAAAGCTACTTCACAAAGGAGGTTGGTGATGCAGAAGCAGCTACAAACACTGACGTTCCTTAGCAACAAGCTTATTTTGATTGCTGTTCTTCAGTGAGATAAGTGCTTCATTTTCTGTCTTTATTTCTCTATTCCCAGTCCTTGTTATTATGTTTCATTGCCTTTTTGTTCATGCCTTGCTGTGGTAGTTTAGTCTGTGCTCCAAAGTAACCTTATAAAGTACCGTAAAACAACAAAATGGAAGGAATCCACTTTGAGGGGCATAGAGAGGCCTTGGCATCTCCAGTCATTGTATCCTTCTGACATCCTTTCAGCTTTGGGATTTCAAACTATAGAATAGTCTCAGAACGGTCATAGCTGGGCCATGATTTGAACGGTAGAGGCCTAGGGTTTTGTGGAAGGGGGTGATTATACTGAAGACCAGAGAGGGGGCGAAATCCCCACGTTTGTAAAGCAGGCATCCTCTTTAGTAGAGGTTTGTCCCTTTTTAGGTCTGGCTTGAAATATACTTAAAGTGGACTGTGGCTTTACCCAGAGGAAGTATTTTTCACTTTCACCTCAGGTTATTGACTGTTTAGTGTATCATTTCAACTCTTAACGAGTGCTTGCATCGGAATACATGTGAGGCTGTTTTACATCTCAAAAGGGTATGGACTCATCCCACAAATGTTTCGTTTCATGGGTGCACTGTTTGCAAAACAGAATCATTTTTTTTCTTTTTTTTCACTTCTGGAAGCTTTTTTTCTTTTTTTTTTTGCCCTGACAGAAAACACAAAACCGTCCTCTTGACACTGCTAATGCTTGCTTTTGTTGTAGTGCACCTGTCGGTACTGTGTCTCCTGCAATGACATTGTGCTAAATTCATTTTCATGGAGCATTGGAAAAAGATCCTCTTTTTAACCAACAATGGCCAACATTCTCTTGCTACAAATATTAAGGGGTGAATTAGGGGAGGAAAGTGCCTTGGAAATACTAAGAGCCTGATTTGGATGTTGGCGGATCCAGTCTCGCTGTTGTTTGTTCCACGGTCTTCCCGCCACCCGACATGGCGGTCCTTCCGCCTGATTTCGATGTCGGCAGGTCCAGTCTCGCTGTTGTTTGTTCCACGGTCTTCCCGCCTGCCGACATGGCGGTCCTTCCGCCTGATTTCGATGTTGGCAGGTCCAGTCTCGCTGTTGTTTGTTCCACGGTCTTCCCGCCACCCGACATGGCGGTCCTTCCGCCTGATTTCGATGTTGGCAGGTCCATAGACGCAAGACAGCCACAGTCCTGCTGCTTCTGCAAAGAATCTTCTTCCGTGTTGACGGCACCATAGCCAGAAGTGGCTGGTGGCAGGACTCCAGCCAAGAGTCCCACCGAGCTGATTACGATGTGCCTTTACGCCGTGGCAACTGTGGTGAGATTCCCTCCAACTTTGAGTCAGCGGAATCGAAGGAAATTAGGTAAACACGTATCTATTTTCCTGTTTTCGTCTTCCGTTTCCGTCTTGTACCCCATCGTCCAGGTCCCTCCTTTGCTGCTCTGACCCCACCACGATGCCAAAAGAATCTGTTGTCACTGAGATCTAAGGTAAGGTATTTGTATTATTGTCCTATGTATTGTGTGCTGACATTTGCTGAAGCCTGATGTATGACTCCATTGCTCTTACATGCTATACTTTCCTTAGCTGTAATGCAGTAGTGTTCAGTTTCCTACTAATCAAGGTAAATTGAACACACCTATAGTGACACTTTGAAAAAAATGTTTTGTTCTGGTGCTTAGGGGTGTTGTGCTAGTGGCGCCTGTGGGTGTGTATTCAATATTGTGTGTATGATGTGTGAGTGACATGCAAAATGTGACACAAAGGGACATATCAAATTGCTTCCATATGGTTTACATGCAAACATGACACATGTGTGTGTTGACACATTAATAGCTTATACTTATCTGTCTCCACATCACCATGAACCTCACTCCATCAGGACTCAGCCACCAGGACACCGCCAGCATAACGGGAACATCTAAATCGGCTCGGCACAATCCTGCCGGACTGACGGCGACAGGCTACTGTTAGCCAGCAGAGAAGACCGCCGCTGCGGCAGTCTTCTGTCTATATCTACAACATCTAAATACAGCAAGCAGGCCACCGTCAGCTCGATGGAGTACTTGGGACAGCTGGGGGATGGCGGTAGTACCGCCAAGATCTAAATGAGGCCCTAAGTAATTGTTGAGGACAGACCACACTCACTGAAGCTGCACCAAGTTAGGTTTTACAAATGTGATACCATTTGTGCATTTTGTTTTATTATTATGATGGCTGATGCATATTCTCACAAGTCTCTCATCGCCTATCAGAAATTGCAAGCATCACATGAGTATATAGAGGTATTTTATTTTAACAAGTTGCTTCCCACCCACAAGTAAATCCACAGGTCGCTGTAACATATTGCTCCTCCCCTCACCTATTGCCCCCACTGCAATCCGAAACCTAATGAACATTCCGCACAGATATATATTGTATTGGCATTTATAGCGTTGGCCAGCTGCGGTCCGTGCAGGTAACAGCGGGGGGGCTGGGTGGGGGGGATTCCGACAGACGATGCCAAGGGAAAATTAATTATTTATTTAATTTTCTGTCAGCATCGTCCCTTGAAATCCCTACCCCCCCCCCCCTCCCCCCCACCCAGCACCACTACCCCACCACTGTTACCTGCACGGACCGCAGCAGGCATTAGCCACCCCTAAGAGGCGCTGTTGTGCTTTGCAAACTGGTAGCATGCTACTCTGTGCAATGCTTATAGTATTGGAGGCATCGGCCATGTTTTTTGGAGTTACAGTTGGTCATTCTAGGCATTAGGTAATTGTCACACAGTTTGTAACCATTTGCATGCATTTTATATTAGAGCACTGGAATGCTGGGAGCTCGATGGGAAAAAATGATGTATCTCAGGACTAATAATGGCTGGTATAGGCATTCTGCTCCAACATTCCAATGTTTGTCTTTGTGTTTCTGTCTTTTTAATTCAGAACGTTCTATCATCAGTGGGTGGAATGTTCTAACAGCTTTATAGCCTTTCTGCCTTGGGCTATACCGGTTGTTAATAGCTCTCTCCCTCGTTATAGGCTCTCGTCAGTGGCACAGACCTATAACTTGAGTTCAGGGCCTTCAACAACTGGTATAGCTCTTGGAAGGAAGCAATAAGACTATATACCAATGTGTCATATAAAACTATCACAAACTCTCATGCATTTTATCATCTAGTGTGTCCTGAAGTGTTACGCAATCTGTCAGGCACACGGTCATTCAGATGTTTGCACCTTCATTTGTGTAATGATCTAGCAAGCTCCTATGCAAGACCTTATGCATACCATCTGACAATCTGTTGTTCTTTTCCTCCATAGGTCATGTTATCTATGCCTTCCACATCCAGATACTTTTCACTTCCACTCAAAGATGTAGCTATCAAAAGTTCAGCAGGTGCAATGGCACCAGGACCTAGAGCATGGGTACTCACAAACATTTTCACAGGGGTCGCAAAGTTTGGTCTTTGGTGTGACCGAGTGCTGCACTGATGCCAGCGGGGGAGGGGATGTAAAGTGGGTGTAGGGGAAGCAAAGCATGTATATCTACTGGCTGAGCTCAATTGCGCAATGTGAAACCAGAAAACCTAGGATGAATCCCGGCTTCTCCACTTGACCAAATTGTGTGACCCTGGCCAATTGTTTTATTTCAATTTCCCTCCTTTTTCTTCATTATCACTTAAAGGAGGACTTCGAAATAAAGGACTTAAGGATGTGTACTGTATAAAACCATCTCCTGTGCTTGAATGTGATCAATATTGGCATTGTTTTCAGCGTGGGATGGGTAGTTGGGGGAGGTGAACGGGTGGGAGGCACGAAGGTTTCTAAATTCATGTTTGAAAACCATCACTCAAAAAAAATACTTTGGAATGCACTGCTATAAATTGATTTACTAAGATAGCATGGTTCTACAGGTCAATGAAATACACTTTTTGAAAAGACTATGGGGCAGATTTACAAGCCCCATGCGCCACATTTACGCCACCATTGCATCACTTCTGTGACGCAGCGGCGGCGTAAACCATGCACCATGTTGTGCCTTATTTACAACGTGACGCATCTAGGGAGATGCGTCACGTTGTAAAGCCCTGTGCCACATGAAACCTGTGTTAGGTTTCATGTGGGCATTCCGGCGCAGGGTGGGCGTTCCATCGCAGGAACGCCTCGTAAAAGTGATGCAGTGAAATCTACAAGATTTCACTGAGTCACTTTTACGTGCCAGCTGCGTCAAATCCTTACGCCTGCTTGAAGCAGGCGTAAGGAGTGACGCAGCATTTAAGGTATAGGGCACCCCTGAGCAGTGCTGGAGTTGCATCGCGCTTGCAGCACAACTCAAGAACTGCGTCACCCTTACGGCGACAGATGCGTGAGTCACGCATCTGTCTATCCTTGCACCACGGTGCGCCGCATTGTAAATGCGGCGCATCCATGGTGGCACAAGGCGTTTTCGGAGTCACGCAAAATAACTGGGGCATCCCTGCTAATATGCAGGGATGCGCCAGTTATTGTAAATCTGCCCCTAAGTATTTTTATATGTTTGCTGTCTTTAAAAATGAAGGTGTTCCTAAAGTTAAGGGCCTAGATACTTATTTTTGATTAACTGCAATTAACCTTCAAATAAGTGCTTGCTGTATACTTAACATATTTTTAAATGTTAGTGTTGAGTAGAATAAACAGCAGCCTAGTGCTGCTACTGCATGTAACGGTCAGGAGAGCCGCATGTGGCCCCTGGGCCGTACTTTGAGTATCACTTATCTAGAGCTATAAGGGGCACCCTGTGGCACAACCTTAATAAGCCACTTTTTGGGGGGTTTTTGTCTCTCAAAGGTGAATGCATCTCGAGGCTCCCTCTCCCTTGCAGGCACATTTACCTGATGTGGGCGTGACACTGAAAGCTCGAGCCAAGCTCAAGCTAGATGCCAGGCTCTGGCTCAGCTCGAGATCCCCTGGGTCTCTCAAGCCCAAAATGAGCCGAGCTTTCATGTAAGTTTTGTCTCCCACCCAAGTTCTAACCTCAGGGGCGAACATTAAAGACAACACATTAACCTTTGATGCAATAAAGCAGAGGGAAAAAGATACCAGTGTGGTGGCTCCTCCGACCTCTCCCTCGCCACCGTGCCGCGCATTCCGAAGAACAACCACCGGTGGCAGATCCTTCTCCCACCTTGCCGCCTGACCTGGAACACCCTCCCACTCAGCCTACGACAGACCCAAGACCTGCTGACCTTCAGAAGGCTACTCAAGACCTGGCTGTTCGAACAGTAGCGGCACCCCCTCCCTTCCCCCCCCCCAGCACCTTGAGACCCTCGCGGGTAAGTAGTGCGCTCTACAAATTCTGTGATTGATTGATTGAAACCAAAACCCTGGGCTCAATGCCGGCTTCCCCGCTTGACCAAAGTGTGTGATCCAAGGCAAATATTTTATTTCACTGAACATCCTTTCTCTTCGTTATCAAATGTGACAGTACTTTCAACTGCATGAGTTCAAGATGTGCATTGTACAAAAATACTCTCGTTTTTGATTTACTAGACTCATTTTGCGCCACATATAGAGGACGCGTGACAAATCTCTCTCGCCTCTTGGTCCGCTAATGGCAATGTCATCAGGGTGGGTAAAGAGGAAGGTTTCTTAAATCATATTTATTTTCATAAAATCCTCTCATTGCAGTTCTTTAATCTGGTATATACAAGGTGAAACATGTCCTTATGTTAAAGATCACTTTTACATGATATTGTTGCACGAGTTACATGCCAAATATGTTTAAGACTCGGCTCGTTCATGGACTTTTATTGCCGAGCCTGTCCCTTAAATCGGCTCTGGCTGCCCTCTCTTTGTTCATTTCTTAGCTCGTCCACCCCTTGTTGCTACCCCTTACCAGAGGCGCAACTAGAGCCAAATTTCGGGGGGGCTAAGAAAAAATTTCGGGGGGGGGCTGAAACTTTAAGCAATAGGCAGAGTGGAGGTGCAGGGGCTCTTAGAAGGGGTGAGCATTAGGCAGAATGGAGCTGCAGGGGTTCGTAGAAGGGGTGAAACAACAGCAAGGCCTCATTAACATGCAAATGGTCTTTTAAAGACATGTGAAGTCCTGGAAGCTGTCTCATCCCGGGCTGCCACACACGACGGCGGGGGGGCTGAAGCCCTTCGAGTCCAAACTCCAATGGGTGTTACGCGCCTGCCCCTAACCCACATTTTCTTTTAACCTGTTGCTTTTCCCCCATGGCTGCCTCTAACCTACTGCTCCCCCCACCTCCCCCCCCATACCTGTAAGATATTTTCCCCATTTATTCGGAGGACCTATAACCAATCACCTCGCTCCTTGCCCCAGGTACCTGCAACATTTGATCCCCCGCGCCCCCTTTTGCCCCCCCCCCTATCTCCCCCCCCCCCGTCTGTATCCGATTGCTACTCACACCTTAACTACCTTTCATCTATGTCTTCCCCACAGGTATCGATACTATCCCTCCTCCCCGTGTACTTGAACATGATTGCAACAACCCCCTCCCCACCCAGTCCTGTCCACCCTCACTGCGTGTTACTATTCCATTTTCCGCCACGGGTCCATGCTACCTCCGTCTCATTGTCAGCCTTCCCTCGGTACGCGTAAGACCTCGCTTTTTCCCACAGCTACCTGCACAGCGCGGTAGCACCTCTCGCTCAGAATATATGAAAGATTAACAAGGAATGATTTACGCTTTTAGCGCACAACTACTGACAGCGGCTGTTTTTCTTTTTCTGACAGACTCTTAGCTGCGTGACGGCACCTTCCTGCGTGGGATGCGCGGTGTGAAAGGAGCTATTTGCAGCGTTCAGTCACGGAGTCTTATGCGTCTGCTCTCGGGTTAGTGATGCTGCACGCGGGCCTGGCAGCTCCGTGGACTGCAGGGCACGTGCAGGACTCTGTACCTCGGGCCTGCGCCCAGGCCACAGACGCTGCAGGCAGGTCCCGACAGCACCGTGAACTGCATGGCACCTGCAGGACCCTGTGCCTCGGGCCTGCGCCCTGGCCACAGACGCTGCAGGCAGGGCCCGACAGCACCGTGAACTGCATGGCACCTGCAGGACCCTGTGCCTCGGGCCTGCGCCCTGGCCACAGACGCTGCAGGCAGGGCCCGACAGCACCGTGAACTGCATGGCACCTGCAGGACCCTGTGCCTCGGGCCTGCGCTCAGGTTACAGACACTCCACGCAGGGCCCGACAGTACAGTGGACAGCAGGGCACGTGCAGGACCCTGTACCTCGGGCCTGCGCCCAGGCCACAGACGCACCACGCAGGGCCGGCCAGCACAGTGGACTGCATGGCACCTGCAGGACCCTGTACCTCGGGCCTGCGCCCTGGCCACAGACGCTGCAGGCAGGGCCCGACAACACCGTGAACTGCATGGCACCTGCAGGACCCTGTGCCTCGGGCCTGCGCCCTGGCCACAGACGCTGCAGGCAGGGCCCGACAGCACCGTGAACTGCATGGCACCTGCAGGACCCTGTGCCACGGGCCTGCGCTTGACACTCCAGGCAGGGCCCAACACTACAGTGGACTGCAGGGCACGTGCAGGACCCTGTACCTCGGGCCTGCGCCCAGGCCACAGATGCGCCACGCAGGGCCCGCCAGCACAGTGGACTGCATGGCACCTGCAGGACCCTGTACCTCGGGCCTGCGCCCAGGCCACAGACGCTGCAGGCAGGGCCCGACAGCACCGTGAACTGCATGGCACCTGCAGGACCCTGTACCTCGGGCCTGCGCACAGGCCACAGACGCTGCAGGCAGGGCCTGACAGCACCGTGAACTGCATGGCACCTGCAGGACCCTGTGCCTCGGGCCTGCGCCCCGGCCAAAGATGCTGCAGGCAGGGCCCGACAGCACCGTGAACTGCATGGCACCTGCAGGACCCTGTGCCTCGGGCCTGCGCCCTGGCCACAGACGCTGTAGGCAGGGCCCGACAGCACCGTGAACTGCATGGCACCTGCAGGACCCTGTGCCTCGGGCCTGCGCCCTGGACGCAGACGCTGCAGGCAGGGCCCGACAACACCGTGAACTGCATGGCACCTGCAGGACCCTGTACCTCGGGCCTGCGCCCAGGCCACAGATGCTGCAGGCAGGGCCCGACAGCACCGTGAACTGCATGGCACCTGCAGGACCCTGTGCCTTGGGCCTGCGCTCAGGTTACAGACACTCCATGCAGGGCCCGACAGTACAGTGGACAGCAGGGCACGTGCAGGACCCTGAACCTCGGGCCTGCGCCCAGGCCACTGACGCGCCAGGCAGGGCCTGCCAGCACAGTGGACTGCATGGCACCTGCAGGACACTGTCCCTCGGGCCTGCGCCCAGGCCACAGACGCTGCAGGCAGGGCCCGACAGCACCGTGAACTGCATGGCACCTGCAGGACCCTGTGCCACGGGCCTGCGCCCTGGCCACAGACGCTGCAGGCAGGGCCCGACAGCACCGTGAACTGCATGGCACCTGCAGGACCCTGTGCCACGGGCCTGCGCTTAGGTTACAGACACTCCACGCAGGGCCCAACACTACAGTGGACTGCAGGGCACGTGCATGACCCTGTACCGCGGGCCTGCGCCCAGGCCACAGATGCGCCACGCAGGGCCCGCCAGCACAGTGGACTGCATGGCACCTGCAGGACCCTGTACCTCGGGCCTGCGCCCAGGCCACAGACGCTGCAGGCAGGGCCCGACAGCACCGTGAACTGCATGGCACCTGCAGGACCCTGTACCTCGGGCCTGCGCCCAGGCCACAGACGCTGCAGGCAGGGCCTGACAGCACCGTGAACTGCATGGCACCTGCAGGACCCTGTGCCTCGGGCCTACGCTCAGGTTACAGACACTCCACGCAGGGCCCGACAGTACAGTGGACAGCAGGGCACGTGCAGGATCCTGTACCTCGGGCCTGCGCCCAGGCCACAGACGCGCCACGCAGGGCCCGCCAGCACAGTGGACTGCATGGCACCTGCAGGACCCTGTACCTCGGGCCTGCGCCCAGGCCACAGATGCTGCAGGCAGGGCCCGACAGCACCGTGAACTGCATGGCACCTGCAGGACCCTGTACCTCGGGCCTGCGCCCAGGCCAAAGACGCTGCAGACAGGGCCCGACAGCACCGTGAACTGCATGGCACCTGCAGGACCCTGTGCCACGGGCCTGCGCTTAGGTTACAGACACTCCATGCAGGGCCCAACACTACAGTGGACTGCAGGGCACGTGCAGGACCCTGTACCTCGGGCCTGCGCCCAGGCCACAGATGCGCCACGCAGGGCCCGCCAGCACAGTGGACTGCATGGCACCTGCAGGACCCTGTACCTCGGGCCTGCGCCCAGGCCACAGACGCTGCAGGCAGGGCCCGACAGCACCGTGAACTGCAGGGCACCTGAATTACCGTGAACTTCGCTAGAGATGCGCCATGCAGGGCTCGGCAGCATACTAGGATGCAGGGCTCCTGGAGAACCAGGGCCGGCTTTAGGGCAGTGCGACTGGTGCAGCCGCACTGGGCGCTGACCTGTGGAGGGGGCGCTGACCTCAGCAGGGGTGCTGTGTTGAGCAGTAACTTATGATTGGAGAGATGAGTGGTGGTATTAACAGTATTCGAGAATACGGTCATAGGGTCTGGGGTAGCCAAAAATGATTGACGCACCGGGCTCCACCAGTGCTGTGGAGAACCGTGTACCTCGTGCATTCTCTCAGGTTACACAGGCTGCACACAGGGCCCGGGGACACAGTGGACTGCAGGGCTCAGGCAGAACTGTGTACCAGGGCCTAGTCTATGGGTGTTATGCTCCACACACGGCCTGGGTGTCTTGGGTACTGCGGGGTTCCTAGAGAACCGTGTACCTCGGGCCTGCGCTCAGGTTACAGATGTTCCACACATGGCCCAACAGCACAATTGACTGCAGTAATCAAGAAAACCATGTACAGTGGGCCTTCTCTCACGTTGTTGATGTTCCACCCACAGTCAGGCAGCACCGTGGGCTGTAGAGCTCCTAAGGAAAAGTTAAAATGAATGCAGAGGGTGTACGGCCTCCCCCGCAGCCACGGGGACTTCCATCTAAAGATACAATTATTGCAAGTGGGGGGGCCTGTACAGCCTCCCTTGCAGCCCAGTAGACCGCCACCTCGCTGGGGCTATAGATAAAATGACTGCAGGGGGACTCGCAGGGCCCCCCGCAGCCTTGGGAACCACAACCTCCCCAGGGTTAAAATGAATGTGGGGAGGCGTACGGCTTCCCTTTGTAGCCTTGGGGACCAATACCTCCCCGGGTGTAAAGATAAAATGATTGCGGGGGTCCTGTAAGGCTACCCCTGCATCTCCGAGGACCGCCACCTCACCGGGGCTAATGCTAAAAATTAAAGGGGGTGCTGTGCTGCCACCCACAGCCCCGGGGACCGCCACCTCCACGGGGCAATTTATTCAAATTAAGGGGGGGCTGTACGGCTGCCTCGCGCAGCACCGGGAACCACCATCTCCCCGGGCTAACTACTACAATGAAGGGTGCAACACGGCCTCCCTTTTGGAGCCATAGATGGCCCTGGGGACCGCCACTCCCAGGGGTGCCCACCCTCGGGAGGTAGCGGTTTGCTTTTGCTCAGTGGGAGCTCTCCCACCAAGCAAAAGCAAACATAACTCCACTTTCTGCAAGCCAAAGATGTCAAACAGCTCCGGCTTGCAAGAAGCAAAGTTTTCATCTGTTTCCCTGCGTGCAAATATGCATACAGGAAAACAAATACGAACTTGCTCTGACAAACAGGGAGCTGCCTTTCAGCAGCTCCCTGTCTGTCAGAGCAATAGCGGCTCCCGATTTTGGCCCCAGGGACCCCATCCCCTTGGGGCCACGCCAATATACTATTAGGAGTGGGGTCTTGAGGCTCCCCCCGCAGTCCCATTGCACACTGGGTGCTCCCGGGCCACCCAGGTGATATGTCCGGGCCGTGGGGGATGGGGTCCCCATGGCAAAAATCGGCCCGGGGATGGGGGCCATGCAGACCCACTCCCCATAGTATAATGGCCAGGCCCCCGGGGATGAAGTCTCTGGGGCCAAAATCAGCCTGGAGAGGGGGGCCATGTGACCCCCTCTTTCTGAAATAAATAAAAAGCCCTGGTGGGATGGCCACATTAGCCCTATTCAATGAAGGCCGGGTACCAGGGGATGGGGTCCCTGGAGCCATAATAGCACCAGGGAGGGGGGCCAGGTGACACCCCTCCCTGTACAATAATGGCCCAGCCCCAGGGCCAAAATCGGCCTGGGTAGGGGAGGCCATGCAACCCCCTCCCCATACCATCCCCATAGTATAATGGCTGGGCCCAGGGGGATGGGGTTCCTGGACCAAAATCTGTCCAGGAAGCGGGGCCACCCCCCCCCTCCCCCATTTAATTATGGCCAGGGATTGGGGTCCCCAGGGCCAAAATCAGCCCGGGGAGAGGGCCATGTGGCCCCTCTCCCCCATTCTATTGTGGCCGGGCTCTGGGGGTCCATGTGTACCCCCCATTTAATTATGACTGGGCACCCCTCCCTATTCAAATGTGGCATGGCCACTCACATAACCACTCACAGACCCACTTACCCCCTCACAGACCGACTCAGAGACAGACATACCCACTTATAGACTTATTCAGACACTCATACACTCACTCACAGACCCATTCAGATTCACGCATCCACTCGCAGACCCACTCAGAGACTCACTCACTCACACACCCAGTGAGACACTTATGCAGCCACTCCCAGACCCACTAAGATACTCTCATACCCACTGACAGACCCATTGTGACACTCACTCCCACACCCACTGAGACACTCATGCATACACTCACTCTCAAAGGTTATAGGTTACACTTTGGAAGAAGAATTAAAAAAACCTTAGAAATGTACTTAAAAAACCAAAGGTTACTGGGACATTATAGTTAGGAAATAGGATTTTTTAAAACATATAAATTCACTGAAAAAACCAAAGGTTACAGGAATGTTATAGTTAGGAAACGGAATTTAAAAGTGGCTCTATGGATGAGTGATCGGTTGTGTGAGTACTGTATGGGTCTGTGAAAGAGTAAGTGAGGAGTTGTATGGCTGTGAGAGTGGGTGTATGGGAGGTTCTATGGGGGTGTGAGTGGGTGTCTGAGTTGTTCTGGTTATGATGTCATCAGTGATGTAATTTGAGATGTCATGCATGATGTCACTGACCATGTTATGAGTGATGTAATATTTAAGGTCATAAGCAGTGCACTGTGGGGGTATAAGTTATAGTTAGCCCAGGTAACTATAACCGCTAAATTTCACTGTTTTCGTACCAGTGAAATGTGAACCTAACGATAACGTCTCTGTAACCTTTGTTTTTTTTCAGTGAATTTCCAAGGTTTTTAAAAATTCTATTTCCTAACTATAACGTGTCTGTAACCTCTGTTTATTTTCAGTACATTTCTAAACTTTTTAAAAATTCTATTTTGGTATAATTGTTTACAAAACACACGTGCTCTTAATGCACCATACATGTGTAGAGGTACTGAACATGTTATCAATCGTTATATTAAAGAGTAATTCTGCATGCAGATGACAGTGAATTGTGTTAATTATGTTCCACACAAGTTTTTTGGTACTGCAGAAAACGTTTCCAGCAAAGCAAAGATTCTACATACTGCATGCTAAGTATTGTAAGCAGCCTTGAGTTATTACACAGAATTGTCTCAACATGACAATTTCCACTTAACATAGACGATTGTGCACACCAGGTACTAACCTATGTACATGTGCTTGTTTTTCTTCAGGAGATAGGCTATCTGTAAAGTTTTCACCACAGTATGAAGGCTGCAGGTAGTATGATCTTTAACACCTTCAGACCTTGGTTATTTTAAATGAATAGTGCTCTTTGGACAAGTTTTGCATAGAGTGTACACTGTGCTTAGTAGATACTTTTTAATACTCTGCGGTGTATTTCTCATGAGAGTTTCACTGTCTACAAACAGAATGGTACAGAGTAAATTCTCTCCATTGAGTAAATACTGTTCACAGTACCCACTTTTCTACTCATACCCACTTCATTTCTCAATGTACGCTCAGGGAATGTCAGGGATTTGATACTGGTAAAGACTGTCCGTAGCAGGGCATTAGTTATGTAACAGGGGTTTAGTATCTGGAGGAACTTGGTTTTACCTGAACAGTTGCATACAGATTGAACACTTTGTGCAGGATAGGTTACAATTTCATCTGTGGTTCATAGTCAACATGAACTCGACTTCCCATGAAGTGGTATAGGGTCAATGTTGCAAATAACACAAGCTTGCTTTACCTATGGGGGCTGTATCTACGATAGGTGTAAAAATGCTTCATATTATTCTGAGCTATTTTGCACTTTTTTTCATAGCTGAAATCCCTATTCATATATGTATATATTCACTGAAAAAACCCAAGGTTACAGGGATATTATAGTTAGGCTCAGATTTCACTTATACAAAACCAGTGAAATTCAGCAGTTATAGTTACCTGAGCTAAGTATAACATGCGCCCCCGCAATGCACAGCTTATGACCTCACATATTACATCACTCATGACATGGTCAGTGAAATCACTCATGACATCATCAAGCGAGTGTAAGTGTTTTAAGAGTTTATGGGTGTTAAACTTATATACAAACCTACTGCAAAAAATGTAATTAGTATACTCAGTGCACTACTACTGAGTGATACTACTTCTAACATATATTATGTGAGTCGCTGTGTGTGAGTGTTGGAATCCTTGTGTGTATGGGTGTTTAAGTGGCTGTATGGATGTATAAGTGGGTGTATGGGTAGTTGTGTGGGTGAGTGAGATGCTGTGTGAGTGGCTGTACTGGTGAGTGAGTGTGTGTCACTGGCTGTATGGGTGAGTGAGTGGTGGTGTGAGTGGCTCTATGGGTGTGTAAGTGGGTGTGTAGTGACTGTATGAGCGAATGAGAGGGTGTCTGAATGGCTGTATAAGTGAGTGACTGGGTGTGTAAGTGGCTGTATGGGTGAGTGAGTGGCTGTTTCAGGTAGTGTTTGGTTGAGTGAGTTGATGTGTGAGTGGCTGTATTGAAGAATAAGTGTCTGTGTGAATGGCTGTATGGGTGAGTGAGCGGATGTTTGGGTGCTTGTATGGATTGTTGAATGGGTATTTAAGTGGTTGGGTGGGTATGTAAGGGAGTGAGTGAGTGTGTGAGTGCTTGTATGGGTGAATGGCTGTGTTGAGAGGCTGTATGGGTGATTGAGTAGGTGTTTGAGTGACTGTAGGTAAATAAGTGGGTGTGTGAGGAGCTGTATGGGTGACTGTGTGGCTAAATGACTAGCTAGACGGGTGAGTAACTTGTAGGAGTGGCTGTAAGGGTGAGAGAATGGTTGTGTGAGTGGCTATAGGAGTGAGTGAGTGGGTGTGTGAGCGGCTCTATGGAGGAGTGAGCACTGGTATGGGTCTGTGACAGGGCATGAGAGTGGTTTTGTGTGGGTATGTGATATGGCATTTGTGAGGTTGTATGGGAGTGTGAGTGGGTGTGTGAATAGTTCTGTGGATGATGTCATCAGTGATGTCATTTGAGATGTCATCAGGGATGTCACTGACCATGTCATGAGTGATGTAATATGTGAGCTCATAAGCAGTGCATTGCAGGGGAACGAGTAATAGATAGCTCCGTTAACTATAACTGCTGAATTTTACTGGTTTTGTATGAGTGTAATTTAAGCCTAACTATAATGTCCCTGTAACCTTGGGTTTTTTCAGAGAATTTCAAAGTTTTTTTAATTCTATTTCCTAACTATAACATCCCTGTAACCTTTGTTTTTTTTAAGTGAATCTCTAAGGTTTTTCAAATTCTATTTCCTAACGTGTAACCTTCAATTTTTTAAGTGCATTTCTTTGACCTTTTAACTAGTAGTTGCATTTGCAGAGTGGTGCAGAAAGGGGCGGGGCCTCCGACCAGCTCTAGGGAATCCCACTGTATGGTACTTACTGGAGGTACCATGAGGGGTCTTGGCCCCCAAGGACCCTCAGGATCAAAGGGAACTTCATCCCCCAAACAGTAGTGCACCAGGAGGTGTGTTTACAGAGTGGTGGAGAAAGCGGGAGTGGCCTCAAAAGACGTCTCAGCAATCCCAATGCGTAGGACTTGCTGAAGGTAAGAGGAGGGGTTCCTGGTCCCCAAGCACTCTCAGCACCCAGGGTGACTTTATCTCCCAACTAGTTGTGCGCCAGGAGGCATGTTTGCAGTATTGGAGAAAGGGGCGTGGCCTCCGACAACCTCTCAGCAATCCTGCTGTGTGGGACTTACAGGAGGTAACAGGAGGGGTAGTTGACCCCCAAGGACCCTCAAGAGCCAAGGGGACTTCATCCCCCAACTAGTAGTGTGCCAGGAGGCATGTTTGCAGGGTGGTGGAGAAAGGGGGTGTGGCCTCCAACAACCTCTCAACAATCCCACTGTGTGGCATTAACTGGTGGTAACATGAGGTGTAGTAGGCCCCCAAGGACCCCCAGGAGTCAAGGGGACTTCATCCCTCAACTAGTAGTGTGCCAGGAGGCACGTTTTCAGAGTGATGGTGAAAGGGGGCTGGGCCTCCGGCGACTTGACACAGTTTTTGTTTTTTTAAATGTCTTTTATTAGGGAAGGGGGCTGCTTGGACCCCCTTCCTTGGGCTCATTTCGGCCCTGGGTAGCCCATCGCCTAGGGAAAGGCCTTTTTCAAATGGGTGTGGGGGCCACGCAGCCCCTCCCAGGCTGATTTTGGTCCGGGGGACCCCATCCCCCTGGGCCAGGCCTTTATTTTTTTACAATTTTACATGAAGATGGGGGCTGCGTGCCTACCTCTCCAGGCCGATTTCAGACCTGGGGACCCCACCCCCCAGGCCAAGGCCTTTTTGAAATGGGGTAGGGGGACCGCGGGGCTCCTTTCCCAGGCCGATTATAGCCTGGGGACCCAATCCCCAGGGCATGGCATTTCCTTTTTTACAATTTTAAAGGAGAGGGGGCAACCCAGCCCCCCTCCCCAGGCCGATTTTCGGCCCTGGGGACCCCATCTCATAGGGCCCGACATCTACGTTGGCGACCACAGGGGAGCCTGAATGCCCCTGCGGTCCATGCCCGCTCCCCACGTCCTGCGGGAGCCAGCATTGCTTTGACACAGCTTCTAAACATGCAGCTCCCTGTGTGTCAAAGCAAATGCTCTGCTTCCAGCAAACAAGTGCATTTATCCGTTCTCGTTTGCTGAAAGCAGAGCATTTGCTGTGGCTTGGTGGAAGCTGTAAAGCACCTGCCAAGCCACAGCATACAGCTATGTTCCAGGGGTGGGCACCCCATGACATAGCAGGAGCCAGCCCTGGTGGGGGGGGGGGTCCCCAGGGCCATTATTGGCTCCAGGAGAGGGTTGCGCGGCCCCTATCCTTTCACTTTAACGGGCTGCCCCGGGGAGGCGGTGGTCCCCAGGGATGAAAACAGCCTGGGGGGGTGGGGAGGGGGTGTGAATGCGGCATTTGGCCCAGAGTTGCTCACACCTATAATAAAGAAGGATTATTTCAAATCATTCAAATTCTTTCCATCAAAAAATGTAGACATACCTTATGCAATGTAAGTTGATGTTCCTGTGGGTAGTTTGCGCGCTCTGTGATTAGGCGCTGGTAGCGCATTCCCCGCTGAAAAATCTGCCTGAACGGCACCACGCATTGCACCAGAGTGTGTAGCTACTCGGGTTGATTTTCCTGCTGCTTGAGTAGATTTTCTACTCGAGCTGCAGCCTTCTGACCAAGAATGGGAACGACCGCCTGCATTAGAAAAATCTCACCAGATGTCCTCATAGCGACTGGAAATCGTGCTAGAGGGCGCTATATCTTGCTTGCCAGCTTACCGTTCTGGAGCCACACGCTAGAAAAAATTCTGCCAAGCGGCTATTTGCATAATTTGGCTGAAACTCCAGATTGCAAGAGTAATGCAGAGTCGCCAATATTCTGCCAATTTCTCAGGCAGAACGGAATATTCACCCACCCTTAGAGACAGCTTAGAAAAGTCCATAACTGATGCTTTGAATGTTTGGGGAAAGCAAGATTACAAGTAAGTATAAACATGATTAAGGATTAAAAAGGTACTCCATTTTGTTATTTGGTTAAATTCTCAAAACACTTATCAAAAAGGATTGTAAAGCTTTCTGGAGGTTAGTGGCTGAAGCTACCAGGACTACTCAGAGGGGTGTGGGGAGTGGTGACTGTGTTATCTTAGAACACATTTTCAGTATTTAAATGTGCTGGAATTTAAAATAAATTTCTATATATTAGAAGAACGTTAGACGCAAATGGTCGATCACAGGAATTCATCTACCCCAAGTTCAAAGAACCTGGGACTGAACGACACCTTCAAAAAATCTAACATTAGTACAATACGCAATAGCTGGCTACAGAGTAGTTTTAATACAGACAAATGTCGGGGAAGTCAATTTGTTCCTGTTATTAAGAAAAGTGATGGGAAAGAAGCGAACTTGTACTAAATTGCAATTTTAATTTAAAAAAATGTAAGCTTCCCGTTAAATTGAACCTTGTGATTTGTTCTCATAAATTCTAACAAAAACTGTTTGGTTTCTGGATTGGATTGCTTTGGAAAAGCTTTGTTCGGATTTTAATAACGGTCTGATACAATGGACAATGTCTTGAACCTTATTCCAAAGGATCATCCATGTTTTAGAAGGTGCTTTTCAACATTAGATCAGTGCATGATAATGTAGAGCCTGCTCTTCAAATTCACTAGTGATCCCACAATTACTTGATTATATGAGGAAGTACAAGAAAAACAAATCCTCCCTCCCTCACTCAGGGATGTTCTAATAATCACACTCCTTAAGCCCAACAAGCCATCAGAACACTACGAATCGTACAGGCCACTATCTATTATAAATACTGACACCAAAATACTGGCAAAAATACTAACAAATAGGCTATTACCTTTGCTTCTGGATTTGGTTCTACTGAACTAATCAGAGTTTGTATCTACCCCCTCACCAGTCAATAATTTGTGAATGATTTTCGTACTTCCCCACTAGCTTAATCCTGAACTTGAGGCTATAGCACCTTTATTGGATGCAGCTAAAACCTTTGATTCTTTGGAGTGGGACTATATGTTCACTGTGCTGCAAAGAATGGTCATGCCTTCCTACTTTTTAAGCTGGCTCAGTCTACTATATACCTGCCCTTCTGCCTGTATTAATATAAATGGCTACATAGTTGAGCCTATAGCCATAAGAAGAGGCTGCTCCTATCCCGTACACTTTTCACTATTGCTCTTGAAACACTTTCATGTATACTACGCCAGATCTGTTCAGCATTTGCTCGTAAATTCATCAACTGAAAGCTCACTGTGTTCATGTATACAGACAATATGGCATTGTATGTTAAGTATCCTGAAAAGAATCTGTCATCAATCATTGGAGAAAGTATAATAAATGGAGGACATTCTGATCTGCTTCTTAATTGGAGCAAATTCCTAATATTTCCTCTCACTCCAGCATCTAAACCTTGTCCTAGAGAGTTCCCCTTGAAATGGTGATTGTTATATGTTATTTCTAAAGCACACTATCACCCTCAAGGGTATCCTGCTGCTGGGCAGGTTTGTGTGCCCAGGTGGTTTAATTGAAAAGTCACGTCTTCAGCTTCTTGTGGAATTCAAAAAGGACGAGCTCTGATGTAGAGTGGGAGGTAGTTCAATGCTGTAGGAGCAATGCAAGAAAAGGCTTGCACTCCTCATTTGGTTCTGTGTATGTGTGGGATGTGTGTGAGTATGAGTCCTGCAAATTGTGTTTCTGGGTGGCTGGTGGAAGTAGATGCGACTGTTCAGGTTGGTGGGGTCTGAGGTGTGTAGTGCCTTAACTGTATGCGCATGAAGAGTTTAAATTGAATGCAATTACTAGTGTTGAGGGTGTTCCCATAGTCCAACTTGCCAGTGACTAGTTCATGAGTGACAGTTTTTCTAGTGTTGCTTGGGAGCCATTTGAAGATTTTCCTAAGCATCTTCAGGGTGTGGAAGTGGAAGCAGGATGCAGTGACTGCATTGACTGGTCCAGTAATGCGCAGTTTGCTGTCTATGATTGTTCCAAGGTTCCTGGTGTGGTTTCTGATGTGTGGGTCCAAGTTCAGCAGGCCACCAGTTGGAGTCCCAAGATGAGGTATTCTTGCCACTACTTTTGTCTTGTCTGGGTTGAGCTTGAGACGGTTGGCTTTCATCCAGTTAGCAACTTCGGTCAGGCAGGCAGTGAAATTGTTTCTTGTGTTGTGGGGTCTTGTCCGAGAGGGAGAGTATGAGTTGCATGTCCTCTGTGTAGGGCATGGATGACATTGGCCAGAGGGATCATGTGGGGCTGAGCAATGGACCATGAGGTACTCTGCTGATGGGTTTGAAGGATTCTGAGAAGTAAGGTGCCAGGCTGACAGCTTCTCTTCTGTTCTATTCATTAAGAAGGAGCAGATCCAGCAGACAGTGGGTCCTTGGATGCCAATCTAGTGCAGGATGGTGAGTTAGACCGTGTCAAACACTGCAGAGAGGTCAAGGAGAATGGGGGCTTCTATTTCTCCTCTGTCAAGGACTGTGCGAATGTTGGCTGTGGTAGTGATGAGTGCTGTTTCTATATTGGGGTTAGGCCTAAATCCGATTTGCGTAGTGTCAAGGAGCTGGTGGTCGCTGAGGTGGTCAGTGAGGCATCGGTTCATTAGTTTCTCTAAGACCTTTACCACATATGTTAGGAGGAAAATGGGTCTGTAGTTGGAGTGCAACTGAGTCAGAAAATGGTTTTTAGAACAAGGGCATGACAGTGGATTTTTCCAGGTGTCCAGGAATGTGACTCTGTCAATGGAGTCATTGAGGATGGGTGTTCGTGCTTCACTGGTCTGTAGAAGTCCTTTGGTGAAGGCGTTGTGGGGTCAAGTGTTGGATGGAGCCACCTAGTGGCTGGTCTTCAAGGTGGCAGGGATTTTGACAGTGTGATGGCAGACCACGAGGTCAGGGTTTATTCATCAGCCGTGATGGGAAGTTCAGTTGCAGCGATGAAGGGGGTCTGGTTGATGGTCGAAGTTACTGTATTTGGACATGATTTTGTGACAGAATATTTCTGAGAGCTTGTTGCAAAGATCTTGTGATGGAGTGATGTTGCTGAAGGCAGAAGGAGGCGTGGTGAAAGCTTTGTTGTTGGCGAAGATTTCCTTGCTGCTGTTAGTGCTGGAGTTGATGCGATCAGCAATAGCAGGTGCTAGCTTTGATGATGAGGGGCTCAACAAAGTCTATGATGATGCTGGCAAGATTGGTGCTAGGTCCTTGTGGTTTGTACATGAGGGTTCCACCCAGGGAGAAGTTGGCGGAGATGTGTATCTTGATTGTGCGGTCTTCCATTTAACTGGTAGGGGTGGTATCTTTGAATATAATGGCAATTCCACTTCCAGGCTTGTGGTTGCGGTCTTACCTAACGATCTTTTAGCCTGCAGTGATGGCTCTAGAGATATCTTGTGCCGAGTTTGGGTTTAGCTATGTTTCCATGAGAAAGAGCAGGTTTGGAGTGGCTTGTTCAGGATGTCCTATTTCTCTGTGGCATGTTTAGTGAGCGAGCGGGTGTTTAGGAGCATGCATGCAAGTGTAGAGTGCTGATTGGGTGGTGTTTGGGATGTAGGAGCATAAGCGGGTTGCTGGTTTGTGTGAGTGTGACGAGTGGGTGCTGGGTTCTGTTGATGCGTGAGTGGTGGGCTAAGGGTGTGGGAGAGTGCATGAGAACTTGCAGGACATGCATGTGAATGCTCCTTCCATGTTGTGAGGTGAGGCTTCGTAGCTGTACGGCACGTGGCGGCCACAGTTAAGAGCATGTAGGGGTGCAGCAGGATATCAGTGGGTAGATGGAGAACCTGGGTTTCTGGCGCTGGACATCTTCAGACATGGATGGGTGCAAATGGGCTTGCCTCTGGTGCATATGTTGCTCTCTTCTGCTGCACGTCTGTGCTGCGGTCCCCATTAAAGAGGTCCTGGGGGAGGGAGGAGCACTGGTACAGTGGGCGGTGAACCACTGATGTTACTACCTGTGCAAATGCATGATGGGTAATCCAGTAATGTCACTTCCTCTGCAGATGAATGATGGGAAATCCAGAGATGTCACTTCCTGTATAGAATAGTTATAATGAACAGGTTACCTACATTTATGATTTATTCAATGATAGTCCCATCGTTTAAAAAAAACACTTTTTCAAAGCCTTTTCAAAACTCAGAGATCCTTTTTTTTTTTTAAACTTTATTTTTTATTTTGTTAGTTGAAAAGCAAAACATACAATTGGGAAAAGGAGTCATTAATGCACGGAGTATGCTCAAGTGCGGGCAACAAGCTATGACGATGGGTATAAGGCGTTGTAGCAGACTTTCCGACGAGGAACAAATATTTACATCAACATCACATATATGCAAATACATGGGTCAATTCCAGTACAATCGTAACCGTCAGGAGTGGGCTAGGCATCACATTATTAATGACTTGGTTCTGTCCTGCCGTGCAAAAGGTCTAGTCTCCCCGCCTTCTGCGTCTATGTCCAAGTTATAGTACTCTATCCATGGCGTCCAAATTTTCCGGAATTTACGCGGGCAACCCCTCGCCTTGTAAATCACTTTCTCCGCCACCATATATAAATCCATATTAGATCTCCATTCTGTGAGCGTGGTAAGTCGTTGGGCCCCCCAGTATTTAGCTATGTCTCTTTTGGCTACTACTAACCCTAGGTTAGCCAACAGGAGCCTATGTCGTGGCAGGTCGATGTCTGTGGGGATACCCAGTAGTAGAAATTTCGCATCCAACCCCAGCTGAGCTCCAAGGATATTGTTTAATTCTCCCAGTATCGTGTGCCAGTAGGTTTGGATGTGTCTGCACTCCCAGAGGGTGTGTATGTACGTGCCGCGCTCCACCTGGCATTTAAGACAATTTGGATCCTCAGCCCTCCCAATAGTTTGTAGGCGTGCTCTGTCAAAGTAGAATCTATGGAGGATCTTATATTGTATGAGACGCAGCCTCCGTCTAATCGCTACTTCGCGCGGGTGCATAAGGGCCGCTTCCCTATCTATGTCTTCCAGTGGGCCGGTGGTTAGTTCCCATTTGGCACGCAGCGGACCAAGGTTGTCAGGTATATTGTTGATTTGTGTCTTGTATGTCAGGGATATGGCCTGGGTCGGGATCTCTTCCTGTAGGAGCCTACCTTCTAGCGGAGCATATTCCGGCAGTGTCACGGCGTCCAACCCTTCAGCATGCCAGGCATGTTTAAGGCTAGGGTAGGCATAGGCTTGGGAACTATGAAGTTGGTATTTAGACTGAAGGGAAGAAAATGAAGCTAGAGAGCCCCTCTCCAACAGGTCCCCTATCTTAGAAATACCTTCTTAAAGCCCCTCAATTTTCTGATCTCAGTCAATCTAGTGACCTCCCACAGGGGGGTCTCTCGTGTAGATTTCCCCTCCCATTTCATCTGCCTTTCTGCACTCTTCCAGGCCGTTAGTACGCGTTGGGTAGCTGGGAGGAGACGTGTACCTCCAGCACCCCCGTATATGTAGTGTAATTGGGTGTGTTTTCGGAATTGCAATCTTTTCAGTCTATAGGTAGGGTGATCACCTGGCGCGTGGTTCCATTCATTGAGGACTATGAGGTGGGCCGCTCTATTGTATGCTCTGATATCTGGTAAGGCCAGACCTCCGTTATATGGGTGGCGCTGCAACGTTCGCAGTGCTATTCATGGGTGGGCTCCGTCCCAGAGAAGGAGACGTAGTTCACTGTTAATGGAAGTAAAAATAGTGTCTGGTAATTTGTGGTATGTATTTTGCAAAATATAAAGGAATTACCATCTTATACATGGCAGCCCTCCCCATGATGGTCAGAGGGTGTTTCCTCGACCTCCTTACATCCGCCTGAAAGTTCAGTAGCACTCGTCTAATGTTGTGTCCCAGTCTGGCCATGGGGTCAGTGGTGATATATAGCCCCAGATAGATAAACCCCTCCATAGAAAATCGCAAACATCTCGGGTAGGTGTGAGGTTCCACCTCTCCACTCAACAGGTAGAGGGTGGATTTATTCCAGTTACTCTTATAGCCCACGTGGCCGCCATATTCTTCAAATATTTACAATATTCGGGGGAGTGTCTCGACCGGTTGTGTGACATATAGCAGAATATCGTCTGCATATAATGATATGCGTTCCTCGTCTAAAACATGTGACTCGTCTATGAAGCCACCCAGTCCATGCCGGGTTCTAACCACTCAGGCCAGCGGTTCTAGGATGAGGGCAAACAGTGGAGGAGATAAGGGGCACCTCTGTCTGGTGCCACGTTCTATTGGTCAGCTTGCAGAAAGAACCCCATCTACTCGAACCCTAGCTTCAGCTGTGTTGTATAACAGTGCCAACCATTCTTGGAAGACTGAGCCAAACCCCATTTTTTCCAGGGTGTACCACATGAAGGGCCAATGAATCGTGTCAAACGCTTTCTCAGCGTCAAGCGAGAGAAGCAGATGGGGGCTATCTTGACCCTGTACCATGTCCATCCAGTTAGCTAGATGACGTAGATTAAAACGCTTGGCAAGCTTTGGCATTAAGCCTGACTGATCCCTATGTATCAGTGGGAGAATTACATTCAGGAGACGTCTCGCAAGGATTGTGGCCAGAATCTTTGTTTCAATGTTAAGGAGGTATTTGTGGCGGTTTGTCCCACAGTCATCTGGGGGTTTCCCGGCCTTAGGGATGACCACCACCGTGGCTAGACGGAGGTCTCGCGGCAGAATCCCCTATTCCTTTGATTCCTTGAAAATCTTAAGAAGGTGCGGTGCCAGCAGTGTACTATTTAGTTTTAAAAATTCACTCGGAAGACCGTTAGGACCCGAGGTCTTGCCTGCCTTCTGTCGGCCAATGGCCTCGGTCACTTCCGACAATGTCAAACCCCCCCCTAGCTGTCTTTCTCTTCCTGTGTGAGTGAGGGCAGGTCAATGGTACTCAAGTATTGGCGTATTTGTGGTTCTTCTGTCTGGTTTTGGGCTGCGTATAATGTTGTGTAGTATCTCGCGAAGGCTCCCGCTATAGCCGCAGGAGTGGTGTGGGTAACAGTATTTTCCTTGATAGATATTACCCATCGTGTCTCTATTTCTTTCCGTCCTAACCATGCTAATAACTTCCCTGCTCTATCCCCGGTTTCGTAAAGTCTATGTTGGGTTGCCAGCTGTTGTGCCCTCACCTCGTTGGTCGCAAGTGCTAGGTAGTCTTGTTTGGTTATTTCAATTGTCATAGAGTGTAGTCAGTTAATGTGGTAGGGTCACTTCCCTCTAGGCCTAAGAGTTTATGTTCTAAATCTTCAATCTCCTAGGTTTCGCTTTTCTTTTTGTGGGCGATTATGTTCTGTGCTCTATCACATAGTACCGTTTTGTACACCTCCATAAAGTGACTGCTGACGGTACCGAGCCCTCATTCTCACTAAAATAAAGCTCGGAGTCTACCCGAAGCTCCTCGGTGACTGTCTCATCCTGCAACGTCCACGAGTTCAATCGCCACTGTGCTATTTGATGGCCACCCCTGCCACCCACCTTCATTAGGAGAGGAGAGTGGTGAGAGATGCCCCTAGACAGATAGTCTATGGTGTCCACCTGACGTACTTCTCCCGCCGGGGCGAGAAGATAGTCCAGCCGTTAAAACACTCTGTGGGCCACAGAAAAATAAGAGTATGCCCGTTGATGCGGGGGGTGTCGCCGCCACTGATCAGTCAGTCAGTCTCAGGGTATCTAAAAATCAGGCCAAAGGTGTGATCTCGTGGGTTCCCGGTCGGATGTGGGTGTGGTCCAGAGAGGGATCAAGTACATCATTAAAATCTCCCCCCAGTATATGTATGGCAGGGCCAGAATGCAAAAGGAGCTCAGTTAATTTATCCAACATGCGTTGTTGCAGCAGTGGGGGTGCATATACACTAATGAGTAAGAATGTCTTGCATTTACAAATGCCCCTTTCTGCCACGTAGGTCCCATCTGTATCCACCCATTGTTGTGTGACATGGAAGGGAGGGGATTTTTTAATGAGGATTGCCACTCCTCGTGAGCCTTTAGTAAATCCCGCGTGGGCCAGAGTGGTGTAGTGTCTCCTTCCTAGGACAGAGCAGTTTGAGCCCACAGGTGTGTTTCCTGTAGGAATATGATATCAAGTTTATGCCTCTTAAGATACTGGGTCACCAACCCCCTCTTGACTTTATTACCTAATCCATTAACATTCCATGTCAGTACTGTATATTTATCATCTGCCATTGTGACTTGTCTCTTGGTTCGTCACCTGTCCAATATCTCACCGGAAGTCCGCCCCTCCCGCCCCCTTCCTCTCCCGCTCCAGCATTATGTTCAAGACCTTGAGTCAAACGATCTCCATTCTCATTGAACAGTCCCAATTTACTATGCAAAACAGTGTCCAGATCACCCAACACTCTTCAGGTACCCACACAGCTCCCCAACTCGTCAACAAGACAACTTTGGTACGGGTAATCCACTAAGAAGTCTGTTACCCTCCCTTCCCCCCCACTCACTTAACTACACAATAGTAAAGCAAAAACCACACACAAAGTGCCTCCCTGGCTCATATCCAAGTCGCTTAACGTCTTCTAAGCCTTAGGAAAGTCTTACTGTCTGTTGGCGGCCATCTGGCCCTGGTTCTCAGTCCTCTTCGCCATTGGTGAGTAGTTGTTGGTGTTGTGTACCCGGTGCAGGCAAGTTCTGCTCTGATGCTTCTAGTCGTAGAATACTTTCAAGCAACAGGTGTTCACTATTCACATCATCTGAATCCTCTCTCTCAGACAGTTCGGTGTGTCCGGTGTCATCTGATCTAATCAGGGTCCGCGGTCGGCGTGAACAAACCACCTCGTCTCCAGACTCTGACAGGTGCGTGTCTGTATCTCTGAATCGTTATGCTCTTCCAGGAGTGACCCCCGCTGAGTTCCGGGCTCTTAACACTCGTCTCCGGTGTTTGTCCTTGGGTCTGTCCTGAGTTAGCCCCCCCCGTTTCAGTGAAAGTTGGCTCGAGGTGTTTGGTTTCGCCTGCCGCAACTGCAGCCGTTCTTCGATCCAGACCATGCCTCTTCCGGGGTTTGAAAGAACAACGTGGAGCCTTGGAAAATAACCTTCAGTTTGGCCGGGAATAGTAACATATATTGAAGTCCGAGTGCCCTTAATTTGACCTTGACCTGGTCAAAGGTCCGTCTCTGCTTTTGCACGTCACGGGAGTAGTCTGGGAAAACTATCACTCGGGTGTTTTCATAGCGGACCTCTCCTTTATTCCGCATTTCTCGCAATATTAAGTCCCTATCTTGAAAGTTCAGAAAACGTGCTATCAGGGGTCAGGGAGGAGCTCCCGGAGGCGGAGGGAAAGTCGGCATTCTGTGCGCCCGTTCTATGACAAAACAGGTCGAGAACGGTGCCTGTGGCAGGGTATCTTTCAAGAAGGTCAAAAGAAAGTGTCCCGGATCAGACCCCTCTGCTTTTTCTGGAAAACCAATAAATCTCAGGTTGTTCTTTCTAGCCCTATTTTCTGCGTCGTCCACTCTCCAGGCTACCTCTGCCACGGATGTCAAGAGTCCCGTAACATCTTTCCGAGTGGCATGAGAGACATCCTCAAGTTCTGAGATGCGGTGCTCGGCCTCGGTCACCTGTTCGTAGGCTTTGCGGAGGTCGTGACGAAGCAGCGTCACCTCCAAGCGGGCCTCTGCCATCTTTCCTTCCAGGATTTCTCTGGACTCACGAATAGCTCGCAGGATGGTTGCAGTGTCTGGAGGAGGAGCGGGGCCGACCTCTGCACCCACCGCTGTGGGGAGCACTTTGGCATAGCGGTCCAATTTCCCCTGTCGGGACTGTTTGAGTTCTTTATCCTTCACCATCGTGGGCGGTCGTGCAGGAGTGTGTGATCTAGCAAGTGTCTTCTGACCCTTGGATGGCCCAGTGATGCCGGATCAGTTGCGTGGACGCCGGGCGGTCTAGTAGACCATTGTAGGGTCTTGAGGACGCCCTCCTAGACGAGTCGGCCCACTAAGAGAGGCACCACCTCACCGCATCAGTTAGGCCCACAAAAGACAGGTTCCAGACAGTTGTTCTGGGTGTGTTGCGGGCAGGAGGAGCAGGTGCCCCTGGGTGGGCGGGTAAAGCAGTGTTGAGCTCCCAATGGTCACTGGATGTGGCACGGGAAGGCATAAGGTCTAAATAGAATGGGACTTGTCACCAGTTCAGCCCCTGAAGCATGCGTAGCTGTGTAAGTCGGTGATTTCCAGGGTAGCCGTGCAGGGCAGGGTGGAAGGCAGGTAAAGCACAGCCACGTGTCGGAACTCAGGGCAGTCAATAGAGGTTTCACCCCCCCCCCTCCCCACGGGTCACTATTGTCCGTTCCCCTTCTCCGGCAGTGGAACCTGCTCTTTGCCCACGAGGGTGATGACTGAGTGTAGGGGGATTAGCGCGACAGGAGTCCGGGTGGGCTGGATTCTACTGTGGCACTCCTTTTCCGATCTCAGCACCAGGGAGCAAAGGCAGGAGTGCCCCACCCCCCCCTGCTGCCGCAGGCAGAATATCTGTGCTCGTGGTAGATCAATAGGGACTGGCCAGTGTTCGTGGCAGATCGGCAGGGACCGCAGGCTGTATTACGGGCAAGCCCGGGCGTGAGCCAACCCACCCGGTAAGGGCAATGTCCGAAAGCCCGCTGCTCCCGCGCAGCCCCGTGCCAATCGTGACAGGTGCCCCACCACAAAGCAGCTGGGTTGCAGGGACGAGGGTGCCGCCAAGGGTCACTGTAGTGGAAACTCACCGCTCTTCCAGCCGCAGGGCACGGTGCACAACCAAGGGGATAATGGGTGGTATCGCAGCAATCCCCCTTTGCCAGTTGCAGGAGCTGGATCCCCCCGGTTAGGGGACTCTGCGAGGCCGTATCCGCACTGTGGCGCCTCCTGTGGGGCCTTGGGTATAGGCGGTGGTCTGGTAGCATTTGGCTTAGCTGCGGGGATCTTCCGTTCAGTATTGTGGGGCGGGGTGTAACTCCGGCACTCGAGCTCCTCACCGGCAGCTGCAAGCACTAAGGGGTGGCAGCAGGACTCCCCCGTGCATGTGAAGGCCGCCGATGGTACCGTTGGGCATCAAGGCTGTGCGTGGCCGCTGTCTCCTCAGTCTACTCGGCCGCTGCCCGCACCTCTTGGTTCCAGGACACAGAGGAGCGCCGCCGCTCCGGGCTCTGATTGCAATCAGTATGGAAGAGGCACCAATTTGCGGGCGACTGCGCGCCGTTCGTCGTGCCGGAGAAGTCTCCAATTCAGGGCAGAGAAGCCTCGGTACGGTGTTTGGGGGACATCAATGTGGTCCGGTGCCCAGCAGTCGCCAAGGGCTCAGCGTGGCAGCGAAGAGGAGCAGGATTTCAGCAGGATCTCAGTCAGGGCCAGCAGAGCTCAGAAGCAACGCGGCTACTCGGCCATGTTGCTGGCCACGCCCCCAACTCAGAGATTTTTTATCAGGCAAACAACCTAAAGCGAAATCTGAAGTTCTCATCCCACCACATGAACAGACAGGTTTTGAAGCTCCCAACTTGGAATTATATCATTTATGTGCTATGGGACAGTTCCCTTAATACTGGTACTACCACCATAAATATATGACACATATTGCAGTGGAAAAGGATAATATAGCACCAGCAGTGGCGGCCGTTGCAAAATGCAAGTGGGGGTGGGAGGGGGAAAAATAATAATAAGAAAACCAAAATGTACCTGTTCCTGCCGCCAACACATACGGCCACCTTGGTGCTTCTCTCCCGCAGTCACTGGAAAGCACCAACTCCCCATACAAACCATACGCTGCGCGTATGCAATGAGAGCAGCACCACGATTGGTCTGAGTGGGCAAGTTTGCCGCTCAGAGTGTCTGGGGGCCTGCAGCTTTTCTCCAATCCAGCTGTGAAAACAGCTGTGATGGACAAATAGAAGTGTGCATGTCTGTTTGTTCTAAGTGCTCACCACTCCTCCCTTTAATGCTCTGGCCCTGACCAGCCCTACACAGGCATGCCATCCAGAACCAGTCAGAGAAAAATAAGATGATATTATGGTTTGATCATCATTTTGTTTTTCTGTGACTGACTCTGGCCAGTGGGGAGATGCTCCTCCGACCATTTCGGAGGAGCCATCCCTGAGAAGCAGTCCCACTCACTGCAATTCTAATGTATAAAATTAAAACAACCATGAAATAATTTAATTTCATGCACTCCATAACAGCAAGGCAACATATGGGACTATGGTCTAAGATCAAAATACTATATTCTCCAGACCTTCCACTGCTGCACCACCCTTCACTCTTCATGACAAGTGAAGAAAAAGCTTTACAGATTATGGATAAAGTAAAACTACATTAAATGATATATTTGTTCCAAAGAGGGGAATTTTTAAAATTATAAGAGATCCCCAGTCCATCAACCATTGATCATCTTTATCAGATCCAATACCTTCGCCCCTTGAGTTGGAGCGATGGAACAAGACATTGAACCTGCCACTGACCGATGCAGAGTGGGTATCCTGCTGCTCCCAAATTGGTGCACTAACTTTAAATTGTATATTACATATTATCCATTTTAAATACCTTCACCAATTTTACCATACCCCGGCGAGCCTTCAGAGGTGTGGGCTGAGGGACAATGCACAAGATGTGGGGCACCGGGCGCAGATCTCATGCATGCAGCATAGGATTGTCCCAGCATCATATGATTTGAGTGCATGGTTACCAATACATTGTCAGTCATGACCTCAAATATGGTGGCCATGACCCACATGTATTCCTGCGAGGACTAGTTAAATACTTACAAATGACAGCAAAGAAATGTGTTGCTGTTGTGCTACTCATGGCCAAAAGACAAGTTGCAATATATTGGGGAAGGAGTAGAGAACCTATTGCAAAAATAATAGCTCTTAGACCTCACTTACTGCAAGGAACATCTACAAACATAAGCTCAGGAACTAACAATACCGGTTCTACCCAAAGACATATTGGGCCCTTTGAAAGGTTACTTATTGAGCACTGAGTATGCTTTTGTTGCCAACCACAAATAACAAACTGCAAGGATTGGGAATGGCAAGCTGTTTGGGATGCTGGGCCCTGCCGCATCTACTGATAACTTTATGATATAAGATAAGAGATGATGATCCTACATCATGCATACGGAGCTCCCCATCTCCTCCGACATAACGTACTGCTTTGTTTTGTGATATGCACTGTGTATCAGGTCAAATGATGATGTTATGAAAATATTTACATGAATGTACTGTATTTCTTTTTAACACAAAAAAACTAAATTCACTAGTTACATAGGTAATGAGCCATTTTGTTGCTTTGTGGATTTCAGTTTGGTGTTTCAAAGAAATGAAAGAGCTGTGATTTGTGCAGAAACTGAGATGATGGGAAGGTGATAGAACTTCACAGACACACATGTGGTATCATGTTAAAACACGATAGATGATGTTTTTAAGTTCAAAATGTTTTATTGAATTTTCATAATAATAAACATATACAGACAATACAAAAAACATTGACCATAAGCGAAAATACCTATATAAAATAAGAGATTTTCAAAAGCAATCATAAATTACAATAGGTAAGGATGTGTAAAGAATCAATTAAAGGGGGGAGGATAAACGAAAAAGGAAGGAAGGGAGGGAGCCATGAATAATTACAATGTCAACTATGAGGAAGTAGAGCTACACTCATCATATAAAAATTAAGTATAATGACAATAAAACGGTATATCAAGTATAAATATACAATTATAGAGATAAATATACATCTATAGGTAACCAAAAAGAGCGAAACAAATTAGAGTTATGATTAATCCCGTTCAGGGATAATTGAGCACCTCTTCTTGTAAAAATGACCCATGACCACCAAGCATGAACTGATAATGTCGAAATATCCTTCCAGCAAAATGTAATGGACTTTAAAGCAGCTGATATTAGGAAATTAAACAGTTTACCTTCTAATTCAGTTAAGTTATGCAAAAGAGCAACAGATTTACATATTAACATTTTGTAAGAAATAACATCATGGATATGAAATATTTGTTGTACAATATCCCAAACATCAGACCAAAATTTAAAAATTAATGGACAATCAAAAAACATATGTTGTAATGATCCAGGAAGTAATTTACAATGCCAACAAATGTCATCTTGCAGCAGTTTAGCACGAAATAAACGTACTGGAGTCCATAAACAATTGAATAAAATATAAGAATTGGTTTGGTAAAGCGAAACAGGCAGCCAGCCTGAAATATTATTAAGCCAAATAATCTTCCAAGTATCGTTGGACAAAGAAAGTGAAAGCTCAGCATTCCAAAATGTTGAAATTATATTTAAATTGTTTCCTATAGAATTAGATAATTTTTTATATAAAATAGAAACAGTATGGGATGACGTAGAGATAGTTCGAATATATATTGCTAAATCTGCTTTAACATTAAACGGAATACCATGAGGGAAGGAATCTAAAATTGAATCACATAAAGACTCAAATTTAATAAAATCAGATTGAGGTAAACTAAATTTCATTTGCAAAGCTTCAAAAGAAATAAAAACATTGTCGAAATAAATATCTTTAAGATAAAAGATACCAGCTTTAATCCAAGAATTCCAGAACTTAACATTTCTATTCAGTTTAATAACATTACTATACCATAATGACAAATCTTCAGTAAGGACCATAGGGTATAAAAAATTTGAATCCAGGTCATTAAAAATGAGTTTAGTGGATTTGATAATAACTGATTTTTGCAAATATTGTGACCTGTTAGACATTGTTAGCAAGGTGGTCAATGGAAAAGGATCCACAAGAGACTGTTCTATATGAAGCCAAGTAGGATGGTTATTTAAAGAGGAAGGAGTAAACCATATGGAACTTTGTTTCAGTATAAATGCTTTGTGATAGAGAAAAAAGTCAGGCAAGCCAAATCCAGCATTGCACTTGGGTATTTTTAATTTTTTATAACCAATACGAATTGATTTATTGTTCCAGAGAAATTTGGAGAGAAGTCTATCCATATCTTGATAGAATTATAATGGAAATTGAATAGAAATCATAGCAAGTGTATAAATTATTTTAGGAGCAATCGTCATTTTAATGGAGTCCATTCTACCCCACCAAGAGAGGTGAAGTGAAGACCATTTAGACATTTTATCTTTGATATAATTCAGAATAAAGTTACTATTTAATGTTAATGTTGCTTTTATGGAGGACGAAAATAAAATCCCAAGATATTTTAATTTATCTTTTTGCCAAATAATATCAGTTATGGGTAACATATCAGGAGTACAGAAGATGTTTAAGGGGAAAAATTCAGTTTTATTAATGTTAAGTTTATAACCAGAAACCATGGAGTATTTTGCAATAATTTCTAATAAGGAAGGCATTGAGGATATAGGATCGCTAATAAATAACAGCACATCATCAGCATAAGCTAAGGTTTTGATATAAACAGCCTTAATCTTAATACCTTTAATATTAACACATTTTCTTATATGAGTAAGGAAAGGTTCAATTCCAATTAAAAATAAAAGTGGAGAGAGGGGACATCCTTGTCTTGTACCTCTAAAAAGAGAAAACTGACTAGACACTTAGCCATTGATAAATAAACGAGCAGTAGGGGCATAATACAGAGCAGAAATCATACGAATAAACAAAGTACCAAAATTAAATGATAATAAGGTTTGAAATAAAAATGGCCAATTGATTTTATCGAAAGCTTTCTCTGCATCCAAAGCCAAAATTCCTGCGGGGGAAATTAAAGTTGAACTCTGTTCAATAACGTGTAATAAGGTTCTTGTGTTATTTGTAGAATATGTATTCTTCATAAAACCGGATTGATCAAGATGTATAATAGAATCTAATACAGGGGACAATCTAGAGGCAAGTATTTTAGCATACAATTTACAGTCTTGATTAATTAAAGAAATACGGCGATAATTTGAAACAAGAGTGGGGTCTTTATCTGGTTTGGGAAGTACAATAATTAAAGCATCAGTAAAAGAACCTGAGATCGTTCCTGAAGAACCAAAAAAAGTAAAAAGTTGAAATAAATAAGGCAAAAGTTGGGACTGGAACTCTTTATAAAACTCAGCTGGGATACCATCTGGGCCAGGGGATTTATTTTTTTTAATGGATTTAATGGCAGTTAAAATTTCATCTGCAGTAATGGGTAAATCTAGCCCAAGCCTATCCGATTGTGAAATTTTGGGCAAATCACATGTATTTAAAAAAGAGTCCAGTAAGGAGGGATCATGAATATCAGGCTTATTATATAAAGTAGAGTAAAAATCCAAAAATTCCTTAACAATATCATTATGAGATATTGCAATTTTACCATTAGGGCCATGAATTGAGGTAATTTGCGTTCTATCTTTTTTTATACGTAAATAATTAGCTAAAAGTTTCCCAGATCTGTTGGCATTAAAACGGAATTTGGCCTTAGAATTAGAAATTTGGATGCCAGCTCTTGTACTAAGGATTGAGTTAAATTCATATCGAAGTTTTTGTAGTTTGACTTTGAATTGGGGATCATTTGACGAAATAAAAAGCCTTTCAAATTTCGCAATTTGCTTTTCCAAACTTCTAATATGTGCATTGAATGTTTTATTTTCGTAGGCCATAATAGAAATAGTTACACCCCTAATGTAAGCTTTAAAGGCGTCCCATCTATTGACCATAGAAGTGGATCCTTCAGGGTTGAGTAAAAGATAATCTTGAATGGCATTTAAGAGTTTGGGCTTATTATGTTAATTAAGAACAATTCCAGTATTCATACGCCATCTAGTTTGGTTTGTAAAAGTTGAAGTTAAATTCAGAACAAAAGAAATCAAAGCATGATCTGAGACGTCAATATTACCAATCTTAGGAGTCTTTGCAGATTGGACTAGTTGCGTGGAGATTAAGAAGTAATCAATTCTAGAATGCGAATTATGTGGATTAGAGAAAAATGTAAAACATTTTTCTGTAGGAAAACGCAAACGCCAAATGTCAACTAACTTGGTGGTATGAATAAATGATTTAAAAGCATGAAAAACCTTAGGAGGGCGAAATTTAGTACTAGATATTCTATCCAATAATGGGTCAGCAATAACATTAAAGTCACCTCCAACAATTAAAGGAACTTTACCCAACTTTAGAACCTCAGTGGTAATATTAGACCAAAAAAGAGGGTCATCTGCAGTAGGACCATAAACATTGAGTAAAAATATGACTGAATCATGAATTTTAATTTTAGCAATAACATATCTGCCTTCCGCATCCGAAATTTTACTTAAGACCTGGCAATGCAATTTTTTTGCAACGAAAATAGCCACACCATTTTTTTTCCCAATAGTAGGTGATGAAACAATAGTATCTACACATTTCTTCTTCATATAATTTAAGATTTTATCATCTATATGAGTCTCTTGAACAAAACAAATATATGCCTTACAACTGCCTAAATAATCTAAAATTTTTGTACGCTTAACTGGATGACGTAAACCTTTAACATTTAGCGAAACAACTTTAATATTGTGGATGTTAGCCATAATGAAGAGTAAAAGAATAAAAAAATCAAGAAGAGGAAATAAAGAAAAGAAAAAGAACAATAATAAGAGAAAATAGTAGCTCCAGAACTAGTAAAAGGACAGGAAAAAATTAAAAGAAGGAGAGAACGACAAAGAGGACACAAAAATATCAAGGTTGAAACGCACATACGCTTTACAAGCATGACCGAGCCGTTGGAGCCCAATGTAGTAATAAACCATTAACCTGTCAGAAAATACGTAAATTAGCTATAATCAAGTATTAGAGTCATGAGTATCCATGGAATGCTGTGAACGATGATCCAAAAACTGACGCAAGTCATCAGGACGCTGAATAGATTTAGAAAGATTGTCCTTCCAGATACGCATTGTTGAAGGGTCAAATAAGACCATATTTGAACCCAAGACTTCGCAGTTGAGGGCGAAGAGCAGTAAATTCCTTGCGAATGGAAACTGTTTCCTTAGCAAAGTCTTGATGAATAAAATTTTTATTCCCATTGACCATCAAGGAGGGAATCTCTTGTACTGCCTTTCGAATCAAAACCAAATGATGATGCCTGAGGACTTTGAAAATCATTTGACGAGGTTTGGTATGTTGAGGATTGCGATGTGAAGGAATTCTATGGGCCTTGTCAATCTCAAATTTTTCTGGAAATTTAATTTGTAGAAGGCCAGGAATCAGATTTTCCAAATACGATCTACAGTTACCACCTACCACATCCTCTGGTAAATTAAAAATGCGTAAGTTGTATTGTCTATTACGATTTTCCATCTCGAGAAGTCGGGTAGACAACGGTGATATTTTCGCTACAAGAGGAGTGAAAGTCTCAAGCTTAGCCTTATTATCTTGTATTTTAATTGCATTATCAGAGATTTTCATTGACAGACTCGCCATTTCCTTTCGAACATTTTTAATCTCTGAGGCAATAGAATCTATGTTGACACGGAGCGCCTGAATTTCCTCTAAAATTAAGGATAATGAAGGTTCTGCTGACTCTACCGCCTTTGATTTAATTGGCGGAGGTGAAACCTGCTGCTTCCTTTTAGGATGAATATTTTTATTATCCATGTTGTAATAATATCAAAAGCAGAATAATAATAATAAAAAATAAAGTAAAATAAAGGAATTGCAAAAATAACAGCAAAAGAGCAAGAAAAAGAAAGAAAAAATACTGCAGCAGTGAGAAAATCCTTAGTAAAGCTGGTGCAGCAGCTATAATGGGCTATGGGAGTGGCTAGGCCCAAGCCAGGCCCTTTCCTGAAGGATTGCTCCGCCCCCTGACAGACAAAGCTGGGCATCCCTGAAGGCAGAGCTGGAAGCAGAGGCTGGATACCAAGAAACGCCTCCAACACCATCCAAATCCCCAAGACAACCAGAGCACTCCACAGGTATGGACCCTACAAGTTAAGCGACCTCATTTGCGCCGCAAAACTGACAGGAATCGTCGTTGTAGATCGAAAAACGGGCGAAAAAGCGCCGGAGCTCTCTACGCGGCGGCCATCTTGTTTCGCGCGCTCGCGCGTCTCCCCGATAGATAATGTTTAACAAAAAACAAAGGGGCATATCATCAAGAGGGGGCGATAATTATCGCTAAGCGCACTTAGCGCTAGGATAATTATCACCTGCTATCGCTGTATTTTATCACTGAGATAGCGCGCTATCAGCGACGCTTATCTCAAAAGCGATAAAATACCAGCGATAGCTACAAAATGTGCAATCATCGTTGGGAAACCAGCGATAATCGCACAAAAAACAGGCGATACCTTGCTGATAGGGCAGGGTGGACTTAGCCATTATATCCACCTGCCATTGGATATAATGGCTAAGTCAACCTGAAAGCAGGCGTAAGGAAAGTGGCGATAATCAAGGTTAGCGCTACTGTTCTTATCGCTATGCTCTTTAGTGTGCAGCTTGTAAATAGGAGAAATGTCGGTTAGTGACATTTCTCCCGTTATTTTGAGGAGGAACCCCCACTTTGCATCTCATTAGAGATGCAAAGCTGGGCGTTAAGGGAAAGGGCGCTGAGGCAAGGATTCACGCGATAGCGTGACCTTGCTAATAGTACGATACAATTATCGCCGCTTTCTGGCCGAAAACAGCCGATAAAGCGGCAATAATTGTCTTGATGATATGCCCCAAAATAATTGTAGAAGTCTGCAGGAGGGCTCCATTCCAGGCATTATACCTGGTACTCTATATTTGGCGATATCACTAATGTCCACAATCAAATCAGAGAGTGGCCTCCTAAATTCGTGAATTAAATTTTTTTGAAATTGTCTTATTTTCACAAAAGGGCATCGTGCAAGATAATAACTTTTCCTAGTTAAATAATAATGCAAAATGAGAAGATTCCCTTTTAAAAACATAATGGACAAGTGTCATTCATATAAACATACATTTGATACACTTATTCAACATAAAGTAATACAATTATATACTGTAATTGTGCTAAATAAAGTGCAGACTGTTTTATTGCGAATAAGCTCTGAATGAGGACAATCTGCAATTTAATCATATGGCATTTACGTAGTTAAAACATATCTTAACCACTAGGTTAATTACATGACTTTAAACAGTGTTAGAACCCGTCAACAAATTACTTGATAATATATTGTTTAAAGGCACGACATTTAAAATCACATTTGTTAATGTTAAAGATACATTGGAAATATATTTTGTGCTGCACCGGAATGCCAAATCTTCATCTAGGATTTAGGTTTAAAATGTGTTTATTGCCATTAGTGGCAATCTGTTTCACTTTGGCACCTGCTGATTCAAAAAGTGATTAGAGATGATTAAATTAGATATTCAAGCTCTGACTCCCAATACATAGGTCAAATGGAAACAGATCCCTTCTAAGGTTCCCTTTTCCCATGGAAAAAGTTCAATTTTGGCGAGAAAAACACAAGTAAAGTTTCTTGTACTGTTTACACACTGACCACAGTATGCCCAGAAGTGACTTTTGTAAAGGGTTCTCTACAACTTTTATCCATTTTTTATGCATTTTAGAAGATGCTGTTGCTAGTGATCTAACTGCTGTTGGCTTGCAAAGCCTGTTGACCAATTTGAGTCAGTGCGCAAAGTTACACTGTATTAAACTGAAACTAATTAAGACAAAGGGGGAGATTTTTTTAAAAATCAGCGCAAAGCAGCGCAGGCCCTCCCCCCCGCGAGGCTGCGCTGCGCGACAGCGAGGGAGCTAGAGCGCGCCATATCTTCAGAGATATGACTCTCTCCTCCGCCTTCCTTTGCGCTGGCGCTGATTACAGATGCCGTGCGCCATGCACAATCCTTAGCACCATAGCACTAGGGTGTATGCATGAGTCTAGCTTAGGTTTTGTACAGGAAGGGTATCCTTCCTGTACAAACTACTATGCCTAGACAAGATGCAAAGCTTTCCCCAATTTGTATGCATGCCGCACAGTGCAGCACGCATGCAAAGCCGGAAAAAGCACGGAGAAATGAAAGCATTTTTTCTGTCAGCGCCTCCTTTGAAGGGGCGTTAACTTTGTAATGAAAAGCAGTGCTTTGCGCTACTTTGAGGGGGCTCTCCAGCACAATACTTGTTTTGCACTGGAAAGTAAATAGCAAATAAATCAAGTTGCGCTGGTTAGCGTCCCTTTTGTGGCGCTAACCCAGTGCAAAATGTTTGTGAATCTCCCCCAAGTGTCTAAGGGCCATATGTAGGTAGCATCACATTTACCGATTCATAAATACCGAATTTTACCGATCGGTATTTATGAATCGGTAAATGTGATGTAGGTAATCATTCGGTAAATTTTACAGAATCGGAAAAATTCGGTAAATATGAATCGGTATTTACCGATTCGGTAATGAGGCATACCTTCCCATTGATTTCTATGGGCCTGGAGGCCCATAGGAATCAATGGGAAGGTATGCCTCATTACCGATTCGGTAAATACCGATTCGGTAATGGGGGGAGCATATTCAAGGGTGGCAAGGTGTCACATTGACACCCTGGTGCACCCCTGAATCTTGCATGTGTGCACATGTGGCGCACATACATGCCCTAAGGGCATGTATGTCTGCCACATGGCACTCTTAAATCTGCAAAAAATTACTTTTTGCAAGGTATTCGTTATTTATCACCAACCTTTATTTGGTGGTAAATAACGAATTTCTAATACTAATTTTCACTCTTTAGAGTGCTCCCTACATCTGATTTCTGGATTCGGTATTTACCGAATCGGTATTTTACCGATTTCTTAATTTCCGATTCAGTAAATACCGAATCCAGAAATCAGCCCCCTACATCGCAAATGCCTAAATACCGGTATTTGGCTTCCTACATGAGGCCCTAAGTCTTGGATAGACATCTGTAAAAAGTTACAAAGTACTTGGGGACTCGAGGGAGAAGAAAGAAGCAAAGTAGATGAACACTGTTATTTGGAGGTTACATTTGCTTTTACAATACAATGTATTACACATGTAAGGAACCAAGCAACTGGAAAACACGCATGAATTAAATGAAATGAAGAATTATACAATGTTTCAGGAGCAGAGAATTATTTGTATTGGACAAATGAATGAATGGTAATGTTTAAATACACGAGGTTGAAACAATAAAAGGCTAATTGCAAAGGATGGGTGATGTGGGAGGGGCTTTCTTCAAAAGGCGGCAGCTAATTTCATGAAACACTGCAATCTTCTTGGATACCTACATTTTGCACCTTAATAGGATGCTAATTTGCGACACGTTTCCAGTTATTGCCCACCTTTAAATCCAGCCCTGATCTTTGGGCACAGAAGTTACATTTGTTGTGAATTCTGATGGTAAATAATTTAAATGTGGATCTGTTTGTTGGATCACAAAGAACCAGCCCCTGTTTCACCTGTGGCACAAACAGTTTGTTTACTGTGTATTTAAGTTTTTCAGTCTGGCACTCAATTTACTCATGGTTGTATATATATACAGAGGAATAATGGTTCTGGGCAAATATTTGAACACTTGATTGTTTTTTTTCAGGCTGCTCTGCAGAATTGTCTTAAAACTAATTAACTTTTACAAATGTAGTTGAGAAACTGTGCTACAAATGGATTGATTTAATCATATTTTTAGTAACAATCCTGGGGCAAAAAGACCCACAAAACCTTCTCGACTGGACGCTACTTACTTCTCAAAAACGGTTCACATCCCTTATTCTTTTGGTAAAATGTCTACAGTCAAGAAAAGTAGAAGATAAGTGTGGCATGTAAGTAACCATTCTGAAACCTGCATTACAATAGTCAGAGGGCTCTATTTTGTACCAGTTTGAGAATGTATGTAGCTATACTGGACTTGCACTGAAAATATGGTCCCTGCTTACTATATCTGGCTCTCCTAATTTGAACAAGTGCTACTTGGTAAATAAAGACTGAAGATGGGGCACCCTGTACTAAACAGAGTAGTTTTCTTGTGCCTTAGCATAGACAGGATCAGCATGTGATGTGCCATATGGGTTGCCTAAAGTCAACATGCCGCAGACTTTAGGTCCATATCTGGATTTTGGCATTCCCATCCCTTATCATGAACATAATACAGGTACTGTGTAGCCAACATCTTTTAGTGGTAAGTTACATTAATGGTTGCAATCCCACACATAGAATGGGGAGATTCAGTTTGGTGGATTAAGCCCATCCAGACCTTCTGCAACTGGTCCTGGGCCATATAATAGATCAGTGTTTCCTAAACGTTTTCAAACCATGACCCACTTATTAGTACGACAAACGTCGGGACCTGCCTAGCTTTAATAGACATCATGTGTGGTAGTGCACTGTCATTTACAAATAGCACATTTTTCATTAAAGTAGTCACTAATTTGCACAGACATAAAGTATTACTGATACAACTATATTGCACACAAATGATAATGTGTGGAAATCGGGTTTCAGTGAGTATTTATGATTTGTGCATCACCAATTATAGTGTCTTGATTTGTTCTGATCCTATTCAAATATTTGTTTCAAACACTTTATAATCACAAAAAAGTACTTAATGTTTGCTTTCATAAAGCTGAATGGAGTTTATTTATAAAGATGTACATTTTGTTGCGTTATGGAAACAAATTACATCCTACAGACTTTCCTTTCACACTTCATGTAGGCCAGCAAGATTCTCACATAATTCACTACACTTTTCCTTCTCTAACTGCAAAGTGAGAGGAGTTTGTAAACACCAATCCGCATGTTCAAAAAATAGGAACCGGAAGACATAACCTGACATTTGCCCCTCAGATTTAAAATATATCAAATTTGACAACATAAACACAGAATTTAAAGGCATCTTTAATTATTGATTGGACTTTGGTGGCCCACCACAAATTGGCTTGCGACTCACCAGTGGGATGTGATCTTAAGTGGTCTGTTGACCAAGCATTTGGGGATGCTCCACCTGTTGCACCGTGCCAGATTTAGATATAATCACCGGATATATGTGATATAACCTGAGAGCGCCACTCACCTATTGTATACCAGCATTTCTATGTTAGCACCAGTGGGATGTGACTCACAGTTTGGTAAAACTATAATCGATAAATAAACCCGGGTAACAGTCCTACATAAAGGCTCTAGTGGTCACCTTACATATGGGAGCTATTGTGGTGGAGCTAGGTACTATTCCGTAACTGAGTGGTTTCTTATCATTCTGGGCCATGCCTGCTTCTTTATCCATGATATGTGGACACTGTGGCTTCTTACTGTGTCCCTAAGACACAAGAGGCACACAGAGCATTGACAAGGGTGCAGGAGTACAGGGCCTCTAAGTCTATACTCAAAGAGTCTCTCCCACCTTCTCTCTCTCTCTCTCTCTCTCTAGCGAAATGACTACAGAGATGGTTGGCATGACTTCTAACACAGGACTAGGTTGTTGCCTTCAGCTGGCATGCTGTAATGTTTAGGGCAGCGCCCACTCAAACCTAAATAAAGAATTGCCTGTTGCCCAAACCTACACATAGGGTTGGTATCATACAGTGGTATTTGAACAATTGTCCAAATGGGTGTGCTGTCCATCTACTTTACATCGCAAAGTCCTAGGGTTTGTGAAAAATACAATTGTTACCTATGATCTACACCTGTTCAGAAAGAGACTGTTGGGGACTACAGGCGTAAATAGTGTATTTTTTTTAGCAAATCATCCCCAAACATTTGACTACAGCATGGTGTGGTGGGATGCTGCCATTTACAGAGATTGCAGTTTTTATTTATATGGGTCCTCTTTGCAACTAAATCAACTGTTAGACCAACCAACTTAGTCTTGACTGGGGCTAATTGAGTCTTAAAATTGCTTTTCATAACTTAGGATGCACTGTTGAAAGACAAACTTGTGGAATTAAAGTATCTCAACATGAACGGGCCACATGTTATGAGTCTTCAGCTCACAAGAGTAGTAATGAGGGATGCCTTCCACATCAAGCAAAAAGTGACGGTTGTCCTGCCCCGGAAGTGATATAACTCCCGTTACCAGGACTTCCGGGCTCCTGGATGCCCACCCCCCCCTCCCGGCAGTGATGCCACTTTCGGGAAGGGGGGGGAGGTCACATGACTGTGGTGGGCACGTGTGTTGTGACATCACCCTGGTCACGTGCTCATGGTTATACTATGTGGTTAGCACATTGTGACAGCCCTCAACGAACCAGATCCCCTAGAGATCAGGTGACCATGATGTGATGTAGAGGAGTGGGCCCCATTTTTTTAATGCTTAGAATACATATAAGGACCTCCTAAGCAGCCTATGCCAAACCCAGTAACCTCCCTCCAAAAAGAGATCGCTCGCTCAGCCTCAAGTATTTTTTACAACTGATATCCCCTATTAAGGTCTCCAGCAGTGGTAGCGAAGCCTTGAGTAACAAAGCAAATGCTGGAAACAATTTCATCGACATGGAAGATGGTGAAGAATCTATAACAGCTCCTAACTCACAAGTCTATGACGATATGGCTCCAGAGGCTATCATCATGCAATAGCCGCAGGCAAACTCTGACACCGGTTATGCCTTGATTGACCTCAGCGACTCTCAAGATTTTAGAGCCGCAGCTGAATCCCATGAAACAGACAAATAGACACTTACTTAAACTGAATATACAGCTACATTTTATTTTTAATAGTCTTTCTTTCTTTTTTGAACCATAGAAAGCATCATCAAAAAGAACCATGGTAGAGGGGATGTCACCAAAGTTTAACTCCATACATTTTTATTGCTTATGCTGTTCTAAACAGACTGAAAGTTCCACAATCCAAAACAAAGAGCCGTGTAAGAAATTTGTTTAGACCTATAATATCGCAGATTTTTTAAAAGGAAGCTCCATGAGTCCCCTATGAAAGCATATGGCCGTCAAAGGTTTTGCTGCGATTCTTGTAAGCGCATGTGTAAACGTGACTTTAATAACCTCTGTTACGGCCATAAAATTTATGATCCGCAGCAGGAGGCTAACAAGTGTCTATATGACTCATACACTTCAACAACAATCCATCATATATGTAGCTTGCTAAACCCCAACAAAATATATAAACTGTTAAGGTTGCTGTAAGGTTTGCCTGAGGAAAAGAAAAATGTCCACCCTGATATGGTTAAGGTCTTGTCGACCACTATCAAAGAGATCCGATGTTCAAATGAGCCAAGCTCAAAACTTTGTTGTATGCAAGGTTTGCATACATGTTTTGTTAGAAGGATGGCAGAAAGGACTATAGAAAGACCTATGTGCAATATTTATTTTTACAATAGACAAGTCAGCTCTGTAGCTCCACAAAAACTGTTTTAAAAAATGATGAGTCGCCCGGTATCATGTCATTATTGTATTATTTAATGTTGCATACTTACTCACGTTTAGGCCAAGCATCAGAATGTCAGTGCGCAAGATGCTTCTGAGTTACGTCCAGGATGCAAATGTATTGCCAGATTGGTATATGTGTTGGTTAAAGAAAGAACAGCTGAAATACAACCTGTAACTCTGCGCTATCTGAAGCTTGGTGAGCCCCCCACAGATATGCAGTGTGACAGACCTACATTCATAGCCAACTGGTGTATTAATGTATGTCTACCTACAATGGATGAATACCGGAGCACGTACAAAGCCATATGAGGGAGTTAATACTATCATCAACAACCAGCTTACATCTCGCCTTGGAGATTCTGACCAATTATTTCAGAAATAAAGGTTTTGTATTGTATGACAAAGAATTGTATGATCTTTTGAATGCCGTCAGCATCCTGAGTGTACAGTGTTATAGGAGGGGTGAGCAGGAAGTCCTGTCTAGAGCCGTTGAGTTTATAGCTGTAAAAATATCAAAAGTTGTGATGCTAAGGCAAATTATCTGCCGGGCCCCATGTAATGTATGTAGCATGTGTCATATTATGTATACATAGTGAAAAGTCATCAAACTGTCCAACAACAATGAAAAAACGTGAACCATGAAACTGTAAAGTATGCCCTGTTTATGTGCTGCTAACATTCTTTATTTTTAATAAAATGCCCTTACACATAACCATTGTCTTTCATTTCATGGGATGCAGGGTCTGATAACATGTCGGGGGATGGGTTAAGGTAGCTTTATTACGATGCAAGCAGGGTCAGAAGCTACGGAAGCACCCAAGCTCTGTTTAGAATGGCTTAGTTGAAAATGAGCAGGTAAACAGAGTGCAGGTGAAGACTTTGTTATCTGGGGAAGAGGTGTATTCACACCACAAGCCTGCCAGGAGGCGTTTTAAGAGGAGACCAACCATCGTTAATTTGCAGCTAGATTATCAATGGCAGACAGACATAACCAGTCTTCAAGATCTAGTCAAGCATAATAACGGAGCTCAATATATATTACCGGTAATAGATGTATTGTCCAAGTGCGCCTTGGCAGAAGCGCTAATCGATAAAAAGTGGTACTAGCGTCACAATGGCTTTTAAAGCCATCTTCAGGAAAGTGCAAACCCCTCAAAAACTGCAAATAGACGCCGGAATTTTTTAAACAAATTAGTTTCAGAAATTATTAAAACAGCAGGCTGTTCATCATTTTGTAATACAGGGAGGTAAAAGTTGCTGTTATAGACCGTTTTACCAGAACTTTAAAATCTAAGATGTGGAGATATTTCACTGCTTACAACACCTACCGATATGTGGATGTTCTACAGGTGTTTATAGCTGCTTATAATGCTAGTTATCACAAAACCATCAAAACATCTCCCGTAGAGGTAACGACCCATTATTCTTTAGCAGTGTGGAGAATGGTGTACGGGAGCCGCTTCGATACCAAGGTAAAGAAGCCTCTTTTAAAAGATGGTGTTCATGTTAGGGTTTCAAAGTTGAAAGGGGTCTTTATGAAGGCTTTAAGCGACAAAATATTTATAGTGGAGAGTGTGGGGTTAAAGAAGGTATATATATTTACAGGTTGAAGGAATATGATGGCGAAACGGTGTTGGGTGCCTTTTTCAACGAAGAGTTACACAAGGTACCGGATGATCCACACAGGGTTTACAGGGTTGAAAATATTCTGAAACAGAAAGATAGCGGGTCTAACAGATAGGTCTTTGTCGAATGGAGGGGTGGCTTCAGACATTTAACAGTTGGATGCTGGCCAGCTCCCTGCAGTGTGTGTGAGTATGGGGGGCTCTCTGAAGGCGACAATATGGAGACAACATCATTTTATATTACCTTGCCATTCAACGCCTTGAAGAACATGTTCCATGACAATCAAATTTCTAATTATACTGGGAAACTGGCTAAACCTGTGGACCTAAAAGGGAGCTGGGAGATAGCCCTAACTGAAATCAAATACCCAAGTACATGAAATACATTTACAATGCTCGAGGCCAAATTTACTATAAAGCGTGATAAGGAACCATTGAGCATCCACGCTGGATTTCCTCACGACTATTACCTCAACGTCGCATTGGTTGTCGACGCCATCAACAAATCCATAGCCAGCATCGAAACGTTTTAGAATATTCAGCTAGTATTAGATCACGTTAGAAGGAAGATGTTTCTTATAGCTCCATATCATGATGCAGAATTTAGCTGTAAGGGTAAATTAGGAAGAGTTTTAGGAACAGTACAACACATAAAAAGCCAGGTAGAGTCGGACCTTACGTGCCCCAATATTAACGAAGGGTTCGATACACTCTACGTGTATAGTGACATTGTAGATCCGCAGAGGATCGGGGATAGTTATTCACCATTGTTATGATAGGTCCAGGTGAAGGGGGAAAATAAAACAGTGATTAATATTCAATCTATCAAACCTGACTACGTAGCAATTTCAAAAAAACATTTTAACACTATCTCAGCCGGTGTCCTTTAAATATGCGAAAGTTATTGTTAAGCTTCATTTTAGACTGCAACGCAACAGTGAATTTTAAGAAGTCATCATGGTGATCATGAACACATACAGTGACCTCGCTCTGTACAAGGACTATTACAGACACCAGGCCGAATATGGAGGGCCACCATTCTTTCAAGGGGCCCCTGTTATGTACGGGGAGGGACTTGGAGGATTTTTCCGGTGTTTGTTTAGAACAGCTATGCCTTTCTTGAGAAGAGGCTATGAAATTGCAAAACCCTGCGTTAAAGTGGCAGCCACTAACATTGCTCAGGATGTGGTGGGATCTGTGACTTTTACCGTAACCAAATGCATGAAGAAACAACCCCAATAAGGAGCAGGACTTGTGTACAGGCCAAGCACAAGTAGTAAAAGGAAGTGGAGGTCTTCAACTCACTATAAAACAAGCATTTACAATGCAATGGTCTCGGCATTGTTAACCCCTTGCATGCTCATGACGGAACCACTCCGTCATGAGCCACGGGCGCCGTGTGCTCATGACGGAGTGGTTTCGTCATGCTGCGGCCGCTCCGCCCACGCGGCGCTGTTTCCCCGCCTGTGCGGGCGATCAGCGCAAGTGGGTGGAGTCATGACGGAACCACGCCGTCATGAGCACAGCTCGCCCGTGACTCATGACGGCGTGGTTCCGTCATGAGCATGGCGGCGCCGCGCTCACCCCAAACCCCCCCAGCGCTGCGGCGGAATTCGCGCCGCAGCGAAGGGGTTAAAGTTAGAGCTATTGGCATTGCTCATGACATTATTTTTGTTTATGTTGTTGTTTTTAAAAGATTGAAAGAAACGGCATTGTTATTTACAATGTCAATAGCTTAATCACTCTCAAATGCTCCTGCAAGGGAAACGCTTTGTGTGCTCTTGCACTCCCCCCCACCCCTCCCACTTGTAGCGCGAGGCGCGCGCTTGTTTAAACTAACGATGTGTATATTCACAAAGCGCTTACAGGCTGTGAAGTCAAAGAGCTATGAACACCCACCTCTGCGGCCCCCTTCTCTTCCTAAATCCATTGTTTATTTTTTTGCAGGTTGAAATAGCGCAACCTCTACCCGAAGGTATTGGAGCGCTTTAAATGACCACCAGTTACCTTACACAAGACACATTCATTTTTTATAAACACGGGAAGATTAAGATATCACAGGATGCTGAACCAAGGCCGACACTCGAACCCTGTGCATCAGCTCCAAAGTCGGCTGCTCTAGCCCTAAGTCTACGTCCTCTGTTTGAATTATAGGACCCACTGACCTGCCTCTTGACCTCGACCACTTAGGAGACTTTGAAGGCGAATTTGTTTAAGTTCTCGTGTGCCCTGAACCATGCGTGAGCAGCTCGCCGAGTTCATGTTTTTCGCTGTGCCTTCTAAGACTTGTAGCCCTACTTTTAACTCATTCTTACAGGAGAATTATAAATCCGAACCTGTAACAAAAAGACAATCTGGGTAGGATTAACTACCCTCGCAAGGACCAAGGGAACTACACGACCCATCATGCATCTGAGCTCACACTCATCATGTAAGCAGAACGCGTTGCCTCGAACAGTCAGAGGTTGTTAACTTTAATCTCCCCCCTCACAAGTACTCCCAAACATTCCCTTCCCACCACAGCCGCACCACAATCACTATGTCTGCCAACTTCAGTGCTGAAAGGAGGTGCAGTAAAGGGGTAAGCTCAAAGATGCTAGATCTGCCGGAGAGAAAAGAACCAATGTATAGTGTATGCTAACATTGTGAATACAATCCTCGAGACAAATAAAAGCTAAGATAATACAATTATAGAGCATTTATTTCCCCCCTCCCCCGCCCCTCTCATGGTATCATCTAGATTGCTGTTGAACAGTGGAGGGAGTGAGTAGAATGTCCTTCACATTAGCAGCCTCAGAAGGATTAAAGGCTGTGTCACCTGCAGGACTATTTTTATCGACCTCGGAAAGATGACATGCCTAATTTGAATTATGATATTTATTATCTCCTAGGCCACTCGAATGACGCAGAAAGGGAGGACCAAACTAGGAGGCAAAAAAGGCAACTATGCAGTATAATGAGGCACTTTTTTATAGTATTACTTCATTATTGTGTGGTTTTTTATACTTGCTAACACTTTCTGGCCAAAGATTTGACCTCATTGGTACCAGTTTAACAACCAAATACGGTCATAAACAACTGAAGGATGGATAACCAGTCAACCTTTGCGGGTGGCATTCTATTGTGCGGAAACAGGGGTCGCCACATATTTAGTAACGTTTGATGCGATTCAGCTAGACGCATTGTTTGGTTAAAATCTGCAGATACAGCAGTGGATGGATCAAGTGGTAAATGGGGCAAATCTATAATTATGTGGAAAACGCTGCGGCTGCAGAATCGCATAATTCAAGTGGCCCTGATTATATAGATCTCCGAAGGATAACAGGCTGAGTTTCACATATAGCTGTAAATATATCGACCTCGTAAGGATTGCGGCCTATATCTGCCCAATCATGACAGCCTGGGTTTAACGGTACTCTTTGCAGTAGGGTCCCAACACACTGAGCTGCCTTTAGAGGGGTGACGTATAGCGCCTTGCCCATCACACGAGGGCACTGTGGGAGGTGCCAAGACTTGAAGGTTTGCTACCGCAGCGCCTCATGAATAAGGCACATCCTCCCGGCCTGGCAGAGTCTGGCGGCTCTTAAATTGCATCAGAAGCTTGTTAGCAAACAATAGAGCACACAAGGGGCCGGGAGGGGCCGCGGGGGTGGAAATGGTGCTGTAATTGGATAGGGCGGATGCACTGTACTTAAAGGTAGGGGGGAGGATCCGTGTCAAGCACCGGTACTGTGCCATAGCTGAGAGCTCCGCAAGGCTAACTGCAGGGGAAGAAGAGTGCACCTGTGGCACCCCACACACTCACCTCGCACTCCCAGCTGGACCCGTGTGGACCCGGGGGTGCCAGGGCACCGCGCCCACTCTTCTGCGGATCCTTCGTTGCAGCTGAGGGTGCAGTGCACAGAGGAGCCAAGGGCGCATAAGGAGCGGCGCGGCAGGGACGGACCCTTGGACCTCCTTTCTGCAGCTCTGCCAGCACCGAGGACATCCTGGGGTACGGGGGACCCCAACAGTGCGGCTCCAGCGCAGGAGGATGCAGTCTTCCAAGATAAGGCTTAATATTGGAGCTTAGACTGTTCCCGGGGAATCCGGAACTTTGCACCGGGAGTTAAAGTGGTTTGCGCAAGATCACACGGTTGGTGTCAAGTGGAGAAACCAGGATTTAAACGTGTTATGGTTTGTGACCTGAGTTGGAAACGTAAACATCAGAGCACACCTCACCACAAGCTCCAGGTTGCGAGGATAGGGCAGCGAGAGCCATGAACACCGCCGCCTTTCTCTGAGGCGAAGCAGAAATGCCTCGGAGAAACGCAGCGGCGGTTTCGGATTCGGGGGCGTGTTTTTCTTTTCTCTCCTCTTGCCATTGGCTGGAGGAGAGAAAAACACGCCCAGCGAAAAGTAGCGAAAAAACACGCCTCCGAATCCGAAAAGGACGGGGCTTGTTTTGCGAGACAAAGACTCTTCTCCAATGGCTGGCCAGCATTTAAGAGGCCAGCCAATGGAGGAGAGGAGAGAAGAGGGGCGGGTTCAAGCCCCTCTTCTCCAAAACATTAAATCTCGGAGCGAGACTGCGCAAGACCTAAAAAGGGCGTGGCTAAAAAGTGGAAAGAAGAGCACGGAACACGCCCCCGAATCTGAAAAAGACGGAGCCTATTTGGAGGGACGGCTCTCTCCTCCAATGGCTGGCCTCCGTTTAGGAAGCCAGCCAATGGAGGAGAGCCAAAAAGAGAGGCGGGCTAAATAGCCACTCTAAGCATCATAAGATCTCCGGACTTCCGGTTCTGCCTTCGGCAGACCGGACGGTCCCTCGACCTAAAAAGGAGGCGCTCTTCAAAAAGCGTTCACAAAAGGACATCCACAAGGCGGAAGAGAACACCAGCTAGTGTTAATATTTTTTTTAAAGTAACAACCTGAAACATGGCCTTCATACATTGCGCATTAGGAGAATGCGCCAATCAGAGTTAGGCTTCTCTGAAGCCCACTCAGAACAGTATTGAAAACCGTTTTTTTCATGGAAGTATCACCTCTAGCCGCTTTGACGCCGTTGGCGCTGATAGAGTTTTTTGTGTCAGGGTCCACAAATATTTATCTGGATCTCAACAAAACTCTGCGGAATCTTGTTTGTAAAATTGTAAAAGAAGACAGTGCAAGCCACCGCTAAAGTGGCGACGCTCGCTTACCCCATCACGACCATGCTTAATCAGTTGGACATTACCCTCGTGAAGCGACTCATCAGTGATAACATGTATGCCTACAGAACCTACATCGAGAGTATTTTAAATTACAACCGTGATTCCCTGGACACACAGCTTTCAGCAGGGATTTTCTACAAGGATGCCCATGCACTTTTTGAAGAAGCTGGACAGTGGGGGTGGCTCTGGGTTACACTAGGGCAGATGATCGCCAAACGCAACATAGCACGGTTATGGGGGGCTGCGGCACCGCCAACAGTGAGGGGATGGAGGGAAGACATGGATTGGTGTATGATGAGAGAAAAAACAGTGTACGTTGCATGGGGATGCCCCAGGAAATGGATGACAATCTGGACTAAATGGAATATATACCGGGGAGGTATATGTGAACCTCCTATTATACCCTCCCTTGACGACCACTTGATGAACTGAAACCAATTGCATGTACTGTTGATGTAACTCTTATAGCGAAATGAAACTCACCAACGCCTGGGCAGATTCTGTTCCCTGTAAATGTACAAACCAAATATTTGTATCGCATGACCTTTGTTTTTTTCATGTTTAATAAACAGAATTGATGAAAAAAAAAGAAGCTGGACAGTGACAGTCAAGGTTTTGTAAAAAGAGCAAGCTTTGCTGTCGGCAGTAGACTGTTTGACCTCCTCAGGTGTATACATTCAGACCTTTTCTTCCAAGATATTGCTCATCAAAAGTATAGATTTTAATATCAAACTTAACCACAACAAAGACTCATTCTGTCTCGTAGGCTGGGATGCGGAACAGTATAAACTGGTCATACTGTCCGCTAGTTTGTTTGTTAAGAGATGGAAAGTGTCCCCAAACGTAAGACTGGCTCACGCTGAAACCTTACAGCTAGCGAATGCCAAGTACGCCTTTGAAAGAGTAGCTCTGAAGATATTTAGCATCCCAGCCGGTACCAGATTAACCCAGCAGCGAAATGTATTTTTGGGGCAATTACTGAAACGTATTATCATAGGTTTTGTCAACAACATGGCTATTAGAAGTCTCTATACCTCAAACCCTTTCAATTTTAAACACTACAACATCAACTACGCAGCACTGTTCCATTGGGGGCAATGATTCCTGCAAAACCATATACACCCAGCTTTGGAGGCACTAATTTTATCAGGGAATATCTGGGCTTTGTTTTGATAACCTGGAAGCAGCTGCGTGACTCAGGAGTCGTCATGTCAAGAGAAGGATACGAAACAGGCTATACCCTGTTCGCTTTTGATCTGACCCCTGACATGGAAGACGGCGCTGACTACAGTTTGATCAAAAATGGAAATCTAAAAGCAGAAATACGTTTTAGTCAGCCCTTGGCAACAAATGTGAACATGGTTGTATTCTTTGTATTCGACAACATAATTCAGATCAACCACGCCCCACAGATTTTGTTTGACTATATTTAACACATTGTAAAATGGACACTGTTCAGATTCAGGATTTCTTGAGCCGTCATAAATACGCTAAGAAATACTTTTTACGTGTTTTTCCAAGCCACCCTCTACCTGGTGAGATAGGGTCTGAATGACCCAGCATGCTTGTCTTTAACTCAGATCCGAACTACATGGAAGGAACTCACTGGGCAGCCCTGTCTTTAGACAAAGACAAGGTTACAGTGTTTGACAGCGCAATGGCATTCCCCAAGCATAGCATCTATACAAAACCTATAGTCAAGTATGTAATAAAAGCTGCTGCGAGGGTGGAGTATTACAAAATACAGGTACAGTATTCTCTCGCCGTCACATGAAGGAAGCATTGTATATATTTTATTAGTAAAATGTCTGAGGGTATGATGTTTATAATTTTTTTTAATCTATATTCGGACAACCTGGTTAACAATTACAGTATTGTTATGAAATATGTGAAAGAAAACTCTAGGTCTACATCAAGAACTGTTAAAACAGAATACGCAGTTTGTCAAAAGTGTATGATAGTGTAACACATCTTATGTGTAATGGTGACTGTCTAAAATGTTTTTAAAAGATGACAGAAACACTTAGAAAGATTAAAAGGTTTATTTAGAAAACAGTTTTTTCATAGTACAACCATCACACTGATAAACTTACTAAAGAAATAATAAAGAAAAACGTCAAAATGTTAACTAAGTCATAAGAAAAATCAGACATTCATCCATGTGTTAATTTTAGACAATGTCTTTTTTTTAGGTTCCAGAGGCAGAGCCTTAGTGCTCCAAGAGGGGGATAGCTGGGGAAAGAAAGGGGATGCTGGCATCTAAGGGAAGGGTTAAAAGCAACAAGTGTTGGAGTACTTGGGGGGCTGTAAGTTGGTTCTTTCAAACTTTCAAGCAGCTGCCTGTGTTCAGCATTACCGACGATCGTCAAAGGAGTTCAGCAGAGGCTCGCACAAACTGTTCCCAACCTCTAGGCGCTTTCTGGAGCGATAGTGTTTTTGGGTTCGGAAGACCTTTGACAAGGTCGTACATGTGGGATCCAACAACCGGTTGACCTTTGTAGAGGAATTTGCCTCTCTCATTCCATTAGGATAGGTCTTTAGAAGCTGACATTTTACTTAGCAATATTTGCGTGGTCCCACTGTACCTTTGACTTATATTTTTTTAAGTTCTTCATCAAGGATGTCTGAGAATAGTGGTGGAGGCTGGTCAGAGTCAGAAGCATATAGAGAAAACCTGCTTTTTCAGCATTCCACTAGCTGTAATATTTTTAAAAGTTTTGAAGAGCGCTGGAGTAAAGACCTGCTCTGTCGTAAGGTTTTAAATCAGTATGGTTCAAAATGTCTTTAATCTCGGCATCCAGGCGCTGAGTCTCATTTTTCCAGGCATCCCAGACATTGCCAGTAGACATCCCTAACTGTTCCAGCTGCTGCCGTGGTACCAAGTGTACATCTTTTGGACATAATCTATCAGTTCCCGGTTAGTAGGCTGGTAATGAGCGGTATAGCTATGCCCAACAAAGAACCTATAAAGCCTCCTGGCTGCTTCACCAGTTTCTTCTTAGAAATGAGCCCTTTTATCACTGAGCTTCTTGATAAGTTGGTACTTCTTCTTCAAAACACGGAACTGGCGCTCTGATATAGGGAGATTACCTTTATGGTGTTTAGGGCAATTTCTGAAATGGCGGCAACTAAATTGTCCAAAGCCGCACACAAGATGGCCTTTCTTTGCTGAGGGTTAGCATTTTTAGGAGGGCTAAATTATGGTGTAGATGCGCCGACACGGTCAATATCGGGTATTATAAGGTCTAGAGTGTAAATGAGACTCTTTAACAATTCTTTTTATATGCTTTGGGATTGGTTTTCAGTGTGTAAGCAATGTGGAGATCGGGTGGGAAAATACCAGGAAGCAGTATGTAGTCTTCTAGAGTATTGGGTTTTAAGTCTACCAGTAAGTAACCAGGGGGTTTCCCTGTAGCGTTGTTAACAGCTTCCAAGAAAAACAGGGTGTTTCCGGGTACATCTGTTTAGCTATAATGGATATCTGTTGTTTTTCATGGGAGTTTTAAATCAAACCAGGTATGAGTCATTAAGATCTATAGAACAACTGCTCTTACTCTTGTAAAACAAGTTCTGCATGATGCAACATATGCTTAGATTGTGATGGTGTGAATATTGAGTAAAAGCTTTCTCTATCTCAGGGTGAACCCCACCTTCGCTCATAAGGTCATCTACAATCACTATGTTACAAGGCCTGTAGGTACCAAGGCATCGTTGTTCAGATTTTTCGGTATGCCTTCTATAAATTTGATCTGACTGGATAGTTCCGTATAAAGATCTTGCCAGCACGAATAAAGCCAAACACTATTGTTAGGTGTTTGGGATAAAACACTGGGAGCATTTTCTAGTAGCTCTTTATAAAATAGCTTTTCCCACAATTTGAGGGGCCTGCTAAAACACAGGAGAACGGGTGCTGCAGCCTGGTGTGCATAGTTGGGGTTGCGACTGACTCTAATGCACCTTCCGTAACCGTATGGTGGGGTATTGTAGTCTACAATCAGGACCCATTTATCAAACACTATGTGCAAGGTTTTATGTAATAGCTGGGTTGTAATTTCACATCATTTTTTTGGACCGGACTATCAGTGGCGGCTGGTAAGTTTTGGATGGAGGGTGGCGGACGGGACACACTGACATGCACGCATACACATAACACTCACAGCAATGCATTCACACACACGCACGCACGCACACACAAACACATCCATTCAGAACACTCTTCACCAAACATTCATACATACATACATACATGCATGCATCAAACATTAATTTAAAAGAAAAGTACACACTTACCTACAGCCGTCTCTGCTTCGGAGGTTCCAGGAGGTTTGGGACTGCTGCCTCCCCTCATTGGCTTACCTAAGGTCAACCAATGAGGAGAGGCAGCAGTCCCAATGTCATCACAGAGTGGGATGGGGTCAGTGAGACTGCTGACCCCACCCTACTCTATGATGAAGTGTCACTGATTGACACTTGACCCTGGGCGCTTCAGGGCTTAAAACTGAAGAGCCCAGGTGCCAGGCAATCAGTGACGCTACCCCTCGTCACTGAAGGAGGACCTCAGGGAACTTTGCTGAGCTGAGGACGTCACACCCACAGGAGCTGTGACTTCCTCAGCCCAGCAACGCTCAGCTCAGGCAGCCAGGAGCCTGCGCATTAGCGCATGTCTGACTCCTGGCTGCCTGACCTGAAAATAAACAAGGTCTGTTGGGCTGACCTTTGTTCAGCCTGACAGACACTGTTCGTGTGGGGAAAAAGGTGAAGGGGCGTGGCCCCTCAGCCCCAATGGATCGGCCGCGCCTGCGGACTATGCTAGGTTGTTTTACAATGATTGTTTTATCATTTTGATTGTTACTTGAGATAGAGTAATCGTTCACCAGACCCTTTAGACTATCAAAATTGATTTTGACACCATTGTTCACATTTAAGGTGATGCCTTTGACTTTCATATATACTGTTTTGTTAGAAGTTCTGTAAGAATAGGTCTTGGGCTCGGATGACGTGAACTGGATTACGCACTCATCCTTTTCTAGCTTGCTGGTCAAATCACCTAGATAATCACCAAGTTGGGAATCTTCAGCTCCTAATTTGGTCACAAAAATAACAGAGTTGGTATAGTGATACAGGCACCATTCCTGAAGTTTATTCATCACATTGTAAAGCTCTAAATGAGCATGAGCATTGGTGAAAGAGGCTCTGAAGATGTTTACATAGTTACAAGTTGTGGGGTACTCTTTTGTGTATTTCCAACACAGCGCTGTGGCTTCGTCATCGATAAACTCGCAGCTAGAGACCTCATAACAAGGCACAAAAAGATATTTAAATAGTTCATCAGGATCTGTGATGATGGTCATGTTTGACAAGTTTGTACACTGTTCCTCATAAGGAATCGAGGCAGAGCTTGGCTAGCTGGTGTCTGGCAGGGTTGACTTCGGGTCTTAAGCATATACCCTTGTAACCGTAGTAATCATTTATGTATTTTTTGCTTTGAGGTCTCATTAATGCACATTTCTGGAAACCCTAATGCCTCCTGTTTGTGTCTTAGAAATAAGTTAATATGCTCAGAAAAGAGTTGGGCTGTAGTCCTCTCAAAGGGCCAAATTTCATGTATTTTTCCAAGTCGATATCTTTTCTTTTTGGGCCGCCTGTACCTCAGTGCTACAAAAGGTCCTGATGAGCACCCTTTTCTCATCAGTGTGTCTGCTGCACTCGCTAGTCTCTTTACTTTCAGTGCATGTTCAACACAGGGTGACTATTAGCTTACCATCAACTCTGTATAGTAGTATAAGGAAAACAAGCCTCCCAGGTGGGAAGACTTGACATTTAACAAACCCAAAGTATTCGTCTATGGCTTTAAAGTCCCTATATATGATGCTGGGGTGACCTAAGGGGTATAACTTAATCTTATTCACAAATGGATACAAACCCATGAAATCATAGTAATGTATTTTCTCACTCTCTGCCACGGCCCTGTACAACTGTATGCATTTGTACGACCCCCAAATAATGTGTTTGCGGGCTCCAAATGTTCGGTTAACTCATTGCTCTTAATGAAGGAGCAGAGTTCTGCATCTGATGTTAACATTTCTAACCATTCATGCTCCCAGAGAGATCTCAGAACAAAACCACAGTTTCCAACATATTGTGCCTTTAACAGAGTACGCCTGTGCAAGTGTTCAAATTTGGTACCCAACAGCTTATTAAACTCGTAGGGTTTGTAGCAGTGTGGACAACCGTCGTAAAAGAAACCATTGTATTCAAATGCCATTGGCACGCCGTTAATTACAGCATACCCATCTAGAAGATAAGGGCCCACACGGTATTCACCACCCTGTAAGGCATGCTGAAGATGTTTTCCTTGTCAGAGACCTACAGGTGCCATTGAATAGAGGGGATAGAATAACGATTCTGTTTACCATTACAGAGGTCGGGCAGCACTAGAGCTATGCTTTCAGGTTGTAAAAGCATGTACCTGTAGATAAACATATACATGGAAGCAGTGTTATCTATTTGAAAAGAGTCGATGTACTCTATGGATTTTGTCATCTTAGCGGTATTGGGTTTCAGAACCTTTTCTTGTTTTTTCATCTCTACAACGTCTCTGAAGAGATTGCAAGCTTTTCTCAGTATCATTACATCTGACTGACAGTAAGCTTTCAACACAATTTGAAAATGAAACTTATCTCAATTTTCACCATGCCACTGTAGAAAATAGAAAACTCTTTCTCCTCCGGCATCATAAACTCAACACCGTAGCTGTCAGGCAGAGGCATTGGACTCTCATAATTCTGATTCGCCCAGGTGTTAAAAAAGTGGGGGAAATAACCTTTACAATCTGGAAACCAAAGGCTTTTGGCAACTTGCTCAATTTCATGGGCAGACAATTCGAAGTATCTATGAACCTTATATGTAAAGGTACAGCAGTTTGTAGCTTCAGTTTGGAGCCCTGGGTGATGAGTTCTGAAGGCACCCTTTAATGAATCATATTTTGCAAAATAAAAATGAGTCATACGCTTTTGAGTTATGCGCCATAAGGGTATACCCTTTGAATTTTGTCTGCATGAATGTGCTAAGGAATTTGTCATTGCAATAAGGGCCTTCGAACTCCAACTTTTCATCAGAGGTTAGATGGTGCCCAAAAATATATATAGGCCGGTGCACTCCAGTCTCTTGGATACACTCTATATCAAACGCTATCTAGTCTTCTGTTTTGGTCTGTGGACGGGCTTTAGTCATGTAACAAGTGTTCTGTTCCCGGAGGAAAAGACGCCTTACACCAGGTGCATTTCATACCTTTACATTCGTGATCAGTAGCGCCCGCACCCTGCACAGTCTGTTTTAGTCATGCACTGAATAGCTCCAGTGTGTCTGCTCAAGCAATTTTGTGAGCGACAGAATAGATTACATCTAGGATATCTCACCTTCTGATCCACAACTACGATGCAACCCTCCCTTTGACACATTTTACAATGCATTTCACACTGATGAGCTGTCTGTGTGTTGTAGATGTCATCGCAAAAGGGTGCACACGTAATTGGCTCCTAGAAAACCCTTCAGGTTCAAGATACCGTAAAAGTGATTTTCATGATGGAGAATGTAAACTGTCTCACTTTTCACAGGCTCTTCGGATGTGAAGTGGCTCTTCCACGATCCATTGTAGTAAAGAACGTTTACAGTGAAGGCAAAATAGTTCTCAAAAAACCCAGTTCTCCAAAGCATACCGGTCTTTCAAGCACAGCATAGGTTTCAAAAGCTCTAGAAGGACAAACACGCTGGTAGTACTGTGATCTATTAGTAACCCAGCGATGCTAGCCACCAGACACGTGTTGGTCAAGCCGGTGTTAAAGTTGCGCAACCACTGCAGTTGTTTATCAATGACTTTATGGTAGAAGATACTCTTTAAACGGTCTGGAAATACCCCCCTCGCGACCCCGAACAAAGAGTGCGACTATTCTGGAGGTCCCAAATGCTGCTATTTTTGCTTTACTGTTTAAAAGCTTAGAGAGGTTTTCTACAAATTCAAGCAGAGTCAAACACATCGTGGGGCGTTTATCTGCCTGCCTTCCTGCCTGTGGAAGCGGAGCTGAAAGAAATAATTCTGCCCCACGTCATGTAACAACTGCTCTACGAGGGTATGTATGACCTGGTGAATAGCTAAAAGACCATGATCACATGAGTTTATGCGTTGTAAGTTAACAAACCAAAATTCTTCGTAATACTCTGTAGCATTAAATCTCTCAATATTTTGCCGGTACCTTGTGATGCTCTCTAAAAACACCCCCTCTGAATCCTCAGATTGGGGCCCTGCGTTGGATGTTGAGCTCTCTGCAAATCATTTTTGGGGGGTCTGACTCAGATTCTGAGGCAGTGTATTTTTAAGCCTCCTTGTAGCACAAATTCTGACTTTCTTTAATTTACTAATAAAAAGCCTACACTGCTTGGTTCTATTAGCCCACTTTTGTTTTTTACCAGCCCACCCATTTTTAGGCAGCACACTGGAGCCGGTTTGAACAGTCTCTGGAGTGTTTGCTGAAGATGCCCTCCCCAGCTAGAGCCTTTACTTCAAGACCGTCTTTGTGTTTGGTGTATCCAGATCTCTCAGCTCTGCTCCATGAACGCTCGAAACACCTGGAACACCTGCGGCCCTCTCCTAAATCTGTGTTTGGGGGTCCAATCTGTGTCATTTTAGGATGTGCTGTCATGGTATTTGGAACTTTTAGGACTTTTCAGCTGGGTTCTAACTTCTTTTTGTCCATGCCGACTCGTAAGAACCATCATGCTCTAGTAAGGCTGTAATGTACCTTCTTTTTATATTTGGAACTTTGGACTGAGTTATTAATAAAGCTGGAACCCCCGATCTTTAGGGAGCACAGCAGACCTTGTCAAGATGAAATAACCTCTACGTATGCAACAGCTGATTTGCAAGATTGTAACACCTCTCTTCTACACCTTTGTACCCTCTGGATTATCTCCTCTGTACATCCCTCAAGGGTCGGTTCTCGATTTCTGTCTTCCAAAGTTTTATGGCCTTACAGTTCAGATTGGATTTTAGTTTTCTGACAGCCTGGTGCATGTCTTTCACATATGAACCTAGTACAGCTTTTCAGGCTAAAAACCCATATCCGGGGCATTATCTGTTACAATAGGGGTGCGGCATATATTACCCTGAATATCCCCACTAACACCGTTCTGAAGGTCTGGAATTGGGAGGATCAAAAAATGCAGTACCCAATCTGAAAACCCAATGGAGTATCAGACGGCTGCTCCTGAGGACAAATCGCTGCTATACTCTGTTTCAAAGCTCTGATTATGACCTCTGCTCCAACCTGTACTGCTGTACGAGTATATTGAGGCACGTAATGGAGGTTTTACACTTGGCTTGACTGGTAGGATCATACGCACCTGGAGGTGTAACCGGTGACATGGGATATGATGAATTTAAATGTTGGTCATAATAGCTCTGCATGGTAGAGGTGTCGGAAGCGCTGGGGCTGGGAACAGGTGGCCGCTGCCCCTCAGGGTCTACATTAGAAGTAACACTGTGAGTGGCTGCGGTGCCTGCTGGTGTTTCAGAACTCGATGGCACCCTTGTCAGGTCCTTGAGAAACCCTGTTCCTACATAAGAGGTGTACGTTTGGGGATGATCGTTTTCAAGCCCTTCATCAACTAGGGTTCGTGAGATTTTTATATGCGGTTGTGGCTCACTTGTTAGTCCCCTGAGAAGCCCTATACATGCAGAATACGGGTCCTGGTCTGGATGATTATTTTCAAGCCCTTCGTGAAATAGAGTACATGTGATTGTTATAGGTGTGTCCGCTTTTGATGATCGTTTTCAAGCCCTTTTTCCCTAAGGCTATGAGATAAATTTATAGTCAGTTTTGGTGATCTTCTGTGAAGCACATCGACATTCACCCTCTCAGATGGAGACATTTACCTGCATGAAGATTATGGGGACATGACGGTGCAGTAACTGTGTTTTTAAGGACAGATCTAAAGGGATGGTTTGTAGGTCCAGGACTGGAGATTTATTCTTCTTCTTTAAGGAAAGGTGATTCGATTTTGGTTTGTTTAGCGTGAGAACTACTTGCTAGTTTTTACATGACCCTGGCTGTTGTGTGTCTGCGGCAGGAAGTGTGCACCCATTGAGGTCTACACCCCTAGCCAAAAATGGCCTTCTTGTATGCGTGTTAGCAGTACTGGTTTTCGATTTTGCTGAAAAAGTAGTGTAGGGGTTAGAGTAACAAGTGTCTCTAAGGCCTGCATTTGCAGAGTCCGTGCATGGTTTATAATGATGCACTGGGCATCTCTCACCGGTTGCTGGTATATGGTCATTTTGACAGAGCTTTGTGATGTTCTTTAGAGGCGTCGGCGTACGCTTAACCTTTCGTGGTACTCTGGCACCGGTCTTCTGTGTTGGCTCTACGACAGAAATAAAACAAAGAAATACGCATTAGTAAAAAACAAAACAAAAAAATGCCTGAACAGCTCTTTACAACCTTATGATTGTAACTGCCTGTCTAACTATTGCTCTACATTTTGTATAGCCCTTACTAGATACTGGAGGAACACAAGGCTTGAGACAATAATACATTAGGGTTCTTTTGAGACTACATTTTGTAAAACACACTTGATTTGCGCCTTTGTGGAACCCCTTTATCTGTAGCCTGTCTATCTATAGGCCTCGAAAACCTCCTCTTTTGAATGAGATCGCAACTCTTGTAGGACTCGTAGAGGCTCCGGCCAACCCTTTTGCTTGGGGTCTACCTTTTGCTAAAGTGTGGCATAATTGTGTGCATGCAGTGAAATTGTGAAGATAAAAGAATCACTGTCACATTTCCTATATAATACACTGATTTAGCATGCTCTCTGAGGGCACGATGGAATCTTGGGGTAGTTTGGACTGTACGGGCTAATCATTACACATCCTTTATACAACAAAGCCATCTCTTTATTCACTTGTAATAGTAGGATTAAGCTGGACGCTGTCTTTAGACTCTAAGATTTCTTTTAGCACATCAACAGCTAGCAGCACTCCCGCCTCATAACCTGTAAAAACACGCACACAAGAATACCTATCGAAAAATCAGCAATTTGAGACAATAAGGTTAGCAACGGTCTCAGATCTATAGGGCTCTAAATACCTGTACCTTGTTGAAATTCTACCATTTCCTCAAGGCTCCATGTTAATTTTGGGAGACCCTGTGTGCAGAGCAGACAGTGTCTCCTCCCACCTGGTCTCCTCCCCGCCCCAGAAGTGACATCACTGCCGTGGAGGGGCCCGGAAGTCCCAGTAACGGAAGTGACATCTCATTCGGGGCAGGGCAACTGTCACTTTTTGCTTGATGTGGAAGGTATCCCTCATTACTACTCGCAGGTAAAATGATTCTAGCCAAACCTCCACTGGCTAAGTATCCATGTAAATTATTTGCGATGAGTAAGTTTACCTCAGCATGACTCCTGGTTGAAATTTTTTGCCTGTCTGGGTACTAGTTCATTTCATCATTAACACCTTCTCACCTGTTTGGCACATCTACAAAATAAATTAATTGAGCCTCATATGGGAAGCTAGGGTACACAGTGGCTAATGAAATAATTTTCTTTCTGTCTCTTTATTTTGAGGGAATCCTTCAATTCCTCAACCAAAGATACAAAGACTGTGGGCCAAAAAAGTAGGAGTATTCACTTAGTACTACCACTGGGACTGTGGAAAGAAAATTGCATAATTCTGTTGATTCGGGTGTAATATTTCTCAGCCCAACAATCAGTAGCTCTCCAGCGCACACAGAAAACCACCCAAAAATGTTTGAAAAATACAGATTTAGTATTGCCAATAGCTTAAAGTGAAAGACAATAAATAGCAAAAGTCATAGATTACACAATTTCCTAGAATCATTCCTAGGACAGAAAACATGGTGTTCTGTTATTAAGCCATCGGATAATACCATTATTAACCCCGCACAACACTGGCAAAATCATTGGTCAAAATGTCCGCACCACACAGCCAAGCTAGGTATAGCCTGTGCATAACTGCCCACACTGACCCTATCCAGGGTCATACCTGTAAATGTAAGAATAGAGTATATACATTTTCATGCGGACTCAAATAATTTTGGTTGTGTTCCTGCACCATTCCTATTTGGACAACAAATGCATCTCTGTGAATCACACATGTAAGGGCCTGATGTACAAATGGTCGGGCTAAACTGCAGGCTCTGTTTTTGAACAGTGGCTGAAGTGCTAAACATTTTTCTTAAACTTCTCAGTGCAAAAAGGCCACTGACAAGGATATGTATATATTTAGTCTTATTAATATGCATATGGTTGGATTATCTCTCCAAATCTTTGTGAATGGCTGCTAATGATGGGATCGAGGTCTGAAATGCCCGTTGGACCTCTTTCCCAAATATCTGCATTGCCAAAGAGGCTTCACCTAAAAGGACAGGGGGTGAAATTAAAAAACAATGCGATGGAACTTGAAAAGTGGTATACAGCAGTCCCATGGGCATCTCTCTACTTCCTCCGATGCCAGCGCTGATATTCTGTTATTAGACCAAAGATGAACGTATTAATTCTATACTCCAAAGTTATATAGTATGATCACTTATCTTTTGGAAAGGTATATGGACAGAATGAAGCCTACGGGTGCTAAGATCCTCTACATTAAGTTCCGCATTGGGACTTTGCCACTTCGATCATTTATTTCGAAGTGGCGGTGCACCCGTGTTGATGTTGTACTTGACTTTTGCTGCCCATTTTGCCCAGAGGTCATGGGAACTGTGGTTCATGTCCTGACTTTTGCCCGCAGTATCATGCACACAGGAGAAAATGGATTCTTCCGTTATGCTGTAACTTGGGCATTAGGGACTACAAAATTGCAACGAGGGTATTTTGGGCAGACATAGCTCAATTAATTGTCTTTGCTGTCTCACAGTTTCTTATATATATGGGGAGACACAGACAGAAAAAGATTGCCGCCCAGTATCTAGCACCTAAGAATCTTGTGTGTCTGAGTTGCACTCCGCTGTCATTATCATTTCTTTCTTAGACTGTGTAACAGTAGATAACCAGTATAGGAGTTGTTAGGTGTAATCCACTCTCATCTTAAAATTGTTGAGTTGTTCCCCCTTTATGCTGCTAGTCTTAATTGTAGGCATTGTAAAATATAAAATAGTTACAATATTTATATGTTATGCTCCCCCTACATGCTGCTAGCCTTAACTGTGGGTTTTACAAATATTGTAACTATTTTTTATCTGATATGTTATGTTTTTAAGTGTTTTAATGCATAACTTTACAGTTTTACGTTATTGTCTTTGCTTTTATGGCAACTGACGAAATAAATCTTTATGAGGATAGTATGATCTGTGGTGGGATCAGACCCACAGGAAAGCAGGGCAGAAATTCTTTCACGAGCAAGAATCCTCACCCACCAAGGTAGCATGCTTCATCATAGGATTTTGTCCTGCGCTAAGCAGGGGTGGAAAGCCTAGAGGGACTCTCAACGGGGGCTCTTTAGTCAGGATCTTTTCACTGTGTGTGTTAAGAGATTGTGTATATGTATCAAGGATAACTAGCTATGAGGTAGGTGCTCCTAGTGTATGTTTGTACCGATACAAACACTTTTGTGTTTTTAGAAGGCCCTCACTCACCAACCTAGTTGGTGACATGCTTCATCATCGGGCCCCACCCAAGGCACCGAGTGCGCCTTGGGTGTGCTTCGACGCCTGGATACATGGGAGCAGATTATTGCACTGTGAGTGTGCGGTGAATGTGAGTAAGTGAGTGTTAAAAACTGTCCAACGGGTCCCAGGGAACAAAAAAAGGACTATTTTAATGTGTGGGCCCTTGGCAGTGATTAAAAACGAGAGGTGGATATCTGTGGAGGTCTTAAGTAACTCCAATATCCTAATCGGTCAACAAGTTTCAGTCATGCTCTCATTAGTGGGATGGCTTTCTTCACGACCTTAAGTGTGTGCAAGTTAAGTGGTGGTCTAAAGAAGTATTGTATAAAAAGACCATCTATGTTAAGCACGCGCTAAGGTGCGTTATGTGGTAGAGGATGTTTTCCTTTAGCGACGCATTCTCAGACAATATCAGGAAAATGCCCCCTGAGTTACATGTGGAGGCTCGACCTATAGTCACACTTTAATCAAAGTCAGGGACCCGCCTCCGTACCTACTGCGGCCGCCATGGAGCTCCGTTGTTTGTGTGTCAGTAATAAAAGGGGGTGTAGTGTCAGATAGATCAGAGAAAAAAATTCTTCCTTGCTTCCTGTGGGACCGATCACATAAATGATCATACTTGATAATTTTGAATTATAGAATTAATAAGTTCATCTCTGGTCTCTCCGGAACTTACGTCACATTTCACAAGTTAATATTCAAGTGGGGATGGTATGTGATGGACCATTAACATATTCCAACCCTTCGCATTATGTATATTCAGGCTTGCAAGCAGTGGTACAGCTGCAGGGCATACGTGGGAGGTGTTTTTCCTCACTTTATTAAATACCCCTTGCTCTATAAAGACCCTATTATGACTCTGACTCCTAATCTGGTGAGCTTACACAGAGATGGACATGGCAGAATTACAAAGCCTGCGCTTTGATAATGATATGGTGGCTGCTATTTTGGCAACACCATCACTTCTGAGTGATAACACAGTCCAGGTATCCACAAGAATGAAAGACTGTGAATCTTTAACACAGGTAAAGAAAAATTAGGTGACAACTGCATTACACAGGTTGATTAGGACAGAATACTTTGGGGAAATGCGGCACCAAATGGCAACATAGCAGGCTATGAACAAAAAGCACAAGTTTAGGCACTGATTGTATATAGTAGGGTTCAACTATAAGGTCCTGAAGAAGCGCCACTTGACCATTTTAGTGTGATACATGTAGACCATAGGAGAGAGACCACAGAACCCCTCAGGTTCAACTGTTCCTCTGGTTTTTAATCTTGCCATAGATCCTCGGTTCCCATAAATAAATGTCTGAAGACTCATGGGGAGCTATAGATTTTTTTAAATCTCTAATCCACCTGACACTAGACCCACTAATATCACTGACACATGAGCACTTAACACGGGCAGTGAAAAGATCATGACTAAAGAGCCCCTGTTGAGTGGCCCACAAGGCATTGCACTAGGCCTGCATTGCTCCACCCGTGTGAGCAAATACCATTTACTTAACCCCTTCCGTGCTCCCGTAGGCCAACGGCCATCGCGAGCACTACCTGGCTAGTGCTGCGCATGTCTGTTGACCGACGCGCCCCGCCCACTTTTTCAAACCGCTGCAGAATTTGCGCCGCAGTTAAGCGGCTATGTAGCTCACTGAGCCAGGTCCTTGCAGTACAGTGCCAAATTGTAAAACAGACAGTACTGCTGGACTTAACCCTCCAATTTAGTATTTTCTTTGGGTACAAATGAAGCACAGTTAATAGAGTTAGTGCATTCTTTTACATATTTTCATCTACACACTTACCATCACCCTTTGGTGGTGGTAACGGAGGGTGGCTTAGGCTCGTGATGAGATTTTACATAGTCAGTAGGATTGCAAGAAACAAGCAGCTTTACTGCTTAACATAAGATAAAGTGCAAATGATCCATTTCTACGCATATTTATCATTTGTGCTTTACACAAGTCTTGCTTTGTTTTAATCATTTTGAAAAAGTATGTTTCCATCTGAATTTGGAAGCAAAATAATGTGCCTCATTTGTACATTCCTTGTTGCAAATATATCTTAAAATACTAGTACTGATCAAGTAATTCAAATTAATCAGTGTGCTTGAAAGCATTTGCCATACAGTGGCCTTCTCCTTTCACAATCCCTGTACCTCAGTAGTTGTTTGCTAGATTTGTGCTACAAAGCTCCCTCGTTGTGGAGTCAGAGAAAGAAAAAATATATAATTTCTGCATTAAAAGCATAACCAACAGTTTGTCAAATACATTGCCTGAAATTTAGCTTTTGCATTTGAACAAACAGCAAATGCTACAAGATAAAAACAAAACTGAAGGACTCTTTATTGCTACCTTGCCTTCTGAACTCTTTCAGAGTTACCTTGAGGGTGCATGCATGCATCCAGGCTACTTTGCCCTGCCCTACCAGTGGCTCAGGGCAGGGCCGGACTGGGAACCCAAAGAAGCCCTTGTGAAGCACTGCTTGGGCCCGGGAGGCTGGAAACGCTTGCTGCTTTTGTTACGGGGGCCAATATTGCAGCACTGCTGCAAAACCAGCCTACAGTAACAAAACCGGCCCACACCACTGCAAAACTGGCCCCACCCTTCCAGCCTTCCGAGGAAATGCCTGATGCTCGATACGGCCAGACCAGCTCTGGATCGGGGTGAACGTAATTTCTTGGTCTAGCTAGCTGATTCGGTCTTCAACCTGGAGGAATCTTTAGCAGACAGCTTCCCCCTTCCCACAACCCTTTCCATCGCAGGAAAACACTCTGTAAGGGGCAGCAGCCCAGTTTCTGTACATGGGCCTGCATATACAATTCTAGCTTTTTGCATGGGCATTTTGCTTTAACTTCACAAGTATTGGAGAGATACCCTTCTAACAAAAGGGACAGAGTCAAATACCAATAAAAACAGAGAAGGATCAATTTAGTATTTCACACTCTTATGGACACAACTTTATATTCATCATCATAGGGAAATCCTACATCCATTTACCAATCACTCAGCTATCTTAACACTGAACACTGTTTAATGTAAAAATGGCTAATTTATTCTATATATTCAATCCTCAAAATATAAAAATATACTGAAGTCAGTGTTACTTTTACATAATACAATATTGGATCAATGCTGAAAGTTTTATAAAAACATTATTCAAATGTTTGCAACATTAGGTCAATATAAAATATCTCCTTAATACAAGTTGTCACCATAATATGCAAAGAAAAACAAATAATGTGATGATATGGATGTGACGGTTCCCTTTGATGATGAATATACAGTTGTGACAGTAAGAGTGTGAAATACAAAAGGGATCTATCTTACTTTAACTTCACATTAACAGTGTTCTGAATGCTTTGCAGTCCACATAAATGCAGCTTTTGCTTAGGCCATCGCATATTAACCCACTTTGTATATTGTGGTTTGTAGTGTCACTTGGCAGCTTTCATCAAAAATCATAAATACTCAAATTAATTATATGGACATGTCTTTAAATTTTAGAACCATGGATGGTTTTTCCCTCTTAATTTTTTTGAAGAACATTAGCCATTTAGTTACAGATTGTTAGACATTTGCTTTAATAAATTTACGTACAACTGTAACTCCTTTATGTGACTGTGAGGGCTTCGAATTTCTCCTTGCTTTTTCTACACCCATATCACTTCTGCATGTTTCACTTTGTTTCTGTTCTATTTCAATTTTCTCCCCATAAAATTAAAATGTGAAAAATTAAATTACAATAATTTCTTTGACTTTGTCTTTCATTCAATTATTTAGAACATTTATTGTATTATTGGGACTTCTACTTCTCTTTCTAAACCTTTTGAATCCACTTGCAAACCATGTCCTAAACAATGTACAGATATACTAAGAACCATTTCACAAAAAGTGGTCACAAATTGTGCAGTGGCTTTTTGTAAATGAATCTGACTTTGTGAACCAAAGCATGCACTACTGGATTGTTTCACAAAATTCCCATTCGGAGTAGGTCATAATTAGGGCTCCAGGTTTTATGGTATTTATATTTTTGTCATTTCTGTCTGTGTTTATCCATATTTCTTTTTTGTAAATTTTATCTGTATTTATCCATGTTTATTTTATGTTTTGTGAAAAAATGAAGCTGAAATGTGTATGTTGCTGCATTTAACTAGTTAATGTACACTCGTGCCTAAACGCCTGACAGGTTTCAATGATATACACACACTCAGGTGGTAAAATATGCACTTGTAAGAAAATATTAAAATTTTAGAATCAAGGTTGTGGAAAACTACTGCTGTTTAAGGCTCTTTACTAAAATCCCTATTTTTTTTAATCCCCTTGACTGCCAATCCGCACAGTTATTGGCATGGCAGTCATGATTGATAGCATTTAGAATCACTCAAAAACAACTCAATTTCCGTTTTTATCCTCATTTAAGAATAAATACAGACAGGAAAATAAATGGTTTTCTGTCTATTTATCTGTAAAAATCAGTAAAAACGGAAAACAGGGAGCCTTAGTCATAATCCAACCTATCTCATGAACATTAATGAGGTAGGTTAAAAAATTGAAGCTCACTGCAATCGGAGGCCATCACAAAGATGGTGGAGTGTTAAGGTCAGCAGACCACCATATCTATGATCACCTTTAAACACAGTAATGTTTTATAAAATGCTGCCCATTTTCATTACGGAAACAGGGCTGAGTTTTTAAAAAATATTTTACTTTTTGTTTTTTAAACGTTTGTTTGAGAGTTGGCAGTAGTCCTTTACTCTACAACAATCGATTGTTAACATTCGCAAGGGTGAATGTGTCCCAAGGACACTACTTCCCATTTGGGAATGAGTTACCACTTCCTTTGAGCTGTCTGTAACTTTTCAATGGTTTCCAGTCAGAATTCTGGTTGCAAATCATTGATACGTCTGATACTGAATTACAATTTGGAAAGGACAGCGTAAACATGCCCTTTTCAATTTGTGATACGATATCCATTTCTAAACTCATTTTGTGATTAAGTATGGCTTCACCAAATCCCAAATTGCATAATTGGTGTAGTAAAAACTATAAAGCCATTGTGGGGGTCACAAACCCTAAAATTTTGCAAATTCCAGGATTTGTGACTACAAAAAATAAACTTCTATATATAGCTCATTGCTTCTTATGCTGATATTATATTTCTGTTCTCTTCTTTGGATACTGAGAAGCCCTATATTTATTCTGTCCTGACACACTCTAGGCACAACAATCCAGCTGTCTGACAAATCAAACTCTTACACTGAGCACACTTGTGTCCAGGCTCTGCCTATAAAATGATCATGCTAAGATACTGCTGCTAAGTGGAAGCCTAAATTGTACCTCGAGCATAATGCCACTGTTAACATTGCCACCTTGAGCAGCCAACTGTAGCACAAGGATCATTCACTCTGCCAATAATGATAGCTCCTTCAGTGACCTAATCACTTCATTCAATTGAGAACCCACTATTTAGGAAAGGGGTCTACACAATTACATCCTGATTTTAACAATAGCAAGGGAATAATTCTATATAACAGCAAACGGTTACCTTAGATTCCACATCTAAATATAATGGATCCTGAGAGCACCAGACCCATATCATCCTGTAATCTCAACTGTGCATGAATCGGAATTACAATTAGTGTGAAAACTCTGAACGTCTTCGCGAACAAATTTCCAAATGCCACAACACTGCACGTTCAGCAGATCATAAGTGGTAAGACATGTAGACTTACCATGTTAGCTCCGAGGTGCAGAACTCAGACCTGGGCAGTAATAGAGCACCCAATAAATATTGCAGCATACAGTATGGTTTTCTATGTGCAATATAACCACCACAAATAATGTTATAAGAATCTCTTTAAAAATCTCAGTTACCTCTCTAAAAGTCCGACATCTAAAGGTAAAAACTTATGTCTTGATACCGAATTCGGACGTTCTTATACGGACGAGGCTGGCAAAGAAACACCCTACGGCCTATGTACACTTAAGATGACAGGCCATAGAAATTGCTGTATCCGACTATGTGGAGGGGTCCACTATTGCCACACAATCCCCAGTTAGGCGATTCGGTATCACCAGCAGCTGTTGTGGTTCTTAACTTTGTTTTTCCTATTCAGGGCGACAGATGCTTCAGTTCTAGAAATGTAGGGTGGGGGGAGAGAGCGCGCGAGGACCATTGGCCTCTGGGTTGTTTTACGTTTCCATTGGTTGTGATCTCCCTTTTTTACTGGTTTGCAACACTTCGACACCTGTTCACTGCTCCAACACCGCAATAACATGCGACAGCCAACTCACACCGCGCGCACAAGCCGGCACTGCACAACCCCTACCCCGGTGGGGTCCATTAATCCTTGGCCCCTCATTGTGCGTCCCTATCCCGATGAAGTCATTCGCCCCAGGTAGGCCCCTTCATGTTCTATCATGGAATGTGAATGGATTACTGGATCGCATCAAACTGTCAGCGGTCCTTAAGTACGCCCAGCACCATGCGCCCACATAATCCTACTGCAGGAGACGCACCTCCTGGGGACCCAATCCTCTTTCCTCACCTGCTATGGTTTTGATAGAGTCTGGCACTCTGGGTTCGACCGCAGCTCAAGAGGGGTGGCGATTATAATGCGGCGAGGGCTTCCCTTCACTTTCGGCCGGGCCGCGACAGAGCCCCAAGGCAGGTTTGTAACAATATCCGGGACATTAGAGGGAAACGTCCTCAATCTGGCTGGCGTCCATATACGTTCCACCAACTACGCTCACCTCCACCCTGCAACACCTCATAGGCGCGCTCTCCTCCCTACCTTTGGGACAGACTGTGATTGGGGGAGACTTTAATGCTGGTTTGCAACCAGCACTCGATGAGACGGGCACACCCTCCCCAACCAGACTGACCCAAGCTAGGAAGCTGACAGACTGGGTGGCCACATTGGGCTTATGTGATGTTTGGAGGATCTGGATGCCCAGAGGCATCCAACGCACTCATACTTCGGAGGTCCACCATACGTACTCCCGCATTGACCTCATCCTCCTGCCAGCCACTGAATACCACAAGGTAGCCAACATATCCTCCTTCCCCGGGGTATTTCGGACCACTCTGCCCTCTCACTGTGCTTGGGTGGAGCTGCAGATACAACCCAAGCGATGTGGAGGCTAAATGCATGGTTCCTACAAGACAAAGAGGTTGGGAAGGCCATAGAGGTGGAATTGCGTCACTACTTCCACACTAATCACGGATCGGTCCCCTCCCCGGGCATCCTTTGGGAGGCAGGCAAAGCCACGATCTGCAGCGTGGCCAGAGGTCGAGTACACGCGAACCGTCTGGCACAAAGCAGCCGTTTGATTCTTCTTGAGTCACAAGCCTTAAAACTGGAAGAAGCTCAGACTGGGGCCCCGGATGCACACCGAGACAGGCAGCTGGCGCTTATTCGGGGAAACATCGGTTATATTGTGGTATTTACACCGCAATTCCTTTACAAAGCGGGTATTACAAGGCAAGTCATTACAATGACTTGCGCTGGATGGCGCTCTAACCTAAGGAATAGTATAATTTACTATTCCAACACATTCTCTACTGTACATAGACTGGAGTTGGAATAGTAAATCATACTATTACTAAGTCCAGCGCCCTACAGCGCAAGTCGTTGTAACGACTTGCGTTGTAATGCCTGCGTTGTAAATAACGTCGCATATTCACTTATTCGGGATGAGATCAAGCAGCTTTCCTTGGAAGCAGCCAAGATGCTGTGGCGCTCCTCTGTCGCCCGCATATACGGGTGGGGTGACAAAAATGGTAGTCTGCTGCACAGACTGATTTCCTACCCTCTTGCTAACAGGATAATCCCTGAAATCCAAGATCCCACGGGTAAGACCTGTCGCACCTCGCCTGCAATCGCACAGGCCTTTGCTGACTACTATGCCCAGCTGTACTCCGCTCGTGCTCCAGGGGCCGTCCTTACAGACGTGCTCGACCAGGCAGATGTCCGGCTTCCATGCCTCTCGAGAGATGAGGCAGAGGGCTTAGACCTCTCCATCACCCCAGAGGAGGTACAAGGCACGATATCCTTGCTGAAAACTGGGAAAACTCCAGGACACGACAGCTTCCCCCAAGAGTACTACGCATTGTATTGAGACCTCCTGGTTCCCCATCTTGTGGGCCTCTATCACCATGTTTCTGAGGTGGGCTCCTTTCCCTTTGAGACTGATGTGGCAACTATTGTTGTCATTTCCAAGACCCAGCCGCCCTCCCCCAGATGCGCGGAATATCGCCCAATTTCCCTTATTAACAGGGAGATAAAAATCTACGCCACGATCCTGGCTTAACGACTCCATCCTTCTCTCCACAAATTGGTCCATGTGGACCAATGTGGCTTCATGCCAGCGCAGAGCACAAGTCACTGCCTACGTCGCCTTCGCAAGGCCCTTCCACCTTATCTGGCACTCCTCCTTGTGGACTTTGAAAAAGCCTTTGATACGGTGGACTGGCGGTACCTGTAAGACATCCTACAGCTGATGGGGATCGGACAGTAGTTTCGGTGCCTTGTCTGGGTCCTCTACTCCAACCCCAGTGCCAGGGTGTTGACTAATGGAACCCTCTCCAGAGCGTTCCCGATCCAAAGGGGCACGAGACCCCCTTTCGCCCCATTTATTTGCGGTGGCAATGGAGCCCCCAGCCTGCCTTATTCGATCTGACCATGATATTCAGGGCTGGACGTGGGGTACACATCATATCGACAAATTCTCCCTCTACGCGGATGATGTTCTGCTCTACCTGGCAGACCTGGCTAACTCTGACCCTAGATGTCTTGAAGTCTTGCAGGCCTTTGAGAGTGTGTCGGGCTTCCGACTCAACCCGGCGAAATCATGGTTGGTGCCCCTACATCTTTCTAGGGACTGCTTTGACTGGCAATCTATCATCCCCATCAGGAGGCAGTCATTCAAATACTTAGGAGTCTGGGTTGCTCTGCTTCCTGAGATGGGCAATGAACATCACCCTGCTGGTCCATAAAACCAAAGCTGAACTTAGACGCTGGCAAACCTTACCGCTGAACCCGCTCGGAAGGATAGCACTGTTCAAAATGATGATCCTTCCACGCTTCTTGTACATCATTCAGAACACTACCTTTCACTTCCCCCGCAGCTGGTTTAGGGAGTTGGACGGGGTGGTCACGCGATTTCTGTGGGGAGGGGCAAGGCCCCGGATTGCTCTTGCCCGTTGCACGACCCCACCCTTTGATGGCGGTATGGGCATGACCGCCCTCCACTTATACTACCTAGCCTCGCGGCTCCTTGTCATCCGTGACTGGTTCAATGGGGGATGGTCTGACCGGGCCTACGAGACGGAACTTAGAGATATGGATGTTCCTCAGGTGCAGGCGTACCTCTATGGATACCCCATACCTAAAGTAATTCCGCAGCTAACCAGAGCAGTCCTAGTGGAATGGCGCACGGCCCTGAGGCACACGAGATGGGATAACCGTTTGAGCCAACACACGCCTTTCTGGAGGGGTACATGGCTAGGTGAGGTGGCCGCGCTCTCGAGGTTCAAGCTGTGGGATCTTATAGGGATCTCTCTCCTGGGTGACGTTTGGACGGGGGACCACATCAGGACGTTCCAAGACTTTTAGGGGCGATACTCTCTCCATGCTTCACAGTTCTATAAATACTTGCAACTTCCTCATGCCCTCAACATACACATCTCGAAAGGCACGTCCCTTCCAGAATTTAGCCTGTTAGAGGCTCAAGTCATGATGGGGGACCTGGGGAAGGGGGGGGGGGGATCTCCCGGATATACCGTACCCTTGTTAATAACGGACTGGCAACTCTAGATCCACTCCGGACCCGTTGGGAGGGGTGGGTGCGTCCACTAGAAAACGAGGACTGGCGCAACGCCCTTATAGCCCCTAAATCTATCACGTCCTCAGCCAGGCTCCGCCTTATACAATTATACTACCTACACACAGCATATATCACCCCAGCACGCTTGCATAGAGCAGGGTTGCGTCCCTCCCCAGATTGCATGCGCTACGGCCATACACCCGCGGATTTCTACCACATGATTTAGACTTGCCCCAGCCTTGCCCCTTATTGGTCGAATATCAAGCCAGAACTCACTCAGGTCCTGGGCTGGACAGTTCCCCATGATCCTGTGCACCTGGCCTTTTTCTTGGGACTGCAATTGTGGTGGCCAAGCGCCACATTGCGGCCTCCTGGGCGCAAGCCAAGTGCCCTACCGTGGCAAAATGGCACCGTAGACTGGACTGGTGTGCCGCACAGGAAAAACCCTTATTCAAGGCCCGAGGCTGCCCCAGCCAAATTTGACAGGGTTTGGGGTAAATGGCTAAACCTGCTGGACTAAATACTTGAAACCTTCTCGTTGTGAGCGGATGTAGCGTTGGTGTGATACGGAGATCCCTCCGGCTTATACTATGTATGTTCTACAAATGGTGTCTGCGACTTTTACATGTAATATCCATTCAATGTCCAGTTATGTCGATTTGCTTGACCCAAAAACCAATAAAGTTGGTTATCAAAAAAAAAATCAAAAAAAATCTCTGATGAGGTTTTAGTTCTACTTTCGAATGTGGGGGTTAACTGTAAGATCCCTTTAAACTGTAATTACAATTGTTAGGTGTATCAAAAGCTCTTTTGTAGCTGGAAGCAGCCTAGAACAATCCAGTATTAGAGAGCAACTGGCTTCAGGTTCAGAAGGGAAATAGACTCCAAGGATACCCTTCCCCATGGTTCTCCTCTGCATATACATTTTTGCCTCTTCTTCGCTTTATGTGTGTTACTGTTTCCCCTTCATGGGAGTGTTATTCTTTCCTTCTGTTTGCATTTTAAATTGTCTTTTTGCAGTTGTGCCCAAAGCTAATAAAGGTGTCCAATTGATAAATCCACTCAAACGCATTACGTCTTCTTTTGGAGGTCTAGGCTGCATTTTTATGTTGCACTTTTGTTCACTTGCTAGGCCTTTGGCTACTGCAGCTTTCATATCCAACTAATAGATCTGCAGTACTCCACTGAGCCAAATTGCAATGTCTCTCAGTAAAGAACAGAGTGGTGTTGTTAGAGACTCTATTTGCAGACATTATATAGCCATTTATATTCCTGTAGGACCTGCACAGACAGGGTTCAGTTTGTGCAGTTTCATGAGCATTGGTCAAGTATAGTTGAGTAAAGAGCATTTCTTGACACCATGGCATGAGTATTTACATTAATAGGTAAATCTTCCAAAGAACAATCATAAAGCGACACTTCTCAAAATGCGCAGATGAAATTTGGTCGAATGTAGCTTGTGCAAGAAATGAATTGGGACAATGAGTGAATTTAGAAATTGGGAACTATGATCCAGCAATTTTAAAGAAAAACTGTTAAAGCGAGATCTTGATTTATCTAACCTAAGACATATTTGGGCAGTATATGCGGTGTTGCTCGAATTCAGAACAATTATAGTTGGGAAACAGCCTTTACCACAAAGCATTTTCTACGCGTTACGTTTACAACGGTACACTCACCTCGTAGACGTCTTCACAACGCGTATTGCTTCAACGAGGTCTTCACCACGCAAGCAACGTCATCACGGAAAAACATCTTCCTGGTCGGAAAAAAAAGCGTCAGTCTTTCTTTAGTGTCAGCGAAGAACTAAGAAAAAGGAAAAACAAAGAAGAAAGGGGGCTTGGGGGGTCTACCCCGCAAAAAAGAAAAAGCGGGGTAAAGGCAAAATCGAGGTAAGGGCAATGCGAAGAAAAAACATTCCGTTGTAACGCATGCGTGGTAAAGGCATGCGTTGCAACGGAATGCGTAGTAACGACATATATTCTTATAGTTAGCGTAAGAGGGTGCAAGCAGGTGGATATACAAGGCAAAAAAATGTTTTAAAAAAATGATAACCACACTATTTAGATACTGAATCCATTTTGGCAGGAACTGGGAAGAAATGCAACTGAGATACCACTACCTCAAATGGACCGAATCAATATCCATACAACATTCTGAAAATGGAGAATTTGAACCACACACTCAAACCTCAGCACACAATTTAGAGTTCCCCACAGACTGAATCAACATATGTATGATGTTTGGACACGTACACATATCCACCCTTCACCGAATCCTTCAGGCTCCAAAGTTGACATGTTTGGGTCCAAACAATATGAACCACAAGGATTCTGGATGAAGATATGTGATGCTAGTGCTCATGTGCAGCTTAAAAATGAGAGCTACATTTACAAGTCACCTTGCTGCACTGCACTGCATTACAGGTAAAGGGCAGGAATGCACCATATTTAAAAGAACAAGGCGCATTCTTGTCTTTTCCCCTGCGCTGGTGTCGTTTTGGGTGCCTAGTGCCTAGCGCCAACGAAGGCAACATTGCGCCATGGTGCAAGCGTGCCTGTGTTGCATGCAGCATTGTTTTTGTGCAGAAAGGGGCCCTTTACTGCACAAAACCAATCCTGAGAGGCATATTCCTCTGTGTGCTGCAGAATGCAGCACACATAGAAAGATGAAATAACAAGGAGAAATAAAGATCTTCTATCCTCGTTACGCCTCTCCTGGGAAGGCATATCTTTTTCGCGCATTCCCAGGTTTACCAGTTCTGGTAAATCTGGGAAAGCGTCAAAAACCATGGGAGTTGCGTGGGAACACCCACGCAATGCCCACTGAAAGTCTCTCTAGCGCAGAGTAGGGCAACACAGCGATTTGCGCTGTGTTGCTTTACTCGAGATTTATGAAGCCACTCAGGGCCATGCAAAGTGGCCTTGCGTGGCTTCATAAATCTCATTTTTCAGTTGCATCGTGCAATTGCAACGCAACTGAGGCCATAGATATGGCCCAAATCATATTAATTGTGATGATCCAACTGCATTTTAAACAACTCCGAGGAAATTGACTGTCTTCAGTCCAACGTTGATGAAGGAAGGCAAGGACTATGATAGATATTCATTGTTTCCCATTCAGATTAATTGCATTAAGAATATAGGCGTTTACATCGCATGCATTTACAACACATGCGATTACAACGCGGTTGTTACAACAACCGCGTTGTTACATCGCAGTACCATTACAAAGCAAGTAGATACAGTGACTTGCTGTAGGGGGCACACTGGATTTAGGAATAGTATAATTTATTATTCCAACTCCAGTGTGTGCAACAGTAAGGAACGTGTTGGAATATTAAATTATACTATTCCTTAGTTTAGAGCGCCCCCTACAGCAAGTCGGTGTATCAAATTGCGTTGTAATGGTACTGCGATGTAACAACGCAGACGTTGTAACGACCGAGTTGTAATCGTATGCATTGTAACGCATGCAATGTGATGGCTGTTTCCCTGCATTTAAATTTATCTTATATGAGTAGCCTGAAAATCTAGCTCGTCACTTGTCCTAATGGACCAACTTTTGACATTCATGCTTCATCTACTTCCTTACTATGCACTCTAGATTGCCTTATGTTAAAGTAATTACTACCTTGAATGCATAGGCTCTAAGCCAAAATCTAGTTGCCTCCAGAAAAAACAATAGCTCGGATAGAAATTAGCCCACATTTCAGGACAACTAAAGTGGGGCAAATAGAGTGCAACGTTGACTTGCCCGTCGTACATACAACCTAGTGGCAACAAGGATTTAACCAACTCACTCAACAGTGACAATGAGAGGCCTTCGCTTGTTGATCAAAAAAGGCCAAACTTCCCAAATCAAATATGGTTGTCCCTGTTAGATACTATGGAGGAGATATCTTCGGCCCGAAACGTTCCATTTGGAAAAACTAGAACTTCCGGTGGACTTTTAAATGTTTTGGCAGCGTACGTTTTAGGCATCAACCAAAAACTGCAGGCTCTAAATGGCCTGATCAGGAGAGTACAGGAAGATCCAGCTACATTTTATCACTCTTGTCAATGTATCACAGCCATGGACCTTTTAAAAAAAAGTTCCAATCCTCCTTTCGGACATTTTAGAGGAATTCAAAGCTTCCAAAGTCTCTCCGCCAACACATAAAGAACAGTCTGCATTCCATCACCCGCTAGATATTTCTTCCCATAGCACGGTCTGAAATGAATGGGACCATAAACAGCCAACACGCTTGTGGAGTGACACTCAGCACGCATACTTCATCAAGCCCTGTCACAAGAATGATCTAGAAATCATTGAGGAAACAAGGTAGTCTAAACAGGCAATACAAGCAATGGAACTACCCACCAATCAGCATCTTAAGGAGGTCTCCCCATTCCCCCACCAGTCTCAACCGGAGCTGGACTCAGTCCATCAAGGCCCAAGAACGTCCCTGTCAGAAAGAAAGAGTAGATGCCTTAGAAAAGTCAGGAACAACAAATGACTAAGGAGTGGACTGAGTGCACAAAAGCCCCTCACCAGGCAACACCAATGAGGAGCCTGGAAATCTGCAGACCCCAACGGAGACCCAGCAACACCAGCTAAGCCAATCGATAGTACCTTCTTACCTGATATTCCAACAAAAGGAAGGGAATTACAAAGCCACTCAGCAGCAGGTCCCAGACAAAGTGACTCAAGTACGGTGGCCACCACAACTCACGAGCCAGAAAAGGCCAGTACCTGTTCTAACGCGACAATATTATCTCACCCCCAAGGATGTCTCTTCTATCACAACTAGTGAATCCACTCTCCCAATAACCGGTGCAGTTACCACCTGAGAGTCGCCAAGTCAAGTATCACCACACCCTTTAAGGACAGAAGGTCAATCTCACTCAAATGTACCTTGACGCTGGGTTACATCCCCCTCCAACCATGCAGCTGCAGCCGTCCAGTCAAATGCTCCTCGCACTTATGGCCTCCGATCAAGCCAGCCACTTACATCTGTCCGATTTGAGTTCCCCCACTGACCCTTAATCAGCACAGGCTGGGGGCCCAATTACAACCACAGATAGAAATCATCGATACAGCCCTGGCAAGGCTTGAATTGGTTTCACACTACAAAACTAGAGGCACTTACGATGTTCTAAACTGAAGCACCATCCTAAAATTGACCAGAACCCTGCACAACCTGAAACACATACAATCCACCTACATAGAAGGAGCTGAATTCAAGCCCAACCCCTCCATCCCAGACAATGATATGGCCAATCACATGGGCCAATCCAAGAACAGCAACTCGGGTATGGCAGAATAAGGTACACTTCTCAAAATGTGGGTATCGAAATTAAAAGGTCAAAGTTCTAACCTAGCCCTCTACTTCCCTTGCAGGGACTGCCACACAAGAGGCCAGTTCCAGCAAATGGAGTATTAAGGGGGGCAATAGGTGCAACAGACTTACGAGAACATAGAGCTCTTTTGCAAATATCAAGTAACCAGCAACCTGACTCGCTAGGAGTGTCATCACACACAAGGCGTGTCACCCTTCAGTCACAGCAGGGGTTTCCCTCAAGAGCGACGTGGGAGGTATGAACTCGAAGGCAAGAGGGTCGAAGCACTGAACAATTCTCATTAAAATTGTGTTCTGGAATGTGAATGGCTTAAATCCCTTCAATTCCCCTTTCTGCAAGCACGTCTGGTATTGTCAGGGGATTTCAATATGCACTTAATGCAAAGTAGAACTCCGACATCCCAAGAGCATCAATCACATATTCAACAAATTGTGCCGGCAATTATTTCAAATTACTCCAGAACCGACGCCATGGAGGTCATGTATATGGGCCCTAGAAAGTATCAGTCTTTGCACACTAAATGAATGCCTTCCCCAGGATCAACCGGCAGCTTACACCAGGCTGTCACATCAAACAAACGCAATCCTGAGTTACACACTGACAGATGCTGAGCTGTTGCCAATTATTTTTTACTATGGCATAACCGTTAGAGTGGAGAGCGATGACTTTCCCCAGCAGGTTGAGCTATCGATTTGTCCACCAAGGACCCTACATGTGAACAACTTACTAACATCTCCCAAGGCCTTCAACTTAAAACATCTCACATGGTCAGATCCAGCTGCAGAGGACATCATGGACTTTGCAGGAGCCCATTAGACAAGTGAGCAATCAAGCTCAATTCAACACATAACTCCAGCACAGGCCTGGGAGTCCTTGGTCACCTCTACCATCTCCATTGTCTCAACAAAATCTATCCTAAAGAAAGATAACACCTGGGTGGGGGCAGACTGGTCCACCCCCTCACTGCTACTGATGAAGAGGAAGCTAACCAGGAAGATCCAAAGGGCCCTTAAAGCAGACCCAGAAACAAGAGGAAGCTTTCCTCATTGAGGCAAGCTTACAGAAAAGCCATTTAGTCGGCTAAAACCTCCCACCAGAAAAAATTATGGATATGCCTTCTCCATACAAGCAAACAGAAAAACAGTAAATTATTCTAGGTCAAAATCAATACACTTGCAAATGGGAGCCATGGCCACCACAATGCTGGCATCACTGAAGCAGACCGGGAAGCACGCATAGCAGCTGTTTACACTTTGGACAACCATGTCCATTCTTTAAGAATGGAGGATCCAACATCCACACAATCAGATGGCCCGTGGTTGGACGCTCTGCAGGTCCTGCGCATCCTTAAGCGACCCAGATCTGAGGGGGCCCCAGACTTGAACGGACTCCCAAATGCTCTATTCAAACAAGATCAACAATTCTGGGCCTTTCATCTAACCTCACTGTTCAATAATGCCTTCTTCACCAACTACATACCGGCATGCTGGCGAGGTAGCAAACTTCATTCCATCTACAAATCAGGCTCGCAGTAAAATCCTGCAAACTATAGACTGATTGTCCTTATTGACATTGAAGCAAAGATCTATGCCTCCAATCTTTTTATAGATTTGGAAGCCTGGGTTTCTTCCGCAAACATAATTCTAAAAATACAGACAGGTTTCAGAGCAGGCATGAATACAACAACCAACCTCTTAGCAGTCAGCCTCCTCGTAGAAAAAGCAAAAGCCTAAAGTTCCAAACTCTATGCTTGTTTTGTGGATGTGAAAGCAGCTTTTAACAGAGTACCAAGGAATAGCCTCTGGACAAAAATGGCCAATGGTGAAGTGCCATCAAAACTATTAGAATCTTATTTATTTGTATTCAGACACTTGAGTTCAAATCAAGGTTGGTGACCACCGCAGAACCACTCGCAAGATCCCCACTCACATGGCCCAGAAGCGGGGGTCCAGTTTAGCCCCCTGCCTATTCAACACCTATATGGCAGACCTTGACAATCAGTCGTCTGAAGGGATGAGCGATCCTTCCAAACTAGCTGATGAAGCTCTGCCATGTCTCCAACACACTTATGATATGGTTCTATTAAGCCAAACTCCGATTGGCCTTCAGCGCCCAATCACCCAATTGGCAAAATACATTCAAATACTGGGGTTGGAATCAAACCACAATAAAACATAAGTGGTATGCTTCTCAAACACAACTTGGAGAACTTACCCTTACTTCACGTGGAAAGCCTTTGGCAAACCCTTAGAACTGGTCAAATCTAACAGATATTTAGGCATGCTGATGGACACCCGACTATCCTTCAGAAAGTACCTCACTTCTAGAACAGTCATTACAAACAAACTTTAGTTTGCGTTTAAACTACTGCCAAAAAAGGATTTGTAGCGCATCACATCACTATTTGCTACAGGTCATCAGAACAAAGTTTCTTCCATCACTCACATATGGCTCTAAATTACTGAAAGGGAGTGATGCAACCACTAAATTTGCTCCAATCGACACTCTTCAAGCACCTCTTCCTTCTTACGCAACATATATCCCAATCTCAGGTCAGACTGGAGGTTTGGGCTGTTTCACCAAGGGGCAGTAAGGAGCGACTCCTCATCAAACTCATCAAACTCTGTCGGAATCTTAGATCAGCCCCACAAGACTCTCTTGCCCCCACGTGCTGGTCGGAAATGAGAAGGCAGTCTGCCCACAAATTCTTGTGGCCAACGGCCCTCCAGCAGGCCATACACACCATAAAATTAGATAAAACTTGGAACGCGAAAATGGATTTTGCCGCCTTCAAAAAAATCACTAAAAAGGTCGCAAAACAGCACTCTTGGATGATTGATAAGGCAGAGCTTGCCATAACCTGCATGCATGGTCAGTTTTACATTCATACAGTTCTTGGAGCCACAGTCATCCTTGGTGACACTCATCGCGGCGTCCATCTAATACACCCTACTTGTATTTCCACTGGGCGAATTTCCATCAAAGGACATGGCACTCACCTGGAAGCAGCCTTGGCTGGACAGCAAATGCTTTTTTTCACCTACATCCAAGAAAGACTGCTTCACCTCATGGGTATTTTTCCTGTCCTCCTACCTCTTAGGCACAAACTGCTATACTGAATTGAGGGTCCTTCAGATCAGGTCTTTACTTATTTCATTTCAGTCACTGTCCGATGATATGCCTGTGACGATTCTCACCCTCAACCCCTTCGCAATAAGGTACTTGTACCTCACTAATCAAATGTATTTTCCAAGATAGACATTACAGGTTAATAAGGACTGGTCACTTTATATTTCATAGGCACCCTAAGTGGAGAGTCTCGGAATATTAAAACTCCAAATGTCTTCCTGCTAAAACTGAGTCATCCTGCGCCACTATTTGAGCATTTATTGTTGCCCTGTTTGAATGTTTTAATTATTCTAAATGCGATCCTCTGTCTCAATCTCATCCTGTGCGGTCCTCAATGCAGCCACGCCTCCATGTTTTAATATGGTCATTTGTTTTAACCTTATCAGTTGCTGATTTCATTAATTCTTTTAGATCATATATTTCGTTTTATATTGCAATGATTTTAATTAATTGGCAATAAAGAATGATAGAAGATTTACACCCACATTCAAATGTTTTATTCTAGTCTGGTAGACAACAAAAACATGCTGTTGATAAGTGTGCAAAAGTACTTTTATTCTAGTATATTTACTTATTTGGTTCCCATTATTTTTATTCCTTAAATAAATCTCTTGGGTTTTATCCAATAACCAACTTGTTTCCTAGGAGCTTATTCCTACATTCAGTGAATCAATCAGGGTTTTACAAAGCGCAAATCTCACCCGTTAGGGTCTCAAGGTGCTGAGGGGTGGGTGTGAGTAGATCCGTTGGGGTAATTCGAAGAGTCAGGTCTTGAGGTCCTTCCTGAATTGGTGCAGTGTTGGGCTTCGCCAGAGGATAAGGGGTAGATCATTCCAGGTCTTGGCTGTGAGGTAGGAGAAGGGCCTTCCACCTGCTCAGGTCCTGCATAAGCGTGGGACGGTGGCTAGGGAGAGGTCGGCTGAACAGAGGTTTCTCTTAGGGGCATGGAAGGAGATGCGGTCCTTGAAGTATTGGGGTCCGGCTTTGTGGAGGGCCTTCTAGGCATGCGTGAGCAGCTTGAAAGTTATTCTTCTTTTGACAGGGAGCCAGTGGAGGTCGCAGAGATGTTGGGTGATGTGATTGTGCAGTTGGATATCAAGGATTAGTCTGGCTGCGGCGTTCTGGACGGTCTGGAGTTTGCAGAGGAGTTTTTTGTTGATTCTGGCATGGAGGGCGTTGCCATAGTCCAGTCTGCTGGTGACAAGTACGTGAGTGACCGTTTTCCTGGAGTCGTGGGGTGGGGGGGAGAGATGATTTGAATGTCTTGCGTAGTATGCCGAGGGTGTTGAAGCATTGAAGCATGCAGAGGAGACAGCGTTGATCTGCCGATTCATGGTGAGTGATGGGTTAGTATGCTACCGAGGTTAGGTGCGTGGTCCATTGGGGTGGTGGGTTTCTGAAGGGGGGGGCCACCAGGTGTTGTCCCATGCAGAGTGGGTGGAGCCAATGATGAGGACTTCTGTGTTCTCCAAGTTCAGTTTCAGGCAGCTGTTCCTCATCCAGGTTGCGATTGCTTTCATCCCTTCTTGGAAATTGTGCCTGGTGATGTCGGGTTCCTTGGTGAGGGGAGAGGATGAGCTGGGTGTCATTGTTGTAGGAGATAATGTTGAACCTATGGTATCTGACGATGGTTGCAAGGGGGGCCATGTAGACATTGAAGAGGGTGGGGCTGAGGGAGGATACTTGGGGTACTCCACATCTAATCTCTGTTGGTTCTGAGAGGAAGGGTGGGAGTCTTATGCTCTGTCTGTGAGGAATGGTCGTAACCAGTCTAGGACCTTTCCTTGGATGCCGGCCTCATGGAGCCTGGTGGCTAGTGTGCGGTGGAAGATGGAGTCAAAGGCTGGTGATAGGTCCAGGAGGATGAGGGCTGCAGTTTGACCTTGGTCAAGAAGGGGGGGGGGGTCAACTGTGGCAGCGAGGAATGCAGTCTTGGTGCTGTGGTTGCAGCGGAATCCGGATTGAGAGGTGTCTAGGATGTTGTTGGTTTCGATGAAGTGTGCTAGCTGGGTGTTGATGGCCTTTTCAATTACCTAGGCTTCAAAAGGGAGCAGTGAGATGGGCCTGAAGTTCTTGAGGTCCGTCGGGTCTGCGTAGGGTTTCTTTAGGAGGGGGTTGACTTTAGTGCGCTTCCAGTTTTCAGGGAATGTGGCTGTCTCGATGGAGCAGTTGATGGTTCAACATAGCTCAGGTGCGATGGCAGTAGCAGCCCTGTGGAAGATGTGTGGCGGGCAGTGGTCAAAAGGTGCTCCAGAGTGAATGCTCTACATGGTCTGTAGGGTGTCTACTGCCGTGAGTGAAGTCCAGGTAAGAAAGGTCTGTTGGGTGGCGTCGCTGGGGGTGGGGTGATGTAGAGGTCTTGGTCATCAAAGTTGTCGTAGAGTGTCTTGATCTTGAGGTGAAAGAAGGAGCTGAGTCTGTTGTAGAGGTCTAGAAAGAGAGGGACGTCAGTTGTTTCGCTGTTAGCTTTTGCTAATTCCTGTATGATGGCGAAGAGTTCCTTGAAATTGTGGGTGTTGGAGAGGATTCTGTCTTAGAGGAAGTTTTTTTTGTGAATTTGATACGTTGGTGGTGTGCTGTGGTGGTTGTTTTGTAGGCGGAGCGTGCTTCCGAAGTTTTGTTGTTTCTCCATGTCTTTTACAGTAGTCGGCAGGAGAGCTTGGATTCTTGGAGTGCTGTGGTGAACCAGTTGGCTTTCTTGTTGTGTCGTCTCGTTGAGTTCTGGACGGGGCGAGTGTGTTGGTGCAGTTGGCAATCCATTGGTGGAGCTTGCTTGCCACTGTGTTGGCATCAGTCGTAGTTGGGGGTGGAGTGCAGGTGAGGGTGGAGGTGAGGTATTCTTCAGAGAGTTTGTTCCAGATTTTGCGTGGGAGGCGGCGCGCATGCTTGTGTGCGGTGGGTTTAGTAAAGGAGAAATGGATGCAGTGGTGGTCAGTCCAGAGCAGTTTCGTGTTGTGGCTGATGAAGATTTTGTTTCCTCCCGAGAAGATGGGGTCAAGTGTGTGTCCCACTGTGTGAGTGGGGTCAGAGACAAGTTGCTTCAGCCCTATGTTGGTGAGGTTCTCTAGGAGGGCGGTGGTGTTGGGGTGGCTGTGGTTGTCCAGGATGAAGTTCAAGTCTCTGAGTAGTATATGGTCTGTGGAGACGAGGGCGTGGGGTGTGATGAGGTCGGTGATGAAGTTGGTGAAAGGGGTGCGGGGACCAGGTGATCTGTAGGCGAGTGTTACATGGGTACATTGTATCCAGAGGCTTCTTAAGCTCAATTTATGCAATGCATGAATAGAAATTACAATATTGTCAGCATAATAGATGGTAAAAAGACGCATCAAGCCCCACTCCCAGACCCTGGTCTAATGCCTGATTCGCCTAGTGCGGAAACAAATCATGCTTAATTTTATCACATCCAATGTTTCATGAAACCATTTGCTGAATGTAATAACTAAATTACATAGTTCCACACAGCTCAGAAGCTTGTTCAATAGCAATGAATGGTCGTCAATGTGATATGCTCTTAGCAGTGGGCAAAGGCAAACTGTAGTTGCAATGTATCTGGTTCCAATGCTCAACTGGTAATTAAGGTCACAAGGTGTGCCTTGTGGACATGCTCATGTGAAATTCAAATTAATATTACTGCATCTTCTCAACACCACCAGTCATTGGTGCAATACTTATATTAACAAAGATCTTTGTGAGGAGGAAAAAGCATTGCCTAAAGCTGGAAATTTTGGAGGGTCCTTCTCAGCTTGTTAATTAAAAACAAGCAAACTATTGCCCTCCTCCTAAAATGATGGAACCTGTCCCAGGGACTAAATGTCTTTAAAAAAAGGACACAGGACCTAAGTCCACCATCTATCTTCATCCTGTAGAGCCATATTTGAGCCGTTGTCTTAGTCAAGGGCACTAAAGGGTTTTCCAGCTGTCATTAAGGGCCTGCTTTAAAGGTTGGCAGATGGGTGCCCCAATCACAGTTGTGGCGGATAGCTTGAACATTACATTCAAATACACTTGCAGTAAGGAAGACGGGAAATTCATCACATTGTGATGCAGCACCCACCCGCCAAACTAAATCAGGCCCTATGTTATTCTTAATCTAACGCTGCTCACCATCACTCACTTTAGAAAAACCCAAGAGCCCGGAAAACCCCCTAAATCGAAATCATTGCTTGCCCAGGCCTCTTCAGATATGCATGATGCTAGAGCCCAAGTTGCTGATGTTGCTTGCACCGTTAGTTATTAAGATCTCAAATATTTTATCTTTTCTGTCAACTATTACTGTTTGCATTCTTTATCAATTTCCAGTTGTTATTTGCCTTCTCTTCAAATTTAGCAAGTTTTTGACACCCTGCTTTACCTTTCTTATACTCAAACAAGAGTATGGCAAATATGCATTAGAGATGCCTTCTTATCAGTTTAAGTCTAGGTGCAGAGATTCACAATGTAAGGTGACACTAGGAGGAGTCGAACATAAATGGTCTATTAGAATAAGGGAGTACCCGCATTTTGACTACACTTTACAAATAATATTTAAGGCAGTATGGTAAGATCTTAGGGCCAAATATTAGGAATACCGATCCCAAATCTGGCTCGAGTTTGGCCGGCACCACCAGGACCCATTAAGGAATGGGGTCTTAGCCAAATTGTGTTGGGGGCTGAGAGCAGCCGAAGACTATTCCCTCTTGCATCAATGCTGGCTGGAAATAGAAAAGCAGGCGTACGCAAAGAAGTCATGGTTCCTCGCAATACAGCAGTCAATCAAAGCGCTGCAATTAGAGGAAACTTGGCACACCCTTATGGAATCGATTATCACACACCACAGATAAGGCTGCCCTTGCAGTCCATTTTCCATAAAGTGGACCATTGCCTGCTTTTAAAAAATACTATTATTTACATTCTCAAAGGGGAAGGGGTCCCTTATGGACCCCTTCCACTTTGAGAGTGGGTTACCACCAGTTTTGAACTGGGGGTAAACTATTACTGTTTTGTGACCGGAATTTGGTCGCAATACAGTAATACATACCATACTAATTTGGAAGGGGTGTCCTAAACAAACCCCTTCCAAATACTGAATCGCAAATGAAAAATGTGACTTGGTCACAAGTTACTGAATCACATTTGCAAAAGCCTTTTTCCTGTTGCAAATGCCCAATTCTGTGAATCAGGCAATTTGTGGATGGAAAAATGATTTGTACTTCTGGCCCTAGGTCACCATGCTTGTCAAATAAGCTACTGTGAACCAGTAGATCCGGAGAAGGTACATTATATTTAATTCCAGCCACAGAAGGTTTGGTAACACCAGTCACCCTGCGGTGAAAGTCTCCAGCGCATATAAGAATGGCCTATAGTTGGCCACCAATTAAAAATTGGAATCAAACTCCATAGAAACTAAGTAACAGCCCAATTTACCAGGTGACAACATCAGTTCAACATAAAAATACTGTGATACAGGATCAATTCCACTTTTACCCATTTGCACCATCATCGTTAATATATGGCAAAATATGTGATTTAAGACTGCGATTTGCTAAATCATGCTCATATTATTCCATGTTTCCACTTATTACTACTAAAACAACGGCAATCAAAATGTTATCTCAATGATGCTAGCGCACATTTGCGTACCAAGGATTTGGTTGGACCTTGATAGCATCAGTCTATCGCTTTTCCTTGGGTATTTAAGAACATCTCTATTTTATGTCTGCTTTGAGACTGGTTACAAGTAGGCCTGGGCCAAAATTCCGTTCCGTTCGCGGAAATTGCGATAATTTGGCATTTTCGCGTTCCGCGGAAAGCGCGAAAATGTCAAAATTTCCGCATTCCGCAGCTCAGCGATAATTTGTTTCTTGCTCGCGCTGTAAAAAAATACATTCTTGCGTGCGCGCGATCGCCTTACCTGAATCCCCGCGTTCGCTGACAAGTTTTCCCGACCCGGTCGCGTTCTCCACGAGATATTGGATTGTTGGTAGCCATTTTGCGCTGTCTCGCAACAGTTTGCGCTCGCATTCTCGCGCGATGACGTCATTTGTTGCGCGAACACGTCATTCTTCTCGCGATCATGCACCGCACGAGTATGAGAAGATTGAGATCTCGAACACGTCATTCTACATCGCGAGCGAGAGGGTGAGGGCACGTCAAATCGAACGCGAACAGGAGAAAGAGACCCCGAACACGTCATATCCAACGCGACAGGGACGAAGAGAACGCGATCATGTCATTTTCGACACGCCGGCGGAAGTAATGTGAAGCTCGAGAACTCGAACATGTAAAATTTTCAATTTGGAGAGGAATATCAGCTCTAGCAGCATGAAACCTTCTGCAAATGCTGATTTTGGATGAAAACAACTCCTTACATTGACATTTGGCTGTCCTTTTTTGTGCAAGGAGTCCTTTTTTAAAAAGGTGGAGAGAGGGAGGAAGTGACACAGAATCTCCAACTTCCTGTTCCTGTCCAGCAGGCTCCTCCCAGTGCTTTGTCCATCTCCTGCTCATTCTGCCTTTGGATTTGGAGCTGGAAAGTTCACTCTTTTTGTCTGCTGCATCATTGCAATTGGATTTGAGGATTTTTGGAATAGGATATTTTACAAGTAAGTGGTTGTTGTGTCTGTTTGATTGTGGGCATTGCAGTTGTTGTAACTACAATTTATTTTTGATAACTATCATCATTCCTTTTTTTTTTTAAATGTTGTGGGTAGTAGTAGTTAGCCATGGGCATGGCCTCATGGGTGTGTGCATGATGAAGCAACTGTTCCTTTTGGTGTTTTTTTAATGTATTTCATTTTCAAGCATCATTTAGGGCATGGATGGCATTGGATTGAGTTGGGGAAGTGTGCTTTTTGGGGGTGGCCTTTCTGATGTTGTTGGGCCTGGCCATGTGGCTGGTGGCCATTTTGATTGAAGCCTAGGCCTGCAAGCTTGCCTGGCCTTGTCTGCCAACAGGCCTGCTTTCATCCACTAGGATCAGAGCAGATAGCCACAGCTTTATTAATCTAGTGTTTTCTGTGTGGTCTGTTGAATTTAGACTTCATTTAGGGCATGGATGGCATTAGTTAGGGAAGTGTGCTTTTTGGGGGTGGCCTTTCTGATGGTGTTGGGCCTGGCCAGGTGGCTGGTGGCCATTTTGAAGCCAAGGCCTGCAAGCTTGCCTGGCCTTGTCTGCCAACAGGCCTGCTTTCATCCACTAGGATCAGAGCATGTAGCCACAGCTTTATTAATCTAGTGTTTTCTGTGTGGTCTGTTGAATTTAGACTTCATTTAGGGCATGGATGGCATTGGATTGAGTTGGGGAAGTGTGCTTTTTGGGGGTGGCCTTTCTGATGTTGTTGGGCCTGGCCATGTGGCTGGTGGCCATTTTGAAGCCTAGGCCTGCAAGCTTGCCTGGCCTTGTCCGCCAACAGGCCTGCTTTCATCCACCAGGATCAGAGCATGTAGCCACAGCTTTATTAATCTAGTGTTTTCTGTGTGGTCTGTTGAATTTAGACTTCATTTAGGGCATGGATGGCATTGGATTGAGTTGGGGAAGTGTGCTTTTTGGGGGTGGCCTTTCTGATGTTGTTGGGCCTGGCCATGTGGCTGGTGGCCATTTTGAAGCCTAGGCCTGCAAGCTTGCCTGGCCTTGTCCGCCAACAGGCCTGCTTTCATCCACCAGGATCAGAGCAGGTAGCCACAGCTTTATTAATCTAGTGTTTTCTGTGTGGTCTGTTGAATTTAGACTTCATTTAGGGCATGGATGGCATTGGATTGAGTTGGGGAAGTGTGCTTTTTGGGGGTGGCCTTTCTGATGTTGTTGGGCCTGGCCATGTGGCTGGTGGCCATTTTGAAGCCTAGGCCTGCAAGCTTGCCTTGTCCGCCAACAGGCCTGCTTTCATCCACTAGGATCAGAACAGGTAGCCACAGCTTTATTAATCTAGTGTTTTCTGTGTGGTCTGTTGAATTTAGACTTCATTTAGGGCATGGATGGCATTGGATTGAGTTGGGGAAGTGTGCACTTTGGGGGTGGCCTTTCTGATGTTGTTGGGCCTGGCCATGTGGCTGGTGGCCATTTTGAAGCCTAGGCCTGCAAGCTTGCCTGGCCTTGTCTGCCAACAGCCCTGCTTTCATCCACTAGGATTAGAGCATGTAGCCACAGCTTTATTAATTTAGTGTTTTCTGTGTGGTCTGTTGAATTTAGACTTCATTTAGGGCATGGATGGCATTGGATTGAGTTGGGGAAGTGTGCTTTTTGGGGGTGGCCTTTCTGATGTTGTTGGGCCTGGCCATGTGGCTGGTGGCCATTTTGAAGCCTAGGCCTGCAAGCTTGCCTGGCCTTGTCCGCCAACAGGCCTGCTTTCATCCACTAGGATCAGAGCAGGTAGCCACAGCTTTATTAATCTAGTGTTTTCTGTGTGGTCTGTTGAATTTAGACTTCATTTAGGGCATGGATGGCATTGGATTGAGTTGGGGAAGTGTGCTTTTTGGGGGCGGCCTTTCTGATGTTGTTGGGCCTGGCCATGTGGCTGGTGGCCATTTTGAAGCCTAGGCCTGCAAGCTTGCCTGGTCTTGTCCGCCAACAGGCCTGCTTTCATCCACTAGGATCAGAGCAGGTAGCCACAGCTTTATTAATCTAGTGTTTTCTGTGTGGTCTGTTGAATTTAGACTTCATTTAGGGCATGGATGGCATTGGATTGAGTTGGGGAAGTGTGCTTTTTGGGGGTGGCCTTTCTGATGTTGTTGGGCCTGGCCATGTGGCTGGTGGCCATTTTGAAGCCTAGGCCTGCAAGCTTGCCTGGCCCTGTCTGCCAACAGGCCTGCTTCCATCCACTAGGATCAGAGCATGTAGCCACAGCTTTATTAATCTAGTGTTTTCTGTGTGGTCTGTTGAATTTAGACTTCATTTAGGGCATGGATGGCATTGGATTGAGCTGGGGAAGTGTGCTTTTTGGGGGTGGCCTTTCTGATGTTGTTGGGCCTGGCCATGTGGCTGGTGGCCATTTTGAAGCCTAGGCCTGCAAGCTTGCCTGGTCTTGTCCGCCAACAGGCCTGCTTTCATCCACTAGGATCAGAGCAGGTAGCCACAGCTTTATTAATCTAGTGTTTTCTGTGTGGTCTGTTGAATTTAGACTTCATTTAGGGCATGGATGGCATTGGATTGAGTTGGGGAAGTGTGCTTTTTGGGGGTGGCCTTTCTGATGTTGGTTGTCTTAAAGACATGCTTTTGTTGTATGTGTCTGGTCACTGGTGTGTTGTTGGTGTACAATGCATGCACCCTGCAGACCTTTTTGGGGCATGTGAATGTTCGTATTTACATTTTGTTGCATTAAAAAGGCAGAGCAGTGTGCTTTAGCATGCATCCTTTACCTGGCATTTATAGGCCTTTTGTTAGCTCCTGGTGTTCTGTTCTCCATGCCCCCGGCTTGTGTGTGATTTGTGAGTGTCCATGTGGGTGGTGGCCTTTTTTGGTGTTTGGACTGGGAGTTATTAGTGTCCTGCTTTTGCCATAGGCCTGCATGGTTTTCCTATTGGCTATTTGGCTTACTGCTTCCATCCATCCACCCCCTTTGCCAGCAGCAGCTCCATGGATGCTGAGATGCTCAAATAATTTAATGGCAAATAGGGTCCACCCCACTTCCATTACATTTGTATTTTGGTGGTTATAATTAACTTTCCTATCCTTACTGAGAGTGTAGTGTGTGGCTGTACACAGTAGTATAACATAGCCCTAGTTAAAAATGGCTAGACTATCTTTTGTTTGCACTACTACAGTACTAAGTAACTGAACCACAACAACAAATGCAACATTTCACTGATGTTCTTCTCCTGGCTTATTTGCTTTTAGGTGCACAAAAGACAGAGTAGGAGGTGTCATCAGCATCACCCGGCTACCCGTTGTATTGCCAGCCAGACAGAAGTCCTGCTGCGCATCACGTCCACGTGTGACCAGAACTTGTTGTGCATCTGCATCCTGCCTGACATCTGAAGACGATGGCCCCAAAGAAAGGTACCAGGTCCAGTACCAAGAAAGTTGCCGGTGAGAAGAAGGAACAGAAAAAGGAAGTGCCATTAACCACGACTGGTGGTGTGCCGGCCAATGTTTTTTTTGGCACCCAAAAAGAACAGCAGCAGCCGCCGCAACAAGAACAGCAGCAGCTGCCGCAACAAGAACAGCAGCAGCCGCCGCAACAAGAACAGCAGCAGCCACCGCAACAAGAACAGCAGCAGCCGTCGCAACAAGAACAGCAGCAGCCGCCGCAACAAGAACAGCAGCAGCCGCCGCAACAAGAACAGCAGCAGCCGCCGCAGCCCACCATAGTAGTTGTTGCTCCTGACGTAGGGGCATTTCAGGAAATCGAGCTTCCTGCAGACAAAGTGGAGCAAAGTGAAACCACTGTTTCAGAAGATCTATTGTCTTCCAGACCACCAGTAAGGAAAAGGAGGCTTAGTCCATCATCTTCTTCTTCAAGCCCCGCTTCTGATGATCGTGATGCCACTTGGCTCCCACCAGCTCAGTCTGAGAGTGATATATACGCCACAAGACAATGCTTCTGAAAAGGAAGGTCCCAGAAAAACTTAGAGTTATGGAGGTAGATGTAGAAGAGGGGGGTGATGATGTTGATGAAGATGAGCCAGTCATCACGCACATTACTCCCGCCCCAAAGGGATTGGAGACCAACATTCTCACCCTATCCAGAAAGGCTGCTACTGAGCGGGATGTAGCACGGATATCACCAACACAGGTTACACCACCACTACCTCCAGTTGCCATATTTTCCAAGGCCCGGCAGGGACCTACATCCAGCTCAACCATCTCAGCAGGTAGTGGTAGTAAAAGTCACAGTCTAGGTGCACAGGGTCACATTTCAAGCACCCCCTCCAGTTCATCAGGTGTTGTAAGTGGCACATCCAGCAGTGCCAGAAAGTTCTCCTCCCCAGTTTGGGACTTCTTTTCTGTTAGCGCCAAGGAGGAGAACATTGCTATATGCTCAATTTGTTGGCAAGGTGTTCGGCGTGGTAAGCTTGGTACAAACTATGGTACCGGAGGACAAGCAAGTCATCTAAGAATACACCACACTATCGTGTGGGATGATCACCTACTTAAGTTAAAAGAAAGTAGAAAAACTCAACCCATTGAAGTTGGTCAGGATGAATCAGAGAGCGATATTATTGCGGTGGCAGGTGAAGAAGAGGGAGGCATTTTTAGCCCTGTCCCCAGTAGTGCAGTGGTAACGCCCACATCCTCCTCAGTAACATCAGAGTGGCACCGCAGTAAGAGCCATACTCAGAGTCTGGGTGAGACACCAAGGCGACCGGCGAGTACCTCAATGAGACAATCTGTGTCGTTGAGCCTTAGTGGGTTAATGAAAAAAGCACCACTAAGGAAAGTAAGCCAGCCTACCATTGAGAGCATGTTTAGGTTGGAGGGGCAGTTCCAACGCAACCACCCAACGGCACGATTGTACAATGCGAAGCTGGCTAAAATGTTAGCGCTGGACCTTCTTCCTTTTTCATTTGTGGAAGGGGTGGGTTTCCTTGAATTTGTGTCTGCCATCTGCCCGAAATGGAAAGTTCCCAGCCGGTCCTATTTCGCAAGAATTGCTGTTCCGGCACTACATCATGATGTGCTGGAATTGGTTGCACAAGCTTTGCAGCAGAGTGCTGTGCACAATATCCACCTGACAACAGACATGTGGAGCAGTTGCCAAGCCACAGATTACATGTGCATCACTGCACACTGGATCTCTTTTGTGGGGGTTAGAGATAAACTATCTGCACGAGGTGTTGTTGACACAGCTGCGATTTTCGAAGGTACTCGGAAACATGCAACTGTAGCCATGTTCACCATGGAGAAATCTCATACGGCTGAAAACATTTTACACGTTTTTCGCAGCAAGGTTTTGGAATGGCTGCGGCCCAGAGGGCTTGGTATTGGTTTTGTTGCCACAGACAATGACAGTAATGTACTTAAGGCCATGGAACTTGGTTCCTATTTCAGGGTTCCGTGTTTGGCGCACTGTATAAACATTATAGTTCAAGACTTTCTGAAAAAAGAACCCATAGTCAGCAATTTACTGGCCATCTGCCGAAGAATATGCACTCATTTCAGCCATTCTTTTAAAGCTCGGAAGCAGCTGAGGATCATCCAACGTGAACTTAGGATGCCAGTCAAGGCACTCATCCAGGAGGTGGCAACACGTTGGAACTCAACGTATTACATGCTTGATCGTCTGTACGAACAGCACAGGTCACGCCATGAATATGTCTGGTACAGAAGCAGGGATGCTAGTGTTAAAGGCATGAACTTTGAGAGTGATCAATGGACCCTAATTAAATGCCTGACTGAGATGCTGTCTCCTTTTGAGGTCTTCACACGTGAAGTCAGCAAGGAGGACTGTACAATGGGCCAAGCTATCCCATTATTGCAAATGCTAGAGCATGAGCTGAATAATGTGTCTGAATCATACAAAGGTGTAGAGGACAGAAGGCAAGCCCATGACTTGGTGGAGAGCTTATCCCGGCGCTTAGCTGAAAATGTAAGGATACAAAATAAAATTTTGTCACAAGAACATTACATTTGTGCCACAATTCTGGATCCACGCGCATAATTAGGACTACTGAAGACATTCTTTGCTTTTTCCGACATTGATGTTGCCCGCTACAAAAGTTGTATAGCTGAAGCAGCCAGTAAGTTGGAAAACGAAGGGCTGCTCATTAAAAGCCCACAAGATCAACCCACAACAAGTACTGAAGCAGGCCATGCAGGATCAAGTGCAACTTCGTCGGCTGAGGGCAGTGCGTTTGGCTCACAATCACAGCACTCACCATCACTATCGACTACAGAAACAGTAACTGGATCATTAGGCCGAGTACAATCATTATCATTACAGGATTGGTATGTAAAGATAGGCCTTTGTAAGCACAGTGCTGATGCACAGAAAAAACAGCACGAAAGCTTACCAGCAGCAAACCTGAACATTGAGCGGATGGTCCAGGCCTTTCTGGACGACCCAACAGAGGTGTACGTTGATCAAAACCCATTGCAGTATTGGTATAGGAAAAGGTCTGAATGGCCACAGCTCAGCAGGCTGGCGATAAGCTATCTGGCTTGCCCTGTCGCAAGTGTCTCATCCGAGCGTGTTGTCAGTGCTGCTGGTTCAATTGTAACATTGAGAAGGACCAGTCTATCTCCAAAAAATGTGGAGAGGTTAACAATGGTCAAAATTAATCAGCACTTCATACCACCGAATTACACAATACATGAATCAACGGAGGAAGATGAGAACAGCGGCTCAGGTGACGGAAGTATTGTGTCAGATGATTACCTACTACTGGCTGAACCCCCAGAGTTTGAGGACGAGCTATACTTCCCTGACAATTAGGCTCGCACTTACTGTCTTCCTCCCTTTTTTCCCCCTTTGTTTATGTGTCTGTCGTTCCGGTTATAAACTTGTGAATCACAACAAATCCATTACCACCGTCTTCTACTCTTCTAATTTAATATACAAGTTTCAGGTGTCTGCTATTTGACAGTACAGTCCTCCGAATCCAGCTCCTCCGCTCCATCATATTGAATCTCCTGCTCAATTCCATTTCCCTCATGAATGATGATTGGATGATGGTAACAACAAATTCAAACTTTCCTAGTCCTTCCAAAAGAAGTGGAGCATGAATCAGATGACTACTATAGCTATCCTCCTTTCAGAGCCGAGAGAGACTGGCCATTAACTGAAAATAAGATGGAACAGGTAATGATTGATGCCATGCATTGGACGCAGAGTCACAGACTGAATGATTTAGATTTTGTTGTGTTTGTTGTGCATGAATTTATGTAATTGTGCACTGCCACTAATCAACTTTCTACAGAACACACTAAACTTAACTCAAGGTGAATTCAATTTTCCCCTTCTTGCAAATAAGAAATGTGTACTTCTCCTGCAGCTTGGTGATACATTGCTTTTAATTCAATACAGGAAGGGCACTCACTCAATCTGCGCAATGAGTATGAATGATACAACAGACCCGTCCATCATGATGATGGCGAAATAGACAGCCCGTTAACTTAAGATGAGAAGGAACAGGTAATGATGATAATTAATCGCATGCATTGGACACCTGACTCTGAGCGATTGGTCTTTGTGTTTCCGTTGGTTGTTTGTTGTGCACAAAGTGATGTCAAAGTGTACTAGTAATCTATCTTTCTGTACACAATAAAGAATGACTCAAGTCAGTAATATTTATATTTCTACTCTTGTTGTGTCATAAAAATTTTACTTATACTGCAGGCCGATCTTCACAGTCAGTCAGTAAAAGTATCGGAGATGATGAGGAAGTCAGGAGGACGTTTCATGAGTGGCATAAAACGGAAAAGCATAAAGGTAAACACGCCAACAACAACCACAGCAGACACAAATGTCTGTGTAGAAGTGGAATAGAGTGTAGCGGTGGGATGACTGCAGTGCATTGATTTTACTAACTGAAACTGTAAAATGCAATGTTTGGAATGGATAATGTGCTTTGCGTTTGTCCAACTCTTTGAGAGAAAAAAAAGGACTCTAAACTGTTAACGTAGGATGTGCTACTGCTAAGCACTGTGGGCCTGCTCTCTCCTGTTACTGTTGAAGGTCAATGCTGTAAACAGACTAGAGTAGTAGAGATGATGCATACATGCCACCTCGGAATTACCTTACCAATAAATCACCTTTTTTTTCCCAGCCGGGCAGTGGCGAGTGGCGAGGCGACACACCCAAGATTTATGGACGAGAGGAGCAAGAGGAATGCCGAGATGCAAATCCAGTCCACATTTTTGACCAGGATAACACAGTAACAGTATCCACTTTTATCTTCTTTTAAATAATTTGATTCATATTTTGTATACAATCTTTACAACAGTGTGTTCTTGGAGTTGGTATTATCATCATTAGGTTTGCTCTGTGTTTACGATTCTTCCCTACCAATATTTAAAATTTCTATTTGCTATCTGTAAAAGTATTAAGGCCGGAACAGAACAAGAACTAGAAGTGTATGTAATCCGGGTCTCTCATCATCATGCATGCATTGCCTTTTTCTCCCTTAACATATGGATATGGTAGTCTTCAATGATTGTCATTTGTTTGTCTATGTATGCATACTGTTTTTCTATGTCAAACCTTTCCCAAAAACCCCCTTCCCATCCATTCAACAAACCCTAACCCTCTTCCCCCGGGCTGTGTGACTTATTGTCGAGGTGTAACTAAATTAAATGTACACCAATACTTAATCACACACTTGCTGGGGCGGATGTGGTGAAAGCAACACTACTTCAATTTCAAGGCAGAGCGATGATCTTCTTCTGCTTGCCCACCCATGAGTAGGATATTTCAGAGGTTATTTTATTTAACAAAGGGACACATACCTCAGCATGAATTGCCGGCATTGATTGGATTTGTTTGTTCTCATTCCTCATATACAGCACTAACTGTTAGGCTGTAGGCCTAGTCAAGTGACTCGACACAACTATAGTTTGTAACTCTGTCTAGTAGGCTATCCCAAACCACCATTCTGTTTTTTTGTCAAATATTTGAGCATATTATTGTTGCTCGGTAAGTTCTGTGATGTACTTCATTCAACTACTCCTCTAACAGTCTCTCAAAGGCGACTGACTGTCTCCTTTTCTTTTTTTGCAAATGCTGCCGCCCTGCCAGTGTCTACTACTACTACTATGCTACCACCACCACCACCCAATCATGGCATGTATGAAAAAGGAAACCATCTTCACCATGCAGCCAGTGCTGTGCCACAGTTGGACATAAACATCAAGCACCGGTAAGAGAGAAGTTTGGGGGAGGCAGAATTAATAATGGATATGTTGTCAATGATTTCCTTTTCACACACCAGTAAAAAGAATGCATAGACTAGAGGACAGACTGAAAGTACTAGAAGGACCAGTCAATGAGTGAGGTGTGTCGCATCTATCTGTTTGTGTCTTATACAGTCAGCCAATTATTGAAATCAAACACAGGCTATGGGCGGCCATGCACCAGCAAGGAAACAGTGTGATGTAAAACAGTTACCCCACCTACAAAACATTAACAACATTGCATGTAACAGAAAAATATATTTAATTTACCGTAACAAAAATAAACTAAACCCACAAAAGCTGACCCAACCCCCTCCCTAACCCCAACCAATGTCCATAGAAGTCCGTAACGCCCAAACAAGTTCCCACCCACCCACCCAAACAAGAATTAAAAAAGGGGCAGAACAGGATGACAGGGACTAAGTGGTGGGGCGGGACTCAAGGAGGACACGCATCTGGTGCATCTCGCCCTCTAAACGGGCGACGTGGCATCTAAGGGCGCGGCAGTTGCAGCCACAGTGGGGGGGGCACCGGAGATGGCACGGTGGCGGCGGGCAGCCGCCAGACCGTGGTGCCGTACCGCTGGAGGGCGGTGGCTGGGGCCCAGGCCACTGGAGGAGGCTTCAACAATTGCAGCCGCAGTCTCCTCCTCCTCCTCGGCTAAGACGACCAGCCGCCGGTATTCTCGCTGGATTGCCTCCAGCTTCCGGCGCCGTGCCTTGGCGGCCAACTCCTTCCGATTATGTTTCGGAGTAGCTGTGCATCAAAAAGAAAAAAACAAGACAATTGTAAAATATACTCTTAGAAAAACAGTAGGACAAGGTAATTATTTATACACATACAGGCACATGCATCATCATAGGGTTTTGCGATTCCTTAATTGCGATTATTAAGGAATCTCAATTAAGGAATAGCAAAACCCTATGCATGTAGGAATCGCTAAAGAAATAGCGATTCCCACAAATTCCTTAATTGCGACTAGCAAATTGCGAGTCGCAATTAAGGAATGTCTTCCCATTCATTCCTATGGGCCTCCAGGCCCATAGGAATGAATTGGAGATTGCGGGAGCAATTTGCGAGTACCAGTAGGTACTCGCAAATTGCTCCCGCAATTTCGATGGTGCATGGGTGTCAAAATGACACCCCATTGCACCCATGTATGTTAACTCTGCACATATGGTGCATACACACATGCTCTAAGGGCATGTGTGTGTGCAACATGAAACTTAGAAAAATGCAAAAAAGTGCATTTTTCTAAGTTTTCGCAAATTACCATGAAGTCCAGCTTCATGGTAATTTGCTCACGCTAATAGCGAAATCGCTATTTTTAAAACTGTAATGCATTGCATTTAAGGAATCTCAATTAGGGATTCCTTAAATGCAATTGCTATTTAAGGAATCGCTATTTTGAGATTCCTTAAATAGCGATTTGTGCATTTGGGATGATGCATCCCAAATGCAAAAATACCGGTCGCAAAGGGGCAGATTCTGAGAATCTGCCCGTTTGCGACCGGTTTTGTGCTTGATGCATGTGCCTGATAGTGGCATGGTAGAGTAGCACTATAAAATAAAGTACATTAGTACATAACATTTTAAATGTCGCCCATCCTTCTTCCTTCCACCCGTCTTTCACTTTTTAGTTGAACAGTGCACCAGGTGCTCTTCTCCATAAAACTTTCAAAGCGGAGTTGAAATCAGATAGATGAGGCCATTGGTTACTCAATACTCCCGCTCCTATGCCAATTAAAGGGAATTCTAGTCTTCTAGTTCACTCTTCAAACGTCCCCAACAACTCATACTTACTTACGACATCGGATAGTGGGCGGACTTTGTCCGCCCGCCATCCTCATGCTAGAAAGGGTGGGGGTCCCGTGGGGACAATTAATTAGGATGATGCGCCCGGCACAGTGGCGGGCGCATCCTGTTTTTTTTTACATTCTGGTTGGCTTTGTTGAAAGCAATGCTAAAATGTTGTGCTGCTTTTCCAAGCACAACATGACGGGCCCCGCACGGAGCCTGTCACGTTTTGCTTTGAAAGGCGGGGGGGTACCATAGCATAGGTAGGTACCCTCCATGGGGGCACCCAAGCATACTCTGCAATGTCTGCATGCCTTTCCGTGGCGGACGGCAATGCCACCACGCAAAGGCATTCCGAAATGCAGATTATATGGCTGGCGGTGTGTTCAGAGAGACACCACCGGCATATTAAACCCTTTTCCGCCTGGTCGACATGTGGGGGGTCTGAATATTTTCTACAGGGATGGCGGGAGGTTTGCCCCTGCGGTGTCGGCAGTGAATTCCAGCCGGCCCGGCGGGGGCAATACGCCCACCATCCTAATGGGGCCTAAGTCACAACTGTACAGTATACATATACATACAGTACACCCTTGCAGTGAGTGTACTGTCAAGTTCAACAATAGTTAAGGATTATGAATCTAACTTACCACCACCTGCCACTGGTGCTGCCACTCCCCCTACCGCTCCATCGTCGGTATCGGCAGCAACTGCCGCATCCTCGCCCTCCACGTCGCCTTGTTCGCTGGCCCTGGCAATGGTGGTCGGTAGTGCGCCTAGAAAACATTACACATTTATTAGGCGTCATATACACCTCCCCCCTATTGATCAGTAGCAAGGTTGAAAAATGAGTTAATACTAACATACATCACTAGTACAAATCAGGTAGTAGTAGAGTAGACACTAATAGTTATATATGATCATTGTAGCCTTTGCTTAATTAGCCCTAGCCATGCTACCATTTTACCTTTGTGTCTTTTATTTTTGCACATGTGACGTTACCTTGCAGCTTCTTAAGACACCTTTGAGCCCACATGACCTGCCTCACACTGCTACTGTCTAGTCTACGCGCTGCGTACAAGCGGTCAACAAACATTAACAAGCCACTTTTTTAGGAAGTACTGGTGTACTACTGTTACTGTTAGTCCATATTGCTTATCCATAAATGCTACACTTTTTGGCACGGCTGAGAAATGCTTGCAAGTTGCAATATACTAACGCACACCATTTCATTTTTCGCATTACAGACGCAAGATTCCCTTCTACGAACCAGAGCTTCTGAATGATGCAACAACTACCAGTACTAGGTTCTTCTAAGGTGAGGGGTCCCTTCACTCACATCTTCATTTATAAATGTATATAAACTAAATTCCTAGGGGATGGTGGTGCTGCCTTCCACCACTGTTCAGTTATCATGATTTAATTCCCAACTGTATAAGTGTAACAATGTATATTGTTTTAATGTTATTGATTTTCCGGTTGGTGCTGCATTTATAAGAAAACAGTGTACAGACCTTCTCAAATTGAAATAAACATTTTGAACTTACATAGACTTGGTGGTATTTGGTGTGGACTAACTTACACGAGTGAGAAAATTAAAGTAAGGGTGTGCATGTGAATTGCTTCCACGACTGAGAGGTTGGGTGTGTTATGTTCTGGGTTGTCTACTTGTAGGGTATCTTGGGGGGAGGGTTCCGAGACCTAATAGTTATGACAAGACAGTACTATAGTCAAGCAGTAGAATTGTGGTGGGTGCGGAATTTCTGATTGAGGTGTGCAAGGAAGGTCCAACCTACCATCACCAACATCCTATTTTCTGGTGCAAATGTCTGTGTATGTGCAAGATCCCTACAACAGTAGTATGTCCTATAGGGTATCATATCAAAATAGTAATAAATCTGGTAGGGCTGTTGTTGCTGTGAATTTTCAAAGCCTCAAGATCAATAAGAGTAAAAGTAGTACAAGACGACGACCCAACGGATTGGACTCAATGGCTCGAGCTACTGGTGAATATGAGTTTTATATTACAACCTTTCACAAAGAGTGGCACTGGCCAACTGGCAAAGACTAGCTACTACAGTACAGACAGACTGATAGTATGTAGTAGTAGTAGTACTCAGAGTCATCATAGCGGAGGTAGGGATAAGATTTTTGAAACCGTACAGATCGAAGGATAATTGGTGGTAAAAAAATAGCATTTGGAAACAAACAATAGTTCGGGAAAAATATGGGGCAGTAAAAGTTATGGAATAAGAAATATTATTAAAAACAAGAAGACTTACTGGGGCCAGCAGAGGATCCCTCAGTGGTGTCCTCCTGGTGGTGTTCTGAGTGTCCCGCCGACTGCCCAGTCCCTGTCGGTCTGCCCCTGGGTGCTGATGAACAGGAAAGATATAAGAAAGAGACAAACATTGATGGATGGTGTCAAACAAATACAATATTTTTCAACAACGGTCAAAAAACACTTATGTAAACAACAATTGCAATAACTAAATTGACCGATCTCATCTGGTCAACAAGTAATATCGGGGGATTCGCAGTTCGACTACTTAAGTTACTATTTGTCAACAGTAATCCAGTCTTCCATTCTGATTCCAGAATACTAAGTTACAACTAAGCCTAAGTACAACGTACCACCCAACCTAGCCCACCTATTCCAGGCATGCCAATTGTACATTAAGTATGCATTTCCACTGTATTCCTCAACAATGCATATGGTCAAATCATGGAGGACACATGAACATGACTACATTTTTTGTATACACCAAATTTTGGTTTGATTGATTGATGCTGATCTGCTAGTGCTAAGTAACTGCTAAGCCTACCACCACTCATTGAACAAACTAGAAAAGGTTCTAATAAAGACTGCCGTACTAGCAGCACGTCACGTAACTGAGTGAGGGGGCAACACGCATACCACTAACAAATTAGAAGCTCATACAAAGTACCTAAACCTAAGTATCAATCCGCCCCTATCTATTAGTGACAGGACAAAGTAAGGAGTGGACTAGAGTCACTGTAGCATTACGTAACTTAATTTCTCTAAAATAAACTCGTAAAGAATCACGCTAAGCAAGCGCAAACGCAAAGCTGCAAACAAGTAAGATTAGTAGTAGCGCAGAAGAGCACCTGTGTAAAAAAAAATCACAGACTTTTAAACGTAATTAACCTGGAATGTAAGCAGCAACATTCTAGTTGGTTGGAAGAAAAAAAAAGATATTCGCAATATATAACACAGAGCAGAAGAACAGACACAAAGTAGTAATAATTAAATAGGTACTCACCAAGCCCCGGGACCTCCACTCCCAGCAGGTCCAGCAGGTCCTGCTCACGGTCCAAGATGTCGGACCACCGGTGCGTAAGCTGCGCCTGGGTGCGCCGGACACCAGAGAAGCGTGACACTGCCCGGCGCACCTTCCCCCACTGCTGCCGACGCTCCCGGAGGCCGTACCCGGACCCAGGCCTGCCACCTGCTGCCAGGGTTGAGGGGAGGTGGCGCTGCACAAAGAAAATTAGTGCAGCCAACTCCACCTCCCCAAATAAGGCCCGTGCCTGCACCCCTATTGGGCGCCGCCTTTCGCAAGGAAGGCGGTCGCGGCTCTGGCTGCGCCGGCGAACAGCCCTACCCTTGGACATGGTTCTGGGGACGGGGCGGGAAAGAAAAGGTAAAATAAATAAAGGAGTAAAGGAATTAAATAGCAGGCAATAGAAAGAGAAAAAGTAGCTAAAAAACAAAATAAAAGTAGACAAAAACCAATAATATAGAAGCAGGAAAATAGTTAGAGAAATAATAAGTAATAAAGATCCAAAAAAAGTGGCTATAAACAAAGGATTGAAAAGATTTTGGGAGGATTCAAAATCAGGCCCCAGAACCATGCAATACAGTGAAAAACAAGATGGCCGCGCCCATTGCGACCACGTGTGCAAGTTCGCGCGATATTTTCTCCCCGAGCAAGCAAAAAGCAACGCGATCAAGTAAAAGCGGTCGCGAACAGGAAATATCGACCGCGAACAGGCGCGAACATGCATTGCGCGACCCGGAACAGGAAGTAAGCATCGCGAGAGGGCGGGACAAGTGAAAACAAGATGGCCGCGCCCGTGAGCAACCGCATGGGTAAGTTGGCGACCCACGATCACGCAAAAAATACCGCGAACAGGCGGGAAAAAACTTCCGCGTCTTCGCGATATTTCCGGCGTGTTTGCGGAGATTTTCAGCATTTTCGCGATAATTTGCGAAAGTTAATTTTGCAAATTCCGCCCACCCCTAGTTACAAGTTATAGCACAAAATGTACAGAGGGCCCACATAGGCCACGATGTGTGTGAGCCAGTTAATTCATTATTAACGACCAAGGGCAAGTAAACAAAAGAAACAAGACTCAGACATTTTGTTGCTATCACTCACAGCTGAGGCACCATGTTTAAGATCTGCATAGTTTTTGTTTCATTGTTTGGAGAAGCTTTTATGTCTAATATGAATTGATTTTATATCACTTCTGTCTGAATTGTCATTGTGCACTCTGTATTATAGGTTCGCCTGAAAATTATGTCTGAAAAGGAAAGAAATGACTTTGTTCCTATGAGGATTATATATTTTTTTTTAATGGGTTTAGGTTCACTCCTTTGTGAGGACTTCTCATCATAAATTAGAACAAGGAAGTGTAATTTATCGTACAAGCACATTATATAGTTATATCACCAATGTATGCATTACTTTGTAATAGGAAAAGAAAAAGCAATCCATGAGCTGCATATTTTTGGAAGCAGACGTTAGGAGCCCTTTCACAGGCAGAAAGATATGATTCTCAGAGGGCTTTCAGTCCATGGATCTTTCATTTAGCTGGTGATTGAGGTGTGGTAGATCAATAGAGGGAGAAGTATTCAGGCCAAGGCTATTCTAAACCATAACAGGCTGAAAGCAGAGGAGTCTCCACAGGGAGTTTCCATTTATCTTGGATCATGTGCAATGAGATAGGAGTTATCCTTAAATCGTTGTTTTGGGTCATTTCATCAGGTATGAAGTTAGGCATCATGGATCGAATGAAGGATGCTAGCCCAGGTGGTCATACTCATGATTGGTGGCCAACCTAGTCCTAAGGCACTACCTCATGTGCAGGGTGAAACCATTTGGTGTATTGAGAGATGCACAATGTGAACAACATTGGAGATAGGTCCAGTGACAGAGGGGTTTCCTCCAGAGGGGCAAACAAAGGGCTACACCGTGACTGGTGGGGTGGGGGAAGAGGAGTACAGAGGGGGTAGGGTCCAGAGGGAGGAACTTTGGCATGAACAGCGAATGGGGCTAGAGGGCTAAGAGGGGTATAGGTGGATGTGGGTATGGCAGAAAAGCACCAATGGATGAAAGAGATGAGATGGGCTAGGAAGAGCATGGAGGGCTAGGGAAAATATGATGGGGGATGGAGCGGGTGACTGCATTGTTTAACAGATAACTGGCATATATTTCTATATTGAAACAGATTTGTTGTACTGGCTTCAGAGAACACGAAGACTGGAAGTGTGACCTCGGGTGCGTCAAGTGATGCAATAAACGGAAATATGCTTCCCCTCATGCCAAACCATCAACTTTGCCAGGAACCACAGGGAAAATTCCAGGCTCATGAGCAGTAATTCTTCGTGATGACTTGCATCTCAACTCACCATGACATGGCAGTGGGGCTTGGGTCTGCGATCACGTGTTTTTAGGAGCGGAATGTCCCCATCCTGGCATGTGCTCCAATACCGGACCACAGGTGAAACTGGTATCCTGAGTTTTATTTTGGCCATGGCGTCATGCTGATCTATGTGTGTGCATAGGGATCTATGTCTTTCCATGGCAAATCGGGCTCCTGGACCTGTCATGTCACCTGGCAGGGCTCACCGAGTACTCCTCACAGAGAAAGTGGACTACTATCCATGTCCTGAGTGTATCACATAAGGCACTCATGGCAGTGTACTGTGTATTGCGATGTACAGCTTGGCCAGACCCTTTTCTTTGTGTCATTGACAGTGTGGTGTACTGACCTCTCTCTCATGCAAAGATCTCTGCTGCATGAAACCCAGACCCACGTGCTGTCATTTCGTGCACATGTCAAGAATGTATGTGCACTGTGAGCAGGGGTGGCTGGTGACATTTGAAAGTGGTGAGGCGTAAAAGGATTGGCATACTGCACCGTTGCGAGCGAGCGTAGCGAGCGAGCCCAAACCACCATAAGGGGGGTTCGTTGCGATTCTCTGCCCGTGAACATTTTGAAAAAAGAGAAGAAAATGGTGCATTTTCAAGCAAATTTGAGAAAGCAGGAAGGTTAATAAAGCAATTGTGAAAGTGCCTCTGTGAACTGTCACTTTTTTCTTTACCTATCTCTCTCCCAGAATTCACCACCTTCACCTGTAAGTGGCTGCGAGCTGCTCTATCGGCGTCACTCTCTTCCAGTGACACTCACTTTCCCATCATCTAAGTATCCCTTCCTACCTTATCTCTTTTGCTATCTCAGCATCTCCCCTCCTCTGTCACTGGCTGGGTGCTGCTGACACTGCCCGGTGACTGTCTCTTGCTGACCCTTCCATTGTCTCGCAACCCCCCATTCTCTCCTCTCCCTATCTTGCCATCTCTTCCTTTCTTGTTGCTGTCACATCCATCTTGCTTGCTATCCTTCCCTACATCTCAGTATCCATTCCTCCCTCTTCTCTTTCTCTGTCTCCGCACCTCCATTCCCCCATCATAGCAAATGACAAGTAGTTACGACAGAGCACATCTCACACAAGAATCGGATGAACTATCTCTAGACTCTACTATAGCACCTAATATGTACCAGTGATTGCAGGTGGTGGGCGCTTAGAGCTGCCACTCTTTTAAGGTCCGGCGTCCGGTCCGGGGCGTATTTCTCATCATCGGCCTTCACCCCCAGAGCAAGAGAGAAAAGTCAGTTAACCGGGGAATAGAAAGAGAAGGAAACAGTGACATAAGGGAACGAGGGTGCAGAAAGGAACGTGTGAGAGTAACAGAGCTGACCTAATGCCTATTGCTTATATCATTACAAAACGAAAGCAGAATGGTTTCAAAAGACCACGTTTGTGAATACAGAGCCGCAGTATGCATTTTGTTTTCCAATGCATGCACCCAACAAGCAGGTATTTCAGTACCTCCAGGAATAGTGTGCTTTCCAACCCAGGGAAAACATGGTTGTTCAAAGAGCAAGGAGGCGACAAAAGTAGGGCTTCACTGGCAAACACTGTAATGTGGCGCTAATGTGTTTAGGTGTGAATAAATCAATATGGCCACCTTGCTTTAGTTAGTTATTTTTCATATTTTGAATGTTTTATTTCTCTCTACCCTGAGGCTGCACTTAGAAACTGAAAAATGTCAGCAAAAGACTACGTTTCCAGCAAGTGTTTTTCTTTTTTGGATCCATTTCACAAGGAAGCAAATAAACGAAAGGAGGAAAGAGAAGGTAATACCTGTTTCTTGAAGTCTTGGACCAGTTTTTACTACATGAGGAGGAGCGAGACAGAGAGGGAAGAGGGGGAACAAAGGAGGAGGGCCAGCTGCCAGTAGCGGGAGAACTGGACACTGTCCTTGTCTTCTTTGGGCACGAAGGAAAAGACAGAGTTCTTTTCCTTCTCTGCCCATTTCGCCCGTCCCCAAAGGCCGAGCCTTAACCATCGGCCTTGCCCCTTGGCAAATTCCGCCGTGGGAAAGGCATGTTTAAGAAAGTAGGGGAACAGACTCAAGCAGTGACTTACGACAGAGCACATGGGGGGAGGGGGGGAGTCGCGCGGGGGAGGGAAGACAAAAACTTACCTGACCGCCTCTGCTCCGTGTTGGCAATGGCGCCTCTTCAGTTCAACAGCACTGGAGTGGCAACCCCTCAGCCAATCCTGGCGCTGCTGCAGCGCCAGGATTGGCTGAGGGCACAGCTTACTCTTCGCCCGCCGCCTGCCCATTAGGAGACCGAGGGGCTCCTAATGGGCATGCACAAGTCAGTGAAAACACAAGTGCTCATGACTGGGCACGGGCGAAAAATTTGCGCACCGTCCCCACTTATGCGCACTTGTGCTGCAGTGCTGCCTGCCCCTGCCTGGTCTGACAATGCATGTCAGTCAACATGACACCGGACCGCCCACGGTCCGACGTCATGCTGACTGACATGCATTGTCAGTTCTCCCTCAGCGTCTCTGAACTTAAGTAAACTAAGTTCAGAGACGCCGAGGGAGCTGCAGGCGTGGGGGCAACGCCCCAACGCCCCAATGGACGCACCGCGCCTGACTGTGAGCATGAGATACCTGTATGGTAGTAGGGCTCTATTTGTGTAAGTCTGGGTACTGACTCCAGTGGGTTCTTTCTTGTAGGCCCCTAGTTTGGCGTGACACAAGACGGAGAAGGAGGACTGCTTGCCCAGATGTTGGAGGTGTATTTCCTACATTTCTGTGGCTGGTGGGTGGAGTTCCAGTCACTGAAGCAAGGAGGATGGAGGTAGGGATACCTTTATAAATTCCATGAAGACTTTGTTAGCAAGATGCTGACTAGATCTTCCTGATCACTGCAGTTTGGTTGATTGTAGATTTGGGGGTCGCCACTTTTGTTTCTGCTGTTCAAAGTAAGGATATTTATAGGCCATACCTGCCTTTTGTCTGTCTTTGATAACTGCTTTAAGAAGGCTTATGACAGCCTATTAAGAGAGCTCATGCTTTATTGCGTCCCTGTTTTGTGTACGCCTTGCTTGGCATTAGACCCATTGCTACCTGCTATGAGAAGAATCACTTTACATAAAGGCTGTATTAAGACAATAGACTTGAAATTACATTTGAATACAAACCAACCCAAACCGTTTCAGAATCATGAGACGGTGGATTCACATGCCCTGTCTGGAAAATGTGAATGAACTGGGATCCAAACCACCCCACTTTGTTCCTGTTCCAGGATCATCATGACAAATGAAGGGCGTGTTCCGTAGAGTACGCAAAGGACTGCCGTGTGACCAGAGCTGATGTCTGCCTGATAGCCAGTCTTCCAGGAGTGAGGGAACATCACCTATAGTCTGTACTTACTGCTGGAGGAGCAGAGGCACTGCCTAGTGCCTAAAAACCTGCCTGCCTGCTGAGAGAAGGAAGGAGTCTGCATGGCCCTGCAAGAGGAGAGACTGTCAAGGAGGAAGTTAGAAATGGGGTTTCAGGTTGGCTAGGGTATGCACCTACGCCAGTCAGAACCCAGCACTCTTGTCAGGGTAAGAGAGTTACATACCCAAGATAACCCCTGCTCACTCTCTTGGTAGCTTGGCACGAGCAGTCAGGCTTATTCCAGAGGCAATCTGTAAAGTGTTTGCACAACACACACACACACCCACACTCACACACACACACATGACTCCACACAGCAGTGGTAAAGTGTCAGGAGTCCTAAAGCCAACAAACACAGGTCACACAAAAATTACAGGAAAAATCAAAACGTTTGGGGATAGCCCACAAAAAGGGCCAGGTCCAACAGAGGAGAAGCCCAGCATGTTCCTGGCATGAGGATCATCCAGAGAAGGCAGCCTACTTGAGAGAGCGAGCCCAGGAGATACCCATGCTACGAGTGGGTTTACTAGTCTCCTTCCATAGTGGCTGTTGTGAACTGAACCCAAAAGACTGCACAAACCATTGTGCCACCTAGTAGCTGCTGCAGGCATGATCTGGTACTGCTTCTGCAGATGGAGAAAGGAGCTTTGTCGCTGCCGAAGTACAACCAGTTGGTCTAGGAAGGCTGCAACTCCCAGGGACATATTCTTGCTGACCAGTTGGTCCAGTAGAGGCTGCAATTGCCTTTCAACAGAAACCGTCTGCATCCAGCCAGTAGAAGGCTGCAACTGCTAACGACACTGTGACCATTATGACAACACCCATAGTGGCGAAATTCATTGCACGCCCAGCGACACAGGATATGTTCCCTTAAGGATCTTTCTGACCGGAAGAGCTCTATCCTGGACTACAAACCTTAAGCACTTTGTGCCGGATGAAACTCATGGCACCATCCATTACGGATCTTCCAGTACCCCTACTAAATGGCCAACTCCACCCTTGCTTACTCGGCTTCTGGATTTCATTTTAGCTGCCACATTGGGCAACCTATCCCATGAGGGAAAAAACACTCCGGATACGTTCCTTCGAGACCATTTCTGACCAGATACACTCGACTTCCCTTTCAATTCTGAGATTTGTTTCATGCTGCCACGCTGTGCGCTTTACCTCTTCTGATGCTCCACATTCAACGAATCCGAATTATTTAAACCCAGCACCTACTGAATTACATGTAATCCAGTCCTGACAATGACCTAATATCAAATAGGTTGAAATGCTGTCGACCACTCAGTGTAATCTGTGGTGCTTTTTTTAGGTTCTTAAACATGTTCTCCATTAATTGTGTCCTCATTACCTATATTCTGTAACTATTTTTAATATTGTTGTGCCATTTTTGCTGTTGCTTACACCTTCTCATGTGTTAACTTGCGCTGTCCACTTTCACACAAGCACTTATGTGCACACTTACTCTGCGATTACATCTGAATACAATGTAATAGTGCTCATATAAATAATACCTATTGTACCTGCAGTTCCTAATACTAAAACCCCTTTTTTCCCAAAAGATTCTTGTGGTCTCCTTGTCTCTGTTTTGTCGCAAATTTATTTTGCATTGCTTGAAATTGCCTTGAAACATCACCTGTTGAGACAGACAGCCTCATGCATCAACCCAAAATCCAGTCGGTAAAATACCGATTCGGTAATAGCTCCCGGTATTAAGTAAAAAATACCCAATCCCAATGCATCAACCCAAAAGCAGAAATCGCTATTTAAGGAATCCTTAAATAGCGATTCTTTAAATAGGGATTCCTTAAATACCGATTCCTTAAATAGCGATTGCATTTAAGGAATCCCAAAGTGAGATTCCTTAAATGCAATGCATCAAAGTTAAAAAATTAGCGATTTCGCTAATAGGGGGAGCAAATTACCATGAAGATGAACTGCATGGTAATTTGCAAAAACTTTGAAAAATGCACTTTTGTGCATTTTTCAAAGTTTCATGTTGCGCACACACATGCCCTTAGAGCATGTGTGTGTGCAACATATGTGCACATATCATTTTCAGGGGTGCAACAGGGTGTCCTTTTGACACCCTGGCACCCTTGAAAGTGCTCCCGCTATTAGCGATTCGGTAATACCGAATCGCTAATACAGACTGGCTTTACATTCATTCCTATGGGCCTCCAAGCCCATAGGAATGAATGGGTAGGTATTCCTTATTACCGATTCGGTATTACCGATTCGGTAATAAGGAATATTAAGGAATCGCTATTTGAATAGCGATTCCTACATGCATAGCCTTTTGCTATTCCTTATTAGCGATTCCTTATTTTTCGCTAATAAGGAATCGCAAATGGCATTGTTGATGCATAGGCCCCATTGTTGTTTATTACAACACCCGTAGTGCAGCATTCGTCTGTGAAATCCTGTTCTGAAGGGAGGCCTTTGTGCATGGTGGCCACATGGGCTGAGCCTGACCTTACAACCAAACCCACTGCAGATCCATCAAGCATGTAATGCAGGCCGTTTCCGGTGGTCAGAACAGAGAGGTTGTAATGTGTGCCTAGAGAGACCTTTGTCATGCATAAAGCTAGAACCTAGTTTTTATGAAGCGTTTAAAATTGTTTCTTTCACAACTGTTAGTTCTGCTGCACTTTGTATTGTTAGGGTGTAATAATGTGCCACATGCTGTGCTTGGCTTATTTAAGGTGCTTCACTGAACGTTTCAAAACCAAACAGTCACTGAGAGACTGGTTGGCGTGTACAAGCACTAGTTTCAAAGTTAAGAATTCAGAATGGTGATACACCAGTCATTAAAATGCTCAGTGGGCTAAATGCCTGCTGCACAGTGAGTACAACTCAATATTTCATCCTTTAGAAGTCAGTAACATGAGAACCAGTAAGTTGGGTCATCATGAAATCACTAAAAATGCAGTCTATGCTAAACTTCAAGACCACAGAAATGTTATGTTAGCAAGTATTTATAGAGCGCATCTATCACTCCGAGGAGCATCATGGCGCTATATTCGATTGAGTTGCAGGCTTAGTGTATCAGCCAATGAAAAACACGATTGAAAGAGTTAGATCAGAGCTCTGCATAGACCATCTGATGAAGTGAAAATCCAGGTTTTTAAGGACTTCCTAAAAAGGGTTTCTGATTGAATGAAGAGGAGGTTACTAGGGAGTTGGTTCCACACCTTTGTGCCTAACACTGCAATAGATATTCTTCCATTGGAAATACATTTGAAGCTTGGGGCTTTAATAGATTTGAGTGGGAAGATCTAAGCCTGCGGCAAGGTACATAGTGGGTAAACCTAGATCGAAGATACTGGGCGCCAGAGTAATGAAAGCTTCTGAAAGTAATTATTAAAAGTTTGAACAGTATTCTTTTATGGACAGGTAGCCAGTGCAGTGTTTTAAGGGCCGCTGATGCGGAGGATTTCCTGGACCATTTGAGTACTAATCTTGCTGCGGCATGTTGAACCATCTGAAGTTTATGAAGGACTGATTTATTGGTTCCTGCATAAAGGCTGTTGCAATAGTCAAGTCTAGAAGTAATCAAAGCTGTTGCAACCGTCTGCCTTGTCGAAATGGGAAGTAGGTCAAAAAACTTTTTTTGTGATTTAAGTGAAAGCAGATGCCAGCTACAGATAGCGCTTGTTGACGGAAAGACAGAGCAGAACCAAATCGGACCCCCAGGTTTCTGGCAGTAGTTACGATGTTAGGGGGAGGAGGGGTGCCAGCCGGTCACCATCGTCTGGGGCAGAAATTATTACCCTTCCCAAACGGCATGATTTCTGTATTTTCAGAGTTGCGTCTCAAGGGGTTGGTCTTCATCTAGTGAAAGACAGCTGTGAGGCATTGGCAGAGATTTTCCTCAGCCAGTGAAGAATTTTTGTCTAGGACCAATACCAACTGTCCGCATATGATATAGTCTCAATGTTGAAGGCCAAAATTAACCTGATTAGTGGGGCCACATACGCATCGGGCTTCAGAGCATACAGCAGCATGGAGACAGCAACCTTACACATTGTAGATTATGCCCTCTGGATCACAGATGAAGATAACCCCTGCATCTTGATATTGTAGGACCTCTCGGCTGTTTTTGACATGTTCGACCATCCAACCCTCATCAACACACTAAAGTCTTGAATGAAATTCAATGACAATGTTCTTCGCTGGTTTTCCTCCTACTATTACAGTCAAAACCAGTTTGTTCACATCGACACCTCCAGATTCCAAAACATCCCTATCACCTGCGAAGTGCTCAAGGGTTCCATACAGTCTCCTGTCATCTTCAAACTCCACATGGAGCCCCTTGGGGCTCTACTCACAGATAACAGCATCAAGATTCACCAATATGCCAATGATACAAAACTATACCTAAAAGTCTGGAGTGCTGAATCCAAGTCCCGCCCACCCTATACTGGGCAACGTAAATGAGTAGGCATTCCCAGCATCCTACTGTAACTATCAAAGTCAAGTCAAACACCGAAAAAGTGGGTTGTAAAGACTGGGACAAGTTGGCTTAAGATTAATAAAGATTATAAGTATGTAATCAGGTTTTTGCCGCTACATCCCTTGTCATTGTTATAATCATTACTTGTGGGGCATACCCAAGTCAAGGCCTTTGCCAATACAAGCGATTAGAATCACTTGAATACAAACATGTACATTTTAATGCAACATAGTGAAACTTATCTAATACACACACAATCATTCAGATACAAATAGCATTTTTGCAGTTTTTAGGACTTCGAAACCAAAATGATCTTCCGTATCCATGATTTTATGCATATGATATTGTTTCACAACATATGCCCTGAGTCTACGTCCCAGCACTCCATATATTCTGCAGAGAAACATCGTGGAATTCTGCCCAAGAATGAGAGACCCCCCGTCAAGTTAAGCATCATTGAATTCATTCCACGTAGATTTCTCTTGCTCTGCATAAGCCATAGCAAAGGTTGGTTTGAGCCATCTGCCCAAAGTCACTTTATAATCTTTCTTACCTCTGTCTGAAATTCATAACTAACTAACATTCCTCATTTCAGTTGAGACTGGAAAAATCATCAGGAGAATGCTGGAAATCCCATCCCAGTTATGGTGCTCAGTTAAGGGGGTTGGTTGGGAGGGTGGCTGGCACTCAGCACTCAAGATTTGTTTCTGTCTCAGAGTTGGGATTCAAATCACAAATAATAACTGGCACAAAAATAAGCAACGTGGAGATAATGTCTTTTTTTCGATGGCAGGGCCAGAATAGAGTCTCTTTTTATGTCGCCGGGATGTCACCGGCATTACCTGGTGTGGTGACCGAAATGTTTGCGTAGTCATGCATTCCACATGAAGATCACTTTATGGTCATTATGGAATTCCATACGGTCATTATGGAATCTCTGGACAAGCGATGATTAATGACTGTCTGGAGTCTGACTGAAGCTGTCTGGGCTACTTCCCTGATATGCCTAATTAAATTTGGAGTTAATTATCTTTTATGCGTATTTGTGAAATCATTTCAAATAGGGGACTAGCATGTTGAACCAACAAGGCACAAAAGATTTCTCTACAGCTGTGTTTTCAGTTTTCTTCATGAACCAGACTCTCCTTACACAGGCCCTGCCCAGATCCTTTTACATTAGAACATTGACTTTGGCCACTGACCTGGGAGTAATTCTTCATGGGTACATACCATCTTCGCCGTTTCTCACCTTTTTTGGACTCGCACTTGTGCCCCAAGTCTTGAGCTTGCTGCAACCTCTGGGCAAACATTTGGAATGTGCGAGATATGTGCTCTCTGCAACAAATACAACTAGAGCCTGCCTGCCATCTACACATTTCATTATAAGCTTCAGTACTTCCGGTGGACTTGTGGACCACTTTCAGATTTTCTTTTTTCTATTAACAGTTTCCCAAGCATGCTCCGATACCTAGAGTCATTATACGAAAATTATGTTTACAAAAAATGTACAATAAAGCTAAAACAGAAGATCATTTCAGAGTGATTGTCACACTTTCACTATTTTTTGTTCTATTTCCAACCACTGGGATTTTATGAACATTAGGTAAACAAAAGACCAGAACTGCGGATCATTCCACAATAATTTGTACCTTTTTAAATATCTGTATTCTAGTTCTAACTGTGAGCAGCACACTACTGTGGAGAATGGATATCTAAACCTTAATCTCTTTGTGAAATCATCCAAAAAAGAATCCCCATTGGTCGTATGGATCTTTGATAGTCGACTTGAAGTGCTGTAAGGGAGCTAACGTCAGAAATACATACATTTCCATCTCTGAGAAGCTAACATGACTCCACAAAGAGGACCAAAAATCATTTATTTCAACCATAAAGGTCTATTTTAAAACATTAATGTAACCAGCAGGAACAGTTTTAAAAGATGTAACAATACAGTCTGAAGACCAAAGTGTGACAGTAAGTTAAGTTGTGATAAAATTAGATTAAAAATGGTAACACCCACAATGCAAAGGAAACAGATTGATGCAATCAAGTGTTCCATAAAGAAACTTTCCCCTTCTGTTCTAACCATAAGCTAAGATGGAGGGCTCTAAGGGGAATTTCTAAAGGGGAATAATAGAAGGTGTCAGCATGAGTTCCAGCTTCAGTAGAAGTTTGAAGGTAAATTAAGGAGCGTTCAGCATCAAACTTTACACTCGGGAAACCGAGGAAAGAGAGATCTGTTTCCTCTCAAGGTAACATCCGCCTAACTATGCAAAACCAATTAAATGATACAGCTAACAGTTTCCAGAACATCCATATCTCTTTCCCTCTACTGAGGGCCAATCCTATAACCACATTTGGGGGGAGTCGACATACCCCCTAAGTTCTCATCTCCACACAATTAGGTATACATGTGTTGTGCTTGGGTGTAGCATTGTGAGCAGGCGAGCCCCGAGAGAGCGACTACCTTCCCCTTCACACTACAGAGAACAGAATCCTTCAGGACGGGGGAGGAACATCTTAGGGACGAACATCCACGAAATAGGACCACAGGAAGAGAAGCACCTACCTTTCCTGTCTTCGCGCAGCACAGAGCAACGGAGAAGAGGAGAGGAGCCGACCCCGGAAGCAGAGTGTCGGGAGGCGTAAAAGTGAGGCCCGCCCAGGAAGGGTCGTCGTTGTCTAGAGGAAGCGGAACCCGGAGAGAAGAATCGAGTGTGGAATTACGAGTTGACCAGCAGGAGAGGGAACGCGAAGACGGCGACAGGAGCGGAGGCGAGGAAGACGAAGCAGACGACCACTGGACCGAGGAGTGGTGGAGTCCACCGGAGAATGCTGAGGAGCGGCCGCAACTCCGGAGAGTTGCGGCGGGGCCGGTGACTACCGCTGTACCAGGGGACATTGGGGAAGACTTAGACGAGGGCGGCGGGAGGAGTGTGCTTATCAGAAAAAAACGGGAGGGGGGAGGCTATTGGGTAACACGGGGAGGGGACGAGGACGATTGTTCGGGCCCAAGACCTACTGGGGTTTGTTTGTTAAACATCCTACCATCCTGATCATAGTTGGCTGTATACCGTGTTCGAATCACCCCCTTTGGGACCTTAATTTGGGTTAATCACCGTATTGTCTCACTATTTTCCATACCGCCTCACGATTCCCATATCGCCTCACTATTCCACATACTGCCTCACTATTCCTCAGACCGTCTCACTATTCCCTGGCGCCGAAAGATCCCAGAATCACCGGGTGTTGGTGACGGAAGTTAAAAACGGCATTGACTCATAATAAGAACTCACAAATGGCCACCATTGTTTTTTCTTCCTTCTGAGCCTCCGGTCAAGACACCACGACGGACGGAGCTGAGCATCAATCTTGGGCCACTGGCCACACAGTTGAAGAGACCAAGACAACCTCACCACCCTTCTGCTTGGAGGACCCCGACTTGAAGGAAGAACCACTCCCTGCTACCCTAACACCCCTGTTTGTGCCACCTGACAATAAAACCACTACTGTTAGACAATATATAAAGCCTCCGCGTTTGTATATCTAACCCAGTCTCCCACACGCATTCTCCTAAGAACAGGAGGCTTTCTTTCACCGTCTTTGCTCCACAATCACTGCCAACTTTTCTCTCCCAGGCCCTACTATCAGCAGTCTACTATATAACAATAAGCATTTCTCTAGCTAACAAGAATCATAGTATCACACCTTCAGAGGAAAGAGAACAGCATTCTGGCATCGTAAAAGCTAAACATTTTCAGCAAAGGCCTAATGCCCAGCTAAGTTAATTTTAGAATCAAAATCGATGTACTTTACTGTATTATTAATTAGTCGGAAGCAAACATATATTCATTTCATATGCATGTTTAATAATGATTATTGTATGATTACCTAAAATCATTTACAAATAAAGTACATGTTACATCGTAAATAAATATATTTGGTTGATTAAAAGGTCTAAAACAAATGTAAGAACGTCTACAAAAATTAATGCAGCAGAAAGACGAGGGACATCACCGAGCGAGACTGAAAGGCATGGAAGCGTTGACGTGCAATAAGAGGTCATGCAGGCATAAGTGTAATTACTTTGTGCGTAGGCAGACCTATGGGATGGAACATATGTGAGCCGTAGAAGAACATCGAAAGAACATAAAAGAAAAACGGAGCGGTGCCACCGGATAGAACTGAGAGGCATGGGTGCGTGAGCATGCAAATCTAGTGTCGTAGAGCCCTGCATGTGAATTTTATATGCGTAGACAGGCATGTTTGATAAATTGAGGGACAGTGCTCCTTCCAAAGTGAACTATACAATCTGAAATAATGAATAATAGTGCAAGTGGGCGAAATATAAAGTTATGATGCCAAGATTGCTGCCACAGTTGATGATCTGTGGCTCATGTATTATTTTGCTGTCATTATCAGTTCTTGCGTTGATTGTAGAGTCATTCCGGCTACCGCATAGAACTTCCCAATTCGTGCGAGCTCCATCGGCTCTGTGGTGGTGTAGATGAACATTAGAGCCTCCTTGCATGACCTTACACCATTTTGAATGAACATAGTTCTTAAATATAGGCGCCTCAGGCTCAACAGAGCTGGACAGCAGCAGAAAACGTGCTCAGCAGATTCTATATGGTATTGGCACAAAAGACATCCACTGCTTCTTAACAGTGTATTTTTATAGTGAACCCTGTAGTCCTGCATTGGTAATGTTGGGAGCCTAGTCCTCCGAACATTCTGTAGGGCTTACCTTCCCAATTCTGCTTTCGGGTATGGGTGGCATGGGTTAGCTTCGTGCGAGTAGACAAGGCCCTCTGCACCACGAATAGATCTAATCTGTTCGAGATCCTGGTGCCTTGAGGTGTTCTTCCCCTGGTTTTTTAGCAGGATTTTTAGGCCGGCCATTGTTAGTGGTATGCCCGTTGGGAGATCAGCTGGCAGACCCAATGTCTTGTTGGCCGTCAAGAGATACCTTGCCCAGCGACTAGTGCTATAGGTGAAAACTATTTATAACGCTTCCCTGATATTACCAGGACCTGCATTAATCACGTGATGATGAAATTTAACTATGTCTTTTTTACATTCTATATCCATTGATGGGATATTGAACTCTAGGCGAATCAGTGTGCGCCTTGTTGAGTATGGAAGCTTAAAGACCTTGCTAAAAGTCATGATGTGCAGGCGCTCCAATTTGTCAGTCAGCAGGCCAGGAAAAGCAAGATGGCCATAGCTCAGTGTTGGAATTAGCTTTGCTAGCATTACTCGTCGAATGCCCTCCGTTGAGTGGCTTAGAAGCTTATGATTTAATTTACATAAGACATGTGTGACCTTAGCCGCTTTAGCCTCAAGTGCTTCGGCCTGTGGTGTTTGAGTATTGTACTCCCAGATAAGTATACTTGTTGGCAGTAGTGATGGAGCACGTAGTGCAAAATTTTGTATACCTCCTCTATTTTTTGCATGAAAATACTAATTATATAATCTATTAATTATATTATTAAACAAGTATTGCATGTATACTAATCAACATTTTTAATACTAAAATACACATGGGATTTGCTAATTGCATGGCTAAATAACTCTTATAACTAAAATCTGTACGCATATTAACAATAGTATATGTGGTAATAAAATACTGCATGATATATGTTGCTTTGTGATGTTGCACCCTTGAGGAGGATCGAAAAAGGTGAATATAATTGCTTTAAATTTCGCTATATGCTAGATAAATATAAGCACATAGAGGGATTAGCAAGGGGTTAACATTAGGATCACCATTTCCATGAATTAATTATTCTTATGTGTTTGTTTCGCTTAAGTTGGCATATGGGTCTAAATCCAATATGGCCGCTGACACCACACGCAGAAGTGGCCACTGTCTCATGAGGCGCAAAGTGAGCTGCGCATGTGCAAGAAATCTCCTAAACCTTGTAGCGACCTTTGCACAAACTGTCCCCGGTCAAGGAGACGAAACGGGACACTTGCCAAGACACGGGAACAATCAACCTTACAGTAAACCGGAACAAGCCGATACTTCGCTAACCGATGACCATCGCTTGATGACTGCAAACTTTTTCTAAAAATCCACTAACTATGATATATGCTTGCACAATTTCTAGTCCTTTGATACATTGGGACTGTAGCGTGCTGAGCAGAGGACTTTGAGCTTTGGCCTGTTTTTCGGACAATTTCCGACAAATTTTGGCTATGCAGAGCCAATGAATTAGAGGACTTCAAATAGCCAGATTAGGTAAATATGATGTTTGGGATTTATTTGAATTGATCTAAACTCTAAACTTTGGCGAGACAAAAGCAAATATAAATCATTATGAAAATTTAGATAAACAGATATTGATTAACAAGATATATGAGTTTGTGGTTTATTTAGGAAAATAAGGATTCTGAGTCTTAAACTGTGTTTTAGCTGGTTCTAAATCACCATCAACCAATCCAACTAAAATGGTCCATTGACCAGGTGGGTGGAATGCCTTTGATGTTTGAGACTAGGGATCTATAGGCGAAGGATATTAATGTATATTTTGTAAAATAACTTTTTTCTCCCTATAGGTTATATAAGGTATTTCCCCCACAAGTCCAGCGCTTGAATTACTCATCCCTCATGTGGGTGCGCAGACTCGTGAGAGAGACGTATGAGTGTTGGTGTTCTGGGCCCCACCAATGACTGCGTGTGTGAATGAGCTAGTGTAACGTCTGGTCTGTGACGCAGGGAGGGTATTGGTAAATGTTATTCCCCATTCTCCAGTCTCGCGCTGGATCAGTTTTTATGGTAGCAGTATGATGGTTATTATTGTTTTGGTTTGGTGATTATTGCTTGTAAATTGCTTATTGATTATTGATTGTGGGAAAGTATTGGTTTATGTATTAACACTCTATGTTGAGTCGCGTCGAGTTCTATGTTGTTGACGGCTTCTGGGATGTAGGAAGTCGGAGGTTTGTGACAGTTCCGTAGTAGAGCAGAGGTAAGCGCTGCTCTCGGAAAAGACAGAATTGTTGTTGCCCTGTAGGTACACGGGGAAAACGTGTGACGATTGAAGTTGCACGACGCATTGTCTGGATTCGATTCGGTAACATCGTCGTGTGTTGCCATTACAGACATTTTCTGTATGAGAGAAATGTATGGTAGCGAAGGTCACCTGTGACATTTTGGTCTTAGGTACCAGGAGTCCAAAAGGCACTCTGATTACGCTTATCACTGGAAAGGTAATAGGTGTTCCCTAAGCTTGCTAGAAGGATAAAGTAGAGGGAAGTGCTACTTTATTAACGAGTGTAATAATTCTGTAGTAGGGCAGACTGTTCGCTGTTCTCGGCAAAGACAGAATTCTGTGTGAATGAACTATATTTTACATATGAAAGTGCGTGAATGAAATAGCATTTGTGGTTAATTGTGAAACTCTGGTTTTATTTCTCAGGAGCAGAGCGTCTCCAACCAAAGGTGTCTTAATTCTGGAGAAACGGTTAGCTGATGCTTGCTAGAAGGGTAAAGTAGAGGGATGTGCTATTTTATCAACGGAAGTAACGATTCCGTAGTAGGGCAGAGTAAGCGCTGCTCTCGGGAAAGACAGAATTCTTGTAAGAAAGGTCATTAACTATTCTTTGGTTAGCGAAACAGATAATGGTGGCGTTTTTATGTCGTTACTAACAGAATTTTAGTAAAAAGTGAATGTAAAAAGTTTGCCGAAAATGTTTGTAAAGGACGGGTCAGCAGAAGCAGGAGTAGCGAGAAAAGCTGACGTCAGAAAGACCGCGCTGGGATTGGCCAGTCAGTAAGTAACGTAGGCGCTCCTGATTGGTGCGTTAGTGTGAGTCGCGCTGGGATTGGAGAATTACTGAAGTGACATAGACGCTCCGGATTGGTACGTTAGTGTAAGTCGCGCTACAATTGGTAAAAACAACAGAATAGTCATGAGAAAAATCTAGCGATACACAGAAGACAAAATTATGTATTACGATCCATCAGAAAAGGAGAAAAAGTCCTGGTTTGGAAAGATCAAGAGTTTATTTAAAAAGGACAAACCGATTGTGACTAGAGAGGGACAGTTGCTTCCCCCACCAAAATCGCCCGCATCCTATATGGTTGCGAAATACGGATACCATACTTGTATCTGGTTGGATAATTGGGCAAAGTATACAAAAGATGATGGAGTTTTAGCATTTCCAGAACATGGTTCATTTAATTTAGCGGTTTTAAGAAATTTGAGAGAAAAAATTATGAATCTAGAACCTAGACCTAGACCAACACAGTTTGAGGCATTGACAGAATGGGAAGATGAGATGCATGACAGAGAAGGACAGAGGAGTGGCGGAAGGTACAAATATATGTTTGGTAGATCATATGGACAGGAGAATCATGATGATAGAATGAGGAGATGGCGAAGCGCAAATATGACTGAGGGTTTGTTTCCCGTAAGAAATGCTGAAGAAGTTAGCAAAAGAAAATGTATGGAAAAGATAAATAATATTGAGTCAAGAGGGTATGGTGTGCATGAATCGGAGGATGATGTTCTTGATGACATGTTTTATAAAAATCCACCCCCTTATCAATCAGATTTCACATTATTGACACCAAGTGCCCCAATGAGAGAGACTCCACGAAATATAAAATTTGAATCAGTATCACAAGAAACAAAAAGAAACAATCCCTTTAAAGAAATAGAGCAGACACAACATGGTAAAATAGGTAATGAAAATTCAGCTGAACTAGCGAAGACCACTTTAGAATTAACTGAGAAAATTAGGGAATTAACAAAATATTTGGAAGCCGTAACCGTTCCAGTAACTATAGGACCTGTAATGCCTATTTTTGATAAACAGAAGGATAGTGAGCATTGTCTGACGATTCCTTATAACAGTAATAAACAAAATGAGAGATCAGAGAAAATTGCAGACGAGAACCCATGGAGACAAACAACATGTATTCCAAAACAAAGTACGCCTAAAAATTTGACAGTAAATCAAAGTCTAGTGGATAGAATAATAATGACGACAGAATCAGTCCCAGAATCACCAAAGAGATTAGCACAACAAACTACTGAGAAAGATAGTGTAGGGCCTACTTCAGATGAATTAAGTGAATGGCTAAGGAGTCTGCAGCAGAAAGATAAAGAATCCCAATCTATAGATGTGGCCAAGCTGAAGATTGTTTTGGAAGAATTAATAGTAGGGACTATCCCCACAGAAAAGATAAAAGCCTATCAGGATGAAGAATTACTATTTTTATGTAAAAGTATAACCTGGAGAGCAAGAAATCTACATGAGAGACTAGAAGAAGTGGCAAATGAAATGGGTATAGACTTCGAAAAGATAAAAGCTTTATAAAAACCATACAGAGTAGATTTTTCTGAAAAATATATTGAAAATCTGAATACCGCAGGAAGAACAACTCAGATCAAAGACATAATCATTTTGTTAAGAAAATGGGGAGATGTAGATAAATGGAAGAGTAGGTGGTTCCGAAAACAAGATGATGCCTCAGACAAAACGTTTGCAGCTTTTCCCGTAAGAGAAAAAGAAAAGGTAGTAACAGAATGTCCCATGAGAGAAATTCCAGGAGGAGGATATGTACATGTCCCTTGGACTAGACAAGATATTTTATCATTTACCAATGATTTCCCTCGACTACGCGAAAAGCCAGTCGAGTGGTATAGGCAAGTGGATAGGTTTGTAAAGTTATCAAAAGTTTTATGGATTGATTTAAATAGTCTTTTTGACATAATAGTACCAGCAGATTTATGGACAGAGTGTAAAATAATGATACATTGGCCTACACAAGAATACCCTAGAAACCCAAAAACAGGTGCCCCTGATCCAGAAGTGATGAAAAAATATGAACAAGTAATTACCTTTCTGAAAAACAAAGTACCTCCCAAGGAGACTGATTGGGTAAAAATTGATAGGACTCATCAGGAAGCTAAGGAATCCGTACACGCTTATTATGAGAGGTTGATCCTTGCCTTTAAGCAGTTCAGTGGTGATGAAAATTTGAGTGAAAAGGATTTAAGTCACTTTGTATACCGATTTGTGTATGGGCTGCGTCCAGAAATAAGTGAAATGATTAAGCAGCATACAGTAGACTGGCAAAATAAGAAAATAGATGAAGTACTGAGACATGCCAAGTATTTTAGTGATGAAATTGAAGCCAAACAGCGTAAGTTAAAAGAAAAAGCTATGTGGGCACAGGTAAAGGTGGCAGAAAGACAGGAAGCTCAATTAATTGAACAGGCAAATGGTGCAAGTAAGAAAACTTAATTTAATGTTGGAAAGGGAAAGGGACAATTTAATATAGAAGAAGCCAAAAAGAAGTGGCCATGTCATAATTGCGGAAGAATAGGGCACTGGATATCCGAGTGTAAATTTCCTCCGAGTACTAATGGTGATAATGCATCATTGAATTCGCAGGTGCTGAAAGAGGTGAGTTGTCAACCACAGCGACAGCAGCAGGTTGTTGCCCAACAGAATCAGGTGCCAAAACCGCCTTTTCCACAGAACGTAAATCCTCAGAAATACAGTAATGAGACAGGATTCTACAACGAAGAACAGGTAACTAAGTTGCCGTGCGCTAGTGCTGTTTCGCAGTATTGGCTACAACGCGATGAGAGTGAGTCAGAAGAAAGCTATTGACGGTGCCGAGGGGAGGAAGAAGAGTGCGTACTTGGCGCAACTCTAGAAGTAGACCAGACAGGCCCTTTTGTCGATGGAAAGGTAAATGATGAAAATATTACTTTCCTAGTAGATACTGGTGCTACTCGTTCAACTGTCAGGTCAGCTGATGTTAAAAATCTTCCTCTCTCGGATGAAACAATCCAAGTAGTTGGGGTATCCAACAGACAGATTAAAACATATCTCACTGAACCAGTAAAAGTTAACATAGGGACATTTTTTGAAATGCACCGCTTTGTCGTGTGTGATTCAAGCCCTGTAAATTTGTTAGGAAGAGATTTATTGTGCAAAATGAATTGCACTATATTTTGCACTCCCGATGGTATAGCATTTGAGACCCCTGATGAAGATGTACTATATAAAATGACTATGGCTAATATGGAACCTGAGATTACTGAGGCATTTGCTTTATTTAACCCTGAAGAACTACCGAAGGAACTGAAAAAGACAGTAAAGGCAGAGGTCTGGGATTTCACAGGAGAAGATGTAGGATTAATGAAAAAGGTGTAGCCTGTAAAAGTGACTATAAAGGAAGGAATAAGTTACCCAAATATTCCTCAGTATAAATTGACACCCGAAATAATTGAAGGGGTTACTCCTATAATAGAGAAAATGATTAAACAAGGTATTTTGAGAGAAATAATGAGTAGTCCATGTAATTCACCAATTATGGGCCTGAAAAAGCCTAATGGAACGTTCAGAATAGTGCAAGATTTGAGAAAAATAAACAAAATAGTTGTGTCATGTTGTCCTATTGTACCAAATCCATCAGTAATTTTGTATCAGATTCCACATGATGCAGAATGGTACACAGTGATTGACCTGTGTAATGCTTTCTTTTCCATCCCATTGCATCAAGATAGTCAGCAGATATTTGCGCTCCTGTTTGGCGAACGTATTTGGGCATGGTGCCGAATCCCACAGGGGTACAGAGGGCCCCTCAATATTTAACCAGATATTGAAAAAGTCCTTAGAAGATCTCGAGATGTCCGAGAGCTCAGTACTAGTCCAATACATTGACGACCTGCTTGTGGCGTCAAAAACACGAGAGGCTTGTGTAGTGGATACCATAGCATTGCTAAATCATCTAGCAGATGAAGGACTTAAAGTATCCCCATCGAAATTGCAATTCTGCCTGAAAGAAGTACAATATTTAGGCCATAAAATTGAAAAAGGACTGAGGAAAATAACTGCAGAAAGAATCAAGATAATAAAAGGAATGAGAGCACCAATGACGCAAAGAGAAGTGAGAATGTTTCTTGGAATGGTAGGATATTGTCGTCAGTGGATAAGTAACTTTTCCCTGATTGCAAAACCTTTGGTACGCCTGACAAGGAGTGATGTAAAAGATCCCAATGAATTGAATAAAGAAGAGTTAACAGCCTTTAAACAATTGAGAGACAGTTTGTGTGAGGCACCAGCACTTGGTATGCCTGATTATGAAAAGGAGTTTGAACTATACTGCAGCGAGAGGAATGGATGTGCACTCTCTGTATTAATACAGAAACATGGAAAATTGAGAAGACCAATTGCATATTTTTCAGCTATACTTGACCCAGTAGCTGTAGCGTTACCTGGTTGTCTGAAAGCAGTGGCTGCCACTTGTAAGAGACTGGAACAGAGCGAGGGAATTGTGATGGGATATGCTGTGCGAGTATTTGTACCTTATGATGTGCCAATCCTTTTAACAAGGAGCCACACTCAGTTCATGACACATAGTCGGCTGACTAAATATGAAAAAGTCATATTAGGTGCAACAAATGTGAGCCTTGTAAGATGTCTGAATGTGAATCCTTCAACGTTATTGCCTGATGCTGATAATGTGGGAGTCAGAGATGATGTGGATCATGACTGCTTGGATGTGCTTGATTTCTGTACCAAACCACAACCTGATATAAAAGATGTACCTTTAACAGAAAGTGACTATGTGATGTTTGTGGACGGATCATGCTTGAGAACAGACAAAGGAGCTCTGAGTGCAGCATATGCAGTGTGCACATTAGCAGCAGTGATGGAAGAATCTTATCTAAAGGGAGTAACGTCAGCCCAAGTTGCTGAGCTATTTGCTATAACCAGAGCATTTAAGCTGGGAAAGAATGTGAGAGTGACTGTGATAACTGATAGTCAGTATGGCTTTGGTGTTGTGCATGATTTTGGCCAAATTTGGTCACAGAGAGGATTTTTGACTTCAAGTGGAACTCCTATAAAGAATGCTGAAGTGGTTGGGAAATTGCTTGAGGCGATACAGCTGCCTAAGCAATTGGCTGTTGTGAAGTGTGCTGCACACCCCAAGACCGGAGATTACATAGCAGCTGGGAATCAGTATGCAAACGATATGGCTCAATATTGTGCGCGAAACCAGAATTCAGTAAACAGGGCAAAAGAGAAGGAAATGAATTCATGTCCCTTGTTGTTTACTAACATTGTGAATACATGGGAAGAAGTGAGGCAGTTACATGAAGAAGCAGGAGATGAGGAAATGAGACAATGGGTCAAGGCAGGATGTGCACCAAGGGAAACAAATCATGTGTGGGTCTATCAGGATGGAAGACCAGTTATGCCTGATAGCATGGTGTCAGCCATGGCCCGGATGTATCATGGATAAGCACACGTAGGGAGAGATGCAATGCTTAGACTATTTAGACAGACATGGTAGAATGCAAAATTCAGACTTGTAGCTGAGAGTCTTTGTCAACGATGCCTTATATGTCAGCAGTTCAATCCTGGAAGAAAAACAGTGGTAAGTCTAGGAACGATACGTCGAGAAGGAGGGCCTTTCACCAGAATGCAAATTGATTTCAATGAGATGCCTCCCTGTAACAGGTTGAGGTATGTTTTAGTGATGGTCTGCCTATTTTCTAGATGGGTAGAAGCATATCCCACAAGAAGAAGTGATGGAATAGCAGTAGCAAAACTGCTTTTGAGGGAGTTCATCCCAAGATTTGGGTCTCCAGTCACAATTGAGTCAGATAGAGGAAAACATTTCCATAATGAAATCATGAAGCTAATTTGTGAGGCATTGAATGTTCAACAAAAACTGCATTGTGCCTATTGGCCAGAGGCTTCTGGTGTGGTAGAACAGGTAAATGGCACTATTAAAAACAGATTAGGAAAGATGTGTTTAGCCACAGGACAGAAATGGCCTGATGTCTTGCCTCTGGTACTCATGACTATTAGATCAATTCCAGATAGGAACACAGGTTTGAGTCCCCACGAAATTGTGATGGGGAGAGCAATGAGGCATGTATTCATACCCGTCAACAAGTTATTGCCTATCTCTGATGACTTGGATTACTGTAAGGGGCTGGCTGACTGCATACATTCTGTGTTTCATCAGGTTGGATTGGATGCCACCACCCTTGAAAAGAAGCCAGCTCATGATCTGAGCCCAGGTGACTGGGTGAGAATTAAAGTGCACAGAAGAAGGAACTATTTGGTCCCACGTTGGGGAAAACCACGACAAGTGATTTTAACTACAACAACAGCTGTAAAGTGTGCCGGAATAAAGAACTGGATCCATGCTAGTCATACCTTGCGAATTCCAAACCCAGTAGATAACAAGGAAGGAGAGGATTTTGAAGAATCAGAATCCAGCTCTGAATCTGATACTGAAGACACTAGAACGGGACAAAACTCTGAAAGGGGGGAGTCAGAACCTAATTTGACTGTTGCCCCAGAGAACATTCCCTTGAGGAGAAAGTTGCAGATCTCAGACACCAACTCAGACTAAAAAACTGAACAAGCCCAAGTACTTACAGGAAAGGAGAAAAACAGTGAAGAGACAATTAAAGAAGTTCTTGATAAAGAAATTCCTGATGGAAAGTTGAGAGAAATTCCACCTGAAGTAACAAAAGCAGATGGTCAGGTGACAGATACAGAAAGTGAGGGAAAGGTTTTTGCGGAAGACCCCTGAGGAGTTGTAGGGAATTCAAACACCCAGTTAGAGGAAGGGACAGTTAGTCAGCAGGAAGATTGTGTGCAAGAAACACGAGGAGAGACAGAAGTATGGAAAATAAAAGAAGTGGTGGAAAGAGAAACAGCTGAAAGTAAAAGTCAAGTTAAAACAGAATCACAGGACAGTGATGAAGAAGTACCAGAAGGTCGAGTTCTGAGAAAAAGAGCATGGAGAGCTGAGAAAAACGAAAAGGGAGATAAATTGAAAAGATCAGCAAGAGATGAAATCTGGCCAAGCAAAATAAAGAGATTGAGATACCGACTGACACCAGTAAATTCATCCAGAGCTGAACAAGTGAATGAAGTATCTAGTCAAGAAAAGTTGAAAGATGAGGGGAAAAACGACAACCGAAGAAAATAAGAGAACTAGAAAACCTAACCAGAAGTATAAGTCGTCGGAATGGTCATATGTGGCGCTGCCTGAAATAAAAGAAGAGGCGGATAGCCAAGAAAATCCAGAGGTGACTGTACCAGAAGTGGTTGAGGAAGACGAAGAATCAGAAATCCTGAGAGTTATCTTGTCCGACATTGGAGAAGAAACGGATGTTCAGGAAGTTCTGTATCAAGATTGTGAAAGAAAAGTGAAAGACGATCAATGCCAAACTGAAAAGACCAAAAGTGATACCAATGGAAAGACAATAAAATTACTGGAAGAGACATAACTGATAGAACCAAGTAGGTTCTTAGAGCCTTGGGTTAGACAAAACTAGTCGTGAAGTAGAAGAGGCTAAGTCAAAAGACACTGATCATTTTTCGAAATGGCAAACACAGAGAATAGAAAAACTAAATGTATATTTCTCAGAAGGTGGTTAAAAATGTGTTGTTGTTGTACAGGATTACTAATGCTTCTATGGATTGCTTTAGCTTTCATGATCTCATTTAAAGTTACACTAGATACAATAGAAGGACATAGTGAGTGCATCCAGACCCGTGCGGATTTGTTCTGGGCAGGAATACCTCTCAGAATATATGCCGTCTTTTTCATATCCAGGATCAGATCGGCGATCGCTTTCCCCGGGCGGCGGGCCTGGTCTTGGACCTTGAGAAGGCTTTTGATACCCTAACGTGGCAGTACCTGTTCCCGGTTCTTCAACGTGCTGGACTTGGTCCCAAGCTTATAGCTTATACCCGCCTTCTATACACTAAACTCACCTCCCGGGTCCGCATTGGACGCTACATCTCCCCAGAATTCGCCATTTATAGGGGTACGCGACAGGGTTGCCCCCTCTCACCCCTGCTATTCGCGCTAGCCGTTGAACCTTTAGCCATCCGTCTTCGCCGAGAGGGTCAAGGTCGGGGCATCCCGCTCGCAGATGCCACCCATTGTGTATCGCTGTATGCCGACGACCTTCTCCTTTATATACGGGACATCACAACCGATCTCACCTTACTCAGGACCGCCTTGACCGAGTTCGCCGACGCATCGGGCCTGAGGGTGAACTGGGACAAATCCACGGTGTACCCCCTACACCCGAACGCTACCCCCCAGGAAGTTTGGATAGGTGACCAGAAAATAAGCTGGACCGCGGAGGCCCCTCGATATCTGGGGATCCGCTTATATCATTCACCCACCGACATCTTCGAGGGTAACCATCGTAGGGCACTCGCCGGTATACGATCCACCATTGGGTTCTGGCGAAGCCTCCCACTGGCCCCAATCGGTCGCGTAGCTCTCGCAAAAATGATTCTGGTTCCACGACTACTCTATTAATTTACCAATCTCCCAGTGATCCCACCCCGATCATTCTTTAAAGAGTTGGACTCGCTCCTTGGCTCCCTAATATGGGGCAAGGGACGACACAGGATCGCGCTGGCAAAATTAAAACTACCCACGACACAAGGGGGTCTTGGCGCCCCATCATTCGAAGCCTATTTTCTGGCGGCGCAGCTTCAATGGCTTTCCTATTGGACGGCTGATAGGTACACATCCGAAACATACACAGATGCGGGCCGGGTGGTGATGCCGGAGCTACGACACCTGCTCATACCGGGATCTCGTCCCACCGGGACCTATCCCCTCCAAGTGGAGGTGGCCCGGAAATGTATCCAACGCATACACCGCATGACATCAGACCGACCCCCATACACACCGTTATTGCCATTGGTGGGCTGGCCTAAAAACACCCAGTTCTTTACTCCCGCCATGCTTCAAGAATGGACGTCCAGAGACGCCACCGAAGCAGAAATATTATTCGAAGAGGGATAACTTAGACCATTTCAACAACTTGTTGACGACTACGACCTCCCCCCGGGTCAATTCCTAAGGCACCGTCAGCTCCTCAGTCACTACCGACCATACAATGACCTTACACAAGGGGAGCCCCCCACACACCCAGTCCTCCACACGATACTACGAATGGGAGCGGGACGCCATCTCACCACATGGTTGTACAAATCAATTAGGGAGTTGACACCACCACTACTAGGGCCCCTACAGACTCTGTGGGAGGAGGAGGCGGGACGGTCATTCCATGACAACGAATGGGAAAGGGCACTCGAATTCCCTAAAAAAGTATCCAGGAATGCCCGCTTTAAGAATATACAATATCACATTCTACATAGGGCCTACTTTACACCAGCACGCCTGCAGCGTTTCTATCCTGATACAACTTTCCTTTGCCCCCGATGTCAGGCGCAAGCCGCAGACTTTCATCATATGTTTTGGGCCTGTCCGGGTATCCACGCCTTCTGGTCGTCTATCCACACGACACTCCGAGATCTCACCGGACTCACCCACCTAGCCGCATGGGAGTGTTGCGCGCTTGGCATAGTCGGTCGGAGGAAACGGTATAAATTGCCCATACTTTTTGTCTCCTTAGCTCACCTACTGGCTAAGCGCTGTATAGCCATGCAGTGGCGCTCCCCTTCAGGCCCCCCGATTGCAGCATGGGTGGGGGCGGTGCTCAAATGGGCTGCAGCCGAAGAGGATGCAGTGCGAGAGGAGGAAGCGAAAGGTATACGAAAAATCCCAATTTCCCTGGAATGGGCGCTCTTGTTACACCAATTCAAACAGTCTCAGGCTCATGATGAATCGATCACGAACGCGACAACTCATGACGACACACAGCTGTCCACTGTGCAGGCCCACACAACTAGAGCTCCCCCCTGATGATTAATACCTTCCCTGGGGCTTGCTAGTCTTCTGCCCCCACTAACCCGACCCACTCACCTACGCAGCGTGTCCGCCTGCGAACCCCCATCCTCCATAGTGAGATACAATTGCGCCAACACTCAGATACTAGAGGGACCATGTGTGCCCTAGACTGGCCGTATCACCTAAAGTCCCATGACGACCCCTAGTTTGATTTCCCCCGCCCCTCCCCGGTTTTCTTACTTGGCAAACACCTGCTATAGCACATACAGCATTCACAGGAACTCGAAGTAATTGTACATGTCTTTACCGATACTAGCTGATTGGATGCACTTGTACCATGATATTGTGGGAAAATATATATATATGTAAAAACTGTACTAATAAATGCCAATAAAAAGAATTTGAAAAAAAAGAAGGACATAGTGAGAATAAAACTAATGTAGAAAAGTTTCAGAAAGTAAATCCAACTAATATAGATAGAAATTACTTACATAAAGACAGGTCTATAAATGATTTCTCTAACAATGTATTTTCGAAATTACTATATGAATATGTAAAGACAATGGACGTGAGGGACTGCTACGTCTGCATGCAGTTACCTGCATCTGTATCTGAGGGAGTGACCTATCATCACCTTCCAGTAATGTATGGAATTACATGTAGTGTAATAGCAAGTTTGTTTTACACAAAATAGCGAAATTAGAATATTACTTTTCAGATGTAGATAACATATTTTCACAAGTACCTGTAATTAACAAATTGAATAAAGTAAAACCTGCAAAGGTATTAGGTGGATTTTTCTTAGAAACTAAAGAATTAACATTAGAGTCTATATTTAGAAATAATCTAACTTGTAGTTTAAAGAAGGAGGAGAAAGTGTTCTTGGATATGGTTGAAGAAAGGAGATTAAAAATGCAAAAGAAAGTATCTGAGGGAAGAGAGAAAAAGGACAGTCTGGGATGTTGAAAAGGAAAAACATTTGAAAGGAGAAGCTAGTCCAACAATGGCTTTAGTTTGGCCTCAGAAAGGAAAGTTGTGTATTAGAAGGAATCAAACTGTATATGATAATTATTTTGTAGGTAACAGTGATTGCCATGATACATATCGAATCATGGGTGGATGGGGATTTCAAGGAGGAAATTATCCAGTTTTTCCTGGATTATATTTTATCTGCGGGAACAAAGCATATTATCGATTACCAGATCACTGGTTTGGCACATGTTATGTGGGCCTGGTTTTCCCAAAGATATTCCATGTGGGAAGAGGAAGAGATGGTGTACATGAGTTAGGTAGACAACTAACACATAGAAAGAGAGAATCTTGGTCAGAAATTGTGGGAGACATTTTTGGGAGCATTGATAGCAGCAGTGGGAATATCTCTGAATGCACATAAAATTAGAAAATTATCAACAGTAGTGGATCGCTTGTCAACAAGCACCGCTGGAGGATTTTTATTAGTAAACACAGAAATGGTTGCCATGCGCGCCATGGTAATGCAAAATAGACATGCCCTTGATATAATTTTGGCAAAAGAGGGTGGAATCTGTGGAATGCTGAAAGTTCAACATTGTTGTACTTATATTCCGGACGAAAGTCAAGATCTAAAGTCATACATTAAAAATATAACTGATTTGCATGAGGAAATTGCACCACTGGAGGTTGAAGGTGTTTGGGAAAAGATTGGAAAGAAATTATCGTCTATTAAAGAGTTCTTATTAAAATTAGGTAGTACATTTATAGGTAAAATCTTATTTCCATTAACCTGTGTAATTTTTCTAGTATTAGTTATAAGACTAGGATGTTTCTGTTGCAAAAGAAAGAAAATACAGAAAAACTTAATAAGAGAAACTTTGAAAAAGAAAGAGAATAAAAGACGAGAAAGAAGAAGTAGAATTAGAAGAAATGAAAGATATTATGTATAGAAAAGCGAGAGAAGAAGAAATTGGGGAAACAGAAATGGAAACTAAAAATCTACGAATTCATTTTCTTATCATAATAAATTTACAAAATTTTAGGTATTGTGGTGATAAAATCACCAAAGGGGGGATTGATGGAGCAGGTAGTGCAACATTTTGTATACCTCCTCTATTTTTGCATGAAAATACTAATTATATAATATATTAATTATAATATTATTAAACAAGTATTGCATGTATACTAATCAACATTATTAATACTAAAATACACACGGGATTTGCTAATTGCATGGCTAAATAACTCTTATAACTAAAATCTGTACGCATATTAACAATAGTATATGTGGTAATAGAATACTGCATGATATATGTTGCTTTGTGATGTTGCACCCTTGAGAAGGATCGAAAAAGGTGAATATAATTGCTTTAAATGTCGCTATATGCTAGATAAATACAAGCACATAGAGGGATTAGCAAGGGGTTAACATTAGGATCACCATTTCCATGAATTCATTATTCTTTTGTGTTTGTTTCGCTTAAGTTGGCATTTGGGCCTAAATCCAATATGGCCGCTGACACCACACGCAGAAGTGGCCACTGTCTCATGAGGCGCGAAGTGAGCTGCGCATGTGCATGAAATCTCCTAAACCTCGTAGCGACCTTTGCACAAACTGTCCACGGTCAAGGAGACGAAACGGGACACTCGCCTAGACACGGGAACAATCAACCTTACAGTAAACCGGAACAAGCCGATACTTCGCTAACCGATGACCTCACCCCTCGAACTGTACTGAAAATCTTGGAATATTAGTCGTACGATCTCAACCAGCCAATCACGACTGTTCTGTAGTTTAATATTGTATCTTCTATGACTTGTTTTATTATAAAAAGGATAGTAGAATAGGGAGGGCGCGAATGATGCGGATGATGATCTCTCTTTTTTCCATTTATCATTTTCCACGTCCGTTGTGACTCCTTTCCGAAGATCCAGATGCTGCCCGATCGCATGATGACTGCAAACTTTTTCTAAACATCCACAAACTATGATATATGCTTGCACGATTTCTGGTCCTTTGATAAATTGGGACTGTAGCGTGCTGAGCAGAGGACTTTGAGCTTTGGCCTGCTTTTCGGACAATTTACGACAAATTTTGGTTATGCAGAGCCAATGAATTAGAGGACTTCAAATAGCCAGATTAAGTAAATATCATGTTCTGTGATTTATTCGAATTGATCTAAACTCTAAACTTTGGCGAGACAAAAGCAAATATAAATCATTATGAAAATTTAGATAAACAGATATTGATTAACAAGAAATATGAGTTTGTGGTTTATTAAGGAAAATAAGGTGTTACTCGACATGCCTCTTGTGTACTGGCTGGGATTCAGGGACAAAAGTGGCCAGGTTCTGCACTTTTTAGACGCTCCCTTAGTGTGCTTAAGTAGGAGGAGTTTATCCCTGTTCTCTTCCTTAAATAGTTCCCATTGACAGGAAACCGGTGCTTGGCTTTCAGAGTCTTTGATTCCAGAGTCCACGCCCAACCTGTTCGAGTTTCTGGTTTCTTCGTTGTTCCCTGAGCTGTGCCCTGCTGAGTTTCTTGATTCCTGAACCTCTCTCTGCCCTTCTCCTAGTGTTTACACCTATTTATCCCTTTTTTGGGAGTTGCATCGTGGTCTCGTGTACTTAACGCGACCGCGTTTGTTTGCAACTTTGCTGCTTATTACCTCCCGCCCGCTTTATTTTGTTTTTTAAGGAATCGCGGTCGCGTGTCAGTTTCCTTTAGAACGCGACCGCGTCTGTTTGCAACATTGTTGCTGTGCACCTTCAGCGCTATTTTTCTTTCATTGAATCGTGGTCGCGTGTAAGTTTTATTAAGTACGCGACCACGTCTGGGTGCAACATTGTTGCTTTGACTACGAAGCTCTGGTGGAGCGATCTCAGTCTTAGCGCCATAAGTGTGAGCTAGAGTGCGGGCGAATTCTTTGTTACTAATATTCGCGCACGCCGCGCTTAAAGTGCGATCACAGATATTTTTGTTCATGCGCTGTGCGCGCTGTTGAAATTCTTTTGAGGATCCTCAATTTAATTTCTAGATCCCTATGATGTGCATAGGGGTGATTCTCTATTCTAAGCCCTTGAATATCCTTTCGGAATATAATCTCCTTGGTTACTTCTAGAACTACTACTTGTAGCCCTCACCTGTAGTGTTTCACCTTCCCTGCTCTTGTAGCCCTCACCTGTACCCAATCATTTTATCAAGTGGTGTTTCACCTTCCCTGCTCTTGTTGTCTAAGAGTGTTTACCTGCTCAACGAATCCCACAAAGACCCTGCTGAGGCACTTCTTAAAGACTATCGAGATGTCCAGTGGGTAAGAGGGGAAAGCGGGGGCACACTGAGCACGAGCACCTGATTGTATGTTACTTCTGTATAGAAAGGTTAACCACTATCAATATTTTTTTTGTTGTCTTTTGCTCCAGGTTGTTCTCTGCGGTGCCCATCAGAAAACGCCCACTGGGGGAATCAAGGGAGTGCTTCCATACCTTGTCCCCACATCTCTCAGGGCCTGTTTACGACTAGTGTGTATATAGGTTCACGCCTTCGTGGACAGGTCTCAAGAGAGTGGGGGTATTATCGTCGTTCCTGTGGATTGGGGCTATAGATTCACACTGGTGGGTCTAGCAGGCGACATAAGGATTCTGAGTCTTAAATTGTGTTTTAGCTGGTTCTAAATCACCATCAACCAATCCAACTAAAATGGTCCATTGACCAGGTGGGTGGAGTGCCTTTGATGTTTGAGACTATGGATCTATAGGCGAAGGATATTAATGTATATTTTGTAAAATAACTTTTCTCTCCCTATAGGTTATATAAGGTATTTCCCCCACATGTCCAGCGCTTGAATTACTCATCCCTCCTGTGTGTGCAGACTCGTGAGAGAGACGTATGAGTGTTGGTGTTATGGGCCCCATCAATGACTGCGTGTGTGAATGAGCTAGTGTAACGTCTGGTCTGCGACCCATGGAGGGTATCGGTGAAAGTTATTCTCCATTCTCCAGTCTCGCGCTGGATCAGTAGCAATCCTTAACGGGCCAAGATGCAAGCCCAATAGTGATTGTTTGGGTTTGTGGCCAAAGACCAGCACCTTAGTTTTTGTTGCATTGGCTTGAAGTTTGTTTTCCATATTATAGAGATGTAATGTCTCCAATGCCCTTTTCATGCGTATTCTAGTTTGTTCCAGTAGAACAAGGTCATCCGCATACTGCATGATCGGAAGTCTGAGATGGCCAGTTTTGCTGGAAAGATGTTGGCTTTTAGAAGTGCCTCGCCCAGATCCGCAGTGTACAAGTTAAACAGTGTGGGTGTGATCACACAATCCCGTTTTAGCCCTTTGTTTGTGTAGATCTTGGCTGCTGCACATGTCTGTGTGAGCTTGGTGTGAACCGAAGTGCCGGTATAAAGTGACATGATGGTCGCCAGGAGTTTCCTTGGAATACCCCACATTGCGAGTTTTGTCCACAGTATGTTACGATCGATGCCATTAAAGGCGGCACTGTAGTCGACAAAGCATGCATATAGTGGAGGGGTGGCGACCTCTGTGGCCTTGGTTGCCAGATATGATAGCATGATGGCATTGTCCAGTGTTGATGAGTTAGGCTGAAATCCTGTTTCGTATTGCGGTATGATTTGATTTTTTTGTTATCCATACCTCTAACTCTTTCAAGAGCACTTTTGCAAATGCCTTCCCATTGACGTCCAATAATAATGATTAAGGTGCATGATTACAGCAGTCCATTGATCAACCTAAAACATTTATGTGAAATTTTTATGATCATAATGATTACATATTGTTAATTCATTTAAATAGACCACACGTTAATAAGGTTTAACCACACTTCGAATACAAATGTATATATGTATATAAATGTATATATAAATGACATATGTAAAATGGAGCCTAAAATTACACTGCTCCACCACTAAGTATGATTTATATTGCACAACATTTACAAAATAAACTTAAACTCTAATCATCATTTTTTTTTCATATTTTTGTTTTTTTCCCTCTGCTAATTGCATTTGCATCTGGCTTGTCAGCATATTAAAACAATTGTCTGCAAGGGGGTATGCTTAACCCCCAGATACCCCTAGGAGCACAGGGGACTCCATCAACCAGAAGCCCCAGCACCAGGAGCTCCCATTGCAGTCACTGCAAGGGGCAGGGCTCCACCATGCGAGCTACATAGCGCATTCATCGGCACCCCAGCACTGAAAGCCATTCTCCGCAGGGTGTGCTTGACTGCCAGAGACCATAAGGAGCACAGGGGACTCCATCAAGCAGAAGCCCCAGCACTAGGAGCCCCCGTTGCAGAGTCGCTGCAAGGGCCCAGGCGAAGAGGCTGGACTGGGCCCCCACCCTAAGAATTGCATTTTGGACATTAAGGTACTGCGTGTGCCCCGTATTCCAATTTTAAAAGCAGCTTGAAAGGGGCCCATCCTTGGTTACCTTGTATCATCTGATGGAACCTGTACTTACTGGGTCTTAGAGGTTTTTGTGTTGTATTGTTTTCGTGCGCACTGGGAGGGTGTTGCCCAGAGCCTGGTTTGTATTTGAGTTTAATAATGCGCAAGAGAAAGACTGCTGATGGGGGGGCATGGGTGGCAGTAGTGAAAGCTAAAAAAGTTTAAAAGGCTCTGAAGCACCCTGGAGGAATTGCGTGCTTGACCATATTGATAGCCTTCTGGTTGAACATGAAGAGCAGCTGTTTCCACCCATAGTTTAAGACGCTCCTCCCCAAGTGAGGGTCATAATACACCGCAAATCATTCCAAAGATGTTTAAGAAATCTAATACCTATAGTCAGACAGCAGGTACCCCCACACCAGTAAGCCCTAACATGGCAGAACCAGACACCCTGTTGGAAATAGGCCCTCTTGACCTGTATTAACAGGTTTTTACCCCTCCAAAGTATGGCTAATGACTTCCAGAATATTGAGGAGCGGGTTGGCGAGGGGGTTTCCCTAGTATCGGCAGTAGGACCTCTGTCCTTTGACCCAGATGTCCACAAGTATATCAGTGACCTTTGAGCAGAAATTGACACTCTTAGGTCTATCATAGGAGATCTTAATGGGCTGGTGAAACAGTTGTTAGTAAGGAGAGAGGGGGTTTGCATGCAAACAAAGGTAACGTCCTCCCAAAATAACAACCTAGTTGTCAAATCATTTGACAAACAAACACTCCCTGAGTCTACAGGGATTCTCCCTGTTTCCCACATAGCAGAACAGATTTGGCAGTTCGGGATGGACTGTTCCCATGAGGCACAGGGCCAAGACTGATTTGCATATAGCTGCGTCTGAACTGCGGTGGTGAAGTGAGCTAAAGAATGATGATGGATTCAACCCAGATCTGTGATTGGGGGTGAGTGTCTGAAAGGTTTCAGCGCTCCGTCTATCATCTCCTTGCGTTTGCTTTGTTCGCCCAAAGCAAAACTACACAGGTTGAATGGATAACATACAAAGTGGGACACCATCTTAGTGACATCAATTGTGCAACAGTCTATTATGGTCAACCCCATCTATAGTAATTGCACTGTGTATCTCGAGCTTTCACCGTGACAGGAGTAGGAATCTGCATATGCCTGTTGTCAAAAGCCCCTGGCTATCAAATTATGAAAGTGACTAACCGGGGCTCGGACTTTATAACTCTGGTTCTGTGGAGTTAAACTATTATCTCTTTTGGCGTGAGTGGCAAGTCTCTGCTTTTACGGGTGTCTGTCGAAGGGTGGGAGTGCACCATGATGACAGGTAGAAGGACCACTGTGCCACTGCCATCTCACAAGTCACCCTTAGCATGCTTGTCCTACAATGGGAATACCAAACAGGTTAGACAGTGAATTTTACATAATTTTACACATGTTGTTGATGCATGTGAGAAAAATCTAGGTCCAAACTCAAAAAGAAATGGCGTTATTAATGCTTGTTCAGGCTTTCGTTTGGTACAATTGGGCTGGTGGGCACCAATCAGCTTGAGCTTATGGCTGTTTTTAAACGTTCCGTTTTCTGTAGGTTTAACATATAATTCAATGTTGTTTGAGCTGTACCAGAAGCGTTACTGATGTTGCAAACAAAACAAAAAAATACATTCACTAGAATAAATAATAATTGCTTGCCAAAAGATTCCATTGTTACTGCAACAAGTAGGGACTTTTTAAGGATTTGTACGGCCCTGTGCAAGATATATTTTGGGGGCCACTGTTCGGAGCAACTTTGAATGTATCACCCCTTTTTGGCTGATTCATGCCCTCGTAATGCAATACAACATTGAATTATATTACAGGAACGGAGGCTTTGTATTATGCTTCTCTTTCTATTTATTGCCAATCACAGCAGCCAATGAAAAAGGTTGTATTATGTAAACAAACTACATTTCCCATGATGCACATGTAACACATCACATCCTGTAAGGCACCATAAGAGCCACCATCACCGGAAATCATCCTCTTTCTTTGCTGCTCACGCAGAAAGTTAAGTGTATTCTCTGTTGTTTTGACATCTTGATTGTGATCGTTATGTGGCACGCACCGCTATGTGATTGATCAAGCGCAACTGTCGCGCGTTGTGGCTACCCTGCTTTGTCTAATTGTTCTAGCCTTGGTTTCTTCACGAGCCGCGACACTCCCGCTGTCATCGGGGAGTGCGCTTTCACGCCGATGTGTTCTCGGCTGGGAAAGCACTTTTGAATTTCTCGCCAAAGCGGGACTGCATTTGCCGCATACGGCCGCCCTTACGGCCCTCTTCCTTCTCTCGATCGGGAGTGTTTGGGTACCGCGCCCCCTACGGCAGTGGTTTTACAATATTTAAAATGCGCACAGGCTCCCCTCATACCCCGAACGCACGAGGAGACTTCCACTTTTGTTTTTCTTTTAGGTTTCGACGTGTGTAGCCCAATTGGGCTATTTTTTGGTAGGATTTGGGCTACGCACGGCGCTACTGCCCGTTTTTTATCATAATTTGCTCATTTCTTCCCCGATCTCCACTGAGCAAAACTTCCTACGCCTGGCTGGCTGAAAGAACGTTTTGGGCCTGGAGGGGGCACACCTCCTGTATAGAAATACTGCTCTTTGGCTCCATTTACGCCCCGAGGGCTGCAAGAACTGTGCTACAGCTTATGCTGAGGAGCTAGGTACCTCTTTTGATTTCTGTGCTGTGGGTTGGCTCCCCCCCTTTACTCCTCTCTGTCCTTTGCCTCATGAGCAAATATATATATACAAATTTTGTCCCACAATGAAGGATTGGGTCCATTATGAAAAGGATGATACTTTATATGAAGAGGAAGTGGCAAACCCTTCCATAGAGGACAACATGGTAGAGGCCCTGGACGCCTCTGTCCAGGAGTCTGTCAACAAAGCCCTTGAGAAGGCAGTTTCGGGAACTGTGCAGCAGGCGCTAGCTACTGCATTGAAATCAATAACAAAACAGCTTGAAAAATTTGCCAAACGTCATGGTTTCACTGCTCCGGCAGTCCCTCCCAAAGATGTTCCCCAGCCTAAACCCTGGCCTCATTCTTCCACATACTCTTCACTCCCTAGCCCCGAAACCGACAAATCTAAGGCCCCAGACACTAACACAGACCTGGATACTACGGGAACTGACACCCCGGACGAGTCCCCTCCTAGGAAGAGAACAAAGAAGTCAAAGAATGTGGAAACACCTCAAGCTATTCCCACTCCCTTCACATTTAACCCAGCTGATATAGTCCACCCCAGATCGTCAGATTGGTTACCTGCCCCTGAGGTTGCGACGTATTTACATGAAAACCTTCGCAAAAGCTTTGAGAAAGCGGTGCACAACAGACACCGCTCGGAGTGTCCTAGACCAGATATTTCTGATAAGGTGGCCGAAACCCCAAATATAGACTCCAGCCTCTTGACCTTCTTAAAAAAGTTTGCAAAAGACCCCAAGAAGGGTATCGATCGCGCCTGGCGTGGGTGCCAGGATAAGCTCTTAGATGTGGTTGGCCCTCTTGCTAAGATCCTGGAAATGGCTTTAGAAGCGCAGGAATCTGGGACTGCAGTGGATCCCCGTGTCCTGGCAGGATGGATACAGCGGGCCATATGTCTCTTGGGTAATGCTAACTGTGCCATCTCCACTGAGCGGCGCAAATAAATCCTCATGCGCATGGACTCCAATCTCACGGAATTGGCTGCAGCAGAAACTGGTCCCCTGGCGGACGGGAACCTGTTCGGGGACCGATTCGTCAAAGACGTAGCCAAGTATGTGGGCACCTTCACGACTCTTGACAAAGCGCAGGCAGGCATTAAAAGAGTCTTTCAGGCTGGTGTTTTCAACAGGGCCGGAGGAGGCCGAGGAAGCTCGTTTGTTCGACAGTTCTCCAAAGGTCCTCATGGAGGAGACTTTGGTCGAGGCAGGGGAGAATGGGACTCCATCCGTGGCGGTACGTTTTACCCCACCAGGCAGCGTTTCATCAAAAGGCGCTTCAACAGAGGGTCGTACCGTGGAGGCTTCCAAAACCCTGAATCTTCAGGTAAGTGCTCCAGACAAATTCATACTACCACTGGGGGTCGTACTCAGTTTTTCTATCACAATTGGGTTCAACTATCTCAGGATGCTTGGATATTGCAAACAATTCAGGGTTTTCACATCGATTTCTTTCAGACCCCTTTTCAGGACAGGCAACCCAGACAGCTTTCTTTTTCCCAACTAGAGTGCGATTTTATAGATTCCGAACTCGGCGAATTGCTGCAGAAACACACGATAGCGTATTGCCACGAGGGCCTTTGCGGTTTCTGCAGCAATATTTTTCTGGTGCAGAAGAAAGGTGGAGGTCACAGGTTGGTACTCAATTTAAAGGATTTCAATCATTACATGACCTATAAACATTTCAAGATGGAGGGCATCCATATTTTGGCGGATCTCCTGAAACAAGGGGACTGCCTGGTCCGTCTGGACCTGAAAGACGCCTATCTCTCTATTCCCATTTTTCCTCCTCACCATCGGTTCCCGCTGCTTCAATGGCGGAATCGATGGTACGAATATTTGGTCCTTCCTTTCGGACTTTTCTCGGCACCGTGGTGCTTCACCAAGGTGCTGAAGCCAGTGATAGCGTATCTCAGGGAACAAGGAGTTCACATGATAGTTTACCTGGACGACATTCTAATCATGGCGCAGTCTCCCATTCTGGCGGTTCAGCATTTACGCATGACCATTGCTACAATACAAAACCTGGGGTTCGTGATCAACGAGTCCAAGTCGGTTCTGTGTCCTTCGCAGACGATAGACTTCCTAAGCTTCATCATAAATTCTCAAATGGCTCAGTTGAGCCTTCTACACTCCACTCCAAACTTCGAAATATCAAAAAGGAGCTGTGCTCCCTGTTATCCAAACAGATGGTCTCACTCAGAGTGATTGCCAGGATCATGTGCCTTCTAGCATCCTCCATTCAGGCGACTTTTCCAGGGCCCCTCCATTATCGTGCCCTTCAGAGGCTAAAGATTCAGCACCTGCAGAAGGGCCACTCTTACACAGACCTAGTTCCTCTTTCCCAAGAGGTACGGGAGGAGATCAAGTGGTGGCTTGCTCACGTGGAGGCATGGAACGGCAACGTTTTTTATTGGCTGCTGTGAGTGGCAATAAATAGAAAGAGAAGCATAATCCTCGCCTCTGTGTCCTTAATAGAATTGAAAATTCTTGGCGCGAATGCTAGCTAATTTTTTATTATTGCTTAGTCTAGTGAATGTATCGTTTTTTAGGTCAAGCCTGTAGCAGTACGCATGCGCTGCTCTGGCGAGACTTTTAGTAAGGGGCTTTCAAAAGCTCACCACACGCTTGTGTGTGTGTTTTGTTTTTGTTCAGAGGCTATTGGGCTTTGCGTGCGTCTTTCTAAGAAAGACAGCACGCAATTGGGCAAAGGTGGGTGCATGTCCCGCCTTTGCTCCACCCACGGCCTATTGCTTGTGGTTACCCGCACAGGCACCATTTGTTTTGAATTATCGTGCCCAGACCCGTGCTTGCTAATTCAATACAGATGTCTCGCTGTGGCGCGTGCACGCTCGCACCAATCGTTTGCTTGTTTTTTTGGTTGATGTCAGACGCTGTGGTTATTTTCTGCTTTGGGCCATGCGGCCAGTTAGGTTACCTTCTACCTCCTTTAGTAAGTGAACGCGGAATCCTGTCAGGGTCTGTGCACGACTGAGATGATTTTAAGTGCTGTTTATGTTCTTGGGGTTAAAGCAGCAGGTGTTCTAACCAGTTTTACTCCGCCGTCGGTATGTGCCTCTGCTGCTGGGAGGGAAAGCTAGAAATATCGCTGGTGCCTGCCCGTTTGGCTATGCCTCCCCTAAAGCGCCGCAGCTTGCTGCATGTTTGAGCGAGCAGGCACAAAAAAAACGCCAGACTCCCTGTGCTGCCAACCCTGCTCGCACTTGCTTCCCCCACAGCGGACATATTCGATTGCTTCCTTTATTAAATTTTTTTTTGGGTCAGTAACCCTCCCCCATTCATGTTTGATGTTTGGAATATAGTGAGGGTAACTGTTTTGTTAATGTGAAATTTGCTTCTTAAACAGAAACATCTCAAAGTGCATAATAAATTAATCTTGGACGCGAGTGTTAAGAAAAGAGTTTGCCATCGCCCATATCCAGGCAGCATCACTTTGTCAAATGCCAATTCACTGTTATAAACGCTCGCTGGAAGAAAATACGTTTAGGTTTCTGGGTGGAGCTGGTAGTTCTAGACATAAACGAGCAGTGTGCATGTTGAGGACTTTTAATTCCATCATTTGGGGAATTTTATCATCCTAGCTCCCGCAGCCGTGCGCGCAAAACATGCATCGGAGGTAGGTTAACTTTTTATTTTTTATTAGTTCCTTGATAAGTGCCTTTTTTCAAATTGAGTTAAAAAGTAAATTATTTTGTAAACAGGTATGTATGTTTTTGTAACCTGTTATATATTACTAGCCAGTTCATATAGGCGAATTAAAATTCAGCAGAGCCAAGTGAAGCATGCTAATATTTGTGACTTGGTTCATCTTTCAATGTCCTTGTTGTTGTCGTCTGGCCTATCAAGCCACCTTTAAACACTTGGATAGGCCCATACCCAATTTCAAAAGGAAGGAATTCATCTAATGTGCAGCTGGGCAGCGAGAATTCGTCTTAGCTGCTTGAAAGGTCTGGCGGATGTTTCAAAGGAGTTGTTCTCGAAGAACCAGGTGATTTTTAATGCGTGTAGGTTGTGAAGATGTACCATTTCCTCCTTTTCGAAAGTAATCTCTTTTTAACGCACTGAACAGCTGCCGAGAAGCGTGCACAAGAACATGCCTGTTTAAGAACGTAACTTTAAAATGAATGCAAGAACGTACTCTAACGTATTCTAATATCAGACTGGGGTGCTCTGTGTTTTTTAGGAGGAAACAAATCTGGAACTTTTTGTAGTTTTATAACTGTTAAAACAATTTCATAGTTGAGTTATTGTTTAAAGATAAAGGCCCTTAAGAACAGAAAAAGTTGTGAACGTATATTAAAGTCAGAGAGTAACAAGCATTGGCATAGCCAATAGGTCTCGACTTTGGGACATTATAAGTGTTTAGCCATGCTACAGTTGATGTTGCACCAAGGATCTTGTGCTGCATAATTAAATACTTATAAGGTCCCAAAGGCGAGACCTATTGGCTATGACAATGCTTGTTTTCGTATGCAACGTCAGTGCTGCTCCTAATACAGCACCCAAAATACCCTTTTGTGTGTATTTGTAGGCACCCGCGTACTAGTGTAACACAAAAGATGTTTCAATATGCAAAATTACAAAAGATATTCTTTGAAAATGTTTGTTTCTATTATTCTTCAGCCATACTTAAAAATGCTTGTTTCCATTGTTCTGCAGCCAGAAATAAATGTATCCCTTCAGCCGACAGTTCAGTACCAAAGCGATATGTAAAATTGCAGCCTCATCTACTGCTATAAAATAAAACTGCCGCTTTAAAAACGCTCCATATGAGCATCACTTCCGCATATTCCTGATGAACTTCAAGGAAATCACTGGGGAAACCGAGAAGCTGAAGGTGGTCTTGAAGGATATGACATCAAGCGCATCGCAGCCGTATATGGGCGATAGACCGGCCTGATTGTGAGGAGAGCGGAAATGACAAGCATGTAGAGCCAACCACGTGCTAAACTTAAAGACTGGCGTCTCCTGCCAACCAACCACCAGAGCCCTCGGACATTCCAATTTGAAATTGACCACCCTTTTGGGCGGTGCCTGGTTTAGGGAGTGACTCTCAGATCAAAGCTGTGTTCATCAACTTATCATACAAAGAAAAAAGACAAACGATGTGTGAACCGTGAGCCAGAATCTATCGCTCTTATAGATTCACGTGTCCCAATACACCGTTTTGAGTGCTTTCTCTTTCCAGTAAAGGCAGACTGATATTTGCTTGTCAAAGGAGATCAAGCAAAACCCCTGACAAGTCCAATCATTATTGGTCTATAATTATTAGGTAACCAGGTAAGCAATCGGGCGCTCTACTGAAAATCTAGGTCACACTAACAAAATGACAGTAAATCGATAATGGTGCTCAAATGGGAAGAAGAGTTGGTTACCAAACAACCCTACCAAAACCCGCATGAGCAGATAACAATTACAAAAAATTACCCTCCCCGAGCACACTCAATACAAAATAATATATTTAAATGTCCATTAATTTATTGATCTTTTCTACAGATTCAGTCTCTCTCAATCGGTACAGCAATCCTATTCGTATGTCCACAAATAGTCAATGTAATAAGTCCATCCAATTAATTCATATCTCTGGCAGCCAACACGTGTTTCATCATGCTGTATTAAGCATAATTGACTTCTTCAGGGCTGCAAACCCAAATGAAACAATATATAAATCATGTATACAAATCATATACATCCTAAGAACATTTGTTAATATCTAATCATTCTACACGTTGATAATATATATGTATTCAAAAGATTAGATATCACCCCGTGATAGAAAGTATAAAATCCTTAGATCCAATCCCAAAAATCAAAACACCGAGCGTGTTAACACAATTATATTGAAACAAAAAAGTTAAAAAGTAGTAAAGTAGTAAAGCCCAAGAGCAAAAGCAATGTTAATTTGTATTGACCGAGATCAAAAATATTGGTTAATCAAATGTTATATATAAGAACGTATAGTCACCTGAAATGTAGTTGCCTAGTTCACAACCAGTACCTCAATCCGTCTTGTTAAACAACGAACACCCATAAGTTCAAAATCAAGCATCAAATTCAACCCTCCTGTAAAATACGAGTATTAATCAGAACCAACAATCCCCATCTCAAATTATCACAAATTCTAAAGCACATAAGCCAGTTCAGATATATTTTGAATTAATTAGAATTCAATCAATGTATGCTGCTTACAGTTATCCCTTACCCCTATATTATCAGCAAGATGGAAAGTTTCAAATTCCTATAGAAAAGCACCGAACATAGTCAAATATAATAAAAAGCTAAATGATGTGTACCAAGATTCACGTAACTTGTTTAAAATCTAAGAACTGCTGCAGGAGAGGACAGTATATGTTTCGAGAGGTTGCCCCAAGAGCTGGGTGATGATCTGGTCTCCCTGGAATGTGTATCGAGGTAATATCTGTGAGCCCCCAATCTCTTCGCCCCTTGAAGAAATGTTATCCCACTGACATTATGATCATGAACATGTTTTCTTTTATTCTCTTGTAACATATGGCATTACAGGACTGTCCTATGACCAACGGCTGAACCAATGTAACCCTAATGACCTAAAAATGTGAAGTGACCGTTTTGTTCCCCCTTTTTTTTTTTTGTTACTAAAAAGAATTATTAAAAAAAAAAATCTAAGAACGAATATTATATACATCATTACATGCCAAAGTATATAAAACGCATTACCCTTAAATCATTTCAATGAAACTCCCCGAAGTAAACAGTAAAGTCATCAAGGAACGCGTCCATGTATTGGATAGTTTCAGTTTCCATAAATAACAAAAGGGAGAAAAACCCATATGATATAGAACTAAGGCATACATTATGAGTAAACAATGTTACACGTAAAATTATTATACACACAAACTGAAGAGCTAATAACTCCTACTCTACTACTATTCAGACTATCATAAAAAAGTTTCTCACCCCATATTCGTCCGAATTCAAATCCACGAGAACTTATTCTAGTGCATAGTTTCCAGGGTTAAGAATCTGAAATGGAAACCATAATCACAAATTCAGGCTCCCCCTCTTGTAAAAAGAACATGTTCATCATATTCATAGTAACAACCTGCAAGTGACCCTCACTGACTCACCGAGTATAATAATACATGTCCAATCCAAAACGAAAAAAACGCGTACTACTCGGGCGCCATTTTGTCCATGTCTTATATAGAGGACACCAACAAGCGCCATCTTGGAGTGTACAATACATCCATCGTAACTATCATTACTAACAAAGTTACATGGTAAACAACTGAAAAATAAAAAATTATAAATTTCGATCATTTGTATGACATTAATAGATAATAAGAATAATTTCAATAATAGCTACCACCTCATCTCGTATGGCGCCATCTTGAAGTATGTAATTATGCGTGCATTCTTCATTATTAGTAATGTAAGATAAATATATTCTAACAAAGAACCTGTTAGTGTCACACTACTCATGTGTATCCTATTATCGATTCAAAAGTAATGTCCGAATTGACTCTAGTTATAGCATGTGACGTATATAAAAATTCCAATATTTCGCCAACAATTATAATTGATTCATAACACTTCTAATATATATCGTAATGTTAATTTACAACAGTATTAGATTACTTTGTCATTAGCAATATATCATAATGTTAAATTTTCAACAACATTAAATTACTATTACAATAAAGATATGTCCGCGTTTGATACGTCTAAGGTACTATTTAGTTCTTACAATTTACGCACTATCTTGAAATGTACATCTGATACGTATATCCATCTCTAATAGTGAATTAACGTATTTCTACAAAAATCAAACTATCATAACTCTGCTCATATATATTCAATTGTTAATTGGTTATAGTACTTCAAATCCAATGCTTCGCAATAATGCACTAAATGTATTAAGTATATGTACCCGAAATTAAAACATCTATGTATAGAATCAAAGGCTATTTATATTTTCTGAGTTCTCACTATTATTGTAATAATTTCTCACTAAGATCCCCAATTCCGATGAATTCCCTAATGTTTCAACTAAACCAAAAAGTATAAGAAAATGCACGCTTTTATCCACTTATCCACAGAACAAAGAAACCTCCACCATTGTAACGTACAAAATGGAAGAATTAAGAAAAATAAATTGTTTCGTCTGATTAATGAGTTATTCAAAGAAAGAGAGAAAGAGTGGAAAGGAAGTTGCTCATAATATCCATATTCAATTGTATTATCCAAACTACTAATTATATATCCCACGCAACTAAAGAATGAAACAAATTTCATAATCATAGTTAAAAAAACATTATCATATATATACTCCGTATGAGGACAAGGCATCTTTCATAGACCTGTATAAGAGGAACATTATCAAGAACACATTAAGGTTAAATCTCATTTTTGATGATGTTACCCTGATTTGAATCATAATTAAGATACATATGTACAAATCCAGAATAATTGTTTCCACACAGTAACGGTACATAATTCAGTCAATTATAACATTCGTACAGGAAATACCACTTAATATAGATAAGCTGATACATATCAGTTAGGGCACAAACAATACACCACAACAAAATCCTAATTGCGTATTAATCATAATATCAAATAACTTCCAGTAAATATCACTATAGATTCATTGCAAACAATCATTGTCTCAAAATATATTGAAATTCGTTATCTATATTCATTCCCATTTCTACCGCTTTCAATTTCATTATCCAAATCACTTCTCTGCGTCGAAGTGATAACTGTCTGTTGCCACCTCTCTTATCCTGTTGAATATGATCAATGCCATGGAAGCTAAAGGTATGCTTATCCTTATTATCATAATTTTGTACTGCATGAGCTGCAATAGGATAACGTGTATCTCCATTTTTCCAAGCTCTAAAATGTTCAGTCATCCTATCGCGTAGTCTTCTAATTGTGCTTCCCACATAGATCATTTTACAGGAACACACGATCACATATATGACATAATTAGTATCACAATTAATAAACATATCAATTTCGTGTGTTCCCATATCATTGTATTTAAAAGATGTTACCTTATTTTTAGCCCACCTACAAGAGCTACATTTTCCACATTTATAGAATCCTTTTAAATATTTACCAAGCCAGTTCACATTATCTCGCTTTCTCGGATAACTAGGGCTAACAATATTTGCTAACGTTAGCCCTTTCCTAAAAGTCAAGCTGGGTTTATCATTCAAAAACTGCGAAATGTCCTTATCCATTTTAAGCAGATGCCAATATTTATTAAGTATAGAGTACAATTTATAGCTATCACTATTAAAATTGGTGATTAGTCTAACCTTATCTATATCTTCCCTTTTTTGATCTCTATTCTTGTTCACAAGAGTACGTTCTCTAGTCAATTTTTGTGCCCTTAGTCTAACATCATTAATCACTTGACGTTTATATCCTCTAGCAGTAAATCTCTGTGTCATATCCTCCAGGTTTTTATCAAAGTCCATCTGGACTGAACAATTCCTCCTTGCCCTCAACATCTTGCCATACGGTATGGCATTAATTTGGCTCCTGGGATGACAAATATCCGCATGTAGTAATGCGTTACAACTCGTCTCTTTACGATACATTTTACTGCACAATTTGCCCTCATTAACAAAAAACTCTACATCTAAAAAGATAATACGATTCATGTCGTATTGTGTAGTAAAGCTAAGATTCCGATCATTGTCATTCAAGAAAACAAAAAATTCCTCTAATTCACTAGTAGTTCATGTCCAAATCAGAAAACAGTCATCAATAAACCGTTCCCAATAATAGATAGTGTCAATCCACTTGCTGCCCTTTGGGACCCAGATCCACTCCACCTCAATCAAACCCATGAAAAGGTTGGCAAAGGACGGAGCGAATCTGGAACCCATCGCAGTACTGAGTCGTTGCTTGTACCATTTATTATCAAATAAGAAAACATTATTCTGAAGTACAATCTCAGTCATTTCCAATAGCATCTTCGTATGATCAAAGTATTCAGCTGGAAGTTTATTGAGAAAGGTCTTTAATGCCTGCAATCCTACATGGTGGTGAATATTAGTATACAATGACACTACATTTAATGTTGCCATAATCATTCCAGTATCCCAGGAGATGTCACTCATAATATTTAAAACATGCTTAGTATCTTGGATATAAGAGGGTAAATTGTGAACAAAAGGTCTCAAAAATGTATCTATAAACTGTGATATTCTTTCCGTTAGTCCCCCTATACCCCAAATAATAGGTCTGCCCGGTGGTTTCTCCCTATTCTTATGAATTTTGGGTTACCTATACATACACGTGATCTAGGACAATCAACTAATAGATAGTTATATTCATCAAAATGTATTAAAGCTTGATCATACCATCCCTTTAATTTCTTATTAATCATGTTTTTCAATTCCTCTAAGGGATTAGCTGTTAAACATTCATAATACTTATCATTATTGAGCTGTGTAAGAATTTCATCATTATAATCTTTAGTATTCATGATAACGATGTTCCCACCTTTGTCTGCCATACGTATAGTCAATTCCTGATTATTTGTCAATTCCTTTAATGCCAATCTCTCTTCCCTAGTCAAGTTGTCATATCTAATACCAATATTCTTATTCCTACTCTTATCAATGACTTGATCTATATCATAAATAACAGCTTTGTAAAAGGCATCTATGGTATTACCTGCTGTTAATTGGGGGGTCCACTTAGATTTGGTTTTGAGTCCACTGCTAGTACTTAAATTGCGACTAACCTCCAAGTCTTCCAATAATTTTGATACAGTTACTGGATATTCCTCGCTCTCAGTTAATGACAACAATAATCTGGTATCATAAACATCTTGTATTGTCAAGCCACTAGCATCAGATCTAGTATAATCATACTTTAACTTCACCAGATTATTTGCAAAAAACTTCTTTAATTTTAACAATCTAACAAATTTATACAAATCTATCTTGGTCATATACCAATCCGCATTTATTGTTGGACAGAATCCCAATCCTTTCATAAGTAAAGAAATCATATCCTTGGACAGTTCAAATGAGGACAAATTGATAATTTCAATTTCATTATTAAACAATAAGTGTTCAGTATTTAAGTTTTCCATGAGCGTGTTCACATTCCCAGTCTTATCTTTTGCTCTTCCTTTCCCTCTTGACCCTCTCCTTGTCTTAATAAACCTGTTTCTCCAAGACGCAGCCCCCCTCGCGGTCCTGCTCGGACTACCGGCCAATATCCCTCATCAACACCGAAATCAAAATCTATGCCACGGTCCTCGCACAGCGGTTGCGCCCATCTCTTGCTTCTCTGGTCCACCCGGATCAATGCGGATTTATGCCGGACCGGGGGACCAGGCACTGCCTGCGGCGCCTGCACCTCGCGATGGCGCACCGCGGCCGCCTTTCCCCCTATCTGGCCCTCCTGCTGGTCGACTTTGAAAAGGCCTTCGACTCAGTGGGGTGGGCATACTTGGGTAAGGTCCTTGAGCACATGGGTTTCGGTCCCCGGTTCCGTGCCATGGTTGCGGTCCTGTACGCGAGCCCGCGGGCCCGTGTTTTGGTCAATGGGGCTCTGTCTCGCCCGTTTCCCATCGGTCGAGGTACGCGTCAGGGATGTCCGCTCTCGCCCCTCCTGTTCGCTCTGGCCATGGAACCCCTGGCGGTACTGATTCGCTCGTATCCCGCTCTTCGCGGATGGGATTGGCCAGGCCTGGCCCCTGATAAGATCGCCCTCTACGCGGACGACGTCCTCCTCTATCTCTCTGATCCAGCGACCTCGGGACCCCAGGTCCGCCGGATTCTCCGCCGGTTTGGCCAAGCATCGGGTCTCCATCTGAACCCTAAAAAGTCCGTTCTAGTCCCGCTGCACCCGTCCCGGGACTGCTTCGACTGGCAATCGGATATTCCCCTCCGGAGACTCTCCTTTAAATACTTGGGGATCTGGGTCACCCTCCTTCCGGAACTCTGTTGGGCCCTCAATGTGGCTCCTGTAGTCAACAAGACCAGATCAGACATGCTCCGGTGGCAATCGCTCCCATTGAATCCGCTGGGGAGAGTTGCCCTCTATAAAATGATGGTCCTCCCCAAGTTTCTATACATGCTACAAAACACTCCGTGCTCCTTTCCGCGCCCGTGGTTCCGGGAACTGGATAAGATGGTGACTAAATTTCTCTGGGGCGGCGGCAGGCCCCGGCTGGCCTTAGATCGCTGCAGAGTCCCCTCCTACGACGGCGGCCTGAGCATGACAAACCTATATCTCTACTATCTGGCCACCCAGCTACTGGTGATCCACGACTGGTTCTCGGGTGGATGGGGCGATCCGGCTTATCGACTCGAGGTGCATTGCCTCGGGTTCTCCTCTATCCAAAACATGCTCTATGGAGCAGCGGTTCCCCTGTCGCTCCCCGGCGTCGTGCGGGCCCCTTTCCTCGCGTGGCGCGCGGCTTTGAGGCACACCCGGTGGTCGGGGACGAACACGCAACTCACACCGCTTTGGCACGGGACATGGTTGCGGGAGGTGGTGGGACTGGTGGGCTTTCGGCAGTGGGATCTTCTCGGGATCTCCACTCTGGGCGATATATGGCGTGGGAGCCACATGTGTTCCTTCCAGGAGCTTCAGGCCCGCTTCTCGCTGCAGCCTTCTCAATTTTATCGCTACCTTCAATTGCGCCATGCGGTCCGGACCCACGTCCCTCTTGACTCTAGATTGCCTTCCCATAGCCCGCCTGAAGCCCAGGTGATGTTAGGGTGTCTGGGGAAGGGGGGCATATCCCGCATTTACAAATCCCTGATTAACAATACCCCGGTAGACTGGAGCGGACTAAAACAGCGATGGGAGGCCTGGGTGGGACCCCTAGATGACGCGGACTGGAGGGACGCCCTTATGGCCCCTCGGTCGCTTACCACCTCCGCTAGGTTGCGGCTCATCCAACTCTACTACCTCCACACCGCTTATCTGACCCCGGACCGCCTATACCGTGCGGGCCTCCGCGTGGATGCCTCCTGTGCCCGCTGTGGGATGGCTCCGGCGGATTTTTTCCATATGGTGTGGTCTTGTCCCCGCCTGGCAGACTACTGGACAGCGATTGAAGCCGACCTGGCGGAGGTTCTGGGATGGGAGGTCCCCCATGAGCCTAGAATGGCCCTGCTGGGCATCACGGACGGGATGGATGGGTCCCGTAACGACAAGTACTTCCTCACTACTGCCCTAATGGTGGCCAAGAGGGACATAGCAGCCGCATGGTCGCAGCCAGACCCGCCCAAAAGGGCTACCTGGAGTAGAGGGGTAGATTGGTGTGCGGCCCAAGAGCGGTCGTTGTACGCTGCCCGGGGCTGCCCAAAAAAATTCCGCAAAATATGGGGGAAATGGCTGGGGGGACTGCTTTGAGGGGTGGGGGCGCAGAGGGTGGGGACGGGGGCTGGGGGGGGAAGGGGGGGTGTTTACATTTGTTTGTCGATACCTTCCTGATTGCAGGTACTGATGCCATGTTCAATGCACTGTTGTATATCTTTCTTGATATTGTCCTTTATGCTGCAAAACACAATAAATTTGTTTATCAAAAAAAAAAAAAATAAACCTGTTTCTCGATTTCTGATTCATGTCTCTTGATTGCCAATTCTCATACGGCGAACCACCTGTAAAAAACAGTTTTCAGTATTTATATTTATCTGTATATCTCCTGTCTCCTCATTTTCATTACTGGAGACATTACTGGGTGAACTGGGTAATTACTGGGTCTAGTAGCCGTAATGACGACTGGAAGTCCTTATTAGCCCTTAGGAAACAACAAATGAAAACAGCTCTACACGGCACTATTATGACTGAGTACCTTCGGGCCAACATAGCTCCCAATGGCCTCCTAGTCACACTAACACCTAGAATTTTCTTAGAAGACTTAACCTTTAGACGAGAATGGTCCAAGATAGCATGGAAGTGTACCAGAGATTGGCTCGTCCTGATAATCAATACTGCCAAACGTCTATCAGATGAACTTTTGATACAAATCACGATTGCAGAAACTGGGTTAAAAACAGGAATCTCGATTACATCATATAAAACCCGCCTGGCAGAAATCAATGAGGAGAGGTCTGAACATAGAGATTTCCTCACCAAACAGAAGGTTACTAAACTTCAAAAGGATGTTAAGTGCTTCTCTCAAGAGAAAGTATATCCGTACACCAGAGAAGATTATATCTTCCAACACGGTGAACTATCGTCAGATGACATGAACAGCATGAGTTCAAAAAGGACCAACTCAATGAGTAGTGATTCCAGCTATGAAAACAACTACTCCACACCTACGAAAGGAATATGGAGACACCCACCCCCTCCTCCGCTCCTTCAAAATTTCCCTCCATACCCATATTACCAACCACCGTTTCCGGGACCCTGCCTGGGCAGGCAACCTACCTGGATGGAATACACCGGTGAGCCATACCCCACATACACATCCATTCAACCAGTTTCCGAACCCCCCTTTTCTAAACAGAGGAAGGGGCAGAGGCAGAAGGAAAAACGGCTCAAGGATTGTACACTGGCAGCAGCCAGAACAAATGATCCTGAGGAGCAACACCGCGGGGCAAGACGCTAGTTGTCAATCTGTCATCAAGATCCCTCACCCATACAGAATCCAGTCTCTTGGAGAAGGGACTGGGTTTTGTCCCGACCCCCGGAGAGGATTCGTTCAGATTGCATCAGACTCAAGGCCTACTTCAATGAGAAACCAGAGAATGCTGAGACGGGTACCGGATTGAGAAACAGATCCAAGTTTACCCCCAATGCAGCCATGACTCCCAATGAGGTCCTTACTTTTGAACAGGCTGTTCTTAAGGACATCACCAACTTACCACACCGACGTGCATTCAATAACCTCACTGGAGAAGAAAGGAGAACCATTCAGGATATCGCTAATGACACCTCCATCATCATAAAACCAGCCGATAAAGGCGGGGCCACGGTCATTCAGGATATTGACATATATGAAGCGGAATGCAACCGACAACTCTCTAACACCACCTATTACCGACCCATTGAAGAAGACCCTGCACCCCGACTCACCTCTAAGATCAGGATACTAGTCAACGAAGCCGTTGGAGAAGACTGGATTACAACGCAGGAAGCAGAGTTCTTATGTAATACCAACCCGAGGACTCCTTACTATTACACCTTACCCAAGATCCATAAAGGTGTCAACCCCCACCCCCCCCCTGGAAGACCCATAGTATCGGGTATCGACTCCCTCCTTGAACCACTCAGCAAATTCTGTGACTTTTTCCTTCGACCGATTGTGACCAAGACTCCCACGTACATCAGGGACACTACCGAAGTACTGAACATCATTGAACAATATGAGAACCCTAGCGCCATCACCCTCTTAGCCACCTTAGATGTAGAGGCCCTGTACACGAACATTCCACAAGAAGCGACTCCAGAAGTGATGGAAGCCATGGTACGGAGAGTAAACCCATGGAGCCACAAGACACCCATCTCTTTCATCTGTGACCTAGCATCCCAGGCTTTGAAAGAAAATTTCTTCGCTTTCAAGAATCAGCTTTATCACCAGACCCAAGGCACCAGCATGGGGAGTACATTTGCGCCGAGTCTGGCATGTATGTACATGGCCAAATTTGAAGAACAATTCATCCTGACTGAGAGCAATCCATACAAAGAGAATATCATGACCTGGCGTCGATACATCGACGACGTCCTACTCATTTGGACAGGAGATGTGGACCTCTGTGATTCTTTCTTCAATTGGCTCAACACACTTGATCCCTTTCTTAAATTCACTGGTTTTAGCTCAGAAGACAACATACCATTTCTTGAGCTTCCTATTTCCCTACACAACGGTACTCTACTTACCACCAACTATCGCAAGCCTACAGATAGGAACAGTCTCCTACTATATGAAAGTCATCATCCTAAGGCACTAAGAGATAACCTTCCGGTGGGACAGTTCCTACGATTGAGACGGAATTGCAATACTACCTGTGAATATGAGGCACAATCTGCTATCCTTTCACGCAATCTTAAGGACCGCCATTACCCGGTACAAACTATCAATAGAGCACAGAAAAGAGCTAGAAATAACCATAGAGAATCTCTACTAGAGGTTAAAGACAAAAAAGAGAATAAAACCCTCAACTGTGTCACAACATTTACTCCCAATTCCAATAACATTAAAAAAACAATCAAAAAACATTGGAATATACTGACTACAGGCACTTTTGAACCTGGCCCAGTACCACTCTTCGCCTTCAAGAGAACCCAGAATCTAAAAGATCTTCTTGTCCATACACGACCCAGACACACAATGAGTATTCAACCCACATTATGGTCCTTACCACCTATCGTAGGCCACTACCCCTGTGGGACATGCTCCATCTGCCCCCTGACTACCCAATCTAAGAGCCTAGACTTAGGACTCACAAGACCTTGGGTACAAAAACGGCACACAAATTGCAACACAAAAAATTGTGTTTATCTTATCACGTGTCCTTGCGATAAACACTATGTGGGGATGACCACACGACCGATTAAGATCCGCATCGGGGAACACAAGAGTACAATAAGGTGTAAGAAAATGAATACTAAACTTCCAAATCATTTACTAGAGAAACAACACACTATGACTGACTTGAGGTGGACCATCATAGAGTCCAATCCCAACTGGACCAACACCACTTTGTTCAGACAAGAACAACGTTGGGTTTTTCGTCTGAAAAGTCATAGTCTAGGACTGAACGATGATATACCTTGGTCTGAACTTGTGACCTGATCCATACACCATTGTCACCAAAAGGAAGAAAAACAACCTTTTTCTCCCAGAATCATTGACTTTCTTGTCAGGACTCATTTCAATACAAAATGGCTCTTTTACATCCAGACCCTTCAGGCGTCTCAGACAATAGCTGCAACACCAGCCTATCATACAGCGTATATCATTGTTGTAGATGAAACCATTAGATGTACATGGCTCTGCTCTGTCCGAGACACACTTGACAATTGAGTCTCCTAACCATCACTCACATCGAGTAAAGCAGTTCTGACAACAGCCTACATACCTCCCTTACGCATCCCTCTGAAATTGAGCTGTACCTTTGATCTTACCAGTCATTTTGCATCTCACTCACTGTTCTGAGAGTATGTAAACATGTCTGCCCCCATCGCGACAACGATACTCTCTGTCAGTTTTTCATTAAGGACGCTACATTGACTACTTCCCTCTCTTTTTGCTTGTAATAAGCACGGATATTGCACACATACATATCAAATTGCTCGATAAGATTTCTACGTCCTTAGAGGCATTTTTTTGACAATACGGAAGATATTTCGTCTTCACGTACACTCATCATTCTTTCACCCCAATCCAAGATGGCCACCACTTTCTATGTTTCCGTTTTTATCTCCCAGGCAACGGCGTCACGTACCGTGTAGACACGCCCCCACCTGTATCATCTCCCGCCTAGCTTCGCTGTATTTAACTGCAACAAAGCCCGGAACAAACACTCCGCAGTTCGTGTTCCGGCTGGGCAGGTTAATAGACTTGATACGGGTGGTCCCAAGTAAGTACTACTCCACTGCTCCTACGTCCCAGGCTCTGCAAGGTATGTGTTCGATCTCACAATCACACGATCATTGTGCTTTAACTTTACAGAGAACCACCCCCACTGCCGGACGAACGTGTGAGGGGGCACTACTCTTTCCTCCTGGGGTATCTAATTTCAATTTTACTTGTTTTTATTTACTTTGTACTCAATCTATGTTATGGGCTCAATTGATTTTAGACTTGAGCCGCATACCAATGCTTTGAGAGGCATCAATCCCCTCACCGAACTTAGCACGGCACTGCATGATTGAACAAAAAAACTGTTTATTTACTTACGTCAACCATCACCGTGGCCCAGTCAACCACGATTACTGGGTGATAAACAATTCTGTAACAACCAGTCTCTGCCACCATACGCACTGGTTCACTGGTGCGAGTATTCACGTGTGTTCTAAGGATGAAAAGTTCACCTCTGTCTGTGGTCGTCATTTGACTAATATTGCACTACACGACAGGATGTACCTTTATAGATCTCTCTTTACTTGAGGTACAATGTGAACTATTACATTGTTTTTACAATCTCTGTTTTTGTGTGTGTCCCCTTTTTCTTTCCCTCCCCCCCCTTTTTCTCTCCCTTTTGTCTCGACAGGTCAAGGCTGGGACACACCACGTGGAGTCCCCTGCTGCATAATTTGCATGCAAAGAAACCTGACTAAAGTACTTTAGGGATTAAGAGTGTTTAACTCTCTTCCTTACACCACTTTCCTCACCTTTTTGGTCCTTAAGAAGCGCAAAGGGATCCACTAGGGACCCGCTGAAGGCGCGAAACATGTTGACCAGTGCACATTTTCTTTACACACGGTCCTAGGAACAGCGGAGTAATACCCCGACCTCTATGCCATCTATCAATAGAGAGAGTCCCTAGGCCCTGTTCTGTTATTATATTTTTATCCTTACCCTCGGACTGACGAATAAAACTACCTTTATAGTTCCGAAGGGTATTTTAAGACATAACCACTCACACCACTACCACATTCCCTTTTTCTGAGGCCCACACACCCACATGCACAACTGCGGCGTTCCTACAAAAAGATCTCCGATAAAGAGCCCTCTCGCGGGGCCTGTGGGGGACTGCAGCGCCACCCCCACGAGGAGCAACGCCCTATGATGAAGCATGACACTCGCAAGGGTGTGTGAGGGCACTACATTTCAGTAGGAGAGATCCCCTAGGGGGGAAGCACCTCAGTTTCAGAGATTTGTTTTCTCTCTTTGTCTTCCTTTTCTTCTCTCTACTTTTCAGTGACTGAGTCTTGTCTCTGAACTTTCTTACCTGTAAGGAACAGATACCACAGTGTGACTGAAGTATTAATGTCACTCGTAGATGGAGCATCGCCTTTCCTCCTAGTACCCAAATCTTTGCTCACTAAGTGGTGTAAACGTTTAGCAAATGTAAATATACGTCCTGTCCTGTCATCATTCTCATCACGTTTTAGTTTCCTAGCCTTTCTCCTCTTGATCTCAGCCTGAAGGTTATTCAATACTTCATCTAAAATAGTGTTGATCTTAATTGTCGCTTCCGGTAAATTCAACTGTTTAATTTCATCTTCAATTGTCTGAATCTCTACTAATAATTTAGTGATCTTCCTCTCAGCATTTTCAATAAGAATATTCATTGAATTTCTAGAACTATTAGTTAATTCCTTCTCCCATGAGTCTAGAAGATCTGGTACTAAATCCTCGTAAGTTGGAACTATTTGTGATCTTAAACCACGCGGTATACGGTTCAGTGCAAGATACTGTTTAAGAGTAACCGCATCCCACCATTTATTAAGTTCAGTTTTCTTAAGATGTTCAAGTCTCATAAATTTTGCTCTCAGGCCTTCCTTCTTGACATTCTTAGAGCTATCAATGGCTGTACCAATAGAACAACCTGCACTCAAATTACTAAAAATTCCTGTGCTTCCTTTTCTCGGTTCATATTGACCCCAGTGGCTGCCCAGCCCTGTAGAAAATACACTATAATTATTAGGTAACCAGGTAAGCAAACGGGCGTTCTACTGAAAATCTAGGTCACAGTAACAAAATGACAGTAAATCGATAATGGTGCTCAAAGGGGAAGAAGAGTTGGTTACCAAACAACCCTACAAAAACCCGCATAAGCAGATAACAATTACAAAGAATTACCCTCCCCGAGCACACTCAATACAAAATAATATATTTAAATGTCCATTAATGTATTGATCTTGTCTACAGATCCAGTCTCTCTCAATCGGTACAGCAATCCTATTCGTACGCCCACAAATAGTCATTGTAATAAGTCCATCCAATTAATTCATATCTCTGGCAGTCAACACATGTTTTGTCATGCTGTATCAAGCATAATTGACTTCTTCAGGGCTGCAAACCCAAATGAAACAATATATAAATCATGTATACAATTCATATACATCCTAAGAACATTTGTTAATACCTAATCATTCTACACGTTGATAACATATATGTATTCAAAAGATTATATATCACCCCGTGATAGAAAGTATAAAATCCTTATATCCAATCCCAAAAATCAAAACACCGAGCGTGTTAACACAATTATATTGAAACCAAAAAGTAAAAAAGTAGTAAAGTAGTAAAGCCCAAGAGCAAAAGCAATGTTAATTTGTATTGACCGAGATCAAAAATATTTGTTAATCAAATGTTATATATAAGAACGTATAGTCACCTGTAATGTAGTTGCCTAGTTCACAACCAGTACCTCAATCCGTCTTGTTAAACAACGAACACCCATAAGTTCAAAATCAAGCATCAAATTCAACCCTCCTGTAAAATACGAGTATTAATCAGAACCCCGATCCCCATCTCAAATTATCACAAATTCTAAAGCACATAAGCCAGTTCAGATATATTTTGAATTAATAAGAATTCAATCAATGTATGCTACTTACAGTTATCCATTACCCCTATATTATCAGCAAGATGGAAAGTTTCAAATTCCTAGAAAAGCACCGAACATAGTCAAATATAATAAAAAGCTAAATGATGTGTACCAAGATTCACGTAACTTGTTTAAAATCTAAGAACAAATATTATATACATCATTACATGCCAAAGTATATCAATCGCAATACCCTTAAATCATTTCAATGAAACTCCCCGAAGTAAACAGTAAAGTCATCAAGGAACGCGTCCATGTATTAGATAGTTTGAGTTTCTATAAATAACAAAAGGGAGAAAAGCCCATATGATATAGAACTAAGACATACGTTATGAGTAAACAATGTTACACGTAAAATTATTATACGCACAAACTGAAGAGCTAATAACTCCTACTCTACTACTATTCAGACTATCATAAAGGTTTCTCACCCCATATTCGTCCGAATTCAAATCCACGAGAACGTATTCTAGTGCATATTTTCCAGGGTTAAGAATCTGAAATGGAAACCATAATCAAAAATTCAGGCTCTCCCTCTTGTAAAAAGAACATATTCATCATATTCATAGTAACAACCTGCAAGTGACCCTCACTGACTCACAGAGTATAAAATACATGTCCAATCCAAAGGAAAAAAACGCGTTCTACTCGGGCGCCATTTTGTCTATGTCTTATATAGAGGACACCAACAAGCGCCATCTTGGAGTGTACAAAACATCCATCGTAACTATCATTTCTAAAAGTTACATGGTAAACAACTGAAAAATAAAAAATTATACATTTCGATTATTTGTATGACATTAATAGATAATAAGAATAATTTCAATATTAGCTACCACCTCATCTCGTTAAGTATGCCTCGTGTAGTATCATGTTAGATGCGCCTATCGTTACATAGTAAGAAAACTACGGCGCCATCTTGAAGTATGTAATTATGCGTGCATCCTTCATTATTAGTAATGTAAGATAAATATATTCTAACAAAGAACCTCTTAGTGTCACACTACTAATGTGTATCCTATTATCGATTCAAAAGAACATGCCTGTTTAAGAACGTAAACTTAAAAATGAATGGAAGAAAATACTCTAACGTATTCTAATATCAGACTGGGGTGTTCTATGTTTTTTAGGAGGAAACAAATCTGGATCTTTTTGTGGTTTTAAAAATGTTAAAACTGTAATGCTTGTTACTCTCCCCCAATGATACTCAGGAGACCTGCAGGCGTTGTCCTCAAGTATTTATTCATACAAGATTCCCTGTAACGAGAGAGCGCCGGGCAAACCGCTCCGAACGCTCTAATGCTTTCGCGCCGTATCTCGCGCATGCGCGGTAGCGTCCAATATGGCCGCCACACACCCATGCGTGAATACGTAGAGCGCGTCAACTAGACCGCGACACTACATATCTCCCCCTTTTTATAACACAAAATAAATTTATACACATACTGTATTCAAGTTCACTCCAGTTCAAAGTCTTTAAACTTTGATGGTCTCACCACCACTCTGCCTGCTCGGGTGCGTCTTTCCGGGGTTGTACGTTCTTCCTTCCTACTGCCTTCCTCTGGGCTCCCCCTTCTTTCTTCTTGAGTGCTAGTTCTTTCTCTTCCTCCTTTCTCACTCTCTTCCTGTGGTGGTTTCTCCATAGTTGGCTCCTTCCTCTCGCTATTCCAATTACTCGAGGCAGTATCTCCGTCCTCCCCTTGTGGAGCGTCTACCACATCTCTCATGTCCTCCAGTTGTGTTGTTCCTTCATTGTCCTCACTAGGCCACTGTAGAATTTTGTTGCATTTTGCCATATGGTCTTGGGACCATACCTTTCCGTCGCTGAGCAATGCTGCTCTGTCGTACACTTCCTCTACTTGTAGGGGTGGCGAGTATTTGCTATCTCCCTTCCTTTTTAGTACTGCTAACTTTACTCTGACCCACTCTCCTCTTTCTAGGGCGGTCTCTTTCACATTTTTCCTGCGGTTGTAGTGTTCTGTGTAGATCCTCTGCGCTTTCTCCAGATTGTGTTGCACCATTGCTGGCGACCACTTGCTCGTGACTGTCTTTTCTTTCCATGCTACATTGTCCTTGGTGAAGGGTTGTCTTCCTCGCAGAATTTGGAAAGGGCTGTACCCCGTGCCAGTGGGGGTTATGCGATAGGCCCATATCATGCTTTGTAGTTCTTTTTCCCAGTCTTTGCCTATAGAGATTGCTGCTTATATGGAGCCCATTATCACCCTGTTGAACCTTTCTACTTGGCCATTGTACGCTGGGTGGTATACAGATGTGTGTTTGAGCTTGATGCCGTTTCTCTCCGCAAACTTAATCTATTTGTCCGAGGTAAACTGGGTCCGTTGTCACTAATGATGGCTCTGGGAATGCCTTCTCTGGGGAAAACCGATGTGAGGAATCGAAGTATGGTGTCCGTGTCCATTTCTTCTTGAACGTGTATCTCCGGCCACTTTGAATATTTGTCCACGATAACGCACACGTACTTCGGAATCCCTTGGTTGTCTAGTACAGGTCCCATGATGTCTACGGCCACTTCTTCCCATGAATTGTTGGGGTTCGTGAACTTCCCTAGCGCTGGTCTCATTGGCTTCAAGATTTTGTCGGCTCTTTGGCATTGTTCACAATCTCTTACATGTCTCTCCACTGGCAGGTCTATTCCTGGCCACCAATATGTTTGCTTGGTTCTCGCTTTAGTCTTCACAATCCCTAGGTGGCCCTTGTGTAATAGTGTTAGTAGGTGAGGTGTCAATTTCGCTGGTGGGACCACTCTGTCCCCTCTGTAGACGAACATTCCGTCATCTCCCACCGACAGCTGTTCCCTGACTTCATAAAATTGTCGGAGCTGTTTCGTCTGTTGTTTCTTGTCGGGCCACCCCTGATCTATGTATCTCTTGATGTCTTCTAAGTCTTTATCTGCTTCACATGCTTCTTTCCATTCTTGTTTACTTATTACCCGTTCTGGATCTTCTGTCAAGGCCACCATTTCGTCATCTTCTCCCGTGCTGTTGGTGACACTTTCCATGGCCGAAGCCCTGCTGAGATAGTCTGCTATCTTGTTCCGTGATCCCGGTATATACTCCACATCGTAACGATATTCCAGAAGTTTTAGAGTCATTTTTGCTATGCGGGGTGTTGCGCTGGCGTGCCCACTTGACGTTAACACCTTAACTAATGGTTTGTGGTCCGTTTTGAGCAGAAACCTCGTTCCCCACAGGAACTGGCGATACTTTCCCACGGCCCATACTACCGCCAACATTTCCTTCTCGATCACACTGAACTTTTGTTCTGAACTCGTTAGGGACCGGGATGCAAAACTGAGCGTCTCCTTCGTGCCCTCTGTATTCTCTTGCATGAGAACCGCTCCTAGTCCTTTTTCACTGGCATCTGTCATCAGTATCGATTTTCCTAGGGGATCAAACCCTTGTAGAGGGATAGCTTGGCCGATTTCTCTTTTTACGGTGTCGAACTCTCCTTGTGTGTCTTCCGTCCATTTGAATGCTGTTTTCTCCCTCGTGAGTTGCCTCAGGTGGTACGTTTTTGTGGCAAAGTGTTGGACAAACTTACTGTAATATTCTGCCATCCCGAGAAAGGATCTCACTTCTTCCTTGGTGGAGGGTGGAGGAGCCTCGCAGATGGCTTTTACATTGGCTCTTTTTGGTGTTATTCCCTGTGCTCCGATCTCGTGCCCGAGGTAGGTGACTGACGACATACCAAAACGGCACTTCTCCCACTCGGCTGTTAGTCCGTTCTTCTCCAAGGTCTTTAGCACCCTGTCCAGCTTCTCGTCGTGGTCTTTCCGTTCCTTCCCCATCACTAGGATATCATCTTGGAAGTATTGTACCCCTTCCATGTCTCGGTCTAAACGGGCCATTAGTTTCTGAAAGACCGCTGCTGCTGAAGCCAGGCCAAAGGGCATGCGGCAGAACTGATAGCATCCGAATGGTGTTATGAATTATGTCAGTTTCCTACTCGTGTGGTGTAGGACCACTTGGTGATACGCTGACTTGAGATCGATGGTGGAGAACCACTTCACTCCTTTAGTCTGTGCCAGCATCTCCTCTATACGCGGTAGTGGGAACTTCTCCACTATGATGCACTTATTTAGTTCTCGGAGGTCCACACACAGGCGCACCTTGCCCGCTGGTTTCATTGCCACCACCAATGGTGCCAGCCATTCTGCGCTGTTGATGGGTTCTATGATTCCTTCTTCCTCGAGTCTGTGTAGTTCTTGTTGCACCGCTTCCCTCACCGCAAGCGGTGTGTTTCTCACCTTGTGTGCTACTGGCTGGGCATTCTCTTTGAGCTCAATTTTGTGCATGAATTTTTCCAGCTTCCCTATCTTCTCTCCAAAAATTTTCGGGTATTCACTTCTCATTCCTTCTGCTTTAGGCCATCTTCCCTCTGATGTCATTAATACTTGTGTGTCACCTCCCGGATTCAGTTGCATTCCTAATTCTCCTTGGTCCCTCCATCCTGGAACCGAGGGACCTTTCTCAGCGACGTACAATTTACATTGAGCGCTGCGTTCTTTGAATTGGAAGGGTAGGCTCCGGAACCCCACCATCGGAATGGGTTCGCCCGTGTATGTAACAGGTCGTATATCGGAAGGTTTCAGTTGCAGGCCTAGGACGGGCTCAAATTCCTCTTCCCACACGGACCTTTGGACAATAGTGTATGGGGACCCAGAGTCCGCCACTATGGTGATTCCTACTCCTCCTATTAATATGTCACACTGGGGTTTGCGTGAACGTCTACAGTCAATACCTAACACTTGGCCTGCCACGCAGAGTACGTTGTCTTCTTCCTTCGGTTCTTCTTCTTCCTCGTCTTGGTCCTGCGCCACATATTTCACTGTGCGCTGCTTCCACTTCCTTCGGCAAACCTTCTCGTAGTGACCTATCAGGCCGCAAAATGCGCACTTTGCTCTGAAAGCGGGACATCGTTTATCCTGGGCCGTGTGGTTTTGACTGCCGCACCTGTAGCACTTTGACGTGCCTTCCTTGTCCAGTTTCCCTGTTTGTCCTTGTTTCCCTTTCCATTTGTTCATTCCTTTGTGCTCTCCCTGCGCCATTTTGACTTTTCCTCATTTGTCGGCGTCTTCTACTTTATTGATCGTAGGTCTCTGGATTTGTTCTCTCTTCGCCGCTTCTGCGCATCGCTTTGACAGTTCGGCTCTTTTTACCATAGCTATCACGTCTTTCAGTGTGGCATCTCCGTTCGCCCACAATTTGTCTTGCACAGTCTTGTTCGTGGTATGCATTACTATTTGGTCTTTTATAAATTCATCGTGCAGTACTCCGAATTTACATGTTATTGCTAGTTTCCGTAATGCTGCGACATAGTCGTCTATTGTTTCCCCTGTTTCCTGTTTTCTTTGTTGGAAGTTGTAGCGATCAATGGACGTGCACACTGCGGGGCGATAGTGGGTATCCAAGTCTTCAATAGCGTGTTTAAACACATTGTCATCTGCTGGTGGTCGGGTGGCAGGTACTAAGGTCTGAAATACTCTTATGCCTTCTGGTCCTAGATTGTGTAAGAGTATCCTTTTCCTCCTACTACTGGAAAACTCTTCTCCGTTCTCGTCTTCCAGTACCTCTAGGTAATTTTTGAAGTATTCCCTCCAGTCTTCCCATTTCATTTGAGGTTCCCCAGGCCTCGGCAGGAACGGGATTGGTGTCGTGAGTGACGATGCCTGTGCGCACATTTCGGCACGTCCCCTGTGTTCTTCCGCCTGGTTCCTCAGACTGCCTTGTGCTACCGCCCCCTCGTCTCCTTCTCGGGTCGCCCGGGCTGCTTCCGTGCCCTCTGCGCTATTCCTTCTGGGTTCCGCCAGGGCCTCAATTGTGTCGTGCCTCGACTCTGGGAATTCCTAGTGTGCTGGTTCCACCTCCCCGGCTTACTATGTTGCGTGTTTGTGCGAGTGTCCTGCACTTTTCTTTATTTTTCCCAGTGTTTCCCTCTGGCTTCAGTCTGTCGCTGCGGCGCTCTCTCGTTGGTGTCCTAGTGTCCCCCCTACGGTCTTCTGGGTGCACTTACTGGTGTGGGTTGGCTTGCCTTGTCGCCTTCTCCGGTCCTCCTGTCTGTCTATTGGTTTGTTCTCTTCTTCGATGGGTGTATCCTCCTGGTTTTGGGGCATCCCACCCTCGTCGCCACTGTAATGCTTGTTACTCTCCCCCAATGATACTCAGGATACCTGCAGGCATTGTCCTCAAGTATTTATTCATACAAGATTCCCTGTAACGAGAGAGCGCCGGGCAAACCGCTCCGAACGCTCTAATGCTTTTGCGCCGTATCTCGCGCATGCGCGGTAGCGTGCAATATGGCCGCCACACGCCCATGCGTGAATACGTAGAGCACGTCAACTAGACCGCGACACTACAAAAACAATTTCATAGTTGAGTTATTGTTTAAAGATAAAAGCCCTTATGAACAGAAAAAGTTGTTAACGTATATTAAAGTCAGAGAGTAACAAGCATTGGCATAGCCAATAGGTCTCGCCTTTGGGACATTATAAGTGTTTAGCCATGCTACAGTTGATGTTGCACCAAGGATCTTGTGCTGCATAATTAAATACTTATAAGGTCCCAAAGGCGAGACCTATTGGCTATGACAATGCTTGTTTTCGTTTGCAACGTCAGTGCTGCTCCTAATACAGCACCCAAATACCCTTTTGTGTGTATTTGTAGGCACCCGCGTACTAGTGTAACACAAAAGATGTTTCAATATGCAAAATTACAAAAGATATTCTTTGAAAATGTTTGTTTGTATTGTTCTTCAGCCATACTTAAAAAATGCTCGTTCCCATTGTTCTGCAGCCAGAAATAAATGTATCCCTTCAGCCGACAGTTCAGTACCAAAGCGATATGTAAAATTGCAGCCTCATATACTCCTATAAAATAAAACTGCCGCTTTAAAAACGCTTCATATGAGCATCACTTCCGCATATTCCTGATGAACTTCAAGGAAATCACTGGGGAAACCGAGAAGCTGAAGGTGGTCTTGAAGGATATGACATCAAGCGCAGCGCCAACGCAACCTGATATGGGCGATAGACCGGCCTGATTGTGAGGAGAGCGGAACTGACAAGCATGTAGAGCCAACCACGTGCTAAACGTAAAGACTAGCGTCTGCTGGCAACCAACCACCAGAGCCATCGGACATTCCAATTTGAAATCGACCACCCTTTTGGGCGGTGCCTGGTTTAGAGAGTGACTCTCCGATCAAAGCTGTGTTTATCAGCTTATCATACAAAGAAAAAAGACAAACGATGTGTGAACCGTGAGCCAGAATCTATCGCTCTTATAGAGCGTCCCAATACACCGTGTTGAGTGCTTTCTCTTTCCAGTAAAGACTGACTGATATTTGCTTGTCAAAGGAGATCAAGCAAAACCCCTGACAAGTCCAATCATTGTTGGCATTTTTTTTCAATGTAAACAAAAATGAAACAATTCAGTTGGAATTTAAATCTGTTTTACCTTTTTTTAAGCGTTGGTTGACCAGACTGAATTTTGGTTTTCTCGTTCATACTGAACATAAAGATTGATCCCCACCCACTTTTTTTCTGCGCAGTTAGACACACTGAAGTATTGGTATGGCTATATATGTGCTGTGATCCTAGCAGCCTGTCTAGGTATGTCGGAGTTTCAGTCCATAACAGAAAGGGACACAAATACCCAACCAATGACAACCCCACTCATTCTTTAAAAAAGAACTCAGCACGATTGTGATATTTTCAAAACTGGTTTATTTTGATGACACCCAAAGGAGGGCTTTGGTTTTCTATTTTAAATACGCGGGAGGAAGAACTTGTGTTTCATTCCGTAATATTGCAGTAACTAACTGAACTGAACACGTTCTAAAATGTCCGAGCGGTAAGCATACGTGAAATCGAGAATTGTTCAAACATCTACTGGGTGGTGGACCTTCAATATAGCAGCCATCTTGGGATGGTATATATTCGCAATTAAATCAGGATCAAAACTGCTTCACAAAGAGACCATTGTTCTTACCGATGTTCCTTCAGTCGATACTGCTAACTTTAATCCGAAACAACGTTACACAAGCGGCCAGCTCTAAGAGTAGTTACTGGTTACTTGTCTTTTCCGCTTGCGACTACTCCAATCTAAGATGGCCCCCGTATTCTCGCCGTTCCATCCGTCAATGCGTCACGCATTTATATTGGCATCATAACCAGCATATCGGACAGTAGCTTTTCTTGTTGCGCCGCCTCTTTTCCCACGCCTGCCCCAATGAGTGAAGGAGACAGGGGACTGGACTTCACTTCCCCGCCCCCTGGTGTCTCGCGGTTGAATTTCGTCGAGGAGGAGCATGAATAAGAATCTGTGAGGTAGTGAGAAGAGGCGGAGGCTTGGCCGGGGAGAGTGCGGCTGAGGCAGCGGTGGGGAGTAAAGCCTGGACCCCTCCCTCTGACCATCAATGAATTAGAGGGTCCTTGCGAGCTGAGCGGGCCCCCGGTCTTTCGGGCACTGCTTTGTGTGTTCTCTGGTCTGTAAAGGAGGAGGAGCGGCCGCTCCATGAGCTGCACGGCGCTGCTGGCGAGGGGGGCCGGGCCGCTGAGGTGAAGAGAAGCGGTGGTATACGAGTGAGGCTGGCTGTCCCACTGAGAGACTTTCCCATCACGGGCACTCCAACCCGTATTCTCCTTTCCTCTACCCTCCCATCTCACGTACCTGTCCCACCCAATACTCCTTTTCCAGAGGCACATTAACATCACAATTAGTGTGGTGCTTTTAGTCCAGAGATTGCCTCATACGCTCTCTTCCCAACCTCTCCATAAGAAACCAAAACGGCTGCAACCCTCTTGTATGTTCCATTTCAAATACCTCCCCTCTCGAGACAGCCACATATAAGACTGATTCCTCTCAGAGATACCTGCACTTGAAGCCTCCACCCCATCAGACCACAAAGCCCAATTTGCAGGACTGCACTTCCTATTCCAAGCACAGGACCTCCCCCCCCTTGCCCTTGTAGCTACTGTGTAGTCACCGCCAACCCCCTCCATCCGTGACTGTGTTGGAACTCTCTACCAGGCTCCCCTTCCCCGGCGCCCCCCAACCCCTTGAATTCATGTGTGTTCTGTCATGAGTCCGGCCGGCTGCTCCCATGTGAACAGCTTTAAGGTGGAGAACTGGAAGCAGAACTTGCGAGTCATCTACCAGTGCTTCGTGTGGAGCGGCACCCCCGAGACCAGGAAACGCAAGGTGGGTTTTCATTGCACCCTGGCTAACTTCTCCCGGCCCCCCGCACCCAGGCCTCGGTCTGGCCTCCTGCATTGCTTCACTTCCCCGGGCAGAAGAAGAAAGGGATTGCAGGAGAGGGAGGAGAGTTGAACATCCCAGGGGGTGGGGAGAAGGGGCCGGGCCGGAGAGAAGAGGAGGGAGATGCTCTGTGCTGGGGAGGGAAATCCTCAATACGTTGAGCAAGAAAGAGGATTTGGGGGCTGCGGATACCCATGCCTATGTATACATAGCATGTTTACATCCCAACGGGTGGTAGATGGTACATAGCAAGGCTATTAGTAGTAAGACCCCTCCCTCAAAACGAGGTAGATAATACTGTATTTTCGAAGAAGACCAACAATATTATCATAGAGGGCATTAAATGCAGTGTGGTTGATTGAGGCGCCGAATATGGAGAAGATTGACATATGCTTGGGCCCTTTCACATCTGGGGGTCTTGCTGTACTTGAACAGGGACCACAGCACCCATGGTAGTGGAGTAAATGCTTGCGAAGTGCTACGCACAGCATGCAGGGGTCATGATGCATGGTGGTTAGCATATGTAGGAAATATGTCGATGTGATATAGGGATTGTTGAGACAAACGGGCAGATTGGACGGCACACGACATAAGGTAATTGGCACAGGCAGGCGTCCTCAGATGTGACAGACGCAATTGGGTTCGGTGGGCAGCCATTGGAGTATGAGACGTGTACCTACGACAAGCTGAAACGATGATGCGGGTGGCACGTACATTAAATGTGCCAAACGCTGGGGACCATACGTGACTAGTGTATACACGGTCCGGAGTGTGTGGGCGGCCTTGGACATCAACAAGACAGGCTCATCGATACGATATGTGCAGATTATGGGTGCTTAAATTAGCAGGTCCTTGACGTTGTTTTTGTTGCCGAGAGATGGGTCCGCATTTAATGCTTCACGTAGACTGTTGCATTTTACTCCCACACCATTTGTGTGATTGTATTGTGGACCCCGAGATACTCCTCGTTTTGTGTATCTCCAAATTAGGCAGACAGGAGTCAGTTTATTTCATACAAGCACCTTCATTTTCACTCCCTCCACCGCCGTGTTTCTTTGGCAGGTGTCTACTACGTTAGATGCTCAGTTTACCTCTTGATTTTAGGTTTAGTCAGTCGAGATGTGGAGTGAGATTGGTGCAAGCACACGGTTGCATTTTTCTCCGTGGTTGATGGAAGCGTGTGCTTTTTGTTTTGCTTCGCAGTGGGCTGGCTGGCTCGCCAGACGAGGTTTGCAGGCCAGCAGTGCGTCGTGTTTATTGATCGCCCCACCCCCTGTGTTCAGTGAAGGGGGCTCTGCAGACCAGGTCTGCAGCTTGCTACCTGAATTTTTGGTTATTGTGCTTGGGGAGGGAGTGGGGGCGCACATATATCCCCGGGGTGTGGCGTTTCTCGCCCGTGCCCTTTTATTATGTGTATTTGCTGTTATGATTGCAGCGAAATCGAGGAGCAGCATTTACCCTGTTCTAACGTTTTGTATAAACGAGGATGCGGGCATCTGGGAGCCAGTGTTTTCTCTCCCAGACCGACAGTTCAGGTGCACGCTGGAGTGCTGGCCATAAATGCCGCAGTGTCCGAGCAGTGGGACGCCAGACAGGGAGTGTGCAGGTTAAACACAGGCCTTCTGTCCCGGGGGAGGCAGTGATTGTACTCGGGCGGCGTGGGCTGCCTGATGAGATCCCCGGAATTAGGAAATGACCAACAAAGCCCCGAAAGTAGCAGGCGGGGGAGAGTCCACGTGGGAGGCGGGCCCAGGCAGCGATGATACCTCTGATGGGGGGGAGAATTTCAGGGTACCGGGATGCTCAATCCACTCTGTCATCAGCCCCTGAATTATTAAGACGCAGGCTCAACTGGGACGGTTGGCGAAATGTCCCTTTGAGCCATGTCTGGGATACATTATTCAGGATCGGGGGAGGGGTGCAGAAATATGGCAAGAGCTTCTTGTTCGATGTGGCCTTTTGTCCCATAAACTCGGCTTTCATTATGCATAGTAATGGTGGATTGCCACTACCCTTCGGTGATCTGTAAAGCGAGGTGTGCTGTCTGTATTGATTTTCATTTTATCATACATTCTAACGTTATTCTATTTACTCCCTGGAAACGTCTGGAACTGTTGCGTCTCCTTGGATCCCACTGCGGAAGACTAACATTAAGGGAATCTTTGTTAATGGACGGGAGCGAGGGAGTGAATGTTCCTAAAACATTCTTTCGCACGGAAGCTGTCTTGGCCTTATCGGTGGTGTCGGAAATGTCGAGTCTGTATTGCATCTGCATCTTCATAATTGATTTTTAAGGTGCTGTTCTGTGTGGAAAAGAGGCTGTTAGTAGTGCATAGTACAGCAGCGTGTTGTGTATGCGGAATCTATACTGGGATTTGATGTAACAGGTTTGGTTGAAGGCATTTAGTTTTAAATCATAGGCTACTTTCAGATATGACAGATGTTGATAAGCATATTGCACTCTGGTTATTATTTCATATCTATTCACATCAATACAAATATAGTACATTTGTAAGTCATTGCTAATGGCAATGTGTGTTGGCTTCCTAGCTGTATGCCAACATCCCATATTAGCCCCACCCACCCAGTTTATCCTTTAAATTCCTGGCAGTCAGTGGCTAAAGGTGCTTATTAGCTGGCGGCAGGTGATGCATTTAAAGAAGACGCAGAGGTAAATAAGATGATTTAGTTTCTCTGAACTAAGTAAAGCCTTCGTCTGTGGTCCAACTTTAGTGCCTCTGTAGCGTCTTAAGGTGGGAACAATAGCATTGTCTTAGAGTCTTGGAAAGGCCGAAAGGTTCATGAAGTTTGAGCCCTACCCGCAAAGAGGGCTTCTATTGTAGTCAACGATGCTGTGGCACATCACTGTAAGCATTGCTCGCTTATGGCTCTTTCATGCTAGTGGTTGCTTCAGTGTATTGGCACAGAAGCAGGGCTTTAAGTGGGATGAAAAAACTGGGGGGACTCTCAAGGGGCGTGGCCAATGTAATTAAGGGCGTGGCTTAAAACACATACCTAAAAAATGTGTGCTTAGCATAGAGTGCCGCCCGACTGGTATTTTGCTGTTTCTGTCATTGCATCCAGATATATGATACAACAAGTAACATCATACCTACAGTCAGGACTATTGGCTTTGTCAATGATTGTTAGTTGCATAAGATAAATAAGCAGCAACTGTGGCTTGTATATAATACTGAAAAAGCTTCCACACAAAGCCCTGGTGACACCGCAACAATATTGCAGCTCCTGAGTTCCGAAAAGAGAAGAGAAATCCAGAGAGAAAATTACTCTTTAAAGGATTTCCCTTCCCCTATAACGCTCGAAAAAAAGACGGACCTCCTGTGCCAGGGCACAAAATAGAGCCCGATAGAGACCCGTTTCGAGGTCTCCTTAAAAAAACTGCCGTTGCTCAGACCCGGTGAGACCCGGCCCACTTAAAGCCCTGCACAGAAGTAATTTATTCCTGTCAGATGGACCTGCAGTAACTATTCCTTTATAGTGATTTTTGTGAGGCAAGCGAGGACCTTGGCTCTAGTGATCAGATTATCCACATGCAAATTCTCTAAACATTTTGCAAAGGGCTACTACTACGCCTGTTCTCTTCTGTGATGTATCACAGCCCGGCAATATGGGCAGGTGGCCTTTGAGACTCTTCAAAGGCCTCTGTGCTGCACCAGAAGGGAGGAAATAAAACAGTTCAATATGGGTGCCATTTGGAGGTGGGGCTCTGACATACCAGACATGGTCCAGAGCTTTGGGGGTCAGAGCAGATGGCAACCTAGAGGTGGGGCCTCAAATTCAGGTCAACGTACAGATGGGGTCGAATCGAATACTTATAGGGTCAATAGCATCAGATAATAGAAGTCAGAAGTCCCAACCACCTCTAATATTGCGCATCTAATGAGGAGGTACAGGCTGTCAATTGTGGTGATGGGGTGCCTCTACGGATCCCCCAAAGAGATGCTGTAAAGAAAGACAATGTGGCGCAGAACGCTCCTTCGCCCATTGTGGATCTCATTTGGTTATTTGAGAATGAATCCTCTCCGATAAACAAAGGATTCATTCTCAAACTTTTTCCCGAAATAGAGGCACTGAAGTTGATAGAAAGCAGGGATACCCTAAATGTGAATATTATTCAGCATGAGAATTTTTCCAACTTCAGAGTTACCTTTCGCTCCTTGTTAGTAGCCAATTTGGCTCTACAGAACTGTGAGCATTTTTTTAAAACAAGCATTGGCATAGCCAATAGGTCTCGCCTTTGGGACCTTATAAGTTTTTGGCCATGCAACAGTTGCATAACTCAATACTTATAAGGTCCCAAAAGCGAGACCTATTGGCTATGCCGTGCGGCCACGAAAGCAAAAGTGATCGCGCTCACGAGCAAACATCAAAGCGGCCGTGCGGCCATAAAAGTAATCGTGGTAAAGGGCGGCGCGCAGGCCTGCGCACATGCACTGTAGCTCTAGGCTGGCCTGGTAGCACTTTTTGGACCCCTCTCAATAAGTCTCGCCAGACCAGCGCATGCGCTGGGTCAGGCGAGACCTAACAAGGGCTCGATATAATGCCTGTATCAGACTTTGAGGAATATTCTACCATATGTCCTACAATTCAGCGTCCAGAAGCTCTGAGGGCTGGTAATTCTGTGGTGTTAGACCCTATGGGCCCCGACTTTGAGTACCCTTTGGGTAACGCCAAAAATATTATGGTCTCATTAAACAAATGGGGTCGTTTAATAAATCTGGTGCCTGATCCCGTAGTCGCCAGTCAGGCCCTTGACATTGAAGATGATCTGGCTCAGTGGAGATGGGTAGCAAAAGCCTTAAATACCAACTGTCTTGAGGTAGAAAGAAACGCTCCTCTGCGGGGGGGGGAGGGGGGGAGGGGGGGGGGGGTGATACTTCTCTTTTGGAATATGGCTGGCTTGGGTGATAAAGAGGAATTTCTTAAATCCCCTGAATATATGCTTGCAAGAAACCTGGTTGCGCAGAGATTTTGATTGCAATGCCTTTTTTATTTTCTCCTGTCACGCTAAGCACTCCAAAAGGGGACATGCTAGCGGGGCGGGGGTCCATTCTGCTTAAGAATTCGATTAATTGGAATCAGAAAGTCTTTTACCATCCATCAAATCTTCGTATTTGCCCGAAGCTGGCGTGTTTGGGAGAACCCGGAAGGCCTACCTTCTTCCTAGTGGCAAATCTTTTTATATATTAATGAGATAGCTACCATGGAAGAATGCCACTTTGTGGTACTAGTGGGAGATCTAAATGCGAAAATCTCTAATTCTGCGCTGGAGATTTATGCTAACCCAGATAAAGAGGAAATCTGGCATATTCCTCTCTAGCGGATAAAATAAATACGGATAAACGGGGATTCCTCCTGCTTGAAAGCATTAGAAGTGCATATTTGGTCATTTTAAATGGGAGGGTGCCTGTCGCTAAAATAGCACAATTTACTTTTCAATCCCATCATACACAAAGCCTACTGGACTATGTGGTTGTTTCCTACCAAATGTTTGGTGCCTGTGAAAACTTAGAGGTTTCTCCGTCAGTATGGAGCGATCACAGCGTAATAAGCTTGACATTGGCCTTTAATCTACCTGCACTGAATCAAGGTAACTTGGGCCAGGGCTCGGTGGTATTTAACAAAGCAAATGGACGTTCATTTTGGACTCAAAAAATACCTCCAAGGTAGGTGTGATAGTGAAGAGAACTTTTGTAGAGCAGCAGGGCCATGTTTATGCTAATATTATACAGTTCTTTGAGGCCCAAATGAGGGAGATAAAAAATGTAAGCTCTGAATCCACTGGTCCCCGTAGGGCAATCCTGGGCACCCCTTCGCTGAAGGCACTAAATCAAGAAATTAAGCATTTAGTCCGTAAACAACGTCTACAATTTTCTACGGGTAAACGGGAAATTAATCGCCTTAAGCGAGTAAGAAGTCGTTATAAACAAAGAGAAACGAGATGGATGCTAAAAAGATTGGATTGAGGGAAGCCACGAGAGCCAAAAATTCAAAAAAGTATTGGCACTTGATTGCAGAATATTGCGACTCAAGACAGAGGGCTCTCCCCATTCCGATCCCAGAAAAAGAGTGGGTGGACTATATTTCACTATTATATAAATTCAACAATTCAGTGCTTTTTCAGATGCCTGTAACAGAGGAGTTTTCCTTTATCGAATATGATCCCCTGTCAAGGGATGAAATAGTAGGTCACATAAAGAATGCCAGACATCGGGCGCACAAGGACCGGATGGTATCCCGATTGTTACTCTAAAAGGAATCGGCCACATGGGTAGCCTTTTTGGTGCCATTGTTTAATTTTTGTATTCGAACGATTAGTATTCCCTCCTCTTGGAAGGGAAGTATTATAGTTGCTTTGTTTACAAAGGGCCCAAAAAATCTACCTACTAGTTTCAGACCAATTGCATTGCCTGACGCATCGGGAAATGTATTCGCAAAAAGTATACTTCATCATCTGTAGCAATGGGCCCATGACCAGAATATCGTACCGCCAGAACAGGCAGGCTTCAGAAAGAACCATGAAACACTGGACAACATTGTGACTGTCCAAACCATTGTAGAGAAATGTCTTCTCACAAAGCATGTCAGTTTATATGGCATTCATTGACTTCTCCACGGCGTTTGATGATAAAGTGGATCGTCCGACGCTGTGGCGAAAGCTCTCCCATCTTGGTATGCTACTCCACCTCCTGGTCCTTATAATAGAATTGCATACATACACCTGGTGTCAAGTGATGATGGGAGGCTCACAAAGGTTATCCTGTAGGATTAAGACCTATAACGGGCTTAAGCAGGGTTGCCTGTTGGCCCCTCTTTTGTTTTCCCTTTACAAATGTGACCTCCCTGGCAAGTTAAACTCAGTGAGAGGGGACGCCTCTAGAATTGGTACAAAGTCCATTGGTTCCCTATTGTATGCAGATGACGTTGTAATTCTTGACTTAACACCTGTTGGCTTGCAACGTCGTCTGGATGCCCTGACCAAATATGCGGAGGACCATTTTCTGAAAATCAAAATTGCTAAAAGTAAAATTTAGTCTTCCGAGAGAAAGGTCCCACAATAAAGAAAGGGTATAAGTGGTTGTTAGAGCATGAAGAACTTGACCCCGTTGATTCGTATCTGGGGAAGGTTTTTTAAAAAAAAACGGCGGGACTCCGAGTATATTAAACGGTATGTTGGTAAGGCTGCCACCCAGGCTGGAGCTTTGAACAGTTTTTACAAAACCTGTGGGAGATGCCATTTTAATCATGCTCTGTTAGTACTTAAGGTTAAAATTCCCCCTTCATTACCATATGCTGCAGAAGTACTGGATAGGAATTATTGGCTCGCTTTTGATAAGGCTGAAGGCCGTTTTTTCCGCCAAATTTGTAATTTAAACTCTTTGGCTGCCCACATGTTTTACGCTTGGAATTCCATCTAGTCTCTTCATATACTTCATCCTTGGCAGCGGTCCCGAGGTGGGGGAACTCCCTCTTTTGGGGGGGATGAGGGCACCCTTGGGGCCGCTTTGAGAATGGACATTTTTGTTAAACTAAAAGATAAATCAGCTGTCTTCAGATCATTTGCTTATGCAAATGATTCATTCGGTGCTCAGTTTAAATTGTGATTCACCCATGCCAAAGCCTGTACTGAAGTTTTTCTTAAAGAAGTCCGTAAGCTTGATTAGTACGGTAAGAGACACAGCCTTAAGTGAATCCAAAGCCCGCAATGAGGTGGTCTGTGGGAGTGCTGTGGAAAGTAGACCTCGGCCCTATCTTTCATGAAATCTCCCACATGGGATTAGAAGGCTGATACTACTTTTGAGAACCAACCTGTTGCCCCTGAGAGAAGTGACTGGCATTTGGGAAAACATTCCTAGAGGGGAGAGAATCTGTGAATAGTTTTTTTTTTGTTGTTGTTTTTTTACAAATTCAGGATCCTAATTACGTGCTTTTTGTGTGTCCGGAACTTTAAAGGGCTAGGCGCTTGTTTTTAAGACCTTCATTCATCAAATTTAATATTCATTCCGCTCAGGAGGCTCAATCTTTTGTCTTGTCCCCACCAAATTAAATGGTTTGCCATAGGATATTTCATTTTTTTAAACATTTCTGGCCGTTTATTAGTAAATTCTTAAAGAGTTTAGTTTGTATGTTGTAATGGTTATCAGTTGGACAATGTAGAATTTTGCACCCTTCACAAAGCATGTCTTTCCCTCTTTCCTCCGTTTTTAACTTACAGGAGTATTTTGAAAAAGTATTTAAATTGTCTTTTTATTGTATTGGTGTATTTTTGTGGACCTCTGTAGGAGTTCCGTAACAAATAAAAATTGAATTGGGTGCCATTTGGCCTCCTGGTATGATTGTTACATAGTGTATATGTTGTTGGTAGTATGCCTCAGTGTTGTAATCAAGCTGAACTTGCTCTCCCACCTCTTCTTAGCCTTTTGTCCCTGTCTAGAGCTGGTCTCCCCACTTGTGCATCTGCATGGCCGCGGGAGAAGATCCCTTGGAACTCAAGCTTTGGCTCCATGGCTATTGGAGGAAATGGTCATTGTCTGTATAAACCAGTTCTCCATATCCACTGTGCCACCTCCCTCCGGAACACTGCAGTGGCTCATGGGCGCCGTGCACTGCAGGCTATCAAATGTATTCTGAGTGCTTTGCTTTGTTTGAGCCCCTATGTAGTTGCCAGCTCGGGCTTATCATGTTAAAGATTTTTTGGTTGCAGTGACCTTACTCTCATCAGGTTAGAGAGCTGGAGACTGTCTTTCCACCTTTCACATAATTCTTCCCAGATAAGGTCGTTCTGCCAAATAAAGTGGCTTTCTTACCAAAAGTGGTGTCCCTTTTCCATCTCGGGCACGCTGTCATTGGGCCCTCTTATTATCTGCCATTCTGCTCCTCCAAGGAGGAGGAGCAGTTACATAAGTTGGACCCCCTACTATGTGCTAAGGTAGCATATCAAGTACTCAAGGATATACGATCTGTTGACCTACACTTTTAGTGGTACATGGGCAATAAGAAAGGTAAGGCGGTTCAAAAGTGAATTATTTCCTGCCCCATTATATTGTGTATAGCAATCTGCTACACACTGGTGAAGAGACAGCTGTTTGAGGGAATCCAGGCCCATTCCACAAGGGCAACGTCCTTCCACCACGGCCTTAGTTGGGGGTGTACCAGTGGTAGACCTCCGTAAAGCAGCACTGTTGGCCTCCTTCACAAAACCCTATTATTTGGCTTCCGAAGTGAAGAGGGATGGTCCCATCGCCTGCTCAGTTTAACACGGTTTCCTCCTTTAAGAAAGTTTCCTTCAGACCTACCTCCCACAGGACCATTGTTTGTGATTCTATTCAAAGGTGAGGAGTTTGCAGGTAGAAGCATTTACAAAAGAAAAGGTAGTCTGGTGGATAGTGTATCTACTTTCTGCATGAACCCACCCATCACCCCTTTTCTAAAGGAAATGTAAAGGTCCTTTTAAACAGATGTCTGTTTACTTTGTTGCATTGCACCTACTTTAACTTGGATGTCATTTGTGTCCCTGTCTCGAGTTGCGGTAACACAAAAAAAAAAGCAGGTACAATTTGACGTTTGGGCTCTGAGGTGGGCCCTGTATGGCACTAGTGACATCACCGTAGCTCTGTTTCCGGCTTTGAGTTGGAGCCAGAATCCCACCCCCTCCCTTATCAGCACCTGAAAGCTATGTCAGAAGCTTCCAGATCTATGCTGGTGCCTGGGATACAGAATGGTGAGTGTTCTGAAAGTAGAGTATCCATGGGTAAGATGATTATTATTTTCCTCAACCTCTTGTCTCATTTGACAAATCTGATCTTGCGACACATCTTTTTGGGGCCACTTATCTGCTGGAGAACCCATCCGTATTAATTGTTGTTAATTTGGTTATTTAGCATTTGTCATATCAGCCTTTGTTAATTTCCAGCTTTAAATCCATGCATACAGTTTATTTCTTTTTTTTTGGGTGGTAAGTTGATGCTTTCCACTGCAACAAATTCTCACTCCAAAGTTCTCCAGTACGCATTCATAGGTGAGCTTTCTGTGTTGTATGTAGTGTGTGTGTGTGTATATATATATGTGTGTATATATATCAGATAATACGTTGATCTTTAATACATGTGACATTATACGATTATGGGCAGGAAACCGGGGGTAGAAAGTGATCAGACAGGTGCTAGGTTGGTAGACGATAAGCTTCGACTTCTAGTAAGTGTAGCCAAGTAAGTAGTCCTTTATTTAGAACACTTAAATACTTAAGATTAAGACATTTGTGAGTTAAAACTTCAAGGTTCACCATACGGGTAACTTAACAAGTGGCTAGCATGTTAAGTAGCCACCAAGTGGCAAAACAATACATGCTCATGTAGCAAGCAAAGGAGAATATTGGAATATATAAGGATGTGAATCCCTTCAGTAATGTGTTCTCCTTGCACCATCACTGTGGGATGCCACCATGAGTTTATTGTCCAGTTCTTGAGGCCTCCTCTCCAGTCACATTTAATGTGTAGCAAATGGCGTGTACAGTAGATTGTGTGTGTGTGTGTGTGTGTGTATATATATATATATATTATATTATAGTGCAGTTCAGATATGTATGTAGCTGCAGAGTTGAAAGATTGCTGGGAAAACTAAACTACGGAGCAGCATTTTTCCACAAATTGTTTTTTCCATGGTTTTTGTGCATTGGACATCCATCTAGTCAATGCAAAGGCCTGGAATGTGAGGGGAACATTAGCGCACACAAGATAATTGTCCATGTTCTATTCAGTATGAAAGAGCACACATTTGTGGATGCTCTGGCAGTCTTAGTTTGCCTCAAGTATTCTAGTGCAGCCATGCATCTACACATTTATCAGAGGGTTATTTATTAGAATATAATTCAATCATATTTAATAGCCATTTCTATTATCCAAAAAGCAAATTCACATTAGTCTTTGTAACTGTTAATTTTTATTTGTAGGTTTTGAGTTTTAACTCCTGGTAGCTCCATTTCACCAAGGGCAGCTATTTCTGCAATTTCACGGTAGAGGCAGATGCACTCATATCCGTGGCAACACGATAGTTGCCTACAAAAGGGAGCACAAGTGGTTGAAGGACCCAGCCACAGAAAATAAAATATCCCAACCACTCTCTGTGGTTTGTAGGGGCAGTGTGTGATAGAACGTGCAATAACTTAACAGCTTGCAAAACAAGTATGTCTCCTCTTGAAGGCAGACACATTATTATTAGTATTATTGTTCACTTTATTAAATGAAGTTTGAAGACGTCGGGCCCTTCAATCTTGAATTATCTACCCGACAACTTTTTTTTTCTTTTTCTTTTCAAATCCAGGAGCTTGATGTTAACTTTAAGTAATGATTATCTTAGTGGAAAAAAAGGGATGTTGTAGGACATTGCCTCCATGACCAACCCGGTATTGATTGGATCACTTCTTTTAATTCAATTTTGGTCTTATCTCTTAACCTTCTACCATTTTATTCTGGATAGGAAGGGAAACTAGCTCAGTTTGGATCCTTTATCAATGTGAGACCCCTACTGGATAGGTTGGCATCTCGCTACTCAAACTCTTGAGTAAATCATGTCCCCTCTCTTTTGGGCAAATGTTCCTTGTTCCTGTATGTTCTTTCAGTTAATCTCCTTACTTTCGAGTAAGTGCAGCGGGATTACAAAATTGAGGTTTGGCTGTGCCAGTATTAAGGGTAAGGAGATTGTAGACGCTTATCAGGAATCTGCACGGAGTGTGATCAAACCATATTGTGGTTTGTGGGTACGGTTTATTCAAGTTTGGGCATGTCAGTTGGTTATAGGCTACACACCTCACAGATTTCAGGTCTTTAGGCATCTTATATACTGAGTTCACCAGGACACCATATACAAAACCTGCTTACGACCTTTAATATGGGGAATGGCATAATTTCATGTTGGCTTCTAAATAACCTGCATACGATCTGTAGTTCGATTCAATAGCTAAAGCTTTTGGTGGGGCTCCAAGAATCCAGCAGAAAGTTTGAAAGCGGGCTCCCTCGTAACTCACTAGCTAGAACTAAAGGACCTCTCCCATGTAGCAAACCATTTTTTCCCATTATTTAACGCTGTTTGGGGATGGTTTGCTAATTATTTTTAGGAATTGAATTTCTACTATCGCAAATGATTATTTACCAATGAAAAGAGGTCAGTTTACACAGAATTCCTTCAGCAGGATGCTTTATCTTGTATTTTCAAATCTGTCTTCTAAATGCATTTTTGGTTATTATTGGGCTCTTCTGTTTAGCGTTTAACTACAGCTTCAAACTCCTTATGCCCTCCAAAAACATAACCAGTTTTATCAAGTGATTTGTTGCCTTGTATATATTTTTAGTTTATTTGGTGTGCTATGTATGTAAATCTGACACGTTAATACTATCCTGAAATTTGAATAGCACCATAATTTCTTAAATGCGTGTGCCAGTAAATATATTGAGGCATACATTATAATTTTGAGTATTATGTGCTTTCCTTTCCACAGAAATTCGTTAGAATTTGAGTCTTTGTTAGGTCTCGCCTGACCCAGCGCATGCACTGGTCTGGCGAGACTTTTTGAGAGGGCTCCAAAAAGTGCTACCAGGCCAGCCTAGAGCTACAGTGCATGTGCACGGGCGCGCGCCGCGTTTGACGCGATTACTTTCACTTTCGCGGCTGCACGGTGACTTTGATGTTTGATCGGGATCGCGATCACTTTCGCGGCTTCACGGCCGCTTGTTTTACATGTTGTACAGAAAAGCATGTACAAAAAGAACATTTTTAGACCATTCTAATTTCTACACCCCCGAATTCCCTTGAAATAAAATGCTGTCTGTGGGTTTGAAATGCAGCGATGAAGGTTGTTCGCCTTAAAAATAACAAACCGTAGCTTAGAAATGGACTAGAGACCTTCGTTGAGAGTTGGTTGCAAAGCCCCTAATTGTATGCAGTAGTTTTTAGCTTCTCGTTTCCACTTTGCATCTATACAGGGGTATTTTTTTATGGGCACTTTCCTCCGCATCCTCAATGAAGGCAATTCTGAAGGCAAAACAATGTGGTAACTAATATCTAGCTAAAAAACTGTCACAGAGACGCTTGCCGACCCTTATTCGCATTTTCATGCCACAAAATCTGTAACTGGTTGTAATAAGTAACCTAATGGCAGGCACAAATCATTTTACACTGGGCACTTTTTTGCACACAACGCTCCAGCGGCATTCAAATTGACACAGTGAATTGGTGTTTTTTGTTGTTGAAACTATAGGGCATGATTCACATACCGCTACCTGACTTTCATAACAAGGTGACTTTATAGCAGTGGAAAAGTGTGCTGCCAGATTGGAAGCACAGCAAAGCAACATACATAAGGGTCATGCTGATTTGCAAACCTGTTATAAGCAACCTTTATGTAGTTTTTTTAAGCTTCATGAATTTTTCCAAGATGTGTTCCCATTTTTTGTACCCACAGGAAAAGATTTACAAAACTTGGCAGTAGAAATTTTGTAACATTGGCAAATGCTGTAAGCAAATGTCTTCCACACAATGTAGCTGATTGAACTGTCACTCTTTCCCTGGTGTCATTGTCATTAAATCTAAGAGATAGCACTTGGATTACATCACCTACATTTTGATCCAGAAGACAGATAATTTAGATTTAACCATCTATTTTGAAAACTTGAGGCATGCTCATAAACAATGATTACTAACGAACACACACCTCGTTCTTCTAAAACTAGCAGAAGCTTGAGTAATCTGGGGCCATACATTATCAAATCCAAAATGATACACGATTCAGCCAACTTTAATCTGGGTTACTCTGATGTTGTTCTCCAGCTATAAATTGTGAAATGAGTACGTCCAGAAATGAGTACCACAAAGACTGCTGTTTTTAAATGTGTTGGCATAGCCAATAGGTCTTGCCTTTGGGACCTTATAAGTGTTTAACCATGCAACAGTTCATGTTGTTGCACCAAGGATATTGTGCTGCAGAACTAAACACTTATAGGGTCCCAAAAGCGAGACCTATTGGCTATGCCAATGCTTGTTTTTTTGCGCTTGTGCTACGGACAGAATACTTGCTTGGGATCATTTAGTATGCCTTCAGTGGTAACGAGCCATCATTTTGACTGCAAAATCTGACTGATAAAATCTGGACAAAAACACACAGATTTTGAACAGAATGCAGAACAAATCAAACGTTCACCCCTAGTCACAGATCTGGGTTAAATCCATCCTTTTTTTGCTCTCTAGGTCAATTGTCATTTTGAATATTTCCTTGCTGCTATGCTGAAATTGTGCGTTGTAAGTGTATACATTATATCTTGAATTAAAGGTGATACTTGTGTATCATCCTCTGACTTGACCTGGATCTTTTAAATAGTGCTCTACCTTAGGTTGGATGTTGAGCAGTACTTTGTTGGCTAACCAGGATCTATCGGAGGTTTTATCTCCCACCTCTCCCACACTTTTGTTGATGTAGATTTAGAGAGTGCTTTTTTGTTTTTAAAGCTGTAGGTGGTCAAGTTTGATTTCAGTCTAAAATTCACAATTCTGTCCATTTATTCCATAATGTATTTTTCCTGGTCTGAGATTTCAGATAATGACTTTGAACCATTTTTTAACTTGCATTTTTGCATTTCTTAATAGGGTGCAAGGGACTGTTGATAGGGTGGGCATTGTATGTATATTTCCTATTACCATATGTGTTTTGGAATCTTTGACACCTCCGCATTCCTTATATTTGCTTTCACCATGGGCTTGGGTAAATGTATGATATGGTGAAAGGTGCAGATGAATGTGTTTGTTGCATCTATCTACTAACATCTGTGTTTTTTTTCTTTTGTTTTTCCAGTAGTGGGTTGCCTGCTTGGCTAACCACTGAAAAGGACTCCAGTTTATCCAGTTTCATGACTCTTATAATCTCCTAAATGCTAAAAGAACGCAATTAAACAAACACCCTGTTGTCAGTGGCCAAAATGATGATCTGATCAAATGTATCCTGGAGGGTGAGGGCTAATAATACTACAGAATTAAGCTAGTCTGCACCCTCCCAACCTAAATTAGCCAACTAGAAAAACTATATTTAGGCTCTGTGTCAGAGTGGTACTGCTTGTTCTTCAGCCGATCGCAATAGGTGGAAGTTCTTGGTTCCTTTTGCTTCTGTGCGGTCACTACTTGAGGCAGCACCCTTGGGTTCTAACAGTAGCTGAATTAAACACCAAGGTTTATAATTATTTTGGTGTGCATATTTCACAGGGAAGGCTATCCCAGTGAGTGTGTACTAGACCAGTTTAAAGTACAATTCGCTCACAAAGGAAAATTACTTGAGTCTGCGTGATTTGGAAATAACACTTGGCCCAGGTTAAGTACCTTTGTGCAGAAAGGCCTACACCGTTCCAATGCGATGACTACTTAAAAAGGCTGGGTAATCCCAGGCCTGCTGTAATTACTCTAGAAGTTAATAGAGGCACGGATGAACAGACTGTATCAAAATTAACTTATTTTTATTCTTGGTAATTGTAGGACATGGGCTGTTTCAGGATGAACCTGGATGTTCAGTGTTGGTGGGGGAGGGGGGAGCATTAACTGTAAGCGGAGTATTTGCTTATTCAGTTGTCTAAGGCTACTATATAATCTGAGAAAGAGTTAACTCTTTTGGACACAAGGTGTTCAGCTACAGACTAATCTGATACCTTTTGCATAGTTAATACATTCAAAGCTTAATGATTGGATCCTTTCTGTTAGAGACTAGATGTACACCTTAAAGATGGAGATCGTGCTTAGTTCTTTGAAATGCTGCAAGACCATTAACTCTGGGCAAAACATAGGCATGAAGATCACTTGACTCTACTGGATTAATGGATACACTGGATATAGTGCTGTGTAATCCCGTATCACCTTGCACAGTAGGATCAAGTGTTGCTATTATTGCTGCACGAAATGATTCGAATGATTTAGTAATCTGAAAACAAGCAGGAGTAAATGTAATTGGAACAAGACTTGTGGCAAGCTGCATTGCCCACACAATCATTACCATAGTTCTAAATATATAGATGTTTTTGTAGCTCTCCAAGTAGCCTGATGTAGGGTTTCTCTATCAATTATTTTATATCTGATAGAGACGTCTAGCTGCAGATTCCTTAACTTAGACTATCCCCAGGAATCATATTCTAAGTTAAGGAATCTGCGTCTAGACTATGTCTCTACCAGATACATCGTTACCGAAGGTAAGTAACTCGTACTTATGCATTATACTTGCCAATGCGTATGTTATTGGGGCCCCCAATTTATTAGCATTTCACTTGCTAGATCGGTCTTTGCTTCAGAGATGCTCAGGATTGATTTCTGATTTAACAAGAAGGGGTTTCTAACCCCAAAATGTTTATAGCTGAATGTATTCTCCAATAATGCTAGCCACAATTGAGAAGAATTGACCAAAATGTTAAACGTATATGCAAATAGATTAAACATGGGTTCTTGATTCTTGGATTAATCTGTGTACACCAATAAAGATTGGCTACTTAGCTTTGGGCCACTTCAGGTATTTTATCTGGCCCAGTAAGAGCTTATGGGCTTCAATCAGTTGGCAGAATATACACTTTGATAGAATTTTCTTTTAAGTTTGAATTGTTTTTGTGCTGATGCAAAGACACAAAGGCATGGCTTTGGGTAGCTTTGCGCCTCGTCCTTGCATGTTTCTGCACAACACTATGTGTACTTTTTTTCCTGGTGAGCTTGAAAATCATGAGTGACTACTAAGGACATTGGTAAAATGACAATGTGATGCATCTGATCAATACTTAGATGTTAAGGGAGCACCCATGTGCACCCTTCTAGTTGAGTGTGGCAGCGATCTCTTCTACGTTGGCTAAGAGTCTACCAGTGGTTGTAGCAGTATCTGTAGTCAAAGGGTACATGCATGTCTTTCTGTGGAGGAGCGGACTCTGTGTCCTTGAGAGCCTGTATCAGTCTGTCTTAGCTGATATGAGTGGAAATAGTAGCTTGTAGTGTGCTAGACTTATGGATTTTGTTAGATATCCTAATTTTGTGTGGAACATTTTTAAATGCATACAGGCCTTAAAGTCCTTTCAGTCTCAAAAGTAAAGAACTGACTGGATGGCAGCCTTAGTGGTGGTGTATTAACTGCTCTCTGAATTTATAACTTCCCCCTCTGCTCCTTTAGTAGGCCTTGATTTGTTGGCCTAGTTCCTTGACAGTCATGTCCTCGGTCAATCCGTTGGACTATAGCAGTATTGCGGCCCTAGGTCACCAGTAGTAAACATCAGTTATCACAATTAATGCCCACTAACCGCCAGCTTCCCTGGGACCCCAAGCAAAGGCCTTGTGTTTTGTTTAAAAATGAAGCTGCATCCCTTTTAGCCCATGTGTTGGACGTTAAGTTCAGTTCTACGATTCTGATTGGCCGGTTTTCAGTGATGTCATGTCAGTGAAATTGGTTAGAGAAATTTCCTCTGAAATACTTATGAAGTTTTGGTCAAAATGGTAAGTTTTTTTTTTTTTTCTTTTTCTTTTTTTTACAAATATGAGTTGGGGTTTATGTGAATGGATGCATGAGGCAAAGAACTGTATATTTCTTTTCTAGGCTAGCTTGATGCGTTCCAGGTTGCTGCCTAGATGTGGTAATGCGGTTGTAGACTTGGACAACAAGAAGTATGTTGTTTTTGAAGTTGCTGATCTATTAAACAGACTGTAACGAAAAACTCTGTGTGGGTGTGAGCTTTTATGTGGTTGTAACAGACCATGCTGGGAGCTCTAAAACAAGAAGACCGAGTCTATCGGTACCTTCTTGGATGTCTCTCGACTTTTGCCTTTTCATCTTATGCAGGAGATGCTTTGGGAGAGGTCAGTGCCACTGCGTGCCCAGGCTTCTTGCGAGGACCATGTCCATGTAATGCTTTTCTTCATCCCTCTCAAAATCTTTCAAATGCCAGTTTCCTATGAAGGCCGTGACACTCCATGATCTGTAGGGGCTCAGATGGCCCCTATCGCAAGAAATATTCCCAAGTTAACTGGCGAGCCATAACTAAGCTGCAGGCTACCAAAGAATCGCTCACATGGATACTTACTTGCTAGTTTGAATATTATTGCTTACCACCTCAAGGACACCGTAGAGCAGTGTTTGTTTTCCTACCTTTGGTTAACCCCTTCCATGCTCATGACGGAACGATTCCGTCATGAGCATCGGTTGAGCTGTGCTCATGACGGAACCGTTCCGTCATGGCCCCGCCCGCGCTCGAACCCTTCAGCACCGCGGGGGAATCCGCGCAGCGCTGAAGGGGTTAAAAGAGGGCGAGTTTGGCATGTGTGACTACACGGAAGTGTGTGTGCCTAGTTCTTTGGGCTTTTGGTTTTTTGAGGGGAAGAACAGTAAAGTTTCAGGTACCTGAAATCGATGAGGAGCTTTATAGTGCATCCTCTTAGAAGACGCACTTGGCAAAATCTTTTAACATTTTCATGGATTTTAACATTTTTGAAAGTACCATGGATTTTAGGTGGCTTATTGAGAAAAGAAACACCACAGTGTGAATACAGACAGAAAACAATACATTTGTCTGTATTTATTTTTTTAAAGCGGAAAAATACAGGAAATTGGACGACTTGTGAGTGACTCTCCTTGCTGTCCTTCATGAATTCCAGACCTACTGCTAAGCAGCTGGACGTCATGGGGATTTAAAAACAGGATGAGACTTCCTTAAACACAGGCATATGTTTACATATATGTGTATATAATGCTAATTTTGACCTGCCGAAGAAGTGATTTGTTATATTTGCCTGCTTAATTTGTTAATATGAGACCGGCATCAAAGGAGTGCATGTCTCAATTAATTAAATGTGAAATATACCATTTTTGTGAAAACATTTATCCTCAAAACATAAAAGAAATATGGATTAGTACCAATAAATCGGCCAAAAAACAAACCTGGATAAATACAGAAGGAAATGTTAAAAAAAGAAAAAACGGGATCCCTAATCGTATCCCATAGCAAAACCAACTAGGATCCAAAGCAGTGAACCTTATACATTCCGAATACCCTGTATTTCAGAAGAGGATTTTCCATTCTGAAACATTTCAAACATTTCTACAGCCTCCAGCCTGTTGACCAAATTCTGAGTTTCGATATGCTGATCCATGGAAGGGAAAGGTCAGTACTTCCACTGTGGCACTTGATACGAAGGTCAGTCTAGTGACTGGGTAAATGTCCTACAGGTAATGGTCAAGTTAGCCAATAAATGTTCTTCAACTTTCTCTTGGAACAGAAGCAGTCCTTGTGTAGCTGAAAAAGTGTTGGATGGGAAATTGTTATTGACAGCAACTAGAGTCAAGTTTTGTCAAGATATTTTACCTTTTACAGCTGCCAAACCTTCCAAGATGGGTAAAAGTGGTAGGATACCCTAATGCCGCGTTTTTGTGGGTTGCGAACGTCGAAGAAATATTTAAAGATGCCTTTACATTCTGTATTTATCTTGTCACGTTTGCTACTCTTCAAAGTCCGAGGTCAAATGTCAGGCTGTGTCTGATTACTAATTGCTTCTTATTTTTTAACATGGTGATTAGGTTTACAAACTCCTCCCACCTTGCAGTATGAGAAATAAAACTAAACGAATTATTTGACTAGCTTGCCGGGGTACAGGAAGTGTGAAAGGAAAATCTGTAGGATGTCGTTTTTTTTAAAAACACATAATGTAAGTACCTGTTGTGAACTGGACACATTCAGCAGTCCCTAAAGCAAAAAGTTAAGCCCTTCGTTTTGGTGTAATTTCTGAAATAAAGGGAGATTTTTTTTTATTCACACATAATTACCAATTAATCATTTTTATTCTCCAGAGTGTAACCTTTAACTGTCCGCACTAGGTAACAAACTTAATTAACCGCACCCAGACACACCCCCTTGATTCTGCCATTCTTCTACATAGTCCGTTCTGGACCAGAGGGGTCCTGCTATCGCTAATCACACGACATTACACTTTTATCATGAAATAGTATTCACCTAGGTAGCAATGCCATTGTTAAATTGCTACATCTCTTCGGTTGTAATGCGAGAGACAATTAAATGTAGAAGCCCGTAATTGAATTCCTAATGGAGCACAAATGGTTCATAGTTGCACCATGGGAACAAAAACTAGTTTGAAATGTGGTGGCTCATAAATCAGTACAATAAGTATCTGAGGGAAAAAACTCAGAAAACGCCCACAGAAGTTAATTCATGTTTGGTACCCATTTGAATAATAAAACTCATGACAATGGAGAGCTTTGTTGTTCCCTGTGACTAATCACAGGGACTTGGAGTAGACTCTGAAATCTTGGAGTATCTTTTTTCTTTTTCTTTTTCTCTTTCTCCCATTAGAATGGGTACTGCAGTATCCAGAGGCTAGACAGGTTCATGACTGGCTGACTGTGACTTTGTGAGACCTCAAAATATGCAGGTGTACCGGGGGAGATGGGGGTGTGGCGTTGTCTGTACCTTTGAAGAGGCAGACGCTTAACCTTGTAAAAGAAACATTTGCCTTTAAAACAAACTACATGACTGTTGCCAGACAGTTTGAAGTCAATCACTTACTGAAACACACAACTTGCTGGTTAATGCTACAATTCCATACCAAATTAAAGATCATGATTTTAAACTGTTCTGTTTATGCATTCCTTATTGCGACATAACTCATTTTAGTGGATCGTATATTTATCTCCTCAAACATATTATACTAGAATGTTCAGCAGCATTCATCAGATTCTTTGAACTCTTGGCATATGTACTCTTGAACTGTGGGGGCATACTAATGTTATGACTCATTTCTGCTGCTCTTCTATTAATTTTACTTTGCAGCACTAGGTCACAGCCATGAAGGTTTAGAACTCCTGTTCTATATGTTAGTCTCAACTCCCAGAGACTAGCTCCTCATACTACAGAAATCCATCCACCAGTTTTCCAACCAGTGTTTGCTTACTTTATCTTCATTTGATTCATGCACACCTAGTGACAGTAAACATAGGATTTCGCATATATCCAGTCATCCATGTAGAAATGCATTGTCAAAGTAGCACTTGCCTGAAAATAGCAGTTTTTATATATTCATTGCTTTGCTTGCATCAGTGAAATCTTCCGCTTCTCATGTCACTCTCAGTCTGGATTGAATTGGGTTCAGGGTTGCCTTTCTCGTGACAGCGCAAATGGTGACTGTTTTGTGGTAGTGTATGCATAATCCAGTTAACAACCTATCCATTGTACCATAGTATGCTAAACCATGTTTCTATACTAATTATCTATATAATCCTTTCACTGATGTTGAAATGGGCACTTCACTGTGCCAGGTGAACAGCTAAAGGTTCAGATGATTCAGCAAGATAGTTGGGGGACGTTTGCAAGCACACTGGAGGAGAAACACAACATATCCGTTGTCTAAATGAGAGGAGCCCCTGTTTTTTAACTTTAAAAATAATGGGGGCGGGAGGGCTGGCTTTTTTCCTGACGTAGCACAATTTATTTTTTGAATGGCTGAATAATGCTGCATCCAGTTTTGGAGGAAAATGCTATCCGGTTCTAGAGGCTGGGCACCCTCTGCTGTCATTTTCCCTCCTTGTTTATTTTTCTTGTATGCGTTGGGGCCTGTTGGGTGCAGATGTAAACTATTTTGCAGTAGATCAGACCTCGTTATGGTGGCTCTTGTAGGTTCTTTTGTGTGGTTTAGAGAGTAAAGTAGGGCTCTTCTCAGCATCTTATTTTGGAAGTCTGTATCCTTTGCTACACCTTCAAGAGATCCTTTATTACCTCTTAACTAAATTCAAAACATTTGCTTATTTCCCATGCATGTCTTACTCACTAAGGGCCTCATGTAGGTAGCCAAATACCGGTCGGTAACGGCCGATTTTCGGTAAATATGCCGTTACCGACCGGTATTCAGACAAGTGAGATGTAGGAGTCCAAAAACCACTTTTCGGTAAATATGAGGCGGTAAATACCGATTCATAGTTACCGAATTCTAAAATACCGATTCATATTTACCGAATACATTATTAACGAATCGGTAAATATGAAGTGGTAAATATGAAGTGGTAAAAATTTAAAATGACATGTAGGAGCAGTCGGTAATGAAGAAAATCGGTAAATAAGAGTCGGTAATTAACACGGATGGAAAGCAGGTGGTAACCATCAACAATGCACATAAGCAATCCCAAAATGCAACAGCGTGGACAACATGGCCGCCATGTACGTCATTGCAAGGCGCCTACGTCTACAGGCAGCAGGACTGAGGGTGTGGCGACGGGAGGAACAAATCTACAGACAGCGCATCACACTATTCCAGCTGACTGATGCAGAGATACATGAGAGGTACAGGCTACACCCCGAAACCATCATGGACTTAATCAGGGACCTTCACCCACTCCTGGACCAGCCAATAAGAAGGGCGCACGCCATACCCCCACATGTGCAGGTGCTCTGCAGCCTACATCTGTTGGCATCCGGCAGTTATCAGGTGGTGATAGCTGCGGTGGGTGGGGTATCCCAGAGTTGCCTGTCACGTTTCTTCAGGAAGTTCCTGGATGCCATGATGCAGAGAATGCACCACTACATAAGCTTCCCAAACACACAGGCTGCACTGCAGAAAACAAAAACAGACTTTTATCACATGGCATAGTTCCCCCATGTCATCGGCTGTATTGATGGTACACACATCCCAATCTGTCCACCAGCTGAGACAGAGCACATCTACAGGAACAGGAAGTCCACCCACTCCATCAATGTGCAGGTGATCTGTGATGCAGGGAACATCATCACAGATATTGTTGCAAAGTTTCCTGGGAGCACCCACGACTCTTACATCTTCCAGAATAGTGGGATCTACACACGACTGAGAGCCGGAGAATTCGGAGAGGGATACCTGCTGGGTAAGTAACAGTGACGCCCCTTGAAACCTGCCAATCAGAGTGAATAGAGGCATGTAACTGATGGTTCCCTTTTACTCATCCAGGCGACAGTGCATATGCATGCCGTTCATTCATCCTCACTCCCTACCTACACCCAGCAACCCAGAGTGAGAGACGATACAACGTGGCCCACAAATCTACATGCAATGTGGTGGAGCGCACGTTTGGACTGCTGAAGAGCAGGTTCCGCTGCCTCCACAAGAGCGGAGGCGCACGCCAGTACAAACCCATCACCTGCTGCAAGATAATTGCCACTTGTGCAATGCTGCACAACCTTGCCACGAAAAAAGGTACAGATGTGGAACTAACATATTTTGAGGACAACGAGGATGAGTCAGGCCAGCCAGAGGGCAGCGCAGCTAGAGTGCCAACTGCAATCGATGGGAGAGAGAGACGGGCAGAGATCACATGCAACTATTTCTGAGTAAGTGAGGGGACACAGCGAGTTGTGAGAAGTCATGACGTAGTTTAATGTGGCACCACGCCATGAACACATGAACAGGCCAATCTGGCAATATGCCATCTATACAATGAGTATGTCCAGGGTTACGTCACCCAATGGCAAGTGGATAAGCAGGGCCACATCAATGTTTGCGCATACGCGCTGCAGTGGTGGATTGCACGGCCTGTGCATCCTCACTAGAGCCAACCCCAAGCCGCCTGCTGCTCCTGCGTGCTTCTGGGACGGGGGGTGTGATGCTGCTGCTGGTGTCGATGCTCTCCGCAGCATCCCCTGCAGCAGTTGTCGACGCCTGACTAGTCAATAGCACCCCTAGTGCACTTGTCACCTGCACCATCCCCCGAGACAGGTCGCTGCAGCACTGTGTTAGGCCCTCCTGCATCGTCACAGAGCGCCGGCAAAGTAGGGAAGTCGCAGTTGCCAGACGGTTGAGTGCCCTGCTGGTAGTGTCCCTTCTCTGGCGTTCCCGGCGCCGTGCTTCGATGTCAGCATCTAATTTGCTGCACAACTGCTGGATTGACTGGGACATGTCCCGAATGCCCGCAGCCATGCCGCCAATGTTTGTGTCCATGTTGACTAAGCTTGTCCTCATCACCCGCATGTGCCTCTGGACTGACATTACTGCCTTTGATTGCAGGCGCTGTTGCTTCAACATTTGGCCCTCGAGCCCCAAGAAGACACCATGGCCGTCAGTGGGTGCTGGTGGACTCTGGACACGCGACCTGCGGCACCCTCTTGCTCCCGTCTGTGCTGCCTGTGAGGTGTGGGGCACAGTGGGATGGCTCCCTTCCTGGGGCCCAGTGCGGTCTTCTGGGCCCATGCTGTCGTCTGACGAGGTGTCTAAGGCTCGTAGCCTGGCTGCTGGACGCCTCCTCATTCTCACACCTGCAAGCGGAGATGTGGCCGGTGAATCGAACATGAGTGGCGATGCTGGCTCTGGTGGTGGTGATGCTGGCTCTCGGTGAGGTGATGCTGGCTCTGTGTGCGGCGAGGCTGGCTGCGTAGGTGGTGCGGCTGCAAGTGGGCCTGCTCCCTGGTCTGAACTCGTGCTGGCTAGAGGTGATTTTTGTGGCCGGTGTGCCGTCTCCCCTGCAGCATGCCCTGTACTGCATGATGTCACATCTGTGGACAGAAAAACAACATTGGCTCAGTGTCCCCGAAGGGCTGCATTGCAAGCGTCACAATAAATCATTTCACATTCCAATCTGTCCTCTGTCTCCTTGTGCCTCGAGTGCGTGACATGCCTTGTTGCCCTGTGACATTTACGTCATGGTTAGTGTTGCCCTGACTACATCTCCCGGAATGCATTGCCTGTCTGCACTGACACGTGTGGACTGCAGTGTGATTCTCGTTTCACAATGGGGGATGTGGGATAGGGGCGGCTACATTGCTGTGCTTTCGTCTTACCTTGCTGTGTTGCGGCTCTGGCAGAGCTGTCGGCGTCCCCAAGACCCACGACGCTCTCTTGCTCGAGTGTGGCCGCCACCAGCTCCTCCAGTTCGGTGAGGGCAGGTGCCCTGTTGGTTCCACCTCCGGTCTGGCTGGCCTCCTTCTGGATGTCGCCCATCTTCCTCTTGGTCACAATCCTCAGGTCATACCAGCGCTTTTTGAGGACCTCAATGTCCCTGTGGGTCACTCCCACAGCATTGACCTGCGCCTGGATGGCCAGCCATATGTTGCGCTTTTCGGCCTCAGGCACTTGCAGGGATTGCCTCCCAAACAGCTTCTGGTGCTGCTTCACCACCTCCTCCACCAGCACCTGGAGTTCCTTGGGGCTGAATTTGAGCTTCCTCCTCCTTTCCCCTCCGTCTTTCTGTGTTCTCTGGCTGGACATGCTGTTCGTTTCCCGCTCGCACATGCAACTGCTCCCTGCCTCTCCTCTGCACTCCGAGCCTCTCCAGGGTCGGCTAATTATGTACACCTGCCTGGGTGTGGCCACTTCGGCTAATTGTGTACACCTGCCTGGGTGTGGGCAGTTCCTGGTTGGGTGGGCTGTCGTTGCACAGGATTAGCTGTTTCGTCAAGTCATGTGATGTTATTTACCGAATCCGTACGTACCGATTCGGTATTTTCCGATTCGGTAGATACCACCTCGGTATTTTCCGATTCGGTATATACCACCTCGGTATTTACCGAATCGGTGGATTCCGATTCGTATTTACCGAATGTTACCGAATCGGTAACTGTTACCGAATTTTTACCTACATGTAACTTACCGATTCTAATTTACCGATTCGGTACGGCTCGGTATTTAAGAACCGGTAAAATTTATTTACCTACATGAGGCCCTAAGTGTGTTATCTAACATGTATTACCTTTCTCAGTGTGACCTCCAGCAAAAGCCCTTGTTAGGCTGACATTACGCCTCTTGGTATTAAATTGTCAAGAGAAGTTCAAATTGTGCTACTTGGCTTCAGTGACTGTATTGCACCCATTTGTATAGTTTACATCTTATTGCTGTTGACACGTGGTCACTCCCTCTATGCATTTATTCCCCATAGCTAAAGCACCCCACTTCAGACTGTACTAGCTTAGCTGTCTGTGAACTTCTCCCAGCCCATTTTACATTTGGTGATACCCAACCATCCATGCTCTGTTAGTGTTTATTAGGTGATGGTATTCAATGTTAGTAGTAAAACAATCGTTCCATTAATCACCCTCTATGCCTCTTCAACTATAAATGATGAACCAAGTAAAGTTGTACTAGATTCCTTTCGCTGCACATTTCATAACTAAATGTTTAGCTCTTTAAGAAGTCACCACTCTTTCACTGTCCTTTCAACCCCTGTATTTATTTAGGAATTCAGTAACCCTTTTGCACCCCAATGCCCTTCATGAGTTTGTGGTATAATCTTCCTAACCGAGGAGTCTTTATCTCTTACTACACAATGGTCTGATAAAAAATCACTTTTTAGGTTTAAGTTTCCAGACAGCACAGCGTCTACTTTGAGAAAGACCTCTTGGACATTAAGAAACCTGACCTTGGAATGCATTCTGACTGTTTCTTGCCATTGGCTTTGTGAATTGTAACTTACATTTTCTGTCTTCCTATTTGCTGGCTATATTTGCTGTATGCTGACCAGCTCGAGTTAAATAGTTCACTCGGTCATTTTTCACCATCATGCCTTGCAACTTAACGAAGTAGGCTGACGAATCTGCCAATGTGTTGTGTATGAAATCTCCTTGAAACCACTGATCAGCTCCTCTTATTGCTGGAAGACCAGGGCATAGTGAAGATACCTGGGAATACGTTCAACTCGCTGATTATCCTGAACCCAGAAACTAGTTTGGGTTTAATTAACATTAAAGTTACATTTCACATAAAAAGCAATTCTCCAAGTGGAAACACATTCAAATACCATGCATCTAGTTGGATAGAATGATGGAGGATCCTTTTACCAGAACCAAAACCCATTGTGTTCCCTTGGTTACAAACATAGTTTAAAACTCTAACCTTTCTTGGCTGAAATCTGCATAGGAAATGCTGTTGACAAAAGTTGAAATGCTTGCATATAACTTTAGCTGCGTTGATTAAAAGGGAAATTTTTATATTGTAATTTGCTACCTGAAATTTATAGAATTTATAAACTACCATTTCTGCTATATTCTGAACAAATGATGCACTATTCATGTGGGTAACTTGCCTGAGCTGAGAAAGTCGCTGAAGTTGAAAATATCCTTATAGATAACTATCCTTTATCATTAGGCCGAGTGTAAGCTGAGCTAAAGAAGCTACACACCAGATAGCTACATTGATGAAATCTTAAGGAAGCGTGGATATGAAATTCTCACTATTTCTCAAGTGCAGCATCTACAAAAAAAAAATGCCATAGCCAACAAGCCTGGCTCCATGTTAAGGGTAGTATTTGTAAATAGTTAGCCAATTTTGTGTGTTGCTCCTTGCTGTATCATAAAGGAAACACCTTAATGATAGAACCACTTTGGCTAGAAAAATAATTAACCTTGCAGTAGGGTCACTTTGTTGAACAGTTTAGCAACGTTGAGATGTACTCCCGAAGAAAAAAAAGTGTTACAGTGCAAACTCTTCTGATTAATTGTAAGTGGTCAACTTTATAGGAATAAACACCAACATTTTACCTAGTAGATACTTTTGACATTGACACAAGCCTTTAAAAACTGACCATGCAAGGGTGGTTAGTTAACGGCCATATCTGGTCATAAAGAAACTGAGCAAACGTCCTAAACAAAAAGCCACAAACCAACATGCTAACATGTTAAACACACATAGACTCTTGATTTAAAAGTTACTCATCCATATTGTTTCTGTTCTCTTAAATGAGGATTACTTTATCTCCTTCTCAAGCCCTAATGAGAACACAAGTGGGACAATGTAACCATCCCCAAAATGAAATTACCTGATAGACTGCTCATTTAAGCACTGGTAAACTATGGGAAAAAAAGTCATTGGGGTGACCGAACGCCTCGGCCTCTGTATTTCTTATTAAATGTACTTAAAAACTAAAATAAAAAAAGTATTGGTAACACAAGGAGCGGAAAAGTGAAAGGGTAAAGCGAAAAAAATGAAAAGGTTGGAGCAATGCATAGAATTTCAAAGCATTGTTGCTGAAAACATAACTGTACTGAATACCTGGAGTTTCCTGAACAGTCTTAAAAAAATAATCAAATGTTATGCCAGTAGCAGGACTCGAAACTGTCAGTTAATCATTACTGTTTTAGGGGGCAAATTAGAGTACAACCAAAATTAAACTTGTCTGACACCAGAAATTTCGACTTGATCCGTTCACCTAATCTTCAGCTATTTACTCCCATTGTAGTCTTTTCACACTTAGGAGATATTATTGCGTGTTAAGAGGTCTTGAATCTTAGATCTGCGACACATCTCACTACCAGGTCAACCTACTCCAACAGAACCTATCTATTAGGTCTGTCTAAGAAATTGATTTAGCTGTCTTGCTATGCATGTGTATTAGACTTGGCATCTTTTGGCGTGTTTCCCCCGAATTTTTGCTTTCTGACCTCCCGGTTTTGACTCTGTTTTTGCTGGCATAGTGTTTCTGTGCACTTTTCTCACTGCTGATCAGTGGTAAAGTGCAAGTGCTCCTGTGATAAATTGTATTATGGATTGGTGTTTCCATGATTGGATATTTGATTTACTTGTTTGTCCCTAGTAAAGTGCACTGAGTGTGCCAGGGCCTGTAAATAAAATGGTACTAGTGGGTCTGCAGCACTAATTGTGCCACCCACGTGAGTAGCCCGGAAAGGTACCTCAGACCCGCCATTGTGGAGTCTGTGCGCAGTTTGTAACTGCCATGTCGACTTGGCGAGTGCACACACTTGCCAGTCCCTCACCTTTTCTTACAAGTCAGCCACCCCTAAGGTAGGCCCAAGGTACCCCTGTGAGCAGGGTGCAGTTTATGTGAAAGGTATGGCATGCCCTGGTGTGTGCGGCATTTCCTGATTGTGAATTACCACCAATTTCGTTTTTTCGCTATTGCAAGGCTACCTGTTCCCCATAGGACAGAATGGGAAGTTTGTTTATGACTTATAAACCGAACTGGCCCGGGGAATTAGGTAGGAAAATAAAGTTTAGTATGCCTGAACTCGGAATCTAAAGATGCATCTTTTAGTGAAGGTGATTTTTACATTCTGTGTTTGAAAATACCACTTTTAGAAAGTAGGTATTTTCTTGCTCAGTCATCCCGTGTGCCTCTGCTGGAATGTGGCTTGCCTGTCTAGGTTTGAATGACAGAAGGCTGGGCAGCAAGAGTGGCTCCAGATAGTCTAGGTGGGTCAGGAAAGGGCAGAATAGACCTGGGCTGCAATTAAGGAAGGGGGAGGAGATTTCCTTGCACCTCAAAGGGCCTGGTCTGCCTCTGACCAAGCCGTCTCCACCTCCTGCCAGGAAGTTACACCAGAGAAGGCAGAACTGATTCTGGCAGGGCACAGACACTCTCTGCTTTAGAAATCAAAGGATTTTGAGATATAAATATTGGGGCCCAGACCCCTGAACTGTAGAACTCTTTTGGACCAAAAAGACTGCCAAGAAGAAGAGCTGGAGAAGCTATGAGGAGGTACTACCACATTACTGTGTGCTTTGCTGTGTTGGCCTGCAGTGGCTGCTTCTGTCTTAGGCAGTGAAAGGACTGGACTGAACTTTCTGCAATCTACTATTGTGAGTTTCTCCAAGGGCTTGAGGTAGAGCTTGCCCCCCGTTCAAGAAGTCTCAGGAACAGCAAAGACTTCAAACTCTTCTGTCCTCAGCACTGGGGACTGTTTTGTGCTGCAACAGAAGAAAAAGCAACCCGATGCCGTCTACGACGCCGCTGCTGACTCAGTGTCCTGAAGGTACTGCAGAGGGCACCGCCGCCCTGGTCTCGCTGATGCCGCCACTGAGCTGCTGCTCACACTGCGACCTGTGGGCACCGCACGCCTCGTGACGCCACATTGGTTTCCCCGAGACGCCGCTCCACGTCAAAATCTACGCTGCTGCTTGCACTGTGGTTCGAGGGCACCGCTCACAAAGTTACACGACGCACCGCCCTCATTGCGCACCGCAGCCTTGGCCTACTGACGCCGGCACCATCGACTCCAGCTCGTCAGCCGACAACAGCGCATCAGCCATGACGATGCCACTGCTTGCACCGTGACCTGCCCGCACCACGACGAGCTCCGCCTTCGCCTCGCACCGTGACCCTGGTCTCACCGACGCCATCTGACGCCGCCACTGAGGCGCTGCTCGCACCACGACCTGAGGGCGCCGCATGTCGCACCGCTGCACTTCGCACCACAGCACCCGACTCCTGGCAACGCCAGCACTCCAGACTTCAACAGAGGGGAGTTTGACCTGCAACGCGTGTGACTTCAAGGGCCCGACGACTCCTGCACCGACCTCCGGAACCGACGCTGCGGACGCCGTGCTTTCGGAAGCTCAATGAGAGGTCGCTGACGCCCTACATTTCTAAAAGGTACTGTTTGCTGGTCTTCCCGACACCGTAGATGGCCCGCGATGCTGCGGTCAGCCAGAACTGTTTGGATTTGTTTGCTCACAATGCCGTGATAGCCCCGGAAGGAGCTATCGACATCAAGGAACTGTTTTTCAAGCGTATTTTGATAATTGTAGATTTTTAAGTCCAGTATGGTGGATTTTTATCGTTTTGGTCTTGTCTCAAATATATAAAAATATTGGATATTTTTCTAAACTGGTGTGGTGTCCTTTTGTAGTGCGTACACTGTTTTACTGGTGGTTATGTGCAAATGCCTTACACACTGCCTCTAAGATAAGCCTGACTGCTCGTGCCAAGCTACCAAGGGGGTGCGCAGGGGTTATTTTAGGAGTGGAACTCCCTAATCCTGACTAGGAAGAAGGGTCCCTATTTGGACAATGGTGTAAGCCCTTGCCAACTAGAGACCCCCATTTCTAACAATATGTAATTAAAAATTGAATCAATTTGCTAAAATGCATGCAAATGTATATGAACATCGAGGGATGTTGTGTTGGCTCTCTCATGTATAGATGTGTTCATCCATGATTCACATTTAGTTTTCATTCTATAAAACATAGGAAAGTGGCAAACCCCTCTTCAGCCACCAGTTGTCTTGCACTGTGTGTGACTGGATTTTTCCAGACCATATGTTTCAATCTCTACTGAGTTCCCTGATTAAACCCTGAAGAAGCTCAATACTGGTCTTCTTAGTAGGAGACAAGTTCTACTTCTCTAGCCCTGTTTCAATGGTTTGAGTGCTGGCTGTCTGCATTGGTTCACGATTATTCAGCACACCTTTGAGATTGGTGGAAGGAGGCAAGTGTCTGAGAGAACTTGCCACCCTTTTCAGCCCCTCCCACTCATTACCTACTGGCTTCTCATGACATTGTAAGTCCACTCGGAATGAATTGGGGAGGATGGGCAGTGTGGGATGGAGGGAAATGGCAAAAGAGTAAATACACCCCATTAATTTTCTGTAGTGCTACACATTAACTCCACAACGTCGGGTTTTCCACCCTAATGCTGATACTGTTTTTGTTGCTTTTTCGGGTACTTTGTACTTGCACCTCCATAACCTTTTTCCACATAAAATATTGACGCCATATTTGCACCTTTTTTTCCCCAATATGGGGATTTTAAAGGTACCCAGGGTTTGAGAATTCCTAGGAGAGGACCAAGAAGATGCAATTTCTTTGAGAGCTAGCCCATTTATTTCGAATTTTGGTAATTTCCCAGTTTGTGGTAAAACGGCTATGAAACCCATGGTTGATGCCAGAAAGCAATACATTTCTGAAAAGCAGACAAAATTCTGAATCCAGAAAGGGGTTAATTGTGTAGATCACTGTAGGTTTTCTCAAAGAAATGAACTGTTGAAACTGAGTAGGCAGAAACAGCCATTTGTTACGTTTTTATCTGTAGCTTCTTGATATGATGGGCGATTTACAGAAGCAATATACCATTCCGTCGGCAAGACCTTTCTGGTCCAAAGGATATATTGTTTTTTGTTTTTTTTAAGTTCTTCAAGAACCCGTGGCTCTCTGAACCAACAAACCAAACTCCACATTACAATGGTTTTTAGTGTAGAGCAATTCATATCGTAAAATGAGTGAAAAATTTGTATGAAGGAAACATGTATTTCTGAAATGTACATCAGGTACTGAGCTTAGTAACAGTGGTCAGTGTCGGCTTCTCCACTAAGTTTGAAGAGCGTCGCCCCACTGCCCTGAGAGCAGTTTAAAAAGTTAAACCAAAATGATAATAACCAGTGTTTATCATTTTAGTTTTCTGTTCCAGCTTAGGAGCTGGGTGGGGCTGGCCAGAGCAGGGGCAAGGATGAGCAGTGGTGAGCACACTCTTAAGTGCGCATGGCGGTTTGGTCGACCGTCATGGGCCGGCCAAACAGTCATGCGCACTTTGCATATCCTCCACTGGCTGTAAAGCACAGCCAGGGTGGAGAACATGCTTAGCCTCAGAGTCCCTCTCTGAGCGCCAAATCACGGCTCTCAGACCAAGAACAACGCTGCTGCAAGGCAGGGGAGTCCGGGAGCCAGTGTATTCCTGCTGTTGACCGAGAAGCCGAAGAGGACCGAGAGGCGGCGACCAACCTGAGGTAAGTGTTAAAAAAAAATAATAATAATAAAACAAAAACATTAATTTACACCTTCCCTCTCCTGACTCCAATTCTCTCACCCCAGTTAAGTAGCAGCCACTACTGGAAGTGGTTCTTTGTACATCTCAGAATTTGTTAGCACCCATGCTAGTATGCGGGTCAGGGGGAATTTGCAAAATGTTTTCTTTCTTGTACAATGACTTTCGTTTGGACAGCAAAAATACAGGTGAATCCAAATAGATATGCGGAAATGAAAAAGAAACATATGTAGTGTTCTATACCCGCGGGTATCAAGGCACAGTGTTAAGGAACTCTTAAACCCCCTCAGTAGGCATCAAACCTAAGAAGGAAAAAGCCAGGTTTTTAGGTGTTTTCTAAAAGGGGCAAAAGAGTTGGCAAGGTATTCTAAAATTTGGCAGCTGCGACTGAGCAGCAATATGGGCCGAATCTAGTCTTTTGGAATTGTGGCACAGTAAATTTCCTGCTCGAAGCCGATCTTGGAAGCCTAGTTGGCTTATACAGATGAAAGGAAGACCTAATGGCCAGTGAGCCCTTGCCGTGCAGAGATAGTATAGCTGTACAAAATCACCCGATTCTTGACTGGAAGCCAGTGGAGATCTGGAAGACCTCTCGCAGAGATATTTTGGGATGTCAACAATGAGGCACGCTGCCTCATTTTGCGCCAACTGAAGTTTGCTCGGTGGGTAGCTGTTTGTTGATTATGATGAGTCCTGCCTTCTTATACTCCTTGACCTCTCTGCAGCCTTTGATTCTGTTAACCATTCTTCATTACTGAACTCACTTAAAGCTCGCTTCGGCCTAAATGGTCTGGTCCTCAAATGGTTCTCTTCCTTTCTTCAACACAGAACACAACAAATCAAAATTAAGGACTGTCTCTACAACCCTAAACCTGTCTCCCTGGGCGTCCCCCAGGGCTCTATTCTCTCCCCTTCCCTCTTTAACCTTTTCATGGAACCCCTTACCCTCATTCTTAAACAAGCTGGAATCAATTATCACCTCTATGCCGAAGATATCCAACTCTACTATAAGATCAGAGCTCACTCAGACATACTTCATCTCACCAACAATATCCTGAGTAAGATACAAGACTGGTTCTTCTCTAACCATCTCAAACTGAACCCGAAAAAAACCTGGAATTATTCTCTTCTCTCCAAAATATAACCGACTCCCCATCCAAAGCTGGATCTCTGACCTCAATGCCCTTAATTGCTCGCTCTCTTATCCAACTCGGCCAAATCACTTGGTTTCACCCTTGACAATAACCTTACCCTTATTGAGCATATAAAACATTCTGCTAAAGGAGATCTTTTCACTTTTCGACACCTTAAGAAAATTAAACCCTTCATTCCATTGGATGACTTCAAATGGTTTGTTCAATCACTAGTTCTCTCCAAACTTGACTATGGCAACGCTATCCTCACTGGAGCCCCCAAAGTACACCTAGCTCCCCTTACATCCATGCTTCACTTCTCGGCCAGACTCATCACTGACTGTAAACGATTTGATCGCATCTCACCATCCCTCAAAGCCCTCAATTGGCTACCCATTGAAGGTAGATGCCTCTACAAGACCGCATGCATTACTCACAAAGCTCTTCACCAACAAATCCCGCTCTATCTTACTAATAAACTCAACAAAGCAGGGGGCTCCTCACCGATGAGAAGCTCCAATACTCTCCTCCTAGTCCCCCCTTTGTTTAAAAAGAAATCTACCCAATCTCGCTCCTTCTCTGGGAACGCCCAGAACGTCTGGAACTCACTGTCTAAGAACATGCGCTGCAACCCCTCCTACCTCAGCTTTAAAAAAGACCTTAAATTCCACCTCCTCAAAATATACTTTGGTCCTTAATCTTTCCTTTGTCCATACTCTCTACCTCCCTCTGTATTAATGATACTTTTGCTTTCTCCCTTCTCACTCCTTGCCCCCCACTTTATTCAGCTGCCCTCTTTACTGTTACCTGTCCCCTATTCTAACCCCTCCCCTTTTCCCCACCAATCATTACTTATCTTTACCCCTTTGCTCGCTCTACTTCCCCCCCCCCCCCCCCCCCAACTAGTGCCCTCCCCCACTTATTCTATTTTGCCACTCATATCATGTTAATCCCCTAGATTGTTGGCCCCCACCTCACTCTATTGCTGAGCCCTACCTGCGTGCTTTTATTACCATTGTAAACCGCTCCTCCTTCTTCCCTTTCATGTAAATTGCTCTGTTCGCCCCCTTTCTTTCCAAACCATTTGTTGTGTTATAACTGACTGTTTTTACCCCTATGCCCTCCTCCCATGTGTTGTTTGTTGCCCATCCCTTTTTTTATATCTAAACCAAGTTGTGGTGGTGGTTTTTATTTTTATTTATTTTTTAATGTTTACGCTGTACCCTGAATCAATTGTTTATATTTCTAGTACTGCTTCTGTAAAGCGCTCTGATACCCACTGGTCTAGCCAGCGCTATATAAAACCTTTCAAATAAAAATAAATATGTTGAGATAGATGGCATTACAGTAGTCTTAATGGCAAGGTGATTAAAGTGATAGCCACTGTTTTACGAAGTTCTTCAGGAATTAAAGGAAAGGTCTTCTTGAGGTATTGAATAGTATAAAAGCAGGTGCTTGTGGTTTGATTTACTTGCAGATTGAAGTTGAAGGAGGTATCGAACCGAATCCCCAAGTTCTTTATTGATTCCGCTGGAGTGGGGAGGGACCCACACTAATTCGGCCACCAGAGTTCAGATAGTGCTGGGCTCCGGTCTTATCAGCATTAAGCTAAAGGAAATTATCCTTCATCCAGCTACTCGCACCAGTCATGCAAAGATTAAACTTCTCAGCCGTCTCATTTAGGTTGTCGGTAAAGGACACTATTTGTGTTGTCAGCGTATGATACTACCTGGAATCCAGAGGATCTCACCAAGGCTGCCAAGAGGGAGTCATAAGTTAGTGTGGTGCTCTGAGAGGAGCCCTGTGCCACCCCATATGGTAGGCTGAAGGCATTCACTCTGAACTTAATTACCATTTACAATCTGCCATCTCCAAACTCTGGAACTCCTTGCCTCTCCACCTCCGCACAATTCCTAACCATCTGTCTTTCTGGAAGCAATTAAAGACCATGCTCTTCCCCTACCCCCCCCCCCCCCCCAATGTCAGTTACTAGCGCTGGGATGCTTCCGAGTAGCCATGCGCTCTACAAATGTCTTTCCATTCCATCTTCCAACAAGAAAGGAGTGAAGCAGTTCTAGCGCCTTTGCACCCACCCCTATTTGTTGTTACCATTTGTCTCTGCCTTACACAGGGTCAGTGTTGAAAGCTACCAATGAGTCCAAAAGGACCAGGACCGCTGTCCTGCCCTGATCCATCTTCATAGTCCGTGGCAGCCATTAGTGCCAACTCCATGCTGTGGCTACTTCTGAAGTCGTTTTGAGAAGGGTCCAGAAGATCCTTGACTACTTTAAAAAGTTCATCGGTTGAGTTTGTGACTGGCCTGATTGTTGTTGTATAATAGATGAAGTTTTTGTGCTGTTTCCTTTCCTGTCTGCAATAGAGCTGCCTCAGTTCTGAGTTTGGTGGAGAGCCATGGGGCTGGCTCTTTCCTCTTGAAGGGGCAGTTGACCCTAGGTGCTACCTTAGGCGGTCTTGAGCCAGTTGGTAACAGCTTCTGCTGAATAGTCAGAGTTGAACTCTAGATCTACTGTGAGCTAATTGAAGCTCTTCTGAGATATCTTATCCCATTTTCTGTAAGCTTGAGGCTTAGTTTGTGGCAGTTTAAATTTGACCGTTAGGTGAGGAAAAGATTATGTGAAGAGTATCGACTGATGGTCAGACCAACTAATGGGAAGAATGTCCTTCACATGAAAGTCAGTAGAGTTGGTGAAAATGCCTGCTAAGGTATTGCCTGCACTATATATGACAGTGTCGACTATTTGGGTGAAGCCCAAATTGCCCATAAGCTAGGTCTAGGTCTGACTAATTGAGAGATTATATAGTCTTTCGGTACTACTTCTACTCGATCAGGCACAGTCTTCTGTTGCTCAAGTTTCTGTGATAAACGGGCAGTGTAGATCCAGATTTTGGATCAAGTCCATAACTTTGTGTCTGTGCTTAATCAGCGAGCGCCCATTATTAAGATCGCAAGCTATGTTCAAAGTGGCTTCCGCCCTCCGAGAGGCCGTTCCACCATGCCTGTTGTACTGAGTAAATGAGTGGAAGTTGGGGCAAGTGGGGCATGATGTGCTATCAAGAGATCATGGTGCCATTGTGGGCTTACCTAGAGGGCATAATGCGACTAGCTGAGCTTTAGTTTACGTAGTTCTCAAGGAAGCATGTAGGTCTGGCATGAAACGGACAGCATCCCTGCCGCAATCTGGGCAGGGACTGGTGCTGACTGGCTTGCCTTTGACACACCTGCTGCAGCTGTATTTTTAAGGGCAGATCTCCTCTGCTTGAGCTACTGCACCTGATTCTTAACCTCTAAAGCTCTACCTTCCCAAAAGGGCGATTCTAGGTGGCTACAAGGAAGCGAAGAGCACCACATTTTAAAATGTGCTGTATTTGTTAGAAAAACACTTCAGATTCACCAGAATGACTTCTCCTATTTGCTACAAAAAAGAATCGGATTCAACAAAGGGACAGTTCAGCAGTTAACATTATTAAAACTAAAGTGCAATTTGCTAATCAGATGCCCCTCCAAGTATAGGAAATGAGTCTCAGTAATTCACTGTATTTTTTGTTAAAAAAAATAAAGTGCATCTTGGTAATGTGATCAGGTTGCTCCCTCACTAGTATGAGAATTCCTGATGATGGCAACATCAACATTACCGGTCAAAACAATTCTTATTTGGCTGTGGGGCTAGCTGTGGTATTTGGTCCCGGGATCAGCAGCCACACAGGAACACCTACCATACTCTGGCATTTCTGAAAACTAGACGCCCAGGGGAATCAGTGGTAGTGTCTCGCAGAGTTTTTTTTTTTTTTTTTTTTTTTAAATTTAAATTTATACTCCGAGCCTGCAGACCAAATTTCTTATGATCTGTGACGGGAAAAGTCCTAGAATATGTAGGGAGCCACAAACCTTCAGGCCCCCCCCTCCCCCATCTCCCTATAAAAATGTTTCCTCACTTGTGTGGATGAGTGGAATGCCAGAAAGAGGAAAGGGTCCAAAATGCAACCTGGACAGATCAATGATTTCCACTCCAAACTGACCCTTGCCCAGCTCTGGATTTTGGGCTCCAGCTTACCTAGCACCCAGAAAAACATACCAAACCCGCTCATCTCTGAAAGCTAGACACCCAGGGGAGTCCTGGGTGGTGTGCCTTGCGTGGATTCCATGATGTTTTCTTATCCACTATGCCCCACAAGCCTCAAACACTGGCAAAAACATACATTTTCCACACATTTCTGTAAGGGGGAAGTTGTGGAATTGGCAGGGAACTACACATTTCTAACGACCACACGTTTCCCAAAATCTCCTGATTTAAAAATGATACCTTACTTGTATGAGTGTGCCTGGTACTTGCAACAGGAAAGGGCCAAACCGCAATGTGGAGACTTCAAATTTTTCCATCAGAAACCAACTCTGTTTTTGCAATCTGGGTAGCTGTGGATTTTGAGGCTTGTATAGGCCGCCAAACAGGGGAAAAATAGCAAACCCACATTATTTTGAAAAGCTAGACAGTCCATGGAGTCTCACAATTGGACTTATTTGGACCTTGTTTTGAACTGTAGCTTTCATGGTCACCAGGCATAGCCACACAGGTGGGGCAGCATTTTATCGGGACAAGTTTGGTAACGCTGGGTGGTAAATTTTGTGGATTCTTGCAGATTTCCAAAAGTTTCAATCACAGAAATGTAAGAAAATGCACGATTTTGGCAAAGTTTGAGGTTTGCAAGGCATTGTGCCAAGTAAACTTTGTGGCATTCACACATGGCACACAACCCTGGAATCTCCTGGCAGTCGCAGGGCCAGCAAGTATCTGTATCACTTGCTTTCAGTGTAAAAATTTACTAGGGATCCAGTAAAGAGTGCATTGCAACAAATTTTGTTTGTAGAAACCAAGGGACAACTATACCATGGAGCAAGAGGGCCCTGATTTTTACCCCACGTGTCTTGTAAGGGTGGAGTTATACCCTTATCATTGAACTAACTGGACCATTTAGTACACAGGCTGAATGTGTTTGGGCAGAACCCTCGCGTATTAACTTATAAATCTTTAAGGCTACATCGCCTTCTGATTGGATACACTTGAAGGCAGAAAAAAAGGGAGTGGAATCCAATAGGCCCAATTGAGAGATTATTTTTTTGAGCTTCAGAAAATCATAAAAAAACTAGGTTGCATACAGCTCTTGTAATTCAGCAAATGTCAAGGGTTCCATGTCTATGTATGCATCTGAGATGGGGCAATGCCCTTTTGGGCCAGTCCATGACCCGAAGCAGAGCGGCTAGAAATTTGACGTTTCTTATTCCGCAGTAAGATGGTAAAGGATTTATTAATGTTGGAGGTTAGTTTATCCAGTGTTATAGGGCTTTAATTGTGTCTTTTGAAATGATGTGCGAGTGGGCAAAATTGTGATGGAACATATGGTCCATAGTCCAATTCGCAGCTAATGGGAATAGGTAGCTAATGTGTTGATTGAGACTCATTCTGGCCCTTTTGTTGCTCCTAAGAAACCCAGTACACATTTTGTCTACTGTTGAGAAAACAAATGTAGATAGGCGAATTGAGGACATACTGGAGAGGAAGTTAATTAAGGGCATCGCCATCATCTTCAGAGTTTCTAATCTGCCCCACCATATTGTGTTTGGGAGACCAAGCCGATAGGAGGACTTAATTTTGTTGATTTGTATTGATTTCGTTCTAGGATATAGACTCTTCCAAATTGTGCCAAAATCAGATTCCCAAATATTTGATCAATTTAGATTGACACAGGAAGGGAAAGTTTCCTAGACAAGAGGGAGTACAATGGACATTGAGCGGCGTAACCTCAATTTTGCGCCTATTCAAAGAGTATCCTGAGAAGTTGTTAATTCTATCCCGTGTGTTTTTTAATTTTTTTTTTTTTTTTTTTTTTATGGAGATTAAAATGTCATCAGCGTAAGCAGCTGTTTCATAGATCATATCAACAAATTTTACCCCTTCAATGTCTGGATATATTCAACATCATTATCGAGGGGTCCCTAGGCAGTAAAAAAATGAATAAATTAGAAATGGTGAGAGTGGACAGCCTTGATGGTTGCACTGTTGGGAGTGGAACTGGGGAGGATAGTTCATTGACTGATTCTTGCGGTAGGCTTGGCATACATGGCATGACCATGACGATTTTGACATGGGCATCCCCGAGATTGTTCCTAATTAATGTGGCCTCCAGAAATGGCCAGGACACCTTATCCAAGGCCTTCTTCTAGTCCAGAGCTATACCTGCTGCGGCGGTTGCTTGCAGAAGTTACGTTTTATCGATAACCTGGCAGAACAGTTGATTATCACTTTCTAACCTGCCTTTGACAAAGCCCATTTGAGAGGGATGAATTAAGTTTGTGATTAGAGGAGCGAGTTGGGACGCTAAGATATTAGCATACATTTTGGTTTCCACGTTTATTAAGGAAATTTGTTCTAAAATTCTTTGGATTGGAAGGATCTTTCTCCTCTTATGGGATCGCTACGATAGTGGCTACCGACAGTAGCCGATACTTCCCCCGATGACCCAAAGTTGTTTGGCACGCTTTCGAAAGGGACCATAATTGTGGACTCAAAGGTTCTGTAGAAACTTATGAGGAGGCCATTCTGCCCCGGTGCCTTCCCGGATGGAATGAGCTCAATCGCCGTCCTGATCTTGCTATGCTCTATCGGCTCAATCAGTCTTGATACTATCTTCAGGGAAAATAGCTTTTTTGGGGAAAAACCGAAGAAATTTTAGGCAAGTATCTTTGGAGGTGGAAACTGAGGGGGAAGTATAAGTTGATCTAGAATTTCTGAAAGATGTTAACAATATCGCTTGTCTTTGTTTTGATAGAGCATAGTGGAGCTTTAATATTAGAAATGCAGAGTTAATTTGAATGCTAAGCGGCTAGTGATTTCCCAGATTTGTTTTGGTAAAATAATGTTATACCTCTCTGTGTCTCGACCCACAAGTGTGCGTGTTTACTCATAATTTTATTATATTCGTATTTTAGTTTTTTTAATGTTTTCTTCAGATTTGATTGCAGCCGATAATTTGTCTAGGTGAGTGTGATTTCTTAAATATATATTTTTTTTTTTGGGGTATTCCAAAGAGTAACTGATGAGGAGACCGAAGATGTGTTGTCTTTTAGGAACAAGGCTAACTCTTTGCTTAATTCTGTGGGGAGAAAAGGCAGGTAAAATTATTTCCAGTGGGGTTATGTAGCCACTATTCATCCACCAAGCTATGCGAAACGCAAAGTGAGCGCATTGCTTTGTGAGCTTTAGGAGTTCCTTATTTAAAGGCAGAGTTGGTATCCATTCGTAAATTCAAATCCCTTCCGAGAATGATACAGTCCTTTGTGGGGAGCAGTGCCAGTTTGGCAGCCAACTTGGACCAAAAGACAGGGTCATCAGTGTTTGGTGCGTATATGTTTACTGCAAATAACTCTGAACCCCCTGCTTGGAGTTGGGTAATCGCCCGTCTGCCACTGTTATCCTGCTCCAAGGTAATGATCGACAGGCTTGATTTCCAGGATATTAGGGTGACCACCCCATTTTTCTTAGAAATTGCCAGGGAGCTGGATAAGTTGTTCTCCCAACTATTACGCATAGAAAGAGCTCCTTTGTGTCTGATCTTTGTTTTCTGTAGAAACATTAGGTCCCCACTCGGAGTGTGGCAGTAATCCGAGATCTTTCTGTGAATCACTGGATGATTAAGACCTTCAGTGTTCAGAGAAATTACTTTTAGTGTAGACCTGGGTCAGACGGATAAGGCAGTGATGAACTATATGGTGTAAGGAGTGCTCTGAAGGGAGGTACATGACTCTGAAAGAGAGTAGCTTTCATTCTCTAAACTGATTTCGGGAATTGGTGAGAAGAGCCAAAACAAAGACATTAACGTAGTTGGCACTTTTGGAGACGGAACTATCGGATATATTGGCTTTGTTCTTTCACTTGATATGACTGAGGAGTATTAAAATTTGAATCTACTACCTTTTTATTTAATGTCTAACCTCTAAATGTTAATAAAACATTGTCACTGCTCTTCCGAAATAGGGAAATTAAATGTGAAATGTCAGTGTTTCTAACCTTTGTGTTGTAGTTCCAAAGAAATTTCAGTAATGCAAAGACAGCAGACCTTACTGTAAAAAAAAAAATGCTTCTTTACATGTGTTTTTTTGTATTAAAATGTGTTAGTAATATCAATAGGAAACGTGTAACTAAAAATACATTAATGTATGAAAAAATAATCTACCCATTTATTGCAAATCTAGAAAAAGTGGAATGCTAAAAAGCTTCCTTCAGGTACCTCAGACACCCTGCATCATCAATAGTAATTGTTCTACTGAGCAGAGGAAAATATTGCTGTAGGAAGGTCGTGGGAGGTTAATAGGGTATTTATTAGAATGCTTCTCAAGGAGTTAAGTTCCAATTTGGAAAGTGCCAAAGAGCAGTTTGCACTTCATGATGAATCACTTTGCCCCAATAGTCCAGTGATGTTGATGAGCAGATTAGTAAAGATGGAAGGAGAATTTACCTAGGTTTCAAATGACCTTTTCCTGCACTTTTTGGTCTGAAGAGATTTTTGGTGTGTTATTTTTAAAACTATGATTCTAAATCAGGCGGCGGTGTATTTAGTTAAATATCCCCACGTAAACAGATAACCATAGCTTTTTAAACTTTTTCCCTGTATCAAGTACATTTACCTCTTAAATAATTTTGTTTGAGAGATAGAAAACTAGGTCAGCATTTTAACTTGTTTATTGGCATGTCATAAGGACCCTTAGGGACATTAGTTGTGTAATGCCATGAAGAGATACATGATCACTGATGTTTAATAACAAAATACATTTTTACTGTTATTTCAGGCTAAGTCTTGCATTTGTCACATGTGTGGTGCCCACTTGAACAGACTTCACTCTTGCCTCTACTGTGTCTTTTTTGGCTGTTTTTCAAAGAAACATATCCACGAGCACGCAAAAGCAAAACGACATAATTTAGGTAAGACACCTTTTCAGCTCTTTAACCACTGTTAAATTAAACTTTTAAAAATGTTTTATGAAATTCTGTAAACCCTTTAACAAATTCAACAAAGCAACCCACAACGTAATGTCATCTTGAATGCGAGTACTCTTATGTGCAGCTTTCTTCAATACAAATAATTAGGAACTTTCTCCTTTTTGCTAGAGGACATAAAACGTTATTAAAGGGGGGGGGGGGGTAAAAAAGAAAATTGTTGCTATTACAACCTGCCACTCTGAAGTCTCACTGTTTTCCCTTTATTGCTTCTCTCCTACAGTCTAAGTGCTCTTTGCATTCCCTGAGACAACTTTTCGACTGGTGACTTGCCCTTGCCCGGTCTCGGTGTATTTTATTTGCTTTTGCTCAAAGCAGGGAGATGCACAATATCGATAAATATTCAGTTGCATTTCCTCTCCTAAAAACATTTAAACTGTATTGTTTTGATTTCTACGTATATGGATTGTAAAGGAGTCTGTGATAAGCAGAGCTCCCAGAATGATAGACCTACATACAAGGTCTGATAGTAATGCAAGCAAAGGCCTCTGCCATTGACTTGGTGGTTGCTACATGGCTTGTGAACGTTGCTCTTGCCATAAAGAAATACTCGGCATTAGTAAACTACACCGTGATACCAAAATGGTTTGGTCTGGTTCCTTCACCTGCATTGGAGAATTCAGGATGAGTTACTGGTTCTTTGACACTTGTACTATTTGTACCATCTCATACCTAGCCATTATTCTCATCATCTAGAAAGCAGAAAAGTAGAAAATGGGGAACTAGGAGTATGGACTTGTCCCTGGTCCTCTGCCATCTTGCAGCATTGCACCATCTTTAGTCTACTGTTTGACACCTGTTTAGTCTTACTTATGATGTGCTGTGCCCCTCTCAGTCTGCTCTTATGACATTCTTTATATCACACAAAGTGAAGAACAGATAAAGGGCCCTCCGTGATTGATACTGTTACCTATTAGGGCTTCAGCTCGCTTTCTTGAATGAGTGGATGCACGATTGATGAGTAGAGTTATCCCAATAGTTACAACTATTTGTTTTTGAGAGCCTATCTTAACCATATTGCCTCCATAATTTACACATTTGGGCAGCTCTTAGCCCCAACTACATGGTGATTCACTTCACCTTTTCGTCTCTTCTCCTCCCAGGGGGTGTGTCTTTTTTATGCTAATCTTGCTGAAGCCCCCATTTCCAAACAAAGGATATTCTAAGGGTCGAAATGTTACCACATAACTGTACCTTTGCCTAGATGTGATATTTGTAGTATGGCAAAACTATATGAAATTGACTTGGTTTTCTCTGTATGCTATTGAGTGACATATCCTTATGTTCACTTTTTTCATTTGTCTTACAATCCTCATGAGCGCTGCACTCGTCTTTTTACTTTGGAGCACCCACTTTGTTGACTTTTCATATAATGTCTATTTTTAAAGACCTTTTGTGTCTAGTTTAATTTCATTAATTGCACGCTAAGAGAACCTATCTTGGCCTCTCTTATTGTAAAAATCACTGAGAAAAGGTTATCCGACAAACGCTTTGTGTCTTTACCTATATCTCTTTATCATTCAATCTTGAATAGTCTTCAGTGCTGTTGAGAACCATTTCTCTGGTATACAATGGGATCTTGTTAACGTAAATTTAGTAGCCTCTCTTGTCAAGTGGCTTTTTCTTGTTATAGTTTGTTTGTTGCATATGCTTTATAATTTTCCACTGGCTTGGTGCTGTGTTCATATTTTCGCCATTGACATCTGAGGGTGTCTGAACCATGTGATTGCAAAACACTTTCTTTTTTGCTGATTAAGTGATCCTCCGTTTTCAAATTACTTCTGCCAGTCTGTCCTACTCTCCTCCCTTTACATTTGTTTGTAAATTCCTCCGTTGTAAGTAGGTAAATAAAAATGGTTTATTAAAAAGAAAAATCTGTGAACCCATGCCTGAACCAACATTGCTGCGTAGGCAATGTGTTATTTGCCTATCAAATGATGGAGGGGATCCTACCTTCCTTATCGGGTGGTACCACTATCGACATTTAACTTTTTATTATGTGTAACCATGCAATTGGATCTCTCTGAGAAAGATCAGGATTTGAATCCATGACACTTCATTCACTTTGTTTTTTACAGGCACCCTTTTTGTGGCGCCTTTGAAAGAAGGACAGTGTACTCTCTCGAGATTTGTAATCTAGTTCCTACCTCAAAGTTTTGCTCCACAAGAGGCTCAGTCTATCTGCATAATAGACATTTGAGTACTTTATCTAGTTTTTTTTTATTGTTACTCTACAAACACTGATCTGTACCCTCACACCATGTGGGAGGTTAATTTGTGTATCAATTCTTTATTGGCATTTCAGAGTAATCTAACAATCTCATGAAAAATAGACAGTAAGTTACTCTTCAAATACAAACACTGTCAGTGTTGGAGCATCTTTATCCCTATTATTTGGGTTCACCACTTGAGAGGCTTTCAATAATAAGGAAAAGTAAATAAGTATTATGACCTAACAAATGAAAAGTAAACCCTGTTCAGAACCCAGAATATCCCTAGATAAGCGTATATAAAAGCAAAAAATATAAATGGAGAACGGTTTCCCCACGACCCGTTCTCCCAGCTAAGGTTTTGATCAGTTATATGTCAAATAGGAATAAGGTCCTAGGAACAAAACCAAAAAATGACCGAAATGTGCCCCAAACTGCTACATACCATCTGGAAATGATGTTTTGATAGGAGGCTATCGCATGCATATCGAACAACCAAGTGGTGTGATATGGTATCGTAGATCTCTTCCAAGGTCATTGGATTTATATCTTCGCTACTGCCACGGGGGTTACTATCCACCAGTAGATATGGTGGGGCATTGATGGTGAGAGGAGGTATCATGCAAAATGGCCAGTCTCCCTGTCAGCTGGAACGAGACACTAAAATTGGTAAAAGTGAATCCCATGTTGTTCCTCAGAACTGCTTTTGCATTCCCACACTACATGAATAATATTGCATCATTGGGTGAAACCAGCAGACAGATTCTCGGGGCATGCAGGTACTGGGGGACCAGTGCCACTGGTGTAAGATTTTGTAATGGGTACCTTTTGAGACCTGCTTCCCTAAGCATCCAATCATGGTTTTCTATGATGTATGACCAGTCCTCTTCTGTAAATTTCACACCAATGCGATCAGACCACTACCTACAGAGCAAGGCAATGCTTGATGTGAAAGAGGTCATCAGTCGAGGTGGAGTTTAATCCAGAAAGAATCCACCTGTGGTGCTTCCACCAAAGGATATAATGCAAGAGTGTCTGGGAGGGACGTCCTAACACTGGTCCCCTAAAGTTTGTCGGAGACTGTAATAGTTTAAGATGGTGCCAATGTTGAGATTGTGGCAGGTCCTATTTTTGTGAGAGTTGGGTATGAGAGGAGGTCTCCATCCTGTATCGGCTCGTTCAGGCGTCGTATGCCTTAAGATAGCCACAGTGACCACTTATTTCAACAATCTGCCAAGCCGTCGGTACCTGACTGATTCATCGTATTAGGGCACAGGAATGGAACCATGCTGGGGTTTTTCATAAGTAAGTGTGCCCTGCACCATGCTTGACTGGTAGCCTGGAAGACTGGGTTGGCCATTTGGTGCATACGGGAGATGTTGGTGTGAAGTCCAATCCGAGAAGGTGGTCTTCTGAGTCTTCACATCTGGACTTCTCTCTTTTCAACATGTAAACCCCATGCAGCAGTTGTGCAGCCAGCCAGTATGATTCTGTGTGGGGAAGCCGCATAAAGTTGGCTTGCCTAGAGGCACAGCTTAGTCACCCACAATGAAGGCCTTAAAAAGCCCCATTAATTTCCTTGAAAGTAGGGACTGGCATGGTAAAAGGGAGCATTTTGAAGATGTACGTGAGTTGAGGCGTGCCATTCATTTTCATGATCTGGACGCTGCCCCCCATGGACAATTGGAAATTGGCTCAAAAGTCCAATTCTATTTGTATCCAATCAAGCAGGGACCACATGTTTCCCCTTACCATGTTGGCCAAGCTGGGGTTAAGAGACACAGGGTATTTAATACTGGACTGTAGTCACATAAAAGGAGAGTCACCAATAGCAACTCTGGAATTAATGTCAGTGAGAGGATTAGCTCTGCATTTTTACCAATTTAATCCTATTGCCCGAAAACCCTCAGAATCCATCATCGCATAAGAGCAGATATCTAGATATCTAGGTAGTGGGTTTCAAGAAGGTGAGTAAAATGTAATCAGTGTAAAACATGGCTTTATGCTCACCCACTGTGGTATGTATGCCTTGCATATCGGGGGAGGTATGTAAGGCAGTGACGAGGGGCTCTAATGCCAAAAGAAATTGCAGCGGGGAAAAGGGGACAATCCGTGACTAGTTCCCAGTTTAATTGCAAAGTACGAAAAGTCAAAGCCACCACATGAGACATATTGTGGTAAAGGTCTAGAGCCATCAGGCTGATTAATGAAGGCACTTCCTGGGTTCATCAGCTCATCGCGTGGAATAAGTGGGCCCATTCCATATGATCAGATGCCTTCCCTGCATCCAATGAAATCGGTATTTTCTCCTCCTTAACATGCTAGAGCAAATGCGAAAAGGTCTGGAGGCAATCGGCAGAGGAGCATCCGAGGACAAAGCCCACTTGGAGTGGATAGAGAAGAGAGGATAGACATTTCTTGATGTAATTGGCGAGTACTTTTGCCATAATTTGTATATCCAAGGGGTTAAGGATATGAGCGTGTAGTTAGCACAGAAGAGTGGGTCACGTCCCAATTTCGGTACGAGGGAGATGTTTGCCCTGTGGAACTCCTAGGGGTACTGATAGGGATCTAGAATTTCTCTGTATAGTTTTTTTGAGACTCCGTGGGTTTAGTTATTTTATAGAATTAGATTGGCAACCCATCAACTACCAGTGTCTTAAGAATGGCCATCCCATCAATCACTTGTGCGATTTTTCTCACTAGTGATCTCTCCTCCCAAAGTCTGAGTGTTTGGAGGCTTTTTTTGGAAGTGTGATGTAGGTTAAGTGGCAAGTGTTCAGTGTGTCTGAAGTATATAGGCATTAATAAAACACCTAAGTTCCTTAAAAATGTTAATCGTGTCCGTGGTCCTCATTAAGGGCAGCAATAGCCCTGACAGACTCTGCTTCTTTAATTCATGCTGCTAAAAGCCTTCTGGCTTCTTTATGTTCATAATGCCATTGTATCAGGCGGAAAAGGGTCCATTCTACTTATAAGGTGTACAGTTTGTTGATGGCCTGTTTAGCTATTAGAAGGCTCAGAACACATTTGGGTTGGGAGTTATATTCTTGAGTTAGATGCCTGACCTTATCATCCAAGTTATGCCTCTCAGTTTCCACATGGTACTTCTAGGCTGTGAGTCCCTCATCATGTCGCCCCGAAGACCAGCCTTCCCTGCCTCCCGGAGCATATGTGTAGAGGAGGGGGTTTCAGTGTTTTCCTCAAAGTTGAAGATCAGCACAGTCTCGCCTTCTGTTACCACCCATGTTCATCATCCAGTTGGAAGTCTGCGTATAAGCATGGCAAGATCTGTGTCAATGTGGATCAGATCTTAATCAGAGGTGCTGTTGGGAACAATGCTGTCTGTCAGGCTAAGGGTGCTGTGCAGAGAAAATAATCTATCCTGGACCTAGAACCATGAACACAATACTTGAGTGTAATTCCTGTCTGAGTGGGTACGTCTAGCGTCCTGGTTCCACCAATGCATGATCTGATATGAGCTCCTGTAGGGTATGTCTTATGATGTGGATCAGTGGAGGTTTTAGAGTGGCCCAGGTGTGGGTGAGGCAGAACGTTCTAATCTCATCCCAGGAGAACTTTGAAGAAATCAAAGGAATGATGTCTGGACAAGCTAGGCAGAAAAGGCATCTGGGGGCCAGCAGGGGCGTACACGAATCCTATAATCAACACTTCCGATTTTCCGAATACAAATCGGCCTCCAGTGTCTCTCCAGGTACCAGGGATTTGTGGAGCAAAATCGCCACAGCACCATTTATGTGGCAAGGGACATTTCCGAACTTAAGCCTTGTTAGTGTAGATCACAGTACTCTCCCAATCCACTCTAAGTTTCTCATGTTCCGTCGACGTCAAATGGGTCTCCTGAATTAGAGCCTTGTCTGGTCTCTGGATATTTAAGTAAATCAGGATCTTTTTCCATTTTATGAAATGAGTCTGGCCATTTACATTGAGAGAGGCAACTCTAAGTGATCTGACAACAGTCGGGGGAATTGGTACAACTACTGTGTCAACGAGACCCTGGAGAGTAGCCCTAGTGAAGGGCATTTATCTGTGCAGGATACAAGGGACAGGGTGAAGAGGAGTAAGCCTTGAATAGGTAGGGATTGTGGTTATAGGAATAAGGAGAAATCGAGTGTGTGTAACCTACCCCAACACAAAATCCAACCCATACCTATAGCCTTGGGGCTGAAAACCCATCTACTACTAGCCCAGAGCAGTGATCATTTGGGTTGATTGTATACATAGTCTGTCTATAAGGCACAGAAAGTGAAACATGGGGAGCATGGAGTATGTGAGCAAGACGTAACCAATAGAGAATAAAGAGAAACCAGGTAACAGCGGGAAGGAACCAGGACCGGCCAATGATAAAGTAGCAAAGGGAGTGTAGATTCATATAGCTTACTAAGATGCCACTGGGCCGGAAAACGGCAACAAAGATCTTCATCATGCACACAGTAAAGAGGACATCAGAGACACATAGGCAAGGAAGAGTTGTGGCTACAGTTTTTAAAGTCTCACTCCATGTGAGCAGCTAAGATCTCGGCAGGGATCTAGATTTATCTCTCAGTTGTGGATGAGGCCTGGGAGGGTCTGCCTCCTGCTGGGCACTTGAGTCACTTGGTCAAGGCGACAACGTTCTTCGTGATCATCAGCTGGAGGAGAAGCCCATGATGAAGCGTGCTAGTCCGAGAAGGGAACTTCCCAGGTGTCAATCAGTGTTGTGTCCATCAAATCCAACCAGGATTCCAGAGCATCGTGATTATTGAATTCCTGTGTCTGACATTGTGGTGGGCTCTAGTAGCCCATCTCAAATATCTTGCTGATTGAGTCTGGCCGTAGGGCCAAGAATTTCTTTCATTTAATGTTGTCATAGGAGAAGTCAGCCGAGATCTACATTTCCTGGTCCTCATGGACATACGGCCTGTGTCGATTACCTGTTTGGCCTTCTGGTGCTACAAGAAACACACTAGGATTGGTCAGAGCATCGAATTGGATGAAGTGCGAAGTTTAATTCTGTGGTCCTTTTTATTAAAAGTCTAAAAGTAGGCCTAAAGTGAGGTGCAGGAGCGTGGCAAATGAATACGGTGTTACCATTGCACTCCAATTTCTCTTGTAGCCCAGTGATTCTTACATTAGTTCTTGCTTCTGTCCTCCAAATCTGTACATTTTTCTTAATGTGCACATTTTCATGCCCCAATCCTGGATTCCATCTAGTCAAGACTATCCAGTATCCTGGAGTCTGTGACATCCATCCGCTTGTAAAAGGTGGCAGTGTTCGACTGCAGAGTACTACTGCAGTGGTCTTGGAGACCACAGTATTGACCTCAGTGATCGAAGTTTTAATTTCAGCCAATTCCTTCGGCAAAGTCATCGCTGTGGAAGGGATCTGGGCTACCTCTTCCATAGTCCCTGATTGAGGGGCACGTATTGGGCTTTAAATCCGGTGTCACAAAGAACGTGAACAAAGGGTCCCTGTAAGAGTTCCATGGGTCATGGCAGGTACAGTGAGTAGGCAGAGCATCTCGGAAATCGGTTCTTGGTAGAGGGCACCTCTTCAGGAATTGCGGGTCAGTCATGATGTCCATAGAAACATTCCTCCTCCTCCACCGTGTCCAGAAGATGCCTAGTGTTCACCCAAAAGATAGGTAAGTAAGAGCAGGCGCAATACCGTGTAGTCTAATGTTGCCCTCAAATGGCATTATGGTCCCTTCAGGGCATCATGCAGCAAGTCAGCCCAGCAGCAGATGTAGATTCCACCAGAAAAGGACCTGGCCACAGCTCAGGACAATCAACAGTGGAATATCAATATGTGGTGACTAGGTAGAGGCCAGCATCGGTAATGCCTCGTGCGCAGTCTAGCAATCGAGGCCCCAGCGTCTTTCTGGATGGGCTGCACCACGGTAGTAATGGCTGCTGGTGCTGCAGTTTGAAGGAAGTCAAGCTGCTGCCCGTATCTGTGTTCGCACCGGGCCGCCGTGTCACCAAGGGTAGACTGTTAGTCACGCTTCTCCCTATCTATCATCTCAAGCAGAGCAGGGTGATCAGAGACGACTGGAGCAGGGATCGGGGGTCAACAAGGCTGGGAGCTCTAGGTTGAAGTGGGTATCCTTGCTGGAGCTTAGCTTGTCAGTTCATTTGACCCAGGTTTGATTTTGTAAAAAATAAAAATGATGTTCTAATGCAGTCTGGTAGTATCTATCCTTGACCTGAACAAATTCAAGCTTCGCCGACATCCTCTACTCCACACAATATCTGCTGTGTTTCCACCGAAGCCTTAACATAAAGCTTCTCAAGTGATCAATGAGTCAAACCTCTACCTTCAAAACAGTGCATCCTAGAGATGTTTAAGGCCATACAGTCTTTTGACGTGGTGGTGCTACTTAGCCAAATAAGACACTGTAAGAAGACCCCTTCACTGAAATAGGTAGTGTACCGTCTTGAGCTGCAGTAGTTAATGCTCCTTATGGGAAAGTGTATTATCCTGGCCTCTCTACCCTTTTCTCTTTTTGAGGGCTGAGGCTTGGTAATATGACAATAAAAAGGCTTTACTTAGAATTTGCATTTTAGTTCCCTAAACATTGGTAACCACTTTATTTTTTTTTTTGCTACTGTGTAGGTGAAGAAATTAGTGTTGCTTACATAGACTTGTGAGTAGTGTCAAAAGAGATGGTGGTTTAGTAGGTAGCTGAAAACCGAAGGTAATCAAGTCTTGTTCCCTTGAAAAAAGCAACCAGTGAATAGGGCCACCAGTGCAAGGGGAGGTTAAAAGGTGCTGCTAAGCAAATGTTTTGGTCAGACGATTTAAGAAGATTATCAGAGTAATTGTTATCTTGTCCAGGTGTCGGAGTGTAAGGACACATTTGTTCTTAAAAATTAGATATATATTTGAAGGCTACACTAGTCCCCTCTGAAAGTTGCTGGAGATATGTTAGCCTGTATACGTGATCTTTCTTGCAGTGCCCAGTAATTAGCCCAACTTTAACTTTCATGGTTCTTTGAAGATTTGCCACAGATTTTTCTTTCAGTTCCATAGATGTAAGCTTACATAATCGAAGTGGTAATTCACGTATTTGCAAGTAACTGAAAAAAGCTCTGTAGCATAGAGCTGATGTGCTTTACGTTTGCTGATAAAGGTGCAAATGGCTTGGTCCAAACTGGGGTGGTTTGGTGTTGGGGAAAAAACCCAGATCTGTGATTAGGGGTGAATGTTTGATTTGTTCAGTGTTCTGGCCATCATTTGTTCTTTTTGCTTTTGTGGCCCTAAGTGGGAAGGGTATACCCAGATGTAGGTCCCATGTTCACTGTGCCACTAAATTAAAGCTAGCCTGACTAATGAGGGGTGATACCCCAAAACCTGCCCCAGGATACTTGTTTCAACGAAGGACCTGGCCTGGCTGTTCGGGCTAGACTGTTCCCATGGGGAGTTGTGTGTGCCTGTGTGTGTGCCTGTGTGTCTGTGTGTGCCTGTGTGTGTGCCTGCCTGCGCCTGTCCACCAATTTAAAAATAAAGGATTTATTTCGTGCACAACATATGGCAGCACAAACTCCTGTTGCATTTCGGAGAGCACTTCTCCTTGATCACGGACAAAGTCAATAATCTACAAACCGTGTTTAAACTATGTGTAACTAAGGAGCTGAGTTTTGGTGTATTAGGGGATCGCTAACCCGCTGTGTGAAGAGGCTGATCCAGAAGCGACTTGCTTTTTGTTGGGATATATATGTAGTCATTGATAGTGCAATATTTACCATAAAGTGCCAAGATCCCTGTACAATTTATATATAGTGTATATATTTATTTACACCCCTTTTAACAGTTACTTAAGATCACTAATGCAAATCCTTACACAGCTTCTGGATCTGGCATTGGAAAGCTTTCCGCCACCATGAGTATCCGTTTTGCTTAAAATATATAGAGCACTGAAAAATACATGGGTTATTTAAGATTAGTCTATTTCAGAACGCATTGGTATTGTGTGGTGATGAAACGGTCTTCTCAAATCTTATATCTGCATTTTACACTGGCTTTCTGCTCCACCGAAAAGAAAAGTCTAAAGATGAACCTGGCTGGAACAAATGTCTGTATCATGGCTGCCACCACTGTGAAAGCAGCAAGTTCTACTGACACTTTATGGAAGGTCTGAACGGTTGTGGTGAGTCATTCTGACGTTTTTCTGAGAAATCCCTAATCATGGAAGGCTGAAGAAGGGCCGGTCCTTAAGCAGATTACTAGCATCTGTGTGGACATACTGTATAGCTGCTACGAAGGATCCATACATCAGTCCTAAGGCCGTAGCAGTACAGTGTACTGATCTACAATCTGATGTCTCAAATGGCAAGAAATTTGGTACACCGATGAGGAAATGGTTATTATGAGGGCTGAGCCTTGCACTTTAAGTCAGTGTGATTACAAATAAGAAAAAACAGTCTAACAAATACTGCTTCCTGTACATTCCTTGTTCTCAAATAAAAAACATTTCTCAGGCTGATAACTGCATTCTGAAATTCGCCAATATTATTTTAAGATGGAGTAGGTACTTTGCCATCTGAAATTCGTACAACAGTATTCCTGAATATGATGAAGTGGATCCATAAATATGCAGTTGGCCCTGGTGAAACTGCTTTCAAATTTTTTGGCCTTCACAAAAGTCTGTAGTCGGAGACAGTTTATTTTTCTTTCATTATTAGAATTTTCACTGTGGTACTTCCAAATCTTGTCACCACCAAAGTTTCCTGGGATTAGGTTCTGTTTTGTCGGATGTTTGTGACCGCACACTCAATAAGATGGACTAAGTGCTGAAACTTTTCAGACGCCCCCCGTTACAGATCTGGGTTTAATCAATCATTGTTCTCCTGCTCACTAAACCACCCCAGTTTGGACCCAGCCATATGCAAATCAAACTTGACCCTGTTCCTCATGGGAGCAGTCCAGCCCAAATTTCACCCCCTCATCACTAGGCTAGCTTGAATCCAGAGACCAGGTGGGCAAGGAACCCACGTCTGGACATACCCTGGCCACTTAGGGCGAACATAGCAAACTCCATAAGATGAAACGTTTCAGACACTCACCCCCAGTCATATATCTGGGTTTAATCCATCATCGTTCTGCTCACTAAGCCGCCCCAGTTTGGACCCAGCCTTATGCAAATCTCTCTCGATAACTTTATTTCGGCCTCCAGGGCCATAAAAGTACAGATAAAAAAAACTCGGAGGGTATGTGTCATATGTTAAAACTCTAATAGCATTTGCACAATCTCTAAAACCCAAGTTCCTACAAATTGGTTTCACCCAACAATTTCGTAGTTGCTGGTAAGCTGGACAAAAGAAAGACATGTTTTTCATTTTCCATCAGATGGCAACAAGCCGGACAAACAGTGTTCTTACTCGGGTCCCATTTACAGGTAAATGACCTAAGTGGGAGACATCCCATTCTAAACTGCATATACAGTTTTCTAGCTAGAGCAGGAAATATCACATCAAGGAATTCCTCCTTCCTGTACTCTCCTTTTATTTGAAGAAACTGAGAAGACAATCTACCCACTGCTGGATTAGCATGTAATGCCGTAAGATTATAAAGCCTATAATAACGAACCATATTTGCCCTGGACAGAGCCAAACAGGCAACCTCAGGCCTTTTCCATAGTTCCGGAAGACCGATCTTATGACAAAGATCCTTAATATTTTCTTATTTTTGATTACTGCCAATACCTCCTTAAATTCCTCTCGGTAGGTAACCAACTCTGGAACCGACCACAGTCTTCTCCAATAGGTCAGTGGCCGTAAAGCCACCTCTTCTTCCACTGGCAGCAAGCCAAGGTCAAGCCTTAGGGGAACCAGAGGAGTACTAACTGGCAAGCCAATCAAATTTCTTATGAAGAGGTGTTCAACTCTACTTAAGCTTGTTGACTTACAATGTCCCCATAGTTCCGCACCATATAAAGATGCTGCTCTAACTTGTGTTTTGTAAATTTCTACCACCGGGGCAGCAGGTTTATAGACAGAGGCTCTATGTAATTTTGTTATTCCCCCAGCAGTCTGCGTTAATTTTAGTGCCGACTTGGCAACCTGAGAATCCCACCCCAGTTGTTCTTCCAATATAATGCCCAGGTATTCAAACTTCTTCACTTTCTCCAGAGGAATACCGTTTAGTATAGGGTTAGGGCATCTCTGTCTAGGGGGTTAGGGATCATAAACTTGGTCTTTACAAGATTAATCTCTAAGCCACTCTTCTCGCAAAAGTCTGCAAAGCCATCTAGGATCCGTTGTATACCCGCCGGTGTTCGGGACAACAAAAGAGTGTCGTCCGCGAACATCAGTGCGGGTACCTTACCTGTGACCAATTTCGGAGCGTCAATATCTTTTATACCTAATAAAAACATAATTAGCCCATTTATGTATAAACAAGAGTGTGGGAGCTAGCACACATCCCTGGCGTACTCTTCTTAATACAGGGAATCGTGCCGACAGTTCTCCCTGCTTCCCACATCTCACCTGGGCAAAATTTCCTGTGTGGAGTCTTCGCAACACTGCCAACAGGTAAAGGGGCATACCAAGTTCCTGAAGAACTCTCCATAATTTCTCTCTGGGGACCAGGTCGAAAGCCGACCTCAGATCCACAAAAATGAGGTAGAGGCTGCCACCCTCCACACTCACTGTTTTCCAATAAAGTACCTGTAGTCGAAAGATCTGGTCAATGGTTGACGTGCCGGTTCTAAAACCAGCTTGTAAATTGCTCAAAATCTTGTTTTCCTCCTCCCAGGCTTGAATTCTTTCCAGGACTATACGACCCAATACCTTTTTGGCTATGTCTATTAGGCTAATTGGCCTGTAATTCATGGGTTGCAAAGGGCAACCATTTCCGCCCCCCGCCAAGTCTCTGGTGGGTCCGTCCCCATTAAAATAGAATTGTACAGGACACACAAATATGGTGCCCATATATTTGGTTCAGACGAAACAGGTCGCCTGGGATCTTGTCGAGCCCGGGTGCTTTATTTTAATTTGATAATGGCAGATTCCACTTCTTCTATCATTATCTCTAGGGACTCTCTCCTGCAATACTCTTGGAGGAGGTGCAGAGACATGGAATCGACATCACCATTCCCCGGTTGTTCATATAGCTTACCATAGTGATCTTCCCATACTGCTGGAGCTATACTAGGGGTTATTACAATCTCATTCTCCCTTCTGCCATTGCTAACAATAGCCCAAAAGGATTTGAAGTCTTTGTATTGTAGGGCTCTTCTAAGTTCTTCCCACTTTTCGAGCTCCCAAGACTTTCTTTCCCTCTCTATCGTCTTCTTATACTGACCCCGGAGTATCTTAATCCTAACGTTGTCCCTCTCCTTGACTGCTTGGATCAGTTCACTTTTCTTATTGCGACAGATTACACTATACCAGGGGTGACTCTGTACTATTTTATCCCTATACCTCCCTTTTGGATAGAATACCTCAAGCAAATTTGCAACTAGCTGATTATGGATTTCCACCGGCCTTTGATTTGGCTCAGTTATACAACCCGTGGATCCATCCTCGGCCATATCGCTAAGATACGGCAGGACGACTTCATAAATATGCGTCATCTTGCTAGGAGAACCAAGTATATATGGCCATTTTACTCTCCGTCTGTTGTTGTGGAGAGTAAGTAATTGTGAATTAGGGTTTGGTTCTGCTACATAGTTAGACAAACCCCAACTCCCTGGTTTTAGTGCCATAACCAAAGCGTTATGGTCACTATCGGTCCGCTCTACATCCCTGAAATCCAGTATCTTTTCCCAGGATCTAGTCTCAGTCATGATATAATCAATGATTGAAGTATGACCTTCTCTATTGAAGGTCGCAGAGCCGGGTCTATCCGAGTCTGTTCTCCCATTGCAGGACCTCATGGCTGACGCAAGGGTAAAGGAAAGTATTTGTAGAACCAGCGGGGTCCATGCTTTTACCAGTGCAATCATAGGTTCCGGAATGTTCCAGTGTTGATTCTCCCCATCTGGAGCATCAAGACCTAGATTGTTTAAGGGTTCATATTGGCAATTGAAGTCACCCCCTATTATTATTATAGCAAACTCTGGGTCAAGCGTCAATAGGTATTCACCTAACTGGGTAATATCCTTAGACTCTTGGCCACTCTGTGTAGATCTTGAGTAAATATTTATGAGGGCTAGATGTTTTCACCTAGGCAAATTTAGGAAAACACATTGAATGTCACATGAGTTTGTAGATAACTGCTTTGCCGTAATTCCCAAGTGCACAGCTACCCAAATACTTAGTCCACCGGATGGTCTTCCTCTACCCCTGGTTACTGCAGCAATGTTATATGTAGCAAAACTTACCCTATAACTATTATCCATGGCCCAGGTCTCCTGTAGAAAGCATATATCGTGTTTATCCATAAACAGACCCCAGTCTTCACATATCAATTAGTTTTTTATGCCTGCCACATTCCAGGATAGAATATTAATCCTCCCACATTCCTCCCGAACACTGACTCCTGTACTTCTCCTGCCATCTCCTGGTCCTAATGGGCGATCAGCCTCTTGTTGGTTCTCCTCCCTACCACTATCACTACTGCCCCATCACACGTTTGATGTGTTTCGCCAACCCCACCTATTTCATCCTTTTCAATAACACCTTTTGCTGTTAATTTCAGTGGCACTACACCCCTGATATAAGGACATCCCCCCCCCCTCCTTGCCTACTTTATCAAAAAACCCATGAATGTGCATTTTACGTTTCAACGCATCATCATCCGCTCTTAGCATTTGAAACACCCCCACTAGCCTCTACCACGAGTGGGGGCCTTATAATCTAAGGCCGTCAATCAACTAAGTCTAAAGCACTAAATCTATTCCTATGATGAAACATCTCGAGCGTAGGGAAACAATGTTGGGGTCCATTTCGGTCAGTACCTCTCTCAAAATAATTACCTCTAACATATTAATTCCCTACCCATGTTAGTCTGTCCCTTAGCGGTGCAAGATGAGCTTTATTTGCAACGTCAGGGTAGAAGTAGGTAAGTGGAAGGGAATTTATTACCGTGTCTAAATTACCTGTGTTCATTGAACAAATATACTTAACCACTCTAATGTCCCCAAAATTTATCACAACACAATCACCCTGTATATTTTTTACCCTACACCCCACCCAGTCTACTCGTCTAGCAAATAGAATTTTACTTGAATCCTGGTAGGGGAGGGGTTTATTGTGATTTAGCCAGTGGATACACTTGTTTTTGAGTTCTCTGTAACTCTCTAAGAGCCCTAGCATCGAGGTGGGTACCGCAGTTAGGACCACCACATAGGGGATAGACTCAGGGGGCAAGTCCAAAAAAAGGCAAAACAGGCTTATTTGTATATACATCCCTTGTCCTATTTACCTGAGTGGGCACTGAATTGGAACCACCCACCCTGTAATCCCCCCCTCCCTCCTCTGTTCTTTGTATAGCAGGGGCGTTTTGCCGAGCTGTATCAACCGTAGCTATAGAATTATTCACAAGAGCTGGTTGTGCCGGCGTAAGTATGGCTGTGTTCCTAACTGTGGAAATCGTACACTGTGCATCTCCATTTGCTTGGGCTGATGGTCCCTGCCCCTTGCACTTTCCATCTACCACCCTAGTAACATTCCCACCCTCTACCATTGAGCAGAACTGTTCCAGCTTGGTAAGTCTATGCTCAATGCAATCCAGTCTAGCATAGATGGGGAGGCAAGTTGCTGTAAAAAGATGTTCCATTTTATCCCAGAAATCACCCCTATACTCTAAGGGCATCGAATCATCGGGGGTTTGTTTATCAGGCAAGTCTTCAGATGTTAGGTGCATACCACCCATACCGTCCGTGCAGTTCTTCTTTGAATTAGTACGTTTTGGAGCTTTTGTTTTCCTATTTAGCAAAATAGTACCTCCTCGTTTTCTTTTAACTGCCGGGTCCCCTGCCCGGACATCCCCTAAATTAGGACCTTCAATTGACTGAATTGATAGCCCCGATCTTGTAGTGCCGGGACTCTGTAGAAGTGGGAGAGGCAAAGGGTCTAGTGCAGTGGTTACCATAATGTCCAGTGAACCGTTCAGCAATCCGGTAGCCACCGGCAAGTGGTATCCAGCTACTGCTAGGTCCATTTGAGTACTGTCCTTCATAGTTTGATCTACAAGGGGTTCTGTCAGATCAATAGTCCGGGGGACAGGTGTTTTGGCCATATCCAGCCTACCCAGCGACGACCGTTTGTCAAAAGTCAACTCCAAAGACAACCTTTTTTCTGTTATTTCAATCTCTCTTTGGAGCAATGATGATGCCCTTATTATGAAGTTGTCTAGAGTTCCCACCACACCACCTCCAGCTGGTAATTTCTTCCCCCTCTTACAACCTGTTGCAGCCATTGCCATACTATCAGTGATCCTACCGTCCTTTTATCGAGGGAGGCCCCATCCCGTCCTCAGTCGTTCTCGGACGGTCTCAGACGCGGGGGCTGAGCGCAATTTGAAGCGCCTCCTTGTGCGTGATTGGCGTGGGTGGCTTTTTGCCGCTAGGGAGCCTGGGAGGTGTAGTCCTCCTCTCTGCGACCGCAGGCGTTTGAAGAGCGGTGGCGGGAGGGCAGCAGAGCAAGCTAGACGACCAGCGTCTGGAACAGACCAGCAGGTAAGATGAGAAGTTCCCCAAACAAGTCTTCCAACAACCAGTCTTGACCCTGTTCCCCATGGGAACAGTCTGACCCTACCTGCCAGGCCAGGGGTGTGACCACCTCGCAGGCATATTTACTGTGGTGATCAGGACTGTAAGCACTTCAGAGGTCCAATAAGAGTCTGTTGGATTCTTCCTCCTTAAGAGTAATCATAATGTTCCAAACCTACATCTGTCCAGTTTTCTGTCAAGTGCCCCATACCAGTCTTGGGGGCTCACAAGAGCAGGTGCAAATCATAATGGCTAGTCTTGAACCTTAGCCTAAGTCTGAAACCTCTGTTGTGTTCACTGGAGTTATTACATTTCAGTCGATGTTCTGTTTGTTTGACTTTCTGGCAATAGACTGTTTTGGCCCCAGAACAGTGCTTTCCATGATTAATTTCTTAATTTAAATGAAGCCTAACACCACATCAACTCCAAACCAAATGATCGTAAATATTTATCTAAAGCTGTTTCTTATGTCCCTGTGCATTGAGTTTTGGGGATTTGATCACAAGTCCTTCTACTTTTACTTGTTGTTCTTCTCAGTTCTTGTTTCAGTTTCAGGTACAAGTCTGACCATAACACTTATTGAAAGAGTCCTCAGTATGTGGAGCTACAGCACTACAACTGTTTGATATAGAGAAGTTTTAATTTCCTTCCCATTCTCCAGATTACTAGTTCTCAGTTGACTGTGATCTCTGAAGGGTATAAGCTGGGATTCCAACTTTTAACCATCAGATTTCGGGAGATGTAATCAGCTAGTGTTAACTCAGTGAGACATCTTGCTGATTGCTTTTTTTATTTGGGTGGTACAATAATTAAATAGATCGCTCACCGGAATAAAGAATGGACAAGGTAATTATCATCTAAAACTGTTAATGTCTAGAAAAGAGAGAATCCCCAAATAGTATAATGATATCATGCCAATGATAATGTATTGTCGAGCTGTCCTAGCAATAACCACATCTAAAATCCACATCAAGATTAAAGTACATTGAGACTCTACCCTTGACCCTTCCCCTGATGAGATAATCTAGGAGAACTCATACCCCCTTCACATAAGCAACCATATAGTTAAAATGCAGTCATAAATAGTGCAATATTGTCTAAAGTGCCATGATCTCTATGCAAACAATCGGTGGATAAAATGATGCAGATATGTAGCCCCTCATCGTCCTACTCAACCTTGATAAGTGGGAAAGAATCACCACAGCAGTCCAAAATTTCTGAGTTGGTAGTTTCTTTTGGCATAAACAGACTTAAACTGTCTTACCTAGACATTTTCACTTGCCATTGAGCAAAAGATGGATTCCTCGAAGTTTTACAAAACTGTAAAAGAAGTGATCTTGCTTTTGAGATTGCTAAGAAAATTATTTTTTGTTCACCCCTTAAAGTCCCATTATTACCAAGCAGCCCAAACAGGACTACTTATGGGCATGGTTGCATCCCTTTTGAAAGTTATTGGGTCATAAAATATCTGATCCCAAAATGGCTAGAGAGTTGGGCAACTATAAACATTATGGGCCCAATCACCTCGCGCCATCGTAGAACATCTAAAATATTTATTAGGAACATTATGAAAGCATTTGTTACACAATTGGGGTTTATAATAGTGTGTCCATCTAGCAAAAAAAAACATACTTTTAAAATCTGCTGCTCTACACATTTTATGACCAAAAATCTAAATATTTAACCACTTATTGCAAAGTACTAGCACACCCTAAAATTACTGATGGCTTATAAATCAGTTTTGGCATAAATCCTTCTCGAATTTTATGATGTAGCACTTTATCCCAACTTCAAAGTCCTATCTGGTTTAAAAAAAAATCAGAAGTTCAGGGCAAACTGCTCTATATCTGGGGTAAAATCCGGCAAAAAAATTAAATAAAACGTAACAATAAAACAGTTGAGTTCTCATAAACCTGGGTATCTTGCTGACTGCTTGCCAGTATGTTTTCAGCAACCTTTTGGACAAGCATCAGAATTTAGTCTATTTTGCTATTTAGTAACTTAGCCAAAATGCATTTGCCTGCTGCACAGTAAGACCTGCATTTAAGGCTATGAGGCGGCAGACAACCAGGAAAGACAGACCTGCTCCCTCGGATCCAGTTTTCCTTTCTGCACACCCACCTTGTTGTTGTAAGCCTAAACAGAGTGCATGTCTTTCAGCACTCGTGGCTAGAGAGACCAGGCATGTGGATGCACTAGGACGCCAAGGTTTTTGTAAGCTTGATCCTGGTGCCTCCATGGTCATGTGCTTTGAGACTTTACTCCTAAACATTGTGTGAAATGTTTGACGTTGTTTGCCGTTACCAAGTAGGTCATTTAGCTGATTTTCTGAAAGATTAAAAATGTGCAATTACACTATCAACAAGCATTTGCAATGCAATAGGTCTCGCATTTGTGAGAGTTTAAGCTATTGGCATTGTAAATGACTATGCATTTTATTTATTTGTGTTGATAATTAACACATAAATAAAAGGCATTGTCATTTACAATGCCAAAAGCTCAAACTCTTGTAAATGCGAGACCTATTTAATTTCAAAGAAGCGGCAGCCATTGTCCCGGGCTGCTTGGGAAGTGAAAGTGCGCATGGCGCGCTGAATAGTGCAGGAAAGCATGTTGTACCTGCAGTAGGAAAAACTAATTAATGAAAATAGTGCTTACAGACATATCGTGTAACAGAAGTAAAAGGGCCAATCCTCATGGGAGGTTACAAATGAAGACAAGGCGGTACTAAGGCAGGACTAACAAGCCAATTAACGAATCAGAAGCCAGAATTTACAAAGGACAATGACACAAGCCAATGACAAATATGGGCGGAGAGTGGGAGGAGTTTCAAGTCAATACTTGAATACAGCATGTCACGCAGAGCAGTGCATGCGCTGCCCAGGTTTGACCTAAAAACAGCCCCATCGGTCCAAGAAAAGCCCTCACCATTCCGGCCCATCGGGAAAATGCCCTGTGCCCGCCACAGCCAGTCTACCTCAGGCCCTACTGCTGATAAGTCTTACAGTTCATAAAACATGCATTTGAGGTAGTACAGTTCATTCAGACATGCACTATATTGAATAAACTCCCAAAGAAAACCAAATCTATCCAGAATCACTTGAATTTCAGAAGAGATATAAGGTTGTGTCTCTTCTTAGAGTTTAAAGCTTGGCTACCTCGAAGGGTACAGCCCTAACTGGGTGATATGTTACTTGCGCTGCTAAACTCACACGTCTATGCTTTCCACCCTAAATGCGTAAAACGTGGTCAAACGCCATTGCGTCAAGCTTGGAGCACTCTCTGGGCATCACACACGCACCACCACCAAGACTTGATGGCACAGCGACCATCACCTCATCTTATCCGAGAACCTCAGAAGAGTAAGCCCGATTCGTCTTCTGCAAGGCGCTTCAGGGGCCCGACAAGAGGTATGATGACATGCTATAGAATCGATACAACATTTTGCATTAGGCGCCTCGGTGCTGCCTCCTGAAGCCTTGACTACCCATCCCCTTGCTGATTTGGTTTCAACAGACCTGCACCTTTTCCTCGGGCAGAAATCGCTCTCCACCCTTTTCAACACCACGTGAAAGAGAAAAGCGAAGCGTATTTAGCGCAAAGATGACTGAATGGACGCAACGAAGTCAGAAGCACCAGCGCAGCATTTCTTATCACAACATTATGACACCGTGCCAATCCGAACCCTGCAGTGTGAGGCTCATCCCTGCTGGAATCTCAAGGACAACCAATAAGTGCATAGCGTCAAGAGGCTTCTCGCTTCAAAGTGGGCGCTAACTGAACGATCTCATTTTCTGGGAAGGCGAGAGTAGCAACTACGCGTGCCCATACGCCCAGCCCCTATAATAATAAACTATTAGAGTTCATTTAATTAAAAAAATCAAGAAAATAAAAATAGCAGGTTATCAATTGCCAGGCTGGATTGGAAGTAAGCGACGGCTTGGAGTGCCAGGGAGGTGCGGGTGTAATGGGCGACCGCCCCTGCCATCTCGCGGCAGCAACACGGCGCCTGCCGCTAATTGCCAGGGCACGAGGCGGGCGATCGTTGGGCAGGCACCGCCGCCGTGGCACCTCATTAACGGAGAGTCGAGAGGACAGCTAATGCAGTTTACAAAAAGGCACTTTTCCAGCGGGTGCCCCCTCCCCGGCCTCCATGCGTGACGGCGGCGAGGAAGATGATGGCGGTGATTAATTTTATAAGTTTTAATGAATGGCTTGGAAAGGTCTGACCCCTCCGGGGTGAGCGCGGCGCTGCGGGGACCACAGACGCACAGCAGCGAGGAGATTAATAAGAAAACACCCTCTATTTCCATCACACAGACATCCTGGGTGTCATGAGAAGAACAAGCCCGGCTTCTAAAGTGGTCCGGACGCGAGCGCCCGCCGCGCGAAATTAAATTTGGCGCGCGCTTTGGGGGGGGGGGGGGGAGCGCATTCCTGGCGGGGTAGTGGACCCTTTTGAAGTATGATGCCGAGGCTGTGACACGTGCACGTGCACGCGCCAGTGGGCTGAAGCACTTCCTCCAAATGGATTGCATGGCGGCACGATGCACGTGATTGTGCGCGTGCTCGCCATGCAATCCACTTTTGGGAGCACTTTGAAATGCCCCTCTTACTAGAGTCTCGCATAGCGATTTGCGTAAACGCAATAGCTAGGCGAGACCTAAAAAGGGTCCAGCGTAATCCTGATAAGGCATGGTTGGATGCATTCCACATGTGTCTGGAGGCATCCAAAAATACTTTTCAACATATGTTTGGAAGGTTTTGTGCAGAGGGCAGTTTGGGCCCTCTTCTTTGTGCCTCTTCAGTGGAAACCACCTTAAAGTGGAAAGCGATTATTTTGGAACTGTAGGTCCTGCATTACCCAATTGCTGTTCTTATTCCCATGTTTCTGAAAGACTCTAACCACAGAAACCTCTTCATTAAAGACTAGATTGCTGTTGCAGAAGGGGAGAAAGGAATTACTTTCTGAGAGGAAAAGGTTGCTAATCCAGAATTCCAAAAAAGCAAAAATAAAATTGTGATTGGTAGAGATTGCTGGGATTATTTCTTCTTTTTTCTTTTTTTTCTTTTTCCTATTTCATAAAAAAAAAAAAAAAATCCTGTTGAGCCTCATATTAGTAATGAGTATTTGCGAAAGTAATGGTGGTGATCCATTTCATAAGAGATCTATTGATAAATATCTTTATTTTGTATAACTGGCTCGTCACAGTAAGTGCTCTAGAAGAATTTACTAAGTGTTTAGAAACTGCAATGCCATCAAACTTCATGACCGGGGCTTTTTCATTAGAATGAAGGGTTAATTTGCTTTTGTGAACTCACTGTGTATGTGCAGTTTCTTGGATCAGTCCTGGATACCATTTGTTAGTTAGCTTACTCTCACCTGCATTTGGGAAGTAGTTATCCTCTGGATTTGCAATTCTACAAAAACCTGGGTGGCCAGAAAGCTTGGTTTGCCATAATACTGTATGGCCTTTTGCATTTCCCTGCAGGCCGGGCCTGCCTCTGCTTGAGGAGGACTCCTATAATTCCTGGCATCTTAGTCTAACCAGTTCTTCAGCAGGTTTGAAGATGGGCTCTAGATTTCATCTGCTGTGGTTCTTAATCGCCATTAGTTCGCTAACCAGCAACTTGTAAGGGCATTTTGGGGCATTTAGACCCAGATCCCCCCATAGGTTAAATCATTGAAGTGACAACATGAGTGTGAGTCATGCTGTAGAGAGTTGAATCCTTCGTTCTTCCCTAGTTTAAAAGGTATAGGTACAGTATTTGTGTGTCCGATTGGGAGTGGTTTAAGTACCTGGAGTTAAATTGCACCTAAAAGCAAAATTATGGACCAATTGCAAAGTATTCTTTGGAATTAATTCCAATAAGAAAGCAAATAATTTTGAGAGTTTCACCTAGTTGCAAATGACTCTTTCTAATGGCAAAAGCCATCTCTGAGTCCAGATTTAATCTCTCCATGGATGCTGAGCTCAGACTGCACTGGACTGTTTCTCATTACAGTGCATCATGATTTTGTGACTGAGCTAGAGAGTAAGCCCCAGCATTATTCAACAGTGCACATTTCACATTATATAATATGACTTGATAAATGCCTTACTTTGTCTGAACTGGGAGAACTAAGCCTCTCCACTATGCCTTTAGCTGTCTCAAAATGAATTGCGTTATTATGGTTATTAATTGCCCAGAACACTTTTTTTTGCAGTTTGTGCCGACTTTTATTTGACAAATGCAAAAACAACAGTTGATGGACAGAATGCAGAACTATGTCATACATTCACCCCAGTACAGAGATCTGGGCCTAAATCCATTGTTTTTTTGGCAGTTCGGGCTGGTCTGTTCCCATGAGGCACAGGGTCAAGACTGATTTGCATATGGCTGGGTTCAAACTGGAATGGAATGGTGAGCAAAAAAACGATGGATTTAGGCCCAGATCTCTGTACTGGGGTGAATGTATGACATTGTTCTGCATTCTGTCCATCAATTGTTGTTTTTGACTTTTATTTGACAGCACATATGTCACACCCCTGCGAGTTTGGAATTGAACTCTAGACAATGTAGGTGGGATTTTAGCAGCTTATGTATTTTGACGGGGGGGGGGGGGTCAGAGAGGGGGGGGGGGGGGGTCGGGGGTCCAAATTGGAAAAGCAGGCAGACTGAGCAGTTAGATCCAATGATTACATTTGTTAAAGTGTAGTCTGGAACTCTAATGGTGGACCTATCCGTGGTGTGGTAGAATGACAAACAAACAGGCAAGTTATTTTCCTTTGACCAGAACTTTGGGGTGTATTCTTTGTAGGTTTGAGGTTTATTCTTCAGTCTCCATCTAGTCTAGTGCCTCTCTTCGAAAAGGTGTTCTTGAAGACAAGAAGGTACACGAAACCTGTCCTTCTCAGAGTGGCAAGCTGCAACAAGGGTCTTTCTTAGCACCCGTACGGCTGTCCTAAATTTTATCAGAAGGTCCTTCGCAACATTTTCTTTAAAACCAAACATATTAATGCTGAGAATAATTACATTTAGATTCAGAAGTTGATATAGAGAGCGAAATAATCAGTTCACTCAGTTACCGAGCAAAAATCCTTTGCTACCATTGGATGAAGTTAAATTAGACTTAACCCCTTCGCTGCCAGGCCTTTTCCCCTCCTGTGCCACGCCCTTTTTTGGCTATTTGGGGTAGTGCGCTCTTAGACCCCTGTAACTTTTTGACCACATAAGGTATCCACGCCAAATTTGCGTCCTTTTCTTCCAACATCATGGGGATTCTAAAGGTACTCGGGGTTTGTGGATTCTCCTAGAGGGGTCACAGAAATGAGCCAAAACACAGCAAAAGTTTGGTTTTTTTCGGAACAATTGGAAAAATGGGCTGCAAATGAAAGCATCTGGGGTTTTTCCCTGGAAATGTTATCAAAAAAGGGTTTGTGGGGTTGAAATCACAATTTTCCCAGCTTTTTGGGGATACCAGACTTTTGTCAGAAACCCAACATTTTTTACGCAGTTTTGGCTTTTTTCTGGGACATAGCCTAATTTTGCTATTTTGTTGTGCTTTTGACCTCCTTCCAGTTAATGGCAGAAATGGGTACAAAAGCAATAATGGATCCTGGAAAGCTATACATTTTCGAGAAGAAGACAAAATTCTGAATTCAGCAAGGGGTCATTTGTGTAGATCCATCAAGGTTTTTTTATAGAAACTAACAGTTAAATATAGGATAAATTGAAAATTAGTTGAAATAAAAAGCCTTCCGTGTCAACTATTTCACCTGTAACTTCTTCTAATTATGACAGCTGTTTGAAAGCAATATACCATTACATCCGCTGGACATTACTGGTTGTGGGGATATATAGGACTTGTAGGTTCACCAAGAACCCGACGAACCCAGAGCCAAAAACTGAGCAGCAACTTGCAATGGTTTTTTATTATGTACCGGGTATATAGTAATTAGTCTGTAAAAATGTGTACATGGAAAAATCGGTATGTAAGACACCTATGTATTTCTGAAATGGGAACAAAATATAGAGTTTAGAAACAGTAGATATTTGCACATTTCTGAAATTGGGAATACTCATACTAGCATGAGAATTATTAGTCATTTTTTAGAATGACTTCTTTTTTACATAATATCTTTCATTTGGAAGGCAGAAATGCATCGAAAGTCAATAGATAATAACAGTTCCTTTACAAAACTGAATTACCTTAAGTCTCCTGATTAAAAATGGTACCTCACTTGTGTGGGTAGGTATAGTTCCCGCGACAGGAAACGGCGCAAAACGCAACGTGGTCACAACTCAATATCACAGTGAAAATTTACCCTTTTTTTGCAAAGTGCCTAGCTCTATTTTTTAACCCTAGCTCTGCGGGCACCTTGGGAAATCTAGCAAACCTATACATTTTTGAAAACTAGACACCCAGGGGAATCCAGGATGGGGTGACTTGACTGCCTCCCACCAGGGTCTGTTACCCAGAATCCCTTGCAAACCTAAACAATTGTCAAAAAAAACATTTTCCCCACATTTCTGTGGTGGAAAGTTCCGGAATCTGCGTGGATCCACAAATTTCCACCCACCTTGTGTTCCCCCAAAGTCTTACGAGAAAAACGGTACCTCACTTGTGTGGGTCGGCCTAGTGCCCGCGACAGGAAATGGCGAAAAACGCAACGTGGTCACACCTCAATTTCGCAGTGAAAAATGACCCTTTTTTGGCAAAATGTCTAGCTGTAGTTTTTGAACCCTAGCTCTGCGGGCACCTTGGGAAACCTAGCAAACCTATACATTTTTGAAAACTAGACACCCGTGTGCTTCCAGGGAGGCATGACTTGCGTGGATCCCCCAACGTTTCCTTACCCAGAATCCCCTGCAAACCTCATTTAGCTGAAAACATCACCTTTTTCACACATTTTTGTGTGGGAAAGTTGAGGCATCATCGGGCTGACACAAACTTCCTACCACCTAGCGTTCCCCCGGGTCTCCCGATAAAAACGGTGCCTTACTCGTGTGGGAGGCCCAAGTACCCGCAACAGGCAAGGGTCCAAACCGTAGTGCACCTCAACAGGCAAGGGTCCTAAACGTAGTGCGCCTCTACGTTTTGGGCCCTTGCCTGTCGCGGGTACTTGGGCCTCCCACACGAGTGAGGCACCGTTTTTATCGGGAGACCCGGGTGTCTAGTTTTCAGAAATGTGTGGGTTTGGTAGGTTTCCCTAGGTGGCCGCCAAGCCCGGGGTCAAAAACTCATAGGACCCCCTTTGCAAAACCAGGTTGTTTTGTGATAGGTAATTTTGATGTCTCCTCAATAGGTTTTGGGCCCTTGCCTGACGCGGGCACTATGCCTACCCACGCAAGTGAGGTACCATTTTTCTCTGAAGACTTTGGGGAACGCAGGGTGGGTGGAATTTTGTGGACCCACGCAGATTCCAGAACTTTCCGACAAAGAAATGTGAGGAATATGTGTTATTTTGAACGCATTTTTAGGTTTGCAATGGATTCTGGGTAACAGAACCTGGCGAGAGCCAGTGAAGTCACCCCATCCAGTATTCCCCTCGGTGTCTAGTTTTAAAGTATGTACAGTTTTGCTAGGTTTGCCTACGTGCCAACTGCGCTAGGGCCCAAAATCCACAGGTATGCACATTGCTAAAAAAAAGAATCGGAGCCCAGTGGGCTTTCTGGCGCCCTGGGGGGGAATCGGGGAAGGGGGTTTCATCCTGATATGCCCCTAAAGGGGCAGAAAGACTGTGGCTATTTTTTGTGGGGGTGGGGGCATTGGTATGACCATTTTGGGCAGCCCCCACCCCCACGCATAAAAAAAGCCTGCATACTCGCTGGCGCCTACTGGGCTTTCTGCCCCCCCAGGGGGCAGATCAGGGGCCACTGCCACCATCTGCCCTCCCGGGGGGGCAGACAGACTGGCAGCCCACACCCTAAAAACAATTGCGCAAAAAAAATCCCTGGTGTTTAGTGGCCTTTCTTGCCTTTTATTGCCATTTTTCTTTAATTTAACACAGGTACAGTTTATAATTTCCAGCAATTGAAGCAAAGTCATGGTAACATTTTCATTCAGAGGTATTGACAAGTGCAGCATCGATTCGTAAACAAGCATTATATACTTCTTTACTTTCCAGTGTCTCGTCCTGTCCCGTCCCTCCCGCTCTCCGGCACCAATCTGTCATGCAGCGTACGTGACCGTCGGCGAATCTTCCATCGCGAGACCATAGTACTTTATCCATGGATTCCATATTTTTTGGAACTTTTTGGGTCAGCCACGGCTACATAGGTGATGGGAGGGGGGGGTCTGACGACTTCCAGCGTTCAGTGATGAGACGTTTTGCTGCTACAAACCCTAAGTCTATGAATCGCGTTGTCACTTTGTTTCTTGTGCCGCCAGTATAGCTCTAGTATGCACACTTCCCAATTCCATTCTAACTCTCGTTCTGTGCAGCGCACCAAGTGTGTTGCAATGTTTTCTCAGTAGGTAGCCAGCTTGTGGCATGCCCACAGCATATCTATACGGTCTCCTCCCACCAGTTCACAACGGGGGCACCGTGCATCAATGCGTTTGAATATTCTATTAATTGAGGCCGATGCCATGTACGCTCTTTGTGTTGTGTAATATTGTATGATCCAAAACCGAGCATTCCTCGGTATATAGATGGGGCTTTCCAGTATGGTGGCCCATTCCTGGTCCGGCAACTCCCTTCCCTCCATACAGATAATGTGTGTGGGGGTGCGTTTCAAATTGCATGCGTTCCAATGCATAAGTAGGGTTGTCTCTGGGCATATGTTCCTAGTCGTTGACCACTATCAAGTGGGTAGCCCAGTAGTAAGTTCTGATATCTGGTAATGATATGCCACCTTTATACTGATTGCATTGTAGCATTTCTAGGGCCACTCTAGGGGGTTTCCCGTCCCAGAGGAATGTAGGCAGTGTCATCTATCATGACATAAGCGTCATCCGGGACTGGGTAGTATGTATTCTGGAGGATGTATGGGAAGTTGGGCAATATTATCATTTTATATAGTGCAGCTCTGCCTAGTAATGTCAGGGGCAACGTTTTCCATCTCTGTCCATATTAGTCTCTGAGAACTCTGTAGAGGTTTAGGGCCTCCTTTTTATTGGTGTTATCGTAGATGCCCAGGTATTGTATTCCGTCATTTTTCTACCTGAAACACTCGTGCAGTCAAGAGGTTCCCAGGCCTGTTTTGCTGGATATAGGCAGGATTTCTCCCAGTTCATTTTATACCTGGCATGTTTGCCGTAGCACTGAAAACTGTCTAGAATTCTTGGGAGCGTCGTCCTGGGATTCGTTGCGTAGACCAGGATATCGTCCGCATATAGTGATATGCGTTCACCCGTGATCCCATTTTCGTCACTCCGAAAACCTGTCCTGTCCTGATGTGCTCAAATGACGCACGCCAGGGGCTCCAGTACGAGGGCAAAAAGAAGGGGAGACAGGGGACATCCTTGTCATGTCCCGCGCTCTATTGGGAACCCCCCGGAAAGGGCTCAATTTGCCCGTACCCGGGCCATTGGCTGTTGATATAAAATAGTTATCTATTGTCTAAATTTGGGGTTGAATCTAAACTTTTCTAAGGGGGACATGAGGAAAGGCCAGTTAACCGTATCGAATGATTTTTCTGCATTGAGGGATAGTATTAAATGCGGGTTCGCTCTATTGTTTGCTACTTCTAGCCAATTATGTACTCTGCATACATTTTGTCTTGTGGGCCTCTTAGGCATAAAGCCAGATTGGTCGCGATGGATAAGGTTGGATAGGACTATTGTGAGCCTGCTTGTGAGTATGCGGGCCAGTATCTTCGTTTCTATGTTAAGGAGCGAAATGGGTCGGTATGAGCTGCATTTCTGTGCTGGTCTATCTTTCTTATGCAGTACCACGGTACCAGGTTTTTCTGGAGGCAGCCTACAGTTTGCGTTTCTAAAAACCGATTCAGGAGATTGGGACAGACTAGTGCCACATTTTGCTTAAAGAGTTCCGGTAGAAGGCAATTTGGACCTGGAGCTTTCCTGGGCTTCAGATAGCTGATGGCTTCTCTGACTTCCTCAAGTGTTCTCACTTCTTTCAATATTTGAGCTTCCTCCTTTCCTAATCTAGGGACCTCAATTGCTTCTAGATATCTTTCTATCTGTGGCGGTCCCGCAAGGAGATGCTTTGCATAGGTCTCCTAGTAATGAGCGAAGGCAGTGGCTATCCCAATGGCAGTCATGTGCGTTTGACCATCCTCTGTCTATCTGGGTCACCCATCTATTGTCTTGTTCTTTCTTACTGAGCCACGCCAGTAGTCAACCCGCCTTGTCTCCTGCGTCGTAGAGGCGCTGATACATGCCTTGTATCGCATGTGGCGCGTCTTTCCTAGCAAGAGCCAGATATTCTTGTCGAAGAGTCCGCATTGTCTGTATCAGTGAAGAATCATCACTCGTTAGGGTCTGTGTCTCAGTTTGGAGGAGTCTAGATTCAATCTCAGCTATCTCTTCCGTTTCCCTACTTTTTTGTGTGCTAATATATTCTGGGCTTTGTCCCGTAGGACTGTTTTTGTAGGCCTCCCAGAGTGTTCTAGCGGATTCTACAGATCCCATGTTTTCTTTGAAGTAGAGCTCTGTGTCTACTTTGATTTCTTGGGCAAGCTTGGGGTCTTTAAGTGCTCAGGCATTGAGTTTCCACCCATTGTTAAAGCGTTGCCTATCCCTACCCACTGTAAGCCAGGGCGAGTGGTCTGAGAGGCCTCTTGCAAGATATTCTATCTTATAGACCTCGTCACTTCCCCACTGGGGCTAGGATGTAGTCTATCCTGGAAAAGGCTTTGTGGGCTCCAAAAGGAGTACTCCTTGGTGCATGGATGGTGTCTTTGCCATATGTCCGTAAGCGCTAGGGTGTCTGTGAAACACTTGAGTTGTGTCTCACTAGGGCCCCTAGTAGGGACCGTAGTATGATCAGACCTAAGGTCCATTACATCATTAAAATCTCCTCCCATGAGATGGATACTGGAGCCTGCTTCCAGGAGAATACCTGCTAGTTTCTCCAGTGTCTGCTTTTGCAGTCTCTGGGCGCATAGACACTTAAAAGAGTAATGTCCCTCCTGTTCTATATACCTTTTACCGCCACATATGTCCTGCTTGGGTCAGTCCATGTATGTTCAATTCTAAAAGGCGGGGTTTTCCTTATTAAGATGGTGACCCCGCTCGACCTGGTGGAAAAGCCTGCATGTGCTAGTGTCTTGTAAGCCCCTCTACCCAGGAACCCACATTGTGTGCCTTTCAAATACGTTTCCTGCAGAAATGTAACCTCAGGCTTCAGTCTTTTAATGTACGCCGACACTAGACCTTTTCACTTTGCTCCCCAACCCATTCACATTCCAAGAGAGGACTGAGTATGTATGTGTCATTATTTTGTGTTGCCATATTGTGTTTGTAGATGGCAAGTGTCAGTGCTGTGAATGCCCCCTGTCTCTCCCTGCTTACTTTTTTGATGCCTGAAATAGCTGCTGCCTATTCTAAATGTTGCTAGCTTTGTTAAACAATTTGACTAGATTTGTGGGATTCCTTGCCAAGATTTAAGATACTTTAGCCTGCTCTGCTGGGTCTGGAGGTGCCAGGGGTAGCGTGTCTAGCCCAAGTACAAATGTCACCAGTGCTCCTAGTCCCAAATAACTGAACACCACACAGCTTGAAGATGTGTATGAGACATCTAGTCTTAACATAGGAGTTCCTAAATGTCTATGTAGTGAGTAAATTGTTATTTCCTGTGTAGTGCTGTTGAAGTCTGTTTGGATTACTAGTTGTCCTATTGATTTAACCACTACTACTGGCCTCAATAGTAGTGGCTGATGCTTACTCATTTCTATCCAGAGTGGTGTTTAGGCACATTCACATGCCTGACTTCACTCTGTGGTGCTGCTGATGGTACCAACCTGAAAAAAGTAGCAGTTCTCTTGATACTTGGGACCCTAGCCTCAAGGGCTGGGTCTGTTTTTCATGCAAAGTTTGAATATTTCTGATTATAGCTGCCCGCCAAAATATGGACAGTGTCTGTTTGTGGATGATTATTTTGCTTTTTTGAAACCTAGGTAGATCATGATTCCTTTAGAAATGTGTTAACCAGATCTTCCACATCTGAACATTCATGTTCTCTGGTGGGAAAGAGAGATTGGGTATTTTTTCTGAAATCTCTATGGTCTAGGTTTGTTTCACATACTGTCTCTGTAAACCAGTGTATGACTGTCAGCATAGATTTTCAGCCTTCCAAAGTTGATAAAATGAGCCTAATGTATTTGAGTAATAGCAACTTCTTATTTACTCATGTGCCATAGCAGGAAGTGCAGATAACGTCACGTTTTTAATAATCCTAATTCCAGTGTATTTGAAAATTTAGACTAATGTGATCTTTTATGTTCCAGCTCTATCAATCGAAACTTTGAGCTTGCAGTATGATATAATTGTTGATGGGTTCACAACAAAATGCGAACAAGCATACAAATAAACAGTATATAACAGGTGTTTAAAGTGCGATACCACACATCACTAGAGCGTAAATAAAAATGACTTGATTTGGATTTGTTCTGAATTTGTAGTGAGAGCTGTACTCTAAAATCTGACATTGGTGGCAAATGACATAGAAGCCAAAAAGATTCAAGATTTTATTTATTATAAATAAATTAAACCAGGACACAGCCAGTATTCTGAGCTTAAAGCATGCTATAAAGTAAATTTTACAAAAAACGCAGAGGTTGGCTGTAATCCGTCATATCTCCAGTCGCAGTTACACAGGCAAGCAGCAGGCTTTAAATCTGCTTTTTCATTTATCTCTGAAATGTTAATATTTATTTGGCCTAAAACGTAGGCACAAACTGCATCCAAACCAATGAGCCATACCCATTGTTTTATGTGGGTTGGTCAGTGAGCAATGGGATCTTCTGAAGTTATTTTATACCCTGCCACTTTGAGGCATTGGTTGGGGGAACATTATCCACCCAAGACTACATAGTATTATGAATATCTGGAAACATTAATATCCTTGTAAATTCAGCTGTATCACATTTTTCTGACGTGATGCTGAAAATATTACTCCTATCCATATTTTGTGTGATACTTTGACTTCATAGTACCATTTTGTATAAAGTGTCTCTTCCTCTAGCTTTGATGGTAAGGAGATGAGTATCTGGGCCATGTAAGGTGTGAAGTTTTACCAGCTCTGCATAAACATTAAGCATTCCATTAGAAGGCAGACTCTAATTGTTCCTAACAAACACCCCACTGTGAGGTATTTTTGTGCATTTTAGTCATCCTATACTATTGCAGCAATATGCATGCTTTTTTCTTTCTTTTGCATCTCCTCATGTAGACCGCATTCTTCCAAATTTCAATGGTAAATAGTTAGAGAACACACGTGCACTTCCAGCTTTTGCATATGTTCTAATAGCTGCAGGCTTTAAATTGTAGCTCTGGAAACCAGTGTTTTGATGAGATTAGATCACATTTAGCTCATATAAGCAAGTGGATCCTTCTTACAATTTTAATTTGCCACTTTGTGATAAACAGCAGGCCAGTTTAGCTTCAAGGTTTGTTGGTGTCAAACGTTACAACATATTAGTGCCAATTTTATTCAAAGAAGATGGTCCTAATGGGGGAAAAGCGGGACCAAAAGCAGGTTGCTTTTTTTCTTGCTTTTATGGTACTACTTTGATATTTACAAATATTAGAAAAGAATAGAAGCACATCAGTACCCAGCGAAAAGTCACTTTTTTAAATGTATGGGACAGATGACTGAAAATGCAGATAATGCTCTGAGACCTGATCTGCCCAGGTTATCTTCCTCGTAGTCCGTCTCAAAGAAATGAGGTGAAAACTTATCTCTATGTACCTGTTCTGCAAGTTTTAATTATTTGGACGTTTTGTCACTGTAGTACCATTTCTGTAAGCCAGAGGTTTAGCTGAAATGAACCTATGGACATTTCTTTTTTTTATAACTATCAGTGAAGAGTTGCACTAGTGACAGATGAATTTGAGAAAGCCAACCCAGTACATGTAGCCTGCAATTACCAATAAAATTTTTGTAATATTTGTACTGTGTGTTATCAAAGTTTGTAACGGTCTAAATACATCTTATACAAAAAGCCACACCTCCACTGTACAAGATGTGTTTACCAAGCAAAGTGGGGAAAATGATCTATGTGGACATAATTAAAACTTGATTATGATTGAATATTTTTTAAGTTCAATGTGGGCATGCAAAAGTCAATTTAGAAATGAGGGCATTCTATGAGTTGCCATCTATGAATTTGTTCCTGGGAAATGCTATTCATCTTGCAAATTTCCAGTAAACTTTTTAGGTGAAATGGTTTCTCAGTAATATTCCATGATGTTGATTTTCGTATGAACACATCCTCAACCTATTTGTTTGAAGACTACATCCCTTTAGCTGTTTGTGATTAATTTGAGCAGGACAGTAAGACCCACCCATAACTCTTGTCTTGGGCAATAGTTTTTGAAGGGGCCTACCCTCAATATCTTATTCCTATTTTCTCTAATCACTGAACTCTTCAAAGGGCTCGAAGTAACCTGGCATAAAGACGGGGACTATGCTTTGCTCTTTCAGACTGTCCCCATATCTGATGCCTCCCCCTAAGGAACCTGCACTGCAAATAATGGCACATATGTAAATTTACACCTTGTGAACTAACTAACTTTACAAAACCAGAGACGTAGCAGGTTACATAAACATTTGTTTGTGTCCTGTAACCATTACATACTGCCCGACTGTGTAAAACCGTTTGCAACCACCCAGGGACAAGATCCATGCCACATAATTGCCTCCAAAATAAAATGGAAATGCAAGATGCCATAGAGTTCGGAAGGCAAGGCATTTGTCCTGCTGATCGAGGAATTGCCTCCAGAGCTATGGACATTTGATGAGTCTCTACTCGGGATAAATCTCATATGCGGATGGTACGCAGTTAATCCTGAACAAAAACACCACACAGGCGGAAGAAAGTTTCCGCCTATGTCTCACTGCTACCTTCCAATGGTTGAAAACCAATCATCTAAAGTGCAACTGGGAAAAGACGGAAATACTACCACTAGGACAAGGGAATACTTTCTCTCCTAACATATGGTGGCCAGCTGACACTCCACCTCCTCCAAACATCGTGAAGGTGGTCAGAAATCTGGGAATAAAATTTGATGCCGCGCTTTCCTTCAAACAGCAATCACTGGCAGTTGCGGGAACTTGCTTCCATATCATAAAATCACAGTTTTTTTGATTTGCTTCCCATCTCAGACAGACTTTTGCTCTTATCACTTCTAAATTGGACTACTGTAACAGCCTCTATGCAGGTGCCTACAAGCCAGTTTTACACAAACTCCAAATGGTCCAAAACACTGCAGCACATCTAGTGCTGATATGGCCTAGGAGGTCATCTGCATCGGCGGCCCTAGAAACACTCCACTGGCTGTCAACCCATAAGAGTCCTGTTTAAGATTCTGATAATCACCTTCAGAATATTTCACTCTTCAGGTCCACACTACCTCCGGGCCAGATTTACATGTTGTATACCTTCCCGAAGTCTTAGACCCTCTAATGCAAACCTGTTAAAACCACCAGCAGTAGATATGTCTCAAAGGGAGGAAAATCTGTAGCAGTGCTAGGCTCCAAAGTATGAACAAACACCCTAACTAGCTCCGTCCGATCCTGTCTGAAACGCTTTTCAGGAAAGCCCTAAACTTGGATGTTTTCAGCCCCTGACACCCTATGCAGAACACTTATCGAGCTCTTTTTTCCTCTCCCGCAGCCACCCAGTCCTGTTCCAACCCTGGGATCCGCATAGCGCCATGATGCTCCTCTGAGTGACAATTGCGCTCTACAAGTGCCCAATTACATTACATAAACACCTGTGATTCTTGTTGACTAGTGCTTGCAGGTACTGCCTGAACTGGTCACAATATTTATTTGCCTCTGCCTTCCTTTACCTGGAACCCTAAAATCAGCAGAATATTGACATAGGTTGAGTTCTCTTAAGGCTGTCTGCTGGAATTTGGCTAAATGTTTTATTTTTTTGTAATTTAAAAAAAAATGTATTTTAAATACAATTGTGCAGATATGGTTAAATACACCACCGCATTGCACTTGGAGAACGCTATGGTGCTGGTTTCAGCCCAGATGTGGGTGCTTTGTAATGCTAATTAAATTAATCTGATTTTTTAAAAAAAAATGTAAACATATTTTTGACATTTAAAATTTCCAGTGACATTGTGCATCATATCGCGATTCTTCAGAACACATTTACTTGTATTGATATCATAATGCTTTGTGGTTCGTGCGTTGAATAGTCTAGTTTCTAGTCACTGTTGAGATCTTTCTACAGGGAATTGCTGAATTTAACTGGGGGGGAAAAGAACAAATTGGGGGGGGGGGGGGTACTCATGGAATTCTGGCTACAGGTGTCGGATGAGGTCTTAGGGCGGCATGTGCCTCGGTGAACGGTGGTTCCGCAAGTCACCGGGGGTGTGGGGGGGGGGGGGGGCGGGGAACGGACGGAACCTGTGGTCGGTCTATTCCAAGGGGTCCGGCTTGTGCTTATGCCGGGAAGCCCGGCCCTAATACCTAGTGACTTTAACTGTGCACTGCGAGGGATCTGGTATCTGTGGTCACAGCCTGCAACTGCGACTGTGTCTCGTGGTGTGTGAGGGACTCTCTCTGGGTCGTCATGGGTTAGTGATTGTTTGAATTGGTTCAGTAGGATTGCCCAGTCTAGTGATATAGGGTGTTTGCATGTTCCTTTCACCTCTTCTTTTCGTAATGTTTCTTCCTCCGCTAGTGCCCATTTGTGTACCGCCCCCGCAGCAATCGGAGGGCCTGTAGGGAACCGCCAGTGCATGGCTATGTTCCGTTTGGCTAATGAAAGGGCCAATGAGACAAATCTGAGGGGCACTTTGTGTTTCCTCCTCTGATAGATACCCAACGCACATGCTTCCCATGTACTCCGATATGTGAGGTCCTTGAGCGTCTTATGAATGTGTTGCCACTATGATTGTAATGTGGGGCAGCTCCAGAATATGTGTTGGAAATCCGCCGCCTGCGATTGACATCTGGGGCATAAGAACTGGGTGTCGGGGTAAAAGCGTTGGAGACTCGCTGGTGTCAAGTACGCTCTGTGTAGGATATATAGAGCTGTATCTTTTTGAATCGCGCATTTCGAGACACCTTCTTAGGGTATTCAAGAACTCTTTCCCATTCTTTCTCGTGTAGAGAGCGGCCAAATTCTTCTTCCCAGATGGCCCGTAGGGTCTCTAGTGGTCTGTTCCCGAGTTCCCTGATGGCTTTATAGATCCATGTGACCAAGTGTCGTCCCATTCCCATGTGTAATATTGAATGTACGACCGGGTGTGTGGTTGGTTCACCTGTCAAAAGGTCATGGTAACGACGATAGTTTGCGAGGAGTTGATAGTGGAGTAAGAACTGACCGGCAGGGAGATCATGGTCCTCGATCAGTCGCTGGAAGGGCCTGAGCTGGCCATCCTCAAATAGCCACTCCGCCTCAGTGATGCCGCAGTCTGTCCATGTATGTAACATGTTAGGTGTGTAGTAGTGTTCACGTTTGGGCCATCTGACCAGTGGAAGAAGGGGAGAATATGGAGGCCTCCCTGACTACATACGGTGTATCCTTTGCATGCACTTGCGTGCCACTGTTACCTGTACGCGATATGTACGTTTTGGTTTGGTGCCTGGTAGGAGTAGTCGCTGGAGTTCCGGAATGGGCACAGGACCATTTGTGGTGTGTCTCCCCTATGTCTCTGCCCGCCGTCCAGTAAGAGCCACTGCAGTTGTGCAGTTAAGAAATAGGATTCGAATGATGGGGCGGCCAGTCCTCCTTGTGTGGTGGGTAGTTGTAACTTCGCTAGTGCTATTCCATGTCTACTTGTCCCCCATATCAGCGAGCCGAGGAGTGCGTCTAAGTCTCGAAAGAAGGTTCTGGGCGGGATTATTGGCAAGTTCGTGAAGTAGTATAATAGTCTCAAAACCATTATCATTTTTGCGATGGCCACTCGGCCAATTGGAGCCAACGGGAGGTTTTTCCAGAATTCTACCAAGGATCTGATGCCAGCCAGAGCCCTACGGTCGTTAACGTCGTAAATGTCGTCCGGGGTGTGATAGAGATGGACCCCGAGGTATCGGGGAGCCTCTGCGCTCCAAGCGATGGTCTGGTCTCCTAGCCTGATGACCCGGGGGAAGGTTCGGGTGCAGCGGGTACACCGTGGACTTCTCCCAGTTTATGCGTAACCCGGAGACTTCTGCGAATTCTACCAGTGTGGCCCAGATAGGTGTTAAATCCTCGGTGATGTCTCTGATATATATTAAAAGGTCGTTGGCATACATAGAAACACTGTGCATGGTATTTGCTATGGGAATGCCCCACTGTTCCCCATCTCGTCGCAGCCGTATGGCCAGTGGTTCCACCGCGAGGGTGAAAAGTAGAGGCGAGAGTGGGCAGCTCTGCCTCGTACCGCGCTGCACCCCGAATTCTGTTGAGATGTAGCACCCTATACTAACGTGCGAGGTGAGTCTGGTGTATACCAAGAGATTGGGGCCAAGTCCTTTTCGTTGTAGAACCGAGAAGAGGTACTGCCAGGTGAGGGTGTCATAAGCCTTTTCGAGGTCTAGTATAAGGCAGGCTGCTCGGGGGTAAGTGTCGCTCACTTGATCTTGGACATGGAATAGTCGGCGTATATTCTGGGATGTGTATCTGCCTGGGACGAAACCACACTGATTGGGGTGTACTAGGGGCCGTATGATTTGTGTATCTATCCGCTAATATCTTTCCTAGGATCTTGCAATCAGTGGAGAGGAGCGTGATGGGGCCATCACTTGTGGGTCTCGGTTGGGTTTCAGGAAGGTCACGATGACAGATTCCCGGAGGGATCTCAGTAGCTCACCGGTGTCTAATGCTGAAGCATACATCGCTGCCAATCGGGGGACCAGTAGGGAGGAGAAGGTCTTGTAGTATTCTAAGGGGAATCCGTCTAGCCCCGGTGCTTTGTTGTGAGCTAAAGTGCGTAGGGCCTGAGTAATGTCTGCTGGTTGTATCTTCGCTTCTAATGATGGACTATCCTCTCTTGTAATCTCGGGGATTGTTAGGGGATTGAGAAAGTGGTCTATTATGTCCTGCTCGATCATGGTGGGGTACCGGTATACTTCTGAGTAGTGTCGATGGAATGCTGAAAGGATCTGGTCTTGGGATCGTACTAGGTTTCCATGGGGGTCTATAACCTCAGTGATGGGGTTCATGCCGCTGTCTTGTTTAGCTAACCATGCTAGCAAGGTACCCGTTTTATCGCGGTCCTTGTGCATTCTGGTTGCATATGACCTGAAGTTGTAGCGTCGGAAGTCGACGCAAGCCGTCATATATTCTGTCCTGGCCTCAGCGACCTGCGTCGCTACTGCATCTGACGTGTCATCTTGTTTAGTAATGGTGGCGAGGTGGTTTTCGACTTTAATGACTGCTTGCTCCAGGGTTCGTTTTACACCCACTATTTGTTTAATACATTTTCCCCCGGTCTACTGCTTTGAATGAGTCCCATTCTATCAATGTGGAGGATGCTGTCCCTTCGTTGTGTGTGAAGTATTCCTGTGTGCTTTGCCCCTGGTCGTGTTTGAAGACTGAGCCTGCTAGGCAGTCTCGTGGGAGGCACCACGTAGGGACTGTGGGGCATCGTGGTCAGAAATGACCCTCCCCATATAGTCTGTGTGGTGCACTTTGGGCAATACAGCCGCGGAGCATAAGAATCGGTCTAGACGGACTCTAAGGTTATGTGGGACGGAGTGGAACAAATGTAGCCTAGTCTGCGGGTGCTGCATTCTCCACACGTCAGTGAGTGCCCATTGTGTGACCCAAGCTTTGAAGCGTTCTGTTTTTTTCTGGGCGGTTGAGTGTATGGGTGGAGGGTGGGAGCGGTCTAATGTGAAGTCTAGTGTGCAGTTGTAGTCGCCCCCTAAAATCCATGGTATGGAGGCGAATTGAGCAAGTACCCCGGTGAGATGTTCCCAATACTTGTCCTGTTCTACGTTCAGGGCATATATACTTCCCAGCAGTACCGAGTGACCATCGAGGCGGCCCTCTAATAGGGCGTATCTGCCCTCCCTGTCTACCACCCGTCTAAGTTCCTGGAAGGGGTCCCTGGTCGGATCCAGATCAGCGCTCCCCGTGCGTAAGCAGAGTATGACGTGGCAAATATGGTACCTCGCCAGTTGGACTGTAGCCTGTTTAGCTCGGTGTTGGTGAGGTGCGTCTCTTGCAGGAACGCGATTTGGGCATTTTGGCGCTTCGTGTATGAGTATACGGCATATCGCTTGCGCGGCGTGTGAAGACCACGGGCGTTAAGTGTTAGGATGTCTATGTCAGCCTTCTGTGTCTTCGTGGCCATGTGATGTCGTCAGTGCTCGTTTTGGGTAGGCTGTGCCTGCCGGGACCTAGTGACCAGTGAGTCCTCTGTGGTGTGAGGAACATATGCGCTACCATCTGCCTTCCCTGAACATGTCCCAGGTACCCTATTACGTGTATTTTCATGAGGGGGTGAAGTGATGCAGAGCAAGGGTAGGAAACTGTAAAAACTGGGGTCGGGAAACGTCCCCAATGCTGAGGACCCATTACAGTCAGTAATGTGTCCAAACCTACTCCCTCTGACAGAGTACAACAATAAACAATGGGGTTGGCAGTACGCGCTAGGTGAGACATTTTGCCGATCGGGCCTTCGTAGAATCCTGGAGCGTCATCTGCAGCCAATCCAATCTTGTTCATGTCACATGTTTTCAAGGGGGGAGTGCAGATTATGTAAGTCATTTGGGGGTCGGCAATGAGATCAGTTTATGCTGATGAGAAGTTAATTTGTCCATCCATCATGTATCCGCTGTCTGTGGGGTGTCTAAGGGGGGGTGTAACTGAGTCTACTCCGGAAGACTTGTCATCACTGTCATCATCCCCTCCTGGAGAGAAGAGGTGTGGAGCTTGATTGATGTCTTCCGCTTGAGAGGAGGCTTGTAGGTCAATCACTGCTTATAGGACCCCACGTCTCTCTCTCATGATTTGTTCTAGGTCTGGGGAGTCTTGGGTGCCGGTCCGGGTCATTGTCTTTTCCCCACTATGTTGCTGCTTTGGAGTGCGTCTCCTGGGTCACAGTGGCTTGGTGGTTGGGTCTCGCGTGTAGTCTGTTCTAGACTGTTGCACGCAGTGCTGGTCCGCCCAGTCGTGCGCCTCCTCTGCGCTCGTGAAGAAGGTGGCCGAGCCATTGTAGAGTATTTTGAGACGGGCGGGGAAGAGGAGAGAGTACTGTATTTTGTACGCACACAGCCGACGTTTCAGCTCCAGGAACGGAGCTGTTGCACCTCTCATGCATAGTCCGGGAATATCATTATCTGCCTGTTTTCCACGTGGAGGGGGCCTGTTTGTCTGGCCGCCCGGGGCACAGCATCCCGGTCCCAAAAATGTAGGAATTTTGCCAGCATCGGTCTGGGGGGTGTTCCTGGTGGTGGCCTGCGGGCTGGTACTCTGTGGGCACGTTCGATAGAGAAGAACGCCATTCTCTCCGCAGCAGGGGTGAAGGATTTCACCCAGGCTTCCATGTATCCCAGCGGGTCCGTGCCTTCGATTTCCTTCTGCGTGCTGGGCCTTCCAGATGTTACAGCGGCGCGAACGCCCTTCCAAATCTTCCGTACGTTCCTCAATGGTAGACAGGCGGCTAAGGACATCTTGCAGTGTCGTCTGGTGTGCCTTGATAGTGGGTTGCAGCGCAGCCAGTTTCTTCTCCCCCTCTTTCACTTTGTCTGCGAGTTTGCGGTGATCGTCCCGTATAAGGCTGATATCCGTCGCAAGAGTGCCCAGGCGCTTTTCCGTAGAGATCCTAGATTGTTTGATGGCTGTCAGTACTTGATCCAGCTTGTCTGAGATTGATGGGTCAGTCCGAGGCGCGGTGGATGCGTCCACCATCCTGGTTTCGGGCAAGTTTTCAGGAGCGGTCTCGGGCACAGCGGTGTGCTGGGATGCCCTTGGTTTCCCCATTGTGGCTATTATGAGGGTCTTTTGTGTCGTAGACAGCGGGCGCAGGTCCGGTGGACGGTTGGTGCCGGACTAGTGGAATGCTGGATTGTTCAGGGTCAGTGGATCTTCTTGAGGGGGATCTCCTGTTCTGGGTGTCGCTGTGCCCAAATGCGACTCCCTACAGGCCTTGGGAGGTCGTATGGCACTGCGAGTGTCGGTGCCCGTGAGTGAGGTGCTGCAGGGGTCCGTAGTCTGTTTGTGTGTCGCACCCTTGGTGGGGTATGCAAGCTGGGGGAGGGGAGCAGTAGAGGTTATGGCATCTCCATGTGAGGGTCAGGCAGCATCCATTTTGGGCGCATCTGAGGTCCACAGCCTTGCGAGGAGCAGCAGGAGGAGGGGCGGGCGTCGTCATAGCGGGTCCGCCTGTGGCAAGGGGTCCGATGGCTCACCTTGGATCAGTTTGTGAGATGTCCAGGCGGCCCGCCGGTATGCTGTGGGGCTGAGGAGGCGTGTGCTGCGCCGCGGTCCCTGCGGCCGTTGGCTGGTATCAGGCCTAGCGTCGGGGTGAGCGCCTGGTAGGACACCGGCCCTCCATCTCTGGGTCAGGCAGTGGTTGTGCTAGGCCTCGGTGGGGGGGGGGGTCACCTTGCGTGCTTACCCCCGGTATCGGGCAGTCCAGTGGTGGGGGGGGGGGGGTCCTCACCACTCACCGTCCCAAAGTCTGTGTAGCTTGTTCCCAGCAGGCCCGGACCTCCGCTCCCTCCACCGGAAGGTTCAGCCACCGTGCCCACCAGGCGCCATGTTGGGGTCAGGCAGTCTCGGCCCAGACAGTTCTCCGGACTTCGACGGTCCGTGAGAGGGAGTCGTCTCGGCGCCTCTGGTCCTCCGCTGTCCAGTGGGGTTCTCCCGGCCTCACTCGGCTGCGCCCTGTGTGATGCGCTCCGCAGATACTGTCCGCTTGACTTGCAAGGTGGGTCTCCGGGCACCCGCATGGCACCCGGTGCCGTATCTGCCGTTCACTGCTGTTGGGCGTGTCGGTTACTCTGGAGCTCCGAATCCCGGTCCCGCTGGTCCCGTAATCTGCGCTCCGGGGTGTATCTCACACTTCAGGCCCAGGTCTTTTGAATTCAGGGAGAGGTGCGGGCGGGCGACATCTTGCCGCCGAGTACCGGGTCCAGTAATGGCGCGGTGTGTTCTGCAACCCCGCTCTGTTTCAGAATGGGCTTAGCACCATGGGATGCTCCGTGTGTTCTGACGGCTGGATGTCTGTTTGTTTGCCAGAATCGACGCAGGGAAGTAGGCAAAATGCTCGCCCGATCGTGGAGCCTCAGAAGAGCGCGTCCGCCATCGTAGCCTGCTTGGTCACGCCCCCCTTATGAAGTTAATCTGATTAGTGAAATTACATCTATTTTGAATCTATTGTGTTCATTTGGTGCATTTGTCTTCCGCATGAGAGAGGAATCTGTTGCAGGCCTAATATCCTTAACCTGTACATTTTATTCACTTTTTCAATCCGCTATTGGGTACTTGCATCTTGAAGCAACCAGCTGAAGAGGAACAGACTTGAGCTTTTAGGTGGATTGTTGGAAGGTGAACTCTGGTATATGAGAAAACAGCTAATCTGTCCATGTCTTTTGTAATATTCTTAAATCTGCTAAATGATTCAATGTGCTCCCCTTCTTCCCTGGCTTCCCAAATGGGTTGCTTAGCGGCAATGGTAAGGGTGTCATGGCATTCCTGCTGGAACAGCCTTGCACTGCACAACCCGGTTTCCTGTGCAACTGCTATAGCTTTTTTCACCCACACTTCTGCTGCTGTGTTTCTAGCTTTGCTGGTGTTATCAAAGTCTTTGGTGCTTTTGACTGTGCCAGAAGAGTTTATTAACTTTCAATTGGGGGAAGTTATTTCCTAAGGATCTATTTTAGATCTTATAATATTTAACCATCCAGTGCCCATCGTCTTCATGAATTCGATCTTAATTTCATGTTTTGGATTTCCTCATTGATGTGGGAGAAAAAGATGAATTTATATCAGACATATCATAACTTACTTGTTCTTATGTTGTGCTCTGAGTTTTCCTGTTAGGTGGAGCCAGAAAGACTGTTTAATCGGGACATTGTAACTACCTCTGGACTGTGAGGTCAGCTCTTTCCTTTGTTTTGTTGATTTTCTCTGATGGTATCTTTTTTTTTTTTTTTAACTGCTTTACATCTTCTCTTCGGCCTGTTTCAGCATCTCTGTGAATTGCTGTAGTGAGCAACATATCAGTCTGGGAGAGTGGGAGAACTGGCTGCTCTCAAGTATTTAGATGTCTGGCATACCATTTTGAAGAATAAGCAGAAGGATCTTCTCTACAAAGCTTAAACTGCAGTTGAGTCAGCAGGGCTGTGGGGAAGCAGTGATGAAGTGTTTATGTGTAAGAGCTGTTGTTGTTCAAGCTGCTTACCAATCTAATTGAAAGCTTTAAGTTACAATCATGAGAGATTCTGGAGTGGACTGACTGTGAAGAATAATGTTCCTAATCAGTCACATGGCTTTACCTGTCCTGAACAGAGTTCCAGTCTGCTCCATAGTGGTTCCATCTTGATGCAGAACACATCCTGCTTTTGGAATGGACAGGATTTTTTCCTCCTAGTTTGAGATGTGCACCGGAGTGGTAGCCCTCTCCACCATAGTGGACAATCTTGGTATCTTGTCCAAGAGTAAACTGCCCTAGATCTATACATGGCTGGGATTCTGGGGTACTGGCTAGGAAATTCCAGAAGAATATATTCTCTGCCACAAGCCCTGGCTCCCACTGTTGCCTGTCTAGCACTGTAACACCACGCTAAACATTTATTGTTGGATAACTTGATGGTGAGGACAATTTTGACAGGCCTGGTCGTGAACTTGTACATACATTGAATGAAATCTTGCCAGTGAAGGTATATAAAGTTCCAAAAAGTTCTCTTTTGAAATTCACAATCACAACTGATTGGGCTGCTTCACTAAGGAACGCCTTGGAATGTCTCAGTGGTTCCCAAGTAAGTCTGGATTACAGGTGCCCTCTACCCTCGTCTCTTGTAATAGATTATGACCTTTAACAGAAAGTGCCTTTCTTTCTGGACAAGGCCAAAAAAACTTAAGTATTAGAGGTTGAGTTAGTATGGAAATGCACACATTTTTTATGGTTCAGTCATCACACTGAGCAGAGCTAGATCCAAGAGCTCATTCTCAGTTTTTTTTTTTTGTAACATATTTTTATTGACATTTTCGGGTTTATTGTGGTATACATCAGACAAATCTTTCAATCTATGAGCTTACTTATTACAGTATCCGATAAAGAGCTCATTCTCAGTTGTGCTAAAGAAAGCCTACTTCACGAGTGTGGTACCTTGAATATATTGGGGGAACTTGCTAAATGAGCTCATGTCATTTGGGCAACTAAAATGCATGTGCCCCGGGGCAGTCTTGAGCCGCTGCATTTCCACGCTTTCCATCCATATGTGGGGTCCTGTGATGAGATGCTGGCTCTTTTATAGCTGACTTTCTAATACCCACCTCTGCTTGGTTGGTCCCAGTCTTGCTTCCATAATTCTCACAGGTGGACAACCACTTGTTCTAAACCATGTCCAGTAGTCTAACGTGCCACTCACCTGCTCAGAGGATATTCCCCAACCTTGCACTGCTTCTTTTTCCTATTTGTATCGTTTGTGAAGGAAGTGTACTCTATTCTTGCCTATGCTGTACCTTTGTGTGTTGATTCGTAATGGGTTGGGTTTGTGTGTGGCCATTGATTGGCATGTTTGCGTGCGCAGTGTGCTTTTTTTTTTTGGGGGGGGGGGGGGGGGGGTTGTGTGTTTTAGTTAATGTGTGTATATTTGGTACCTTATACTCTTTCTAACCGAAGGTTGAGGAAAGGAATTTTGAGGCGAACTTTTAGCTATGCTGAAACCAAAAGGATTGGCATTACTTGTGTTTTGGTTTCATTGTTCTAGCTAAGAAAGGTAACCACAAGTAACAATTCTTACAACTTGTTTGGCACAGTTGGCTTTTTTGCCTTCAACCACAGCATTCACATATAGTGAAAGACCAATTTATAGGAAAACTACACATTGGCCTTTGTTCTTGTATCCTGATTAATTTTATAAATGTAAGGCAGCCAGTAGACTTTATGTATGAACATTCTCGAGTTAAACCTAAATGTTTACTTTGTTTGGAGTTCCCTTATTTTTGATCACTAATCACACGAAAAAGGCACTATTGAAATGTGTACATACTAGTTTTTGTTTCCTTTTCGATCTTTGGTGACCTTGCTTTTGATAAAAATAAAATAAATATATAGTGAAGAACAATGCAAGGCTTTGGACTTGAGTGGTGGTCTGTGCTTTCTATGCATTTGTAAATGTGAAGTGGTCAGCCTGATGAAAAATAATGAATATACTTTGTTTTTACTTGGGAATCGCCCTACCTTCTATCAGGTGCATAGTAATCTCCCATACGGCAGAGCGATGCACTCCCGAAACCCTCTGCAGCAAATGTAAATGAATTCTTGGCAGTCTGTAGTATCATCTGCCGCAGCGGAAGCAGTCGTTGCTCACTGTTCTGCTCCCACAGTCTTTTTATAGAGCTTTCCATCATTTAATGCCATTAAATGGATTGCAACGGCGTCATAAAACTCGTGCCTACTGGAGATGTACAACCCATCACTTCTCTCTGGCGTTTCCCTCTCAAAAGCTTTAATATACCTTGTTTTTTTATTCAGGTGTGACGTAGCCATTATCTCTTCATTACATGTGTAACTTCATCATTCAGTGCTATTTACTTAGTCCACACGACAAGGCAGCATCTTTAAAGTACATTGTCTTTTTCTTAACCAGTTAAAGGGTAGATTGTTGAATCTTGCATTGAAATAAACTACGTTCAGTATGAGGTACGTCAAAGGTTAAACTCAAGGAGCTCCCTTTTCTGCTCTATACACTATATTTTGAACAACCTAGATCGTTTCGGTGCCGAATTCATTTTTTAAAACTTTTTTTTTTTTTTTTTTTTTTTTTTTTTAATTTTAATGGCTGTTTTCATTAGTTTTCCCATTATGTTGGACTGACGTTTCTTTTCAGTGTCTAGTCCCACTTTCATTTTGGCCAAAAGGAAAGTATAGAAGTTTATTGTATTTTCTCGTTTTTAGTATCTATTCTATTGCATAAAAAAAAACTAGCAGGGGGAGGAGCCAAGATGGTGACCGGGACGGCAGCGTAGACTCCCGGCTCCCTGAACCTCCGCATCCCGCACGGATATCCTGCCTGAGATCCTCAACCTGTGCTGCGTGGTCGTGTCTCTGAAGGAGAGGGGCTCCCGACTGTGTGACTCCGAGGTTTCTAGCTGCGGTATCGCCGGAGAAAACTGCATCGGAACTTTGCGGCCTGTGCGGCCCTGGAGCCGGGACCTCGAGTGGACGTCGTGGCCGGGTGGCAGTGCAACAACAGCGGCCGGTTGTGACTGGGTGGAGTCGGCCCACCGGAGCGGTGCCAAACTCGGCCTACATTTCGGCGTGGTCACTTCTACTGCCAAGCGTAGCGGACCGAGTGCATGTCCGGGGGTGCAATTCTTAGATCCTCCGGTGACTGCCCCTGCCTTGATGGTGAGCTGCCCGGCCGCCGTCCGTATCCTGCCCTGATCATTGCGGGCCGCCCCCGGATCTACGGGAGCTGGTCCGTGGTGGGGACGACTGTTGCCCGTGACCACGCAACGGATAGTTTTTTGCCTGCCCCCGGAACCCGGTCACCCGCGACGTGGACATCGCGACGCTTGTCCCAGGGTCCCGGCCCCAGTGAGGGTCGGGCATACTTGGCGGCCATCTTGTTGCGATGAAGCCTACCATCCTGTCCGCTGGGTCGCAGCGGGCCTGTGAGGGTGCGACTTTTGGGAGTGTGGCGGCGCGATCGCAGAGAGCTGTGCTGGGGTACGGCGACCTCCTCGAGGCTCTTGGTGCTCTTCACTCCTCCTTGGTTCATGGTTTCGGGGTCTTGGGGAGTAAGCTCGACGGTGTTGCGTCAGAGTTGGGGCAGTGGCGGCCCGCCTGTCCGCACGCACACAGGGACTACTCACACTGCGCACAGGAGGACACGGTGGCGGCCACCCCTGAGGTTAGTGCACAGCTGTACGCTCCGGCCAGTATACTACAGTGTGTTCGTCCTGCTGAGGGCCTGATCTGTCCCGGAGGCGTTGGACCTGAGTGGGATGTGGTGGCCTCGTCCCGTACGTGCCCTCCTGCGACCCAGAGACAACTCCAGCAACTATTGTCTGCTTTGGCTGCTTCTGCCTTCCTGGACCTTGAGTGCAGTGCACATCCTAGGGCAGCACTGGGAAGCCTGTTTCTCCACGCGGCGGACTGTGTTGATGCTCAGAGACTTCCACCCCACCTGTGTGCGTCGCTTCTCGGTCGTTTTTGGACACTCCTCTACCGTGGAACATTGGATATGGTGCTGGGTCGAGGGGTTGACATGGGCAGAATTCCAAGGAGTGGTCAGGGATAAGGCTGATCCTTCAGGGGTGGTCATCTAGTGGACGGGCGGGCTCAGGGGTTGCGTGCTCTCCTGGCATGACTACTAGCATAATAGGTGCCTAATGCTCCCCATCTTGTTTTGAGACGATTGACTTTGTGCTGTTCATTGTTCACGCTGGGGGAAACTTACCGTGCGGGAGGGAGAAGCCGGGGGTATGTTTTTAAGGCCCTCCTCCAGTTTATTAATACTCTCTCTACCCCCCCGTCCGGGGGGGTTCTTTTCCTACTTCTTTTTCCCTATTCTCCTATATTTCGGGTCTGGTTCCAGGGCGACAGGCACACTGCTGGGGGGGGGGGCCATACTCATCTGCAGAGGTGCGGGGTGGGGGTTGGGGGAGGGGATTCTGTACTCTTTCATCTCTTTTTCCATGGCCTCCTTTTTCTTCTCTGATTCTTTTTGTTTTTCTTTTTCTGGGATCAGCGTGATACACCTCCTTTGCTATGACTTGTTGCCGTTTCCTGTGTTCCACAACTTCTGGGGTGTTCTCGGGGAGTTCGGCGGGGGACTGCGGGCGCAACTGTCTATGCTATTCTTCCCCATCCTGATGTTCTTGTGTTTGCGCCATTGGCCTAATAGATTGCTGTAAATCGCTAACGTCTATTACTCTGCATACTTGTACTCGCTGTTTGAAAATTGTTTGTCACCTGATCCTTCTACCTTGTTTCATTATAAAATGAAAACCTTTTTCTCCTGGTGCCCTACTTATGCTGTCCACAGTATTAGCATTACGATTCTGCTCCCCGAAGTGCTGCCTGTGTTTATACTTGCCCGTTTTTGATCTGATTGCTTAGCGGCCGGCCCCGGGGGGTTGTAGGCCCATACTTGTTCTTATTGAAATGTCAATAAAGGTTTTCAAAAAAAAAAAAAAAAAAACTAGCAGTAGTCAGCCAAACTTTGAGACAATGCTCTGCTTTGGCATGATGGTCTAGTACTCTCTGCAGCAAACAAGGTGGTTAGTTGATAGACCAGGGGAGGCATGCCAGTTCTATGTGCTAGAAAACCCATTCTGTGGGGTCTCACTTGTCGAGCCTGCAGCTGCCTGACTAACCAAGATGCACCTTCTTTACCCAAAAATCCCCAAATTAGATGGAAAGTTTGCTGCCTTTATCCACCTACTTTGTATTCTCCCCTATCTCCGGGATCAGGCTCAGTACTGGGAAGACTGATTTGATGATTTTTCTGACAACATTAACAAGCATTGGCATAGCCAATAGGTCTCGCCTTTGGGACATTATAAGCGTTTAGTTAGTGGGGCATCGAGAGCTTATATACCTGGCAGCGCCCCCCACTACCCTCTCACCGGGCACACAAGAGGGGGAGACCCCCGACATGGGATCCTGCTCTGCCCAGCGCTGCTGCTGTGCTTCTGGGCGCTACGGGCGGAGCTAGAGCCACCCCTGGCAGCGGCCCCCCTGACTTCACTCTCAGCCGGGCACACGAGGTGGAGACCCCCCCGCCGCCCCCGACATGGGACCCCACTCTGCCCAGCGCTGCTGCTCTGCTTCTGGGCGCTACGGGCAGAGCTACAGCCACCCCCCAGGAGCGGCACCCCTGACTTCACTCTCAGCCGGGCACCCAAGAAGGGAGACCCCCACAGGCCTCCGACATGGGTCTGCGCACTGCCTGACGCTGCCTACCGCCGCTGCTCTGCATTGGCATAATGCAACAAAAGCCCCGCCTTTTTATTTTTCATGCTAGAAAATGCTCTTGTTTTCAGTGGAGGATTTCTTAAAATGAAACGTTCCTTAACTAGCAATCTGTGAAGCTTTGATTGAATTTGATATGCAAGAGGTGGAGGTTATTACTCACTGTAAATCAGCACATGCCTAGAGCTGTGCCTTCGCGTTAGCGCACTCTGGCTGCTGGTTAAGAGTAGAATCGTCTTTTGTTACAGTAATCAGAACATCCGCCCTTGATGATCAAATTGAAGAGATGCATGAGAAGATGGACTGCTTTCTAACAGGCTGACCGAAATAATTTATTGAAATTCAAAGACAAAAAATCTTCAGTTTTTATATGCATACAGTACACTTTTTTTAATTTTAATTTTTTTTAAGACAGTGTTCAGTGAAGTACGCACACAGCATTAGACAAGCTGCTGAGGCATTTCAGAATTTCTTTTAGATGTCTGTGTGGCTTTGAAGTTTTTAATGTTTTTAGTTGGCTATAAAATAAAATAACATGCACGTTATCGCAGCACCTTTCCACTCGTGACTCTCACTGTCACAAAACACTTGTGACCTTGAGGGCATATATGGAGGTTGTGACGAGCTTGGCCCTGCAGCCCCAACCCTGTCTTCTCAGGTAGTCATGACTATGTTTCCCGGCTGGGCATGTTGGGTTGGGGCAGTGCAAGGCATCTATCTGTGCCACCTAGCTTGTTCATTTCGCTCTCTGGCGCACCCGAACCTGTGTCAATCATGACTGAAGCTCCTCACCCCGCCACCCACGTCCCCAACGCTCTCCCTCACTCTCCTGGAAATACTAAACTGCTGTTTCGTCATTTAATGTGGAGAACGACCGGTCCGGGGGCAGCAAAACAAACACAGGGACAACGTCCGCATGCCGAAATAAAGAAGCCGCCTCTGTTTTAACGATTTATTTAAATTCTATGTAAAATGTTTTAAAATGCATCAATTTGCACTCTATTTGTGTGAGAGTCTAGGGGAGGGGTGCCCGTAGATCTGGAAGTTGCTGGTTTATAGAAACCCGCCCTAGAGGAGCCCGCCCAGTGCCCCGTCCGTTGTCATAAGAAACAAGAGAAGGCTCTTTCAGCATGTGGCAGTCACAAAGCAGGGCTCTGTGCTTGGTGCGCACTGTTAGCGAACACGTCTAGATCTCTCGATCTAACAGTGAGAGGTGACGACTGTGTGGGAAATATTGAGGCACTGACCTGGCAGCTCCGATTAGTACCAAACCGGGTCAGAGCCAATGGCGGCCGCCGGATAACACAGCCGAGGGCCAGGAAACAATTTAAGAAAAAGTCTGCGAGTGGTGCGCGCGCGCTTGGGAGAGCGAGCAGCCCATCTGTTTTCAATTATCGCGCCCGCGTCTGGGCACGATAATGGAACACGGATGTCGCCCGTGTGCGTAACCACAAGCCTTAGGCGAGAATGGCGGGACATGCACCCGCCTTTACCCAATTGTGTGCGGTCATTTAAGGAAGACGCACGCAAACACCAATAGAAATATTGGTGGAAAAAATGCTGCAAGCACGAGCTTGTGAAAAGTCCTGGTCCGCTGCAAGAGGTCGTTTTCCTATTGCAGCGCATGCGCGCTGCTCTCGGCTCGACCTAAAAAGGGGTAGTGTGAGTGAAATCCGCTCTCAGTAAAAGCCCCAGTGGACTGCGATGATCAATAATAGGTTCCTGTGGCCCTGGGAGAGAAGTTCTGCAATCACTGTGGTCTAGATTCCACCATGAATCTTTATTCAAATGGTAGGATTCACAGTAAGTTATATGAAGTTCCAGGTCATAGAAATTATGTTTGTCTCCTCTAGCTCTGGTGTACTCATTGGCGTCTTGTTCCTGCTCGGTTTATCCTCCTGGGCCCCTCCTAAGGCTTACCTTGCACTCAGAACCCAACGTTACCCTATACCATCCACATAGAAACATCAGCTGCTATCTTTCACTTGAGTTTCACGCTGCCACGTCTTCACCATTTTATGATTATTCCAGATGCATTTTTGACAGGAGTGTTAGTGCCTGTATACTTGACAAAGACATGCCACCATCGAGAACAAAACCACCACAGTAAATGTGAATATAAGAGGGAAAAAACGTCCAGGGTGCATCAGAAGCAGAGTATCAGTAACTCAAATTGGCGTTTCTTGCCCTTTATTTATTTGAAGAATTTTACAAATAAAATAATTATACACAAAAAATGATCATTTGTTTCCCAAAAAAGGGAAGTCTCCATGTGCGCATTAAATGGGCCAGTCTTTAAATATTTTATTCAAACGTTGGAAAAAAGAAACTAGAAGAGGCAACAGGATTATGCATGTAATTGTTAACTAATGAGCACAACCATCAACATCTATGCATTTGGACAATGCTTGAATAAAAACGAAAAATGTGAAGGGGTAACGTGGAAAGACAAATCAGTTATGTATTACAGGATGTGATTGAAGGGTCCAGAAATGCTATATATGTGTCATAAGCATTGAGTTCCAATGTCTTTTGGTACTTGCGATTTATGCTTGATTGTTTTGTGTGCCTTAAATCCAGGTCTTTGAGGTTATGGAAACTCTTGCAAAACAAGATATGCTAAAAGTAAAAAAAAAAAAAAAAATTGGTATGTCCTAAAGGCACCTTTTTGTTGTGCCAGCCTAATGTCATCAAAAAATATTCATGGATAAAGACACATTTGTATAGGTGCATAGCATGGCTGTTGTCCACCACTCTTTATCCTTTGGCCTATTTAACTTTAACTCCTATTTTGCTTAGGCCCAACATAGTATACTGCTTAGAACAATGGGTTGCCCAACTTAGCCATTTGGCTGTCTTGCAGTGTGAGCCATGGCATCTTTTCAGATCACAAGTGCATATCTACCGAATAAAGTGCACTTCAGTGCCAAATTTGATGGGCCAATACTTTATTTGGCTTGTTGCTTCTTTTTCTTTCAATTTGTTTTACTTTTATTTTTTTGGCATGTCCCACCCCCCCCTTGGCACCAGCTTGCCAAGGTCAGACCTGTTGTACTTGCCAATGTATGGCTTTAATGCCTCTTTCTCTCCATTCAGCCACGATAAGCTGACCGCTGTTGAAGACTTCATCTGGCGGTTTCTAAGGGATACCGAATCACTGTTGCCAGGTGCTGGGTTCCTGTGCCTCTGCTCATCTGCTGTGGCATTAAAGAGTGCTCCAGGAGCGTTGATCTCCTAGAGATGCTTACTTCTGGGCCACGAATGCTCCAGTAAGCCTTTCACCGGTGCTGCACTGAATCTATATCCCCTAAACAACTGCAATAATAGAGATGCAGCTACATCACTGTGACACCACTACTCTAAATGCATTACAACATGTGCATCCTGATTGCCCAGGCGACTTGTGTTTCGCTGGTGTAGTGTAGTTTCGCGAGGTAAGACACATTTGTTAATACACCTTCACTTTTCATAAGCAAGGATTTTATTTTAAAGATAAAATCCTGCTATTTTTTAACAGTTCCTAATGGAAGGACCCCACATCTTATCACTTGAAAGAACTAAAGTTAAAAGAAAGATCTGGCATTCAATTTACCTTCTGAGACTTGAGCTTTGATGAGGATAGACTGCTGGCCAGTCTTCATGTTGAATCTGTTCCACCCATGTGGAAATTGTCTGCCGTTACATCTGGAACATGGTGGTCATCTGAAGCATCCAAAGCTAAATTTGAACATTGAGGTTTTAAGTAGGGGACTACCTGAAAAGCAGTAGACCTAATTTAGAGACAATGACGGGGTTTATGGGTCATCCTTTCTCTTTACTATGAAAGTCTCAAGTGGAACATTACAGGTTTGTTTGCCCTTGTTTTGACATGGTTTCTGCATCTTCAATATTTTAAATTATGTAGTGTTCTACTCCAACCACTGAAAAGAAGTTAACAAAGTTGCTTTGTATCTTTATTTTATCCACTCTGTCCCGCCTAAATTCTTATGGGCTGACTGAATTTGATTATTTACACAAAACTGTGCTCATCTTTCCGGGAAGACCTCGAAACGTTAGCGCCTCTGATTTTAAATCTCACCTGTGTATTCAAAGACAGTTTTGTTGCTCAAGAACATGCTGCGATTCAGTGGCACCTCACAAGAAAATAGTTTCTCGCTTACTTTATACGCACTATTATTGTTCAAAAACCAGTTTTTAACATTGTAATTTAAATATATTATATTTATTGTACTGCATGCTTTCCAAGAACTCGTAGCGTTTTTTCCTTTAATGGCGTAACCATCTGATGGCTGATTTTAATAAATGTTTGTTAAAATGTAACTTTATGTACACAGTATTGTTGTACATTTAAGACCACAGAATTCAGCGTAGACCATATGCCTCTAGTAGTAAGTATGGGGAATGTTTAGATGTAAGCACACTCAACTACGTTTTGAAATGTATCTGTAGAATATCAGTTCTCTTAGTTGGGATGCATGATGTTAACCTGCGCCTATGACGGAGTGCGCATCGGTACACTAGCTGTAAATGTAACTCCTAGTTTCATGCCCCTTTCGCTTGTGTAAGTATGAGCTACAGGAAATGTCAGATCTCCTATCTAATAACAGTTGATTGTCCACTGACAAACCTCCAGCCATAACCTATCCGTGTGCACCTACAAATCTGGCAAGATATTACCACACTTCCACACTTTTTGATATCAGTGCTATCCCCACTGATGGCTATCTGTATCAATTTTGGCGCTAAATTTACAGAAACCCAATCAAAGACATATGCTTATTTTGAGATTCATATTGTACACAATCTGACACTTTTATTAATCATTTAAAAAAACAAACCTAATCAGGAACAATTTTATACTCCATTTACTGAATAAACATTTCTTGTTTTATGTAGTCAGTGTTGTATGCAATGATTTCCCTTTTGTTCCTCTATACCTCGGTATATGTATGTACTTGCATGCCATGTGTGTTGCTTGAAGGCATTTATACTGGTCTATGAAGGGAAGCTTCAGGACTGGACCATCCACCACTTGCTAGACCTATTACACTATTGTAATTGCATTTATATAGCACTTACTACTTCTGACCAGACGTCCAATCGCTTTTTCGGCGAGTAGCATGGTACTCCAGAACCAATAAAGCATTAGTATAGTGAAATATGAAAGTAATTTGAGCGGTGGATATGTTAGTTATTTGGATTGAGAAGGATAGTGGAGGGATAGAAGAGGAAAAAAATTTGCGTTTATAAAGAGCTTTTTCGGCGAGTAGAAGGCTACTCCGGAACCCATAAAGGATTAGTGGTGAATTAGTATAGTGAAATATGAAAGTAATTTGAGGGGTGGATTTGTTCAACTATCCTCTGGCATATTTAGTATATATAGCTTTTTTTAATTTCTTTACGTTGGGCTCTGCTCTCTGTTAATAATATTGGGAGCCTTCAGCTCTTGATGGTTCCGCAGCACATGTTGTGGATGTTTGCCTGCCAGATTGCTAGTTGGTTGCCATGGTTGCGAGAGCTGCAAATTCCATCTGTTTTTAAGCAAACTTATTCATTATTTTGAGGCATCCTTGGGCTGTTTTTGTGCCTCTTCCTGTCCCCTGCGTGGTGGTGTTTAAGTGAGTTAGAAAATCCTTAGGATGGCAGTGTATCATTGTATTGCAAGTTGTGTGCTGAACCTCTCCATCTTTGTACCCTTGGATAGTCACTCATCAGAATATTTATGGCAAAGTGCAGTATTCCTAAGTGCATTTAAATGCAGGCATTTCTCTTTTTTAACTGCATTATTTTTAAATGCATTTAACAAATCGAACATATGTTCGTAGGCAAAAGAGGCTTGTCTTATACTAAAATGAAAAGTAAGTACATTGAAAGCCCATTGAATCTGAAACCTTTTTAGGTCTCGCCTGACCCAGCGTTTGCGCTGGTCTGGTGAGACTTAAAGTAAGGGCTTCAAAAAATGCTACCGCCGTCCACAGCTTGCAGTGCATGTGCGCGCGCTTGAGCAGAGGCGCCATATTATTATTTTTTATTTTATAACGCGCATGGCTGCCCCAGCAACGGGGCGTCCCAGCGCGTGATTACTGCTGCTCGCGCGCATGCACTGCAAGCTGTGGCCTGGTGGTAGCATTTTCCCCCCGCCACGGCAGTCCTTTCTAGATCACTCTGTGAAATCGTCCAGATCTGAAGGGCCATAAATCTATGGACGGCAACAGCGCGCGATCGCGATCAGTTTCACTTTCACGGCCTCGTCAGTTTCACGGGCGCACGGCCATGAAAGTGCAACTGATCAACATCGCGCGCTGCTGCCATCCGCATGTTCTTTTGACTGCACTGAGAGGTTTGAGCAAATGGGGCACGGCCATGGCGCCACTTTTTTTTTTTTTTTTTTATGTCCTGCAGATCCAGCCAAGCCGGCCGGGCATGGCGGTGGTCTCATGGGCTTGCTTACATTTGTGCACCGGAAATGCGGGGTATGAAGCAGAGTCGTCATTTCGCTAGGGCAGTTGCAATTTGCTGGTTTCTGCACACCGTTGCAGCTTCTGCCTCGCTCTGAGCCCTTTATCTTTGATGAAGTTTAAATCCTGTTTCCCCAGTTTGTGTGTCTTTTCTTTGCTGCAGGCTGTGTGCAGAATTACGCTGCCAGCTGATGACCTAAAGAAAGCGGGAAGGGGGGTAAGCTGTCTGTCTGCAAATTCACAAATCCATACCTTCCCATGAATAAATGAGTCCCGCTTTTTAACACTTAAGATTTATCGGAACTAAACGGATATCATAATTCTTTCTGAGACAGAGAAACTTTCCTGGTTAGAACCGAAGCTGAGATAACTGAACGGAGACAGTCATAGTTCATGCTCCATAATTTCTTGATGCTCAATTTAACCAATTCCTAAAAACAAACCTTTTTAAAGCTATACTTGACTCTGTAGAAAGTATTCAAAATAACTGGGGTAAGGTACACAGAAAGTGAATAGGAAAAAAAGTACTAATGTAAAGAAATGCAACAAGAAGTAGAGAACTCAGTAAATGTAAAGCATAACCGAACTAAGATGTTGGCGGCATCTGTACATTGCCATTTAAAAATGAACACTTTTTAACACTTCACCCGTGCCTGGTTCTCATGTGCTCTCATTCAGGCATATACAAAAAATAATAAGGAGATGGAAGGAATGCTTGAATTATTCTCAGCCACTTGCGATTGCGCAGTCACATTCCAAGCCACTGTCTTTCACCCACTATGCCACTTTAAACTGAGACCTGCCATAAGCACATCAGTCTTGGTTCTGCTTCAGGTCCCTTACATATGCGAACAAAGCCACCACATACTAGTTTCGACCTTTTTAGGTATTTTCAGTGAAACCTAGCTTGAGTCTTGTGACACAGTGAGGATGGGAGCCACCGTCTGGGCATAGCCATATTTTCACCATATATTTTGTGGTTTCAAACTCTTTTTAACAGGACCTTTAGTTTACTTTCGAAACTTATTTAAGAGTTGTTTTTTTTTTACAGGTAATTAGACTTCTGAAGACAACTGGTATCCGTTGCTCTTGCTGTGTGTTCACTCTAAGAATTAGGCACATTGGAAGTTGGCAGTAGCTAGGTTGAGAATAAATGGCTTACATAAGGCTAGGTAATTGCATCACTGCTGTTAAGTCTTCAGCAACAACCTTTTTTTATTACACTACAGTGTGCTCAATCCGAAATGTAACCCGGATTGGTTTACAGAAGTACCCCAATGCTCCCTTTAAATATCGAAGGTAAATAAGTTATTAAAGTGCAGGCGATATTTTTTTAAGACCTAGAAGTATCGGCACTTATGGTGGCAAAAAACGAGCTTGTGGTTGTGCTATCTTAAACCTATTTCAGAGTTGAGCTTGTCCTTAGCATGTCTTAACTTGAGCCAAGCAACACCAATTGTATAACACTCAGACACACAATAATGCATTGTTCAAATCACTTGGAGGCATATTCAGCAAGCCAGTTAAAACGCTGCCAATGGCAAATCGCGCCCTCTAAGCTCTATGTGCATCCAGTTATTATGAAGAGCACTGTGAACAAGTACAACTGACTAGCAGATTTTGGAAATCAAGCCTGATATTTTCCCAGCCATCAACGGCACATGCAGTTCAACTCAAAATAGGCATATGCTCCCCCTGTGCAATTTGATGTTGTCACTCTAATGTTCTTGATCAGGAGAATGCATGCACTTTCTAAGATGACTAATAGGGCCTTCTTTAAACTTATGGTAATGTTCGGGCTAAGTGGCTGGTATATAGGAAGAAAGACTGATAGATTGTGTGATGAATAAAAAACTACTTGACAGTGAAAAATCAGCAGGTGGCACCCATATCTGGGTTAAGGAATATTTTAAAGAAAGACTTCAATGGTGAGCAGTTAGTGTGACTAGATTTATGGGAAAGGCAAGACTGTCTTGAGTCCGTGCCGGTTTAAGGTACCCCAGCTTTCCTTATGGAAAAAGTTCCACTGACCAGGCCGGCTGGGGCTACCGCGGATGTACTCCCGAATATTGCCATGAGCTGGGAATTGGAGCAGTTTCGATATCTGGGTGTACAGGTGGCCCGCACTAAGACACTCCAATGCAGGTTACATGGGTAAAATCCTACAAGGATTGTGGAAGTTGATTACTTTCTGGAATACCCTTCCTCTAACTATTATTGGCTATGTTGCATATATGAAACAGACTGAAAATCTAAAGACTGCAATGATATTTTATTCGGTTTCTATGCTACAGAGCTGTAATTTAAATTTGTATTCTGGCACTCCATGACCACTGAATAATATGCAATAGTATGTGAAAAACATAGATGACATTTTGGTTAAAGTGTACGGTTTCATGATGGCGTTGATTTAGATCTAGCTGTGTCTTTAATCAACCTTTACACCTTTACATAACAGTAATAATAATTCTGATTACCTTTTCAATCAAATGGCTTCTGAATTTTTAACTTTGTTGTTCTAGGATTATTGATCTATGACACAAGTATTGTAATGTGGATGGTAAATCACAAGGAATGCAAGAATACCCAAAATTGTTTGTGTAATGTCTTGTGAAAATATGCTTTATAAACATGCATTGTACTTTACAGTATGTTTAAAATTAACAAACACACCGCAATAAAAAACACCTAGCAATTACATTTTCGTGGAAAACATGGTAAGAGGGCGCCATTACACCGTCTCTAGGTAATACTTGCAGCAATGACTGGATAATGTACTGCAGTCACACCTATAACATAATAGTGCAAGTCAAAGGTGGGACGGATCTATCTTCCCCATGGGAATAAAAAAAACAAGAACACATTCTTTGTGTTAACTTTGTTTTTATTAGGGTAGTTAAGTTGTATATAATGTTTTATTGGTTATATAGGGTGACAAATAAGGTTATAGCACTTTTTTTTTAATACCTTTTCAACATGCTGCACAACATTCACTGCTCTACAACACAGCTTAAAGAAATAAACAAAGGCAATAGCTCTGTCTAAACACATATAATGTTCCAAAGGCGAGACCTATTGGCTATGCCAATGCTTGTTTTAATTCCCTTTGAAATGGGAAAATAAGAGTAGGAAATGCGACAAGACCATCTTGACACTGCCTCTGCAAAGAGTTCTGCTGTCCCAGAATGGCACTTAGGGTAGGCCTGGAAACGGACTTTTGGCCTCTTTCAGCATTATTTTTTTTTTTTGCGTGTTATGGAGCATTTCTAGTTCCACTCAACAATTTTTTTCATCCCTGTGGTGGTTTTGTATATATTTTGCATTTTTCGTTCATTTCTTCTCCTTATTTTTAGGTCTCGCCTGACCCAGCGCATGCGCTGGTCTGGCGAGACATTTAGTAGGTGGGTTTTGAAAGTGCTACCCACATTATTGTGCTGGCTACAAGCTACAGTGCACGATGGCGTGCACGCTGGCGTGCACGCGCACAGCTGCTCCCCGCATTCCCCCTCTCCCTTCTCGCGCAGCCATCTGCCTTTCCTGCACCAGCCTTCAGCACCATGCCCCTCCCCCTCTTTTAGCTTCATCGCGATCGCTTTCAGTGATCGCGATGACTTTCGCTTTTTTTGTTCGCTGTCCCTGCTTACACACTCTGTCCCAGATTTCTTACCGTTTCTCTGCCTGCTTTCTCTGAGCTTCCTTTTTGCTTGCTTCTCCTGTTGATGCTTTATTTCCCGACCTGCTTGCTTTCTCTGATGATCCTCTGTCCCTGCTTGCTTTCTGTGCTTTCCCCCAATTCCTTGACCTGTTCCCGATTCCTTGCTATGTCTGTGCTTGCTTTCGACGACCCTTCTTGATTTCTCTGCCCCCGCTGCCCTGCTTGTTTCACTGTCGCCGTGTGCATGTCCCTGCTTTCTAACCCGCTGCTGTCCATTTTTGCTCTCCCTCTCCTTACTTGAAAAACCTGCCCTTACAGTTCCCTGGTTTGTCTTCTTCGACTTACTCTCCCGCCTCCGCACGTCCTCCCGTCTTAGTTTGCTCTTTCTTGTCCTTACTTGCTCTCTCGGCCCCCAGACTCCCCCTATCCCTTTCTAATCCCCTTTTCTAGCTCTCCCCTGTTCCTGCTTTCTCATCCCTGCTCTGCCTGTCCTCCCATGTGCAGCGCTCCTGCTCTTTCCCTCTCAGTCCCTCTGTTCCTTCTCTCACTCTCCCTGCTGCCCCTGTTGCTATACCTCCTCCTGCCTGCGGCTGACTGCTTTCCGTAATCTGCCTCTGTCTCCGACCCAACTAGTCTCCCCCTGGAGAGATCTGATGCCAGCCGATCGTCCTAATGGTACTCCTTTCATCCCTTTCCCTCTGTGCCTGGCCAGTAACCGGCATACACTGATTAATTAGGAGGGCTGGGTGTAGTTGTGCCTACTTTTCTGAGGGTTGACCTACCTGTGACCTTGCGTGCCTGCGACAGCCCCACATGGACTGGCATACACAGATCCCTAGTCTGGATTCCACCTTATCCCACTTTCTTCCACCAACCTTCACTTCCTGTCTTTCAGTCTAATTTTTTAGGTCTCGCTAGAGTGATGAAACATCCACTTTGACTTGCGTATTCACAGAACACCCAAGGGGGTCTATGAGAAGTCACCAGAAGAGCTTGCTGAGAAATTCTACCCCTGATAGACCAACCACGTAGCCTAAAAAGTCTTATAAATACTTATACGGTCCCAAAAGCGAGACCTATTGGCTATGCCAATGCTTGTTTCCTGTTGTCATTGCAGACTTCAGAATAGGTTTTTTGTAACGGTATTTCTTCTGCTTGATGAATCTGTCAGGAAATATTTTATCCCAACCGATTCTTCTTTGTGAGAGATCTCATCAAATCTATACCACTTGGTGAAAAGATTTGAGCGGAAAATGTGTGGCCATAGGAACTTTGGTTCTGAGTGAAACTCCTGATCTGTAGGGGGGGTGCGCAAAAGGAGCCCTTCTTTTGCTATTCTTGGTATCTCCCTCACCAAAGATTCTCTCCAGTGCTTTGGCACAACCGTCAGCAATCTTGTGCAATGCGTGTCTGTCTGTCCGTCATTGTTTTTAGGTCCTTAATATCTGTGGGGTTTTCTTTGTAAAGCCTGCAATTAGTCATTACTCGGCAGCAGGGTATTACTCGGGTGCCCTCTTTCCTCTGTCATTTTACTTAGCGGACCAAATAAGTGGAAGGGAGGCAGGCTCCCTTTGGGTTACAATAGATTGTATTTACACCAGTGACAAACTATTCTATTTCAGCAAAGCATTAAAACTTGCATCTTTGCTCATATAGTGGTTTGCATGCGGTCTGACCATGCGCACATTTTACATTTCACACAGGGAAAGCTCATAAGTTTGGCTAGAGGGCTTCCTGAGTTGGGCAAATATGTGGTTCACTGCTCTGGTGATGGCACACTGAATGAACTAATTATTTTTATTGTTTGAAAGCTTTAATTTTACTCACTTCTCAGTTTCAGTAAAGCGACTTGGCTCAAACAGGAAAGCGCTGTTCTTTTGGATATGTTTTTCTCAAACCCTTCACATTTTTGAGTTATCTTAAACCAATCTTTCAAAGCTAGGTTAGCCATGGCTAATTTCCTGCTTGCTACAGGAAAATGAATTGTGTGATTGGTCACATCCATTCTTTGGAGTTCTGAGACGTTGCAGAGCATAGAGGAATCCCATCCATTTAATCCTAGGTTATTTTGATTGAGCATGAATTTGGGTCCTGAAACTACCATGTCCACTTGAGAACAGAGAGCTGGAAAGGAGACTTCAGCGTTTTGATTGTATATCCCTCATAGTGGTCCTGAGGCGGTCATTCACTCTAACAAGCCAGTCAACCTACAATGTTTACATAGATTTTCCTTTCCTTCTGAAAATGACTTGCAGGTTGCATGGGATCTTCAAAGTATTTGGATTCTTTTTCAAGCAGGTGTTCTCTTCAATTTGACTTCAAAAGGATTGAGGGGGTGGGTGTTTGTTTATTTCTTTTTCCCTATGAGATGCTTCAGGAACATTTCCAAAAAATTTGAATCCCATGACCTTGAAATTACAGTGAAATATTGATTATTGCGTAGTTACTTTAAATACTAGTAAGCAATTACTTTCTAGGCGAGTGCCTCTCATTTCAGTAGGCCTGAAATTTGGATTTGGTGGAAATGCATCTTTAGGTCGTAAGTATTTGTCAGTCGTCTATCCTTGGCGGCTAAGGTTCTTGCTACACTAGAAGATTCTTTGACTTCATGGGTCTCCCTCCTCTACATGTACTTTTCCAGTGCCTCGCTTGGTTGCCTGTTGGCTTTGAGAGTTGATATAATACAATCTTTTCTGCGGCATTTATAGCCTTCAGTCTCCTGCTCAGTTCCAGTCTCTATTTTGGCTCATGTGGCTTTGATCTTTTGAGAGGGGCCTCTCCTCTGTAGTCTCCTCTTCACTCGTAGGATTGCGCATGCACTATCTTGGTGGTGTTTCACCTGGATCCTAGTCCTCAGACTTGAGTCCATATGTTTTCTAATACTAGTCAGATTTGATTCCATGAATCCCACTTATTAATCCTTTAGCAGAAAGATTCAGCTGTTCAATAGCTTTACTTGCTAGAAAATAACTTTTTATTCTATAAAAAAAAAAGTTGAGGGCAAAGCAAAAATTGTAGAGAATGGCTATTGTCCTCATTCGATAAATCTCAACCTCTTTACTTCAAGCTGATAGGTAGCACTTTTTTTGTCATTTTGAAAACCCAATTTAGAGCTGTGAAGTTGCTTATTTCCCTGATGCACTTCAATAGATTTGAGTTGCTGATGTAAATTCCATTGTTTATTAAGTGAAATATAGGAGTGCGGATAGCATTTGTTTTTTAATGGCTGTAGGATTGCAAGTGTTCCTGTTTAATCTTTGCCACCCTGTATTTATCTGTGTTTTTTAGAGTATAACTGTTTGTGTTGGGTTTTTTCTCCAGTATATCCTAATTTGATAGAGCCTTAATTTCTCCATTTTGGGGTGGTTAAGCATATCTTAACTGATAATGGAACCACAACTGCACTGAATTGTCCAAAGACTTGATGATTAGTGACACTCTCTGCACACACTGGGTAGCTCCCGGACAGATAATGGCAGATAGAACTCCTAAAGGTATTGCACATAGTACTGAAAGTGTAATGGATTGATGGATTCAACAGAACTCCTTTGAGTTCAGCAAGTGTAGAACACCAAGCCTTTCAAACAGGACAAAATGTGTTGATAGACTACAAACACATTAGCATTTAATTTGAAAAGTATAGCCATTCCTGCCCCAAAATATGAACTGCTCCTGTCAAGTTGGTGGATTGCTTAGTTGGTTTATCCTTCTATAGTAATTTAAACATGGCCTCAGTGGTTTTGGTTTTAATCCAATGCAGGCTGACTCAGCCTTGCTTCTACTGATTTGTATTTCCTATTGCAAAACCCTAGCCCCTTTCTGTGCTTATCTTGTATTTACCGTTTCCCTCACTCTTATCACAAATGATCCTCTGTTCATCTCATACTAACACAACTGTTTAAGCTTTGCCATGGGTCAGCACCCTGGACTATTAAGCTTTTTGTTCCCATTTATTAGCACTTGGTGTTGAAGCTTTGAGACTAGTTATAAACTATACGTCAAAACTGCACTGTCCTTGTAACAAATGAATATTGTTGAGTAACATATTGAAATGTGTATCTAGGCATTTTTTTGAGTTTACAGATAGTTCCTGACCTTCTTCACCAGTGTGGCATCTGTTTCTACTTGTTTGCGGAACAACAATGCGCTGTTTGGGAGCTCGCATCGTGCACTTCAAGAAGTGAACAGTTCATTCTGTACTGTGATTCTTAGCCACAGGATTAACATGCGTCCAAAAGGGGGCTTTTGTCAAGATAATAAAACTTAGCGCACCTTACTGTTCCATAGGCCCATGCAACTCTGAAATCTGTAGGCGTGGCACTTCTGCATTGGAATGAAGCACTCCAGTCCTCAAAAATGATGGGCAGAGCTCAATTCTGTGGTCGCTCCTTCATATCTGTCCACATGCCAGTCGCTGCAGTGGGAATAGCTTTGGTCTAATTTGGCACAAACACCATTTGTCATCACAGTCCATTTGCTCTCGCCCTCTTGGGTGTAGTATGCAGCTGTCTTCTCTAGACATTACTGAGTAACTTTTCATTTTGGAGTTATTGTTCTAATCTGAATATAATATTTTAACAGATTTGCTCAGCGCTTTATTGCTGTGCATTCTTTTTCCAGTTGGATTGAATAAAACATTGAGTTCCCTTCTTGTGAAGCATGTTAATTAAATGCCTGACTATTGGCTAGATTTATTGCAGCTCTGTTTCATGTATTGTAGACCAGCCTCTCTCTTTATTACTGGGTCACTGCTGCCTGCACTGCTGTTGAAGATGGTGTGATCCAAATCCGTTACCAAAAGTCTTTTCAGAAGTGACCCTGAAACGCACACATTGTGGTGCAGCTCTTATTTCAATATAAGCCTATCATTGAGTATTGAAACACGTATTTTGATTTTAGTCTTTAAATAGGGACATACGTTTTGCAGTAGATACTGTAGCCTGTGTAGCTTTAGTGTCACCTTTTAGAATTAAATGTTCCTTGCGGTATAGATCCTCGGATCACCCATAGTAACTTTGTGACTTGCAGTCGGTACTGTTGAAACAGTCAGAAATCCTGCATCTTTTGATGTTTTCTTAAATGTGTTTAGGTGTAATTAATTTGTAGTTTGAATGCTTGAGCTTTCGTTTTTGCATTCATATGTATAGTATTCATTTTGTCACATGATTTTCTTTTTATGGGTGTCAGTTCAGAACTAACTAATGTTAGTAGCCACAGTTGATAACTTTTGGTTGGTATACATCCTGCTGGGTGTATGTATGCATTAGTCTGTCGTAATCCAAGCTTTAGTAGGTTTTTAGTAGTCTATCTGGTTGCCTTCCTCTCTTTTGTAAGGATGGTTTTCATGCCCCGTGGAGTGGAGTTTTCAAGAAGCAGTTTACACTGATGTTTACTTCACCTCCCGTCTCATCTGGGTTATTTCTGTCTTAAGTCTGCATGTGCATTGTATGGTTTTGTACAAGAAAAAGCAAAAGAAAGATGCTGCTTCCAAAGAGTTGTGCACTTATAGTACTATAGTGAGTAAGACTGTTTTTATGTTAAACAAAGTGTCTGGTATGGGCTTGAGGGTTGGACTGGAAGCAGCACAACCTTGCTGCTTTACCTGCACCACGGACTGTCCCGTGTTGGTCGACTATAACTAGATTTGCATGATGGGCCCCATTGAATAAAGTTTCATACATAGTCCTAATGGTAGTCATTTGCATGGCCTGTTATCCACAAAATCTTTTATGGATCCAATCCTTGTGGGCTGATGTTGGACTCCGCAATAATGGGCCACATGGTAACTTTCATTCGGATACACGTTCATTGAAATTAACTTATTTTGACCAACATGCATTAGTATGCAGTACATTTTAGGCCGAGTTTATGATTCTATGTCCGGACCGGAGGCGAGGATTATGCTTTTTCTTTCTTTACTTTAATGACTGCAGCCATATTAAAGTCATCAAAACAAGCAACTATTCCCATGATACATCGGGAATATCACAACAAAACAAGAGTGTCCAGAGCGTCCCCTTCCCTCTGCTCCAATCACAGGTCCTCGAGGTGCTGGTAGTCCACTTTCACTGTCCAATCTCCCTCTTTTATTAGCTGCTGCAGCCAGATAAGTCATGTTTACTTTTCTCTCAGTGGTTTATGGAAATACCATTTGCTGTTTAATGCTGTGCTATATTTAAGTGCTCAGCTCATTACTGCTTAATTGCTAATCATGCTGCACTGCTTATTGCTTGTATTTTGGCAGTTTCTGAGGGTTTTCTAGTTTTTCCCTCAGGCGCTTCTGGAGCCTTCGCGCTCTGTTATCTGTGTTTCCTTGTTATATTTGTTTTTTGGCGGCTCGCTGCGTTTCTATGGTGTTTTCTGAAGTAATTAGGTGCGAGTCAGCCTCTACTCGGCTGACTCGCTCTCCGGCCGCGGGAGTGTTCTCCCTAGCGGCTGCATGTTTGGTGCGGCTCGCGGTGTAGTTTTTTTTTTACCGCTGGAGGGCACGTGTCGGCGTCCTCCGCGCTGCGTGCGTTCCTGAGATTTCGCACATTCCGCGCATTTGAATCTTGGAATGCACAGCAGCGAAAGAGCCTCCGCCTGTCCCGACACCGTTCGTGGGCTGTTTTCTGCCATTAGGCAGCTGTTGGTTTTCACACCCCCTTAACGCCTTCCACAAGGTCTGTAATATTCTGTGAGGCTGTATTTATTGGACAGGCTGCCCTTCCATTGTAGCACCAGGGCTGTTGGGTCCCGAACGTGAGCTCCGTTTGCTGATAATTCGACTGACCCCCCAGCTTTCCATATTGCGGAGTTCCCCTCCGCTAGTCACGCCCACTAACCTGCGTAGTGTTTTTCTCCCTTACCTACGTAGCGTCTTTCTTCTACCCCAATGGAGTCCTATGAAGAGAATGCTTACCTGGATGACCAGTGGGAGGAAGACCCGCTCACAGCGTTGCAGTGGGAAGAAGATTTCTATGATGCAGTAGCCTCTTCTATTCATAAGGCGGTGGAGCAGGCTATGGCCTCATTAGAAGATCGCCTCACGAAAAATTGAGCTAGCCTGCGACAGACTGGCCAGAGCAGCCCAGTCTACTCCAGCGTTTCTACCTTCCAGCGCTGCCACCGCTGAACCTCAACTGCCTCACGCTAAGCGGGCCAAAGACACAGGGGTAGACACCGACACCTCAAGCAGGCTTTCTTAGCTAACAAACCCCCTCCTGTGCCTGCCACTCCTGGCGACTCTGCTCACGGGAACGATGAAGGGGCTGGGCCTTTATGTCCCTGCAGGCCTCCCCAACCAGCGCCTGCCATGGCGCGGATGAGCAGACTCTCTCTGCGCCGACATGTTGGATCCAGATGACCTCTTGTACCCTAGATCCGCAGAGTGGGCGCCCTGTGACCAGGTCGCCCAGTACGTCGCCAGCCGCATCCGACGTCCGCTAGAGGCATCGGTGCGTAATTGCCTTACGGCGGAGTGTCCGCGCCCCTCTTTAGAAGGTAAGGTGGCGGAAACCCCTGAAATTGACCCGCGCATGGCGAAGTTTCTACAGAAATTCATAAATGATCCCAAAAAAGGTATCGACAGGTGTTGGCGGGCTTGCCAAGACAAGCTCCTGGATATTCTTGGACCCATAACAAAAATTCTTGATATGGCTGAAGAGGCCAAATCATCGGGGGCCCTGATCTCCCCAGAAAACCTCTCCTCTTGGGCCCAGCGCGTGGTGGTATTTTTAGGAAATGCCAATTGCGCCCTGTCGACGGAACGACTAAGATCCCTACCGATAAAGGTGGACCCCAAACTGGGGGATTTGGCAGATTCAGAGGCGGGTCCCATTGCCCAAGGAGGCCTCTTTGGTGAGCCCTTTATGAAAGAACTAGGGCGTTTTGTGAATACATTCACGTCTTTGGACAGGGTGCAAACCTCTATTCTGAAGGTCTTTCGCCCGCAGGTTTTCAGAGGGGCTGGTCGAGGCAGGGGCCGGTCGAGGTAGGGGCCTCTCGTCTGGCCGCCCTACCCAGCAGAGAGGAGGCTCCAATGAAGCGGCTTATCAAGATCAAGCCAGATTCTGCAACTTCTACCCTACGAGGGGACAGCGAGGAAAGAACCATGGTGGCAGAGGCGGCGGTGTCTCCAGCTCTTCCGGTGAGTGTTCTCCCTTCTTCCCAACTAAAGGGGGGGGGGGGGGTGGGCGGCTGGCGCATTTTTTTCCTGGCTTGGACTTGTATCACTGGCGACACATGGGTACTCCAAACTGTCCAAAACTTCCATGTCGAGTTCAGCGGGGAGCCTTTCCAGCAGGCCCTGCCGCGTCCTCTGGTGTTCTCAGCGGTGGACGACGCTTTGGTCGACCAGAAGGTCCAGTCTCTTTTACTCAAGGGGACGGTTGTGCAGTCCACTTACCATGCTCACGGCTTCATCAGCAATCTTTTTGTAGTGGACAAGGCAGACTGGGGCCAGAGACCCGTGATCAATTTGCGCGAGTGGCTGGTTTACCGCCACTTCAAGATGGAGGGAATCAATCTTCTCCGCCCGAACGACTGGATGGTGCGCCTAGACCTAAAAGACGTGTATTTGGCCATACCAATTTTTCCTCCACATCGGAGGTTCCGGCAGTTCCTTTGGCGGGACAAGGTGTACGAATTCCCCACCCTTCCTTTCGGTCTATCCTCCGCTCCTTGGTGCTTCACCAAGGTTTTGCGTCCGGTGATCGAACGTCTGTGTGCATCCGGGATGCGACTCATAGTTTATTTAGACAACATTTTACTCATGGCACAATGTTCCACGGGTCTGTCTCATCAGCTTCAGACAGCGGTCAATTTACTCCAAAGCCTGGGCTTCATAATCAAAGAGGCGATATCCATGGTCATTCCGTCCCAGAAAGTGGTTTTCCTGGGGTTTTCAATCGACTCGGTCGCCGCTACTCTCAGCCTTCCATCCCAGAAGATGACGAAAATCCGTCACGAGTTGAGGAGAGCTCTTACCCAACACCAACTCTCCCTCAGACAGATAGCCCGCATCGTAGGTCTTCTGTCAGCGTCCATCCAAGCCATTTTCCCAGGCCCTCTCCTTTACAGGGCCTTGCAGCGTCTCCAGGCACAGCATCTTCGCAAAGGCCTCTCCTATTCCCAGAAGGTGTCTGTGTGGAGGCCAGGGAGGTGATTCAATGGTGGCTTTCCAACATGGAGGCCTGGAATGGACGTGCGATTTTCTGTTATGCACCAGATAACGTTATCGAGTCCGACGCCAGCAGATCAGGGTGGTGGGGCGCACGGTGTGGCCAGTTCACAACAGGCGGTGTGTGGTCTCCTATGGAGCAACAGTTGCACATCTGTCCGGAAGTATTGGCGGGGTAGTTTGCGATCCAATGCTGGACCAAAGACTTGGTCAGTTATTGTGTTCTACTCAAGATGGACAACACATCAGCCGTCTGTTATAGCAACCATCTTGGGGGCATGCGTTCAAGGGCGCTCTCGGACATGGCAGCGAACTTTTGGAAGTATTGTCTGACTGTCATGTGTCAGTGACGGCCGAGTACCTTCCGGGTCAGGACCACCAGATAGCGGATTTTCAGTCCCGCCATCTCCACGACGGCAGTCTTTGGAGATTGCACCCGGGTTTTTTCGCAGATCTACAGTCTCTTTGGGGTTCTGTTTTCGGTGGACCTCTTTGCCTCTCGCTTGGACCATCAGCTGCCCAGGTTCTTCAGTTGGAGACCGGATCCCCGGGCGGTGCAAACAAATGCGTTTCTGCAAAATTGGCAGAACGAACAAGGCTATGCCTTTCCCCCGTTTGCCATGCTCATAAGGTTCTCAGCCCAGGTGCGACGCCAGAATGCGGACGTGGTTCTCGTCTCCCCGATTTGGAGGTCTCAAGTGTGGTTTCCGGTTCTTCTGGAACTTTCATGGGATTTTCCAATCCCACTCCTCTTTCCGACGCTTCTGCTCAATCCGGACGGAGTTCCTCATCCATTGATAGAGCAGGGCTGTCTCGCCCTCATGGCATGGAGGATTACAGGGGACGCTGGGCGGTCCCAGGCCTTTCGGGAGTGGCTGAGAAGTTCATGTCAAAGGCTTGGGCTGACAGCACAGTCAAACGCTACCGTTCCACCTGGAGAAGGTGGTATCGTTGGTGTGCGACGGGGTCTCAATCCCGTGGCAACAGATGTGACCTTGATTCTGAATTTTTTGGCCTCTCTGGTGGAGGAAGGCTTGGCTTATAGAACTATCAACACTTTCCGTGCTGCCTTTTCGGTGGGTCACACCATGGTTGACGGGTCACCGGTGGGTGAACACCCCTTGGTCTGTTGCCTTCTTCGAGGCATCTGCCTCTCGCTGCCGCCTGAGCCTCGGTACTCTCTCAACTTTGGGATGTTAACCAGGTATTAAATTTGTTTCTGCCTTGGCAGCCGAATAGGTTCCTCTCTCGGAAGGAACTGTCGGCGTAATTGGCGGTGCTTCTCTACCTTATCTCGTGCAGAAGGGTTGCAGATGTCGGGGCCCTTGATAATACCAGTCTGTTTTTTTTTTTTTTTTTTTTTTTTTCCCCCCACGGGGCTCACTTTTACGATCCGCAGACGGACAAAGTGTGGAGCACGATCTATCTCTTACCCGGCGTTCCCGGATTCCCCGAAGCTGTGCGTGGTGGCTTGCCTCAAGGCATACGAGAAATGTCGGAAGAATTTCGTCCTACGGGGGAACAACAATTGCTCATTGCACTTAGGAAACCTCATAAGGCGGTTTCTTCCCACACCATTGCCCGATGGGTGAGGTGGGTCATGCAGGAGGCTGGCATTGACCTTCGGATCTTCGGCGCTCACTCGGCCAGAGGAGCGATGGCCTCTAAGGCATTTACCCTGGGAGCTCATCTGGAAGACGTTCTGAATGCGGCAGATTGGTCTTCAGACTCCATTTTTAAGCCGTTATATTTTAAGCCGATTATTGATATGGCTCACTTGGTGGTGAGCAAGCTTTAAACGAGCATAATCCTTGCCTCCGGTCCTGACATAGAATGAAAAATTTCCTAGCTATTGTTACAGAAAGTTTCAATTCTATTAGGGATTCGGAGGCGAGAATTATCCCACCCAGGGTACAAAGTCTTTGATTCCTTCCCTCCCACTGGAGTACTGGAGTAAGTAAAATGTTTTAACGGTTTATGATATCGGCAAATGTTACCGTACAGCCTTTGATCTGTTGTTGCCTTGCAGGCTAAACCTTAGCCACGATTGTTGCCTACATTCTGTTTTGCGTTTCAGGCGATTCTGGAAAACAAGATTCGTGAAGCCTCTGGGCTGGCTGACCTACAGCAACGAAAGAGGGAGATTGGACAGTGAAAAAGGACTACCAGCACCTCTGGGACCTGTGATTGGAGCAGAGAGCAGGGGACGCTCTGAACATGGACACTCTGAACATGGACACTCTATTGTTTTGATATTCCCGATGTATCATGGGAATAGTTGTTTGTTTTGATGACTTTAAAATGGCTGCTGTCATTAAAGAAAGAAAAAGCATAATCCTCGCCTCCGAGTCCTTAATAGAATTGGAAACTTTCTGTTACGATGGCTAGGAAACTTTTCATTCTATAAGCATTGATTTCTCTGTATGTTAGCAGGAATAAGTATGCAGAGCCAAAATGCCTGTTAAATGTTTCATTTGTGGAAACTATAGTATTATTAGCATAGTTGGGAGCAAAGGTGCATTTACTTTTCTCAATGTTTTCAGGTAAGCTCCCAACCATGCAAGGTGTCTTTCAGAAAGTAAGAACAAGGATGTTGCCTGTTTTCATGCTTGCATGTGTGTCTCCATCAGTCTCTTTGGAGAAGTTCACTTTCGTAGCGTCTCGTCCCACAATGCCATAATGGCCCTTGGCCTCAATGAGTATACTTTTACAGGTCTGTGAACTGTCAAGGTGGCTGCCCGTGGTATGCAGGTACCTATTAGGGTTAACAGAGCATCTGTCTTTCCTTTAGAATGGAGTATGAATGTCTCATTAGCCTTCTGTTTGTTAAGGGTGTCAGTGCATGCCTTCATTTGCTTTAGTCTACTAACGCAAATACGGTCACTCGGCAACTCCGTGGTCCTTTCCATGTTCAATTCTGGAAGTATAAAGGATGCAAGTATGCACACCGTCCACATTTTACACTTTTTTTTTTTTTTTTTTTACCCATTCTTAAATGTGCATTTTTCTTTCCTACTTTCTTCTCTTCTGTCGTCCTGGATTTTTTGGAATTGCCTCCTCACTACAAGCAGATTCACTAACAACTTTGCGCTTTTATGTTCTTGATTGGAGTGCATTCTTTTTATGACTGTCTTCAAGCAATGTATTTTATGAGGTTCAAACAGGCGGCCATACTGGGATTTTCAGGTTTTCGAATCTAAAAGGACTGGCAGACTCTACCCTACCAGCCGCTTGGTCAGATCATGGACGACTTCCATTTAGTTTTAACATTTCCTCTAAGGAGACTAGTGGCCACCCAAAAACTAGAATTTCTCGACCATGGAGAAAAATGAGTAAACAGAATTTCGGTACTCTGTTAAACCATTCTCCCTTCAGGTTCCATGAAGGAAAAAACAGAGCACGTAATCCATATTGTCCTTAGCTGCAGATTTAGCTGCTCCACTTAAACAAATACTCTTCAAGGTAGTCTGCCCTGCCCCTTGGTTTTCTCCAGTGATGTTGGTGAACACACAAATATGCAAGCAGCTATTAAAACAAGCATTGGCATAGCCAATAGGTCTCGCCTTTGGGACCTTATAAGTGCTTAGCTATGCAACAGTTGCATAACTAAATACTTATAAGGTTCCAAAAGCGAGACCTATTGGCTATGCAAAGCGGCCGCGAAAGTAAAAGTGATCCCGATCAAACTTCAAAGCGGCCGTGCAGCAGCGAAAGTGAAAGTAATCGCGGTAAAGCGCGGCGCGCGCGCCCGCGCACATGCACTGTAGCTCTAGGCTGGCCTGGTAGCACTTTTTGGAGCCCTCTCAATAAGTCTCGCCAGACCAGCGCATGCGCTGGGTCAGGCGAGACCTAAAAACTTTGAGGAGGATAAAGAATTCTAGAAAAGGCCAGCTGGCAATGCATCACAAAGTATTTCAGATTGCAAAATTATTTTTTAACCCTAAAGCCAGCAAAACTACAATTGCCCCGTTTTTCTTTTGGGGGGGGGGGGGGGGGAGGAGAAGGGGGTGTTTGAGGAAAAGGTGACTAGAATAAAGCATTCTTTTATATAAACAACCCTGGCAAAACATCAAAAATCCTTTTATCAAACCATTTCTTCAGTGTTGTCTGCTGGTTTAAAACAATTTCTCTTGAAGAGTCAAGGCAGGCAATCTTAAACTGCAAAGCAGGTTCCCTCTCAAAGCCCTCCAAGCCTCATAGCTTTGGCGGTAGATGTGATAAATACAGTTTTGAATGAGATTTCCAATTCTTCTCTGCCACCTTCAAGGTGCCAAAAAGATGGAAACTAGCAGTAGTGAAGAAACCCTTAGCTGGTCCGGTCAGTCCTCCTAATTTTAGTATGATCTCTCTTCTGCCTGCCCTTTGTAAACGCTGGAGACGGTAGTTAATATTCATTTGTCTTGCAACCTGGAACGGTATCTGCATAACCCATCACAATCCAGCTTCCTGCCAAGACTTGTACTGAAACCTCTGCTAGAAGTGTTGAAATGCATCAAGACCTTTTTAGATCAAGGCTTGCCTGCAGCCTTTGTCTTGTTAGACCGGTCAGTGGTGTTTCTCATGATACTCTTTAATACTGGCTAGCAGACCTGGGGGCTGTCGATTAAGCCCTAAATGGTGACATTCTTTCCCTCCCCAAAACTCTGAATTACTAGGTGCCTAAGCGCTCTTTTGTTGTGCCTACATTTTTTAACATGTTTGGCACCACTAGCTTCCATAACTGAATCGTATAGCATTCAGGATATTTCTTACGCTGATGGCACCTAACATATCCTTTCAGTAGGAAGAAACTGAAATACTACTGCCTGGCCAGTTATTTGAGGACTGGTCCAACGATTAGTGGCCAGAAGAGCCAGGCCCCACCCACGAGCCTACAACAGTAGCTAATGGCTCAGGGGTCAAATTTGATAGCAAACTATTGTTCGCCCAGATACTGTCCGTAGCAGGCACCTGTTTCTCACTGATTCAGACACTGAAAAAAGGCCGGGTAAAACCATTGTGTATGCTGCAATTTCCTCGAATGGAATTTGCCAATGTCCTGTATTTAGGTTTGCTCAGTGGACCATTAGATTGCCTGCATATAGTATAAAATGCTGTGGCAAGGCTGACTTTGCAGGTCCCTCGTCGACAATCTGTTAATTTTCACCTTTAAGAACTACACTGGCTGTCAGTGAAAAACACATCCTAAATCCATGGTTTGGCTCGTCAACCTTTTTATAAAGCCTCTCCAAAATATCTGAGAAATAGGCTCTGCTAATTACAAAAAGCAAAAGCTCTTGGATCTTCAGACGTTTTGCAATTGAGGATTCCTAAATTCAGGCTTATGACTCGGGGAGGCTGTGATTTTACCTATCTGGCCTCCAAAGCCTTAAATGACTTTCTGTTTTCTCAAAGCCAACTTCTAATATAGACCTTTAAGCTGCTAATATTCGTGCAGTGAATGAGCCTTTAGTCTGCTTCTAGCACCGGAATGCCTAGTTTAGTAGATGTGCGCTTCATACTTTTGATTGGTTTGTTTGAGGCTTACAGTGCTCTGTGGTTAAATTTACATCCTCGTGGATTCTTGATTTTGATTAGGGAATTCAGCCAAAGTTGTAAAAACAATGGATTGTCTGTTGAAGGATGGACTGGTGCCTAAAGAGGCCCTGATTTTTGTAATTGGAATGAACCTGCCACAAGCTAGTAGGACCAAGGAAGCATCTGGTCGAAAGTCTTGGGCTTCTGTGGTACATGTGACCTTTTCACACTGTGATAAAAGGAATGTAACACTCATCTGTGTGGCTGCCTCAGATCTACACCAAACTTAATTGGAGCGCTCTGGGGTAAAGATCATGCTCCTGGTAGAAATTGACCCAGAATCTTTTTCTTATTGTGCCTAATCCTTCTTTTCTAATTTGAGTGATTCTTCCTCAAGATTGCGGTATCTGTTCTATAGTACCTTTGTTTCCAATGATCTGTGTAGCCGCACCAGATATCTCAGCTGAAGGAAGAATCATTGTCTGTATGAGGCGTTACGCAAGAGCTTCCAATATTTAACTGGCATCCAAACTAGTACTGGAACCTGCTTTGCAAGATATTTCTTTATTTAAGACTACATTGGTGTCAGAGGGGAAACCACTATTCTATTTGTTCCAGACACTGGCTTTGGGAACCAATCAATCAAAAAATTCCATCATCAGCAGTTACAATACAGACCGTGATGCATCCCCTCTTGGAGCCTATTCACATTTCTGACACTAGAGAGAAGCTTAATGCTTCTAAATTTGTCACTTTTAGGGTGGTTAGTTTCTTAATTTTTTCATTCTCACCATATGATTGTATTAACAGCTAATTTGGATTTTTTTGAAACCTGCTCCTCTTAGTTCTTCTCGACACTGAGTACGGCCCTCTCTCTCGGTTAACATTGATGATCAAACGTTTTTGGTTTTCTATGTAGATCACAAAAGTGACCTACGTGAAAGGTGAACATAGTCTCTATCTAGCGTTTTTGATTCTTTTAGCATCAGGTTTTCTGTACAGCCGTTAACCCCTGATGTCGACCATGCCTCCTGGAAAAGCAGATTCACCGATTTCCTTCCTAGTCTGCGAAAGTAGACTGAAATAGCACAGGGGGTCTAAAGGATTCTGTACTTTCATATGATGGTTCTTTGGTTTGCGGATTTACGTAGAATTTAGTACGTTACTTACACCTTAATAGCAATTTAATTATAACCTTCAATAAAAGATTGTAAGTAAAAAGCTATTTAGATGATTGTGTTGGAATTCAAAATTAAAACCCATGATCAACTGATTCACCAGGGTCCAACATGTTTGGAGGCTCAATTTTGTTACTCTTGTAATTGTCTCTAAATATGGACCCATGGGAAAGAAGATAACTTGGAAATAAAAAATGGTTCTCCATTATTCGTTATGATGCACAAACCACCAACTTTCCTCTCCTTATCACTCTAAGGCTTCTCTCCCTGCTGGTTATGTCAAAAAAAGCTGGAAATTAGTTTTTTTTCATGATGACCTAATAATGGGCACTTTTTTGTGTCACTTCTTTAAATAAAAACGCGGCCTGGCTCAATCCTTCCAAATGGATTTCACGAGCTGGTGGATTTTGGTTAGACAACAGAACCATTGTTACAGGTAAGTAAATATTTTAGATTTATTAAATTGTTCTTTAACTTCTTTATCCAGCCTTTTTCATAGCTGGTCGGAATGTAAGAAGAATTGCATATAAAATCTTTACCTAATGATTATGGTTCCCAGTTGTACTAGATAAGGATGGAAAGCTGAATCCACATTTCTTTGCAAGGAAACTATTTTATTCTGGTTACATTGACTTGCAATCTTTTGAAAATGTTTGTTTTATGGCTGAAATTGCTGGAAAGTCTTTTAATTTCATGAAGTTTCACAGTTTTCAACACTTACAAAAAGTGGATTACATTTGACATTTCATACTGCTTTACACACTGTTTTCTTTCATTTACAGCAATAGACCTTTTGTATGGGGGTATATACTGCTTTATGTGTCAAGATTACATTTACGACAAAGACATGGAACAAATTGCCAAAGAAGAACAACGGAAAGCTTGGAAACTACAAGGTTTGGTTTTAATTATAGTATATAATAATGTGGGTTCTAGATTTAAGGCAGATAACTGTAAAGGTATCAGTGAGGGACTAACCTTTATAACAGATAAAGGTTTTAGATGGGAACAATTGTAGTTTCTATGAATTAGGTTATTTTAAGTTTCTGAAATACACACAAACACCTTACTGAGGCTGAACCCTTCATATCATTCTATTCAATAATTTAGTTGGTGTTAGGTTTCTAGTATATTTCCTTTTAATTAAAATATATTTACAAAAAGACACTGAACAATATTTGAAATTAACTTACATTTACACAGAATTAACAAGCTTGTCCAAAGTAAAAACAGAGCAAGCTCAATTTTCTATTTTTTACTAATTACATTTCAAACATTTTCATAATACACATAGTACACAATCTAGTGAGCTATATTCTGTGCACACATTTGTGTTATTATTCAGTTTGCTTTCCCTAATTTTTCTTTTTTAGCTTTCACCCCAACAATGGTTTCTCCTTACCAGTATACAATGACAGGTAAGAGGCTTGGGCTGGAGACGCACCTCTTCTCACATGCGTCCATTTTCTGATGTCCCACCACATCTAGATGAAATTGACACAGGAATGACAACCCTTGTGGTGTAAATTTGTTTGTTTCTTTAACATACTTCATCGATCGCACAGTCAGACTTGGACCATATTTGATCTGGGAATTGAAACATTTTTTTCTTAATACAGCCTTTTTTAAAACTGTGATAACTGCTGCTCTCCCAGATTGCTAAGCAGTGTGTGCTTCAATATTTAACTGTGCTAAACTGAGTCTTCATTAAAAAAAAAAATACCTTCAATTTTCCTGTGCTTGCTATTTATACTACTTGTGATACTAAAGAAGTGTCAATGTTATGTATGAGGAGACGAGAATGTGATTGTAACAGCTTGCAACACAAAACTGAGAGGCCTTGAATTGATTGCACAGCTTGGTTCACCATGCTCGAACACACCTATGGCTGATCTTATGATAAACCACAGTTAAACCACCGCCTCGTGTATTTATTTTTCATCCCAAAGGCATATTTTAATTCTTACTAAATATAACTTGATGGCTATAGGTTTAAAGCTAACTTGATTGCCTTCTGCTTTCAAACTAGAAGATCACCTTTAAATGCTTGCTACCTCAAACATTTCATTTTGATTTAGCTTCCAAACATATAGTATTCTTTTTTGGCCAAATAGCCGTTTCATGTGCTTGTTTACTCTTGTGGTAATGTTGGTACCCATTGTGTTTACAACCCTGTTCACTGACTGCTGTTTTACACCCCATGTTGACTGAAGTTATGCTGCACACTTATTGCCATTGAATAGGTGATCACACTGCAGTTTTCCTAGTGGCCACTTAAGACTCTGTTTTGTAAAATCATTTTAATCATTTTCTGTGCTAGAGAGAGGTAGTTCAAATGGGGCATGGAACAAAAGCTCATCTTGTCTCCTACAAAAGGGCATAAGAGTTCTAAGATGCAGGCAAAAAAAGTTGACTATCTTTAACATAGATTGACCTGCTTCAGCTGAAGGGAATGGGCTTTATGCTGTACATTTTAAACTAGCCATGCAATCTAATTCCAGGACCTTATGTAAATACCTCAATAGTTGAGTCTGATTTGAACACATTATTCTGTTTAAACTAATAACTGTGGTCTATTTTGTTTCTACTAAGTTCAGCCCTATTCACTCTTCTTGGTACCTAGTCCATGCACTAATTTTGTTATTGTTTGTCTACAGCATATACCTATTGACAATGCCCACATCTATTAATGTCTGTACATTACTTAACTGGTGTTTACTTTTAATAATTCTGTTACCCTTCAGGCATTCCTCTATTTGGTCCACAGATACTCACTCTTAATTCGAGGCTGTGCTGTCTATAATTCAAAAACATATTCGGAACTGACAGTTCATCATTGTGTTACGTCCTACATTTGCCCCAGAAAGATATGTTTCCGAAGTGACAGTAATGTTTCAAAACAGTAATATTAATCAGAACTGGGTAATACTAGGGTTACTGTTGAAACCCTTTTTAAGCTACTGGGAGCCTACATGGTCCAATCTTTTCAATCTCATACGTAAGCCCTTTTATCTCATTTGCCTGACCAGGCTTTTCTGTAGTGGTGACTGTGTCCGTCTTTAAATCACCCTTAAAGGTAAAAACAGCAGTAAAAATGATTAGCATGTCTAGAAGGCTATAGAATAGTGGTACATTTATCTAATTGAAAATGCCTAAGCTTTTAGCCAGAACTCTAGTCACCATGTAGACCACCTTAGTTAAGGTTACTACCGCACATTGTGAGGGAGTATCTCTACTGCTCTCCTTCATTATAGGCACGTTTTATTTTTGTTGCTGTATTTTAGATTACCCTTGTTTCCTATTTATCATACCCTTCTGCAGCCTCTTTCTAGAATAGTCTTTTAGGCGTTTTGAACTGGATTAATGCAGCTTTTGGAGCTGGTTGAATCCTTGAAGGAAACTATATCCTATTCTGGCAATGTGCTAGTTGTGGGCTGAAGGTTTTCTTTGATCTTCATAAAGGATGTCTATTGTTTGCACTTTGCTTCTAAGCCAGAGAGTTGCAAGATTTGCCATACCTTCTCAACTAGAACTCTTGGAGAGGGAGAGAAATATATTACCTTACATAGGCCTCTTCTGGGTATGTCTCTTCTAAGATGTCCCCTCTGGGGAGGAGTCTAAGAAGTGCCCCTTCTACACTATCCTAAAAAGCCACTCCATTTCAAACCAATAATTAGAGACTTATAAATGTAACCTTCCAAAAGAAGCAGCTTTGATGGACCAGTAGCCTTTCTAGTCCAAAGACCCACCTACCAAGGTGGCTAAGAAGCTTGCAAAGCCTACTCTAGACACTCTGGTACTGGGGAGAGGGGGGGGGGGGTTAACTACAGAATTCTTGTTGCAGCCTTGATCAGTCCTGGCATCAAGGCGCCCTTCAGTGACAGTTAATGGCCCAACCAATGACATCTGACCCTGTTTTACCAGCTCATATTCCTTCAAGGAAGATCCCATCCCAGCCTCAGACAAGGACTTTGGACACCAGAAGTGATGAAAGGAGGATTTGACTTTGAAACCGATTCCTATGGGACTGCTTACAGCCATATGCACCTAAATGTAACTTCTGTGTCAGCAAGGAATATTCCAGCGCTGGATCAAAGGGGGGGGGGGGGGGGGGGGAAGAGAGGCTGTCTAGGCAGAAAGTAGCCATTATCCCTTCCTTCAGGGCGAGCAAGAACTGGCAGTTCATTAGGGCAAAGTATAGAATTATTGCTATGAGGACAGTCTTCATTACTAGGGCCCTCCTATGCGCCAGGTTTTGCTGGACAATAGCTGCGGGGACTACTGGCTGAACAATCTCCAAGGGTTCAGGGTAAAAAAAGGACATTTCTTGACTCTCCTTCAGATTACATTTTGGCAGTGTCCTCTAAAGATTTAAATACCAATGACCCCCAGAGGAAAGCATTGTTTTCTTTTATGACTTTCATAAGAAGCGATGAAGGTCTGTTAAGGCCATTCAATACTATATATGGAAAGAGGGGGAATCCAGTTACTGCCTCAGTGGTGGTTCTGTGATTTGAGAAAAAAATAACACACTGGTTGATATCCCAATCTCTTACCCATCACACCATGGAGATCTGGTCATTTTGCCAGGAGCCCAGCGCCATTAGAATGAACAGTTTTCCCATGTACCACGCCACCATAAATAGAAGTCCAGAAAATTGACACCTTCTCCTGGAGTATCGGTATTGTGCTCGCAGTATCGTACAAAGCTGCAAATTAACTTGCGATTTTTCGCAGATGTTGACTGCCATTACCCACTACCAACCTCGTCCACTGACTCCCTATTATTGCGCCATCTAGTCTTTGTGTCTGGAAACTTCAATAATCATAAAACGCTTTTTGCTGGGCATAAACCATAAGTCGAAGTGGGATAACACGCTGTTACACAGTTATACCAAGCATAACCTCTCAATGCCCCATATATAGACTCTGTCTTAAGATTGTTTTTCACTATTTGGTTTAGAAGCAAAAATAATCTGTTGAAAGTTTATGTAACACATTTTGTCCATTTTAAAATACAGACTCATGCTTTAGAGACCCTTGCACATCTCTATCCTTCATCTTTACCCTTGTGCCCTGCAGGCAAAAGCCCCTTGGCCCACCTGCATGTATTGAGGTAATAGTGAAGGATTTTAGGTCTGGTCCAGTTTGACGGTCGGATTATGCCATAGAAGACTAAAAATCCACATTTATATATTCTCCAAGTAGCAATCTTCTGTCTAGCTCCTGTGCCTGAAAGGGGGATTGAATCCAATGCCCAACAAAACAGATTCCGCTAGAAGTTTTCCTTATGAAATAAAACATTTGAAGACTGCCACCCTATCCTCATCCTAAATCTAAATCAATTTCTTAAAGTTCTTTATCATGGTAACATTACATGTTCTTCAGCAACTGCGTGAAGGAGAGATTCCTATAACCATTGAAACTGCAGGGCTCTTAAATTCATATCTCCAGGCCCTAGGATGCTTGTTTCCGGTCCAGGGATGACCTGGCTTGGCAGTTCGGTCTGGACTGTTCCCATGAGGCACAGGGTCAAGACTGATTTGCAAATGGCTGGATCGAAACTAGGGTGGCATGGTGAGCAAAAGAACGATGGATTTAATCCAGATCACTTGACTGGGGATGAATGTTTTGATTTGTTCTGCATTCCGTCCATCATTTTTAATGCTCCTGTTTCTCCTCCTCTTGAGAGTCCTCCGCATTTTCTCCACTCGAGTCCCCTGCATGGTCAAGAGGAAACCGTGCAGGATCGTTGTCAATTGCTCTGGCTTGGCTGAGACAGTATGGTGTCCTGGACCAACTACACCTAGCCATGTACCCTCAAACACTCATTAGTGGACCCCTGGCACCTCGTCTCCAGGCCGAGGAGTTCTAATCTGTATCATAACCCTGCATCTCCAAATGTGAAAACTGGCTCCTGAACACTTGTAAAATGCATGCCTAAACATTAGAGAGGAATGTCAAAATATTATTGCCAAATCTTTTTCATCCTTACTACAAAGACATAAAGTAAAATGGAAAATATTTGGTTTTGGTATTTAAAGGAAAGGCTGAATCTAAGACCACCACAACCACCTTACTGTACTTGCCCACTCACTCAGGCAGGTTTAGGTGTGGGTCCAAGTGAATCCCAGCATTTTGATGTTTCTCTTATAATACGTGGTTATTCTCCATTCTTTTTGTCAAGAAATTCATGGGAGGTCTGTTTAGACCCTGAATCCTGCCTCAGCTGGAATCTCAACCTCTGGCAATATGGGTACTCGACCCAGTGCTGTTAGCTGATATTCAATTGAAAACCATTCACGGAGCAGATCTAAAGTTAGTATCTTTGAAGATTTCCTTGCTACCAGTGCTCACCTTGGCAAGAAGTGTTGGTGATATCCAGGCTTTTACTCAAAAGCACCATTTCCTTCAGTTTTATTATGACTGCAGTTCTACACACAGATGCCAAGTTAATGCCAAGAGGGCCATTGGGCTTCCCCCTTAGTCAAAAAGATAGAGCGTGTCTTTTCAAATCTGCCACTGCAGCAGAAATCCCTGCACATGCTTAAGCTACATTAATACCTGTAGTTGTGCATTGTGAGACCATCTAGTCCTTACTTGTAAACTAAGGATGGCAAAATGGTATACGATGTAAAGACTGCCCTCTGTCAAGACAGGGGATAGGTAGATGGATGAGAGTAGCCATCACCTTCTGCCGTTCAAAAGCCAACTGCTCTTTAAAGTAAGGAGATCACTTCTTGAACGAAAAGTGTGGCCACTAGAAGAGCTCTCTGAACTGATCTTATTACTATATACAGAGAGACCAAAAGGGAAAAGGGTCAGAACACTACTGTTCGGAGATCAAGGCAGTAGAGACTGTTTTTTGCAACATTTTAATAAGGTGAAGCTGCAAACCGCTCCATATTTATTAATCTATGACCGGTATACTATTTGCTTCTATGATTCAAACACTAGGAATCTGGTTCTGGAGAAGATCTGTGTTAATTACCTTGTAATTATTTTTACAAAATTTGTAATAACTTTCCTTGTGGTCGTCCTGCTTTCCATATTAGTATGCTCATCATGAATGCTATCCCTATACACCAGTGCATCGAAATCAAAGCTATGATGACTTGTAACAGTGGCTGAATTTAGAATTCATTCACCCCCTTGGCTAAAGTTTGGGCAGTTTTCAATAAGGTTACAAAGTGGGCTACCAAGCAAACACTAGTGTATGCCTTTCTAGGGATGTTTATAATGTTCACTGCTATTCTTATTACCCGAGACTGAGTGTTTGAGGCACGTGTAATGAAAATGCCAACACTACCCAACTGTAGTTATAGGTAAGTAATTTATTTTCTCTGGCTTTCCTACCTAGAGGATTAGACTGCAGAAAGTAAAAAGCCATAGAGTAGAGCATATTCAGATTCATGTATATAACGTGTGGACAGCCTTAAAATAGTGGCCAATGTGAGTTTGCTATCAGTTACTGTTATATGTGAGGCAAATGGATGCATTTTAGCTCGTATTCCAGAGTAGCTTTGCAGTATGTCACTTCATTAGCTCACTTGACTTCCTGTTCTAGATGTAGCCGCAATGAATGAAGGATTTTGTTGGTGGAAAATGTTCCAGGATAGTTTTCCCTTACAAAATCGAACAGATGTTTCTCCTATTAGTATTCCGTGGCAACCCAGAGAGCGGAAACCTACCAAGTGGACTACAAAAAAATCTTGCAATTAGAAGGCTCTATCATGGATTTGAGGCAAAAAATAATGAATAAAGGAGTTAATATGACACCATTGAAGAGAGCATTCAGAAATGAATATTCTAACTGTTGTCTTCGGGTTCATTGGCTTAAGCACAAGTAGAATGTAAGTAAATTGTTATACAGGCATAACTGACTTTCATTAGCAATTTCAATGTGGGCTGCCTCATCATATAATATGCTTATCTGTCTTTTTGCTTTGCCAATGTAACTTATTAAACATTGGAAGAATATTGCAATAGTAGGAATTTATCTCTACTTATTTGCTACTAACGTGTGGAGTTTCAGTTGTCATTCTAAACTAGCATCTGCGGTACGCTATAGCTGCTTAGTTGTCTTTACTTTCAATTTAGAGGTGTCCTGTGGGTTAATGAAATTTATAGGTGTTATTATTGTGATACTTTAATGTATAAAACAATATGAAAATGTTTTATTTAGTAAAATAAAATACTGAAATAAAGTTTCATTTACAAGTATATTTATGTGGATTACAAAAGACAAAATGTGATGAAGATAGTGCATTGGAAGCAACTAACGTGCCTTTTCTTTTAATTACTACAAGGAGCAAATAGTGGTATTGTGAAAAAATAAAGATCCTGTCCTGATTTGTATGAAGAATTAATGTTAGATGAAAAGAGAGCACGGCATGGACATAATCCCTGGTGATTTCTTTTTTTTGGCCAGCCCTGACGTCTGCCTCAAAATCACTGTCTGGGCTACTATTGCATTAGAAGTCTGGAAATTAAGCCAAGTTGCAGATCTCCATTTTAAATATAGATCGATTATAGACAAAGATGGATAGATAGAAATGGGTATATAAATAGGTGTGTGTGTGTGTGTGTGTGTGTGTATAGATAGATATATATATATATATATATATATATATATTTTGTGTGTATATATATTCGGGGGGGGGGGGGGGGGGGCTTGAACCTTTTGGCTTCTCCAGCTTTCTCTCCCGAGTATTAACAAAAGTTCCTGAGGAATTCTCATATGCTTGTCAAAGTTTCCATGTTTTCTCTTCATTACAGTTTTTTTTCCTTAGCAAAATAAATATTAGTTATTTCTAAAATGTTTAACCGGAATAAAACTGCAGTCACCCAGTGTTACTTCCCAGAGTCCAACTTTATTGCTTCCTAAGTTATCAGCAAATGGATCTCCCTGCGCACATAAGGAAAATTACCTTAAATTCTGCTCCAGAAAAATATTTTAGAATTGCCATGTTACTTTCATAAGTGACCCTTAAAAACTGTGCCATTCTTTGATATATCACTGCTAAACTGTAAACTTGCATTGGCCTGCCCACTGACAGGAGCCCTTTGCCTGGAGTAAACTGCCATACACTGCTCTTGTAAACCTCTGATTAAGGAGTGTTTGTCAGCCACAATGTCTGGTCTCTGCTTAAGTTAAATGTGTGGTGATTTAAATAGTGGACTTGAACCGATTTTTGTGGAGCAGAAGTTAAAGTAATTTTCTATGCTTTCAATGGATTAATCTTCCAGTATCTTGATGGATATCAGGTGAGTATTGTGTGACTGACTTTATATAACCACTGATTCTTCTAAGACTAGCATATTTTGGGGATTGCCCATAAACCTATTTGGGAAGCACAGAACACAATATAAACATTGAGTAATCTGAAACATTCTGAACTCCATTCCCCTTGACTTTGTTCACCTTCTTGATTTACCCATTGTCTGTCTGCATTTACACTTGATACCTAAACGTGTCTGGAAATGCAATACCCAAGCTCCTAATACTGCTTTTTCAAAGTTTGGAGTGACCTAAAATACAATTATTTATTAAATAAAGAGGGCAGTTTTTTCAAAGTATTGCACTTTACCCCCCCCCCCCCCCAAAAAAAAGCGACTGTAATGTCCTTACTTCCTTATGTGTGATGAGGTTTACCCTGAGGAGGTCGAAGTAAGGTCATATCCTCCTCTCCCTTTTTCTCGTGTTAAGCTTATTGTTAACAGCCTAGTTCTTTACCTGCCAGTCTTCCAGCCAGTAAAGTGTACAAGTGTTAGATCCTGCTACTACTGGGGATGGGGTATAGCTAGTACTGTGTAAGGGCTCTTTCTTGTCCTTTACTGGAGTTTTTGCTGCTTCCCTTAATGTGGGCATTTGCTTTTCCTATGTTTATTATTCCAATATGTCTCATATTGATATATAAGTGTCCCGTAAAATTGTTTGCATATCATTTACCACCAGCATTTTCCTTTTTTCCTCATCTTAAATGCCCAATAGTTTTTTCTTCATGTTTTGAGGGATCTGATTGCAAGAGAAAATTCACGTGGTATTTCACTTGCATGTTCACAATCTGAGCACAATCTTACACATATTGAACTCTCTGTATGCAGATCCTCGTGTAATTGAAGACATGCACTCATTTTACTCATGTAAAATCTTTCTTTGCTACCTCTGCATTCACACCACTAATTTGAGTTGCAACACTTTAATGCACCAAGAACGCACAAACTGAGCTTGTCCTGCCTATTTCCACGTACCACCATACCAGCAAAATATAAATGCACATACAAAAAAAACTATAGACTGAATGTTATTAAACTGAATGTGAGGCAGTACAGTACAATTTCATCTTGCCAAGTCCTCTGTTCCACCTGCTTCTCTTGAGCATTGGCATTTAAAAGTATAGGCGTTCTAGTGGAAGGAGGCTTTTTTTCTTTAAGGGCATTCATGTAGTTGTTTGGTAATTGTAGGTGGTCAAGCTCACAGTGAAAGCAGGGATGAAGGACTTTCGAGAGAAGATTAAATCGGCATGGAAGACTCATTTGTAAAAAGTCAGATAGTCATTGCTCTGGACTGCCATTTGTACTATCATCATTGTCCTATCCGTGGACAGCTGAGCCAGAGAGCCACTCACCCAAACAGGGAACTGTATCCTCCATCCAACTAGGCTCTTTAGTGAGTGTCAACCTCCGTAGTCCCACTTTTTAAATTGATATTCCCATGCCTTTCAGTTAACATTTGACGTATTGAGGTTTACCCCAAAAGTGAACATCTTTTCACAGCAAACAGTCATTGAGGTTCTGAAAAGCATTAGGACACCTCTGTCTGGCTGAGACTGCATCAGAGGAGTTTCCCTCATTTCGGCTTCAGAAGATGGCACTTCACTTATTCACAATTAGGAGGCAGATCTATCTGAGCACTCTGGAAGAGGTGCTCCCCCTCAAACCTCTGATATTTCTTTTATTGGGGTCTAGTTAAAGCAAAGGATAGCTAAGGAGAATAAGTAGTCTGAAGAGTATCCTAAAGACCCTAGAGGTCAGTGAAATGTTTGAAAACCGATTGCTTTACAGAAGGCAGATGAGAGGTTTGATTCTAGCTTGAATTTCAGTCCCCAGACAGGACCTGACTGAACAAGGAATGAGCATTATTGTCCCATTGGCGGAGGAGTGTGGAATATGCCTCTTCAACCTGCACATAGTTCTCTTCAATTTGGAGAACTGTTTTCCCCTCCAAACACCGGATATACTTCTTTTGTGTATTTCATTAGTGGATTGTGCGGTTTGTGTAATAAGGTTATGAACTGACCCGCCAAGAAGCGTAAGGTTATTACTTCTTCCTGTGAGACATTTTTCATCTTCCATACATTTGTCCCAAAAACCTCAAGCTAGACCAGCGTCCCCTGTAGTACTTGCACTATTTTAAAACCCCTATGCCTTTTTTTTCCTCATATACAATACGATTTTATTGACTACAAACAAAAGGGGAGAAAGGACAAAAACACATTTCGTAGCTTTCCTGTATGGTCCAGACGTTGTATGCAGTTACTCTTTACATTCTCAAGTTCCTCTAAATAAATCCCACCCACTCGCAGACCCTCTCCCTCCCGAGTGAATCATATGCAACCACCAGAACATTTAAAACATGAGCCAACGATTAACGTTCCACCGACATGCTCATCTTTTGCTTGTTAATTTTTGATATATTAAGTCTGCTCCGCTTGATTGAGGTGTTGCAAGATGGACTGATCTAAATGGTTTGGGATACACTAGCAGCATACCTTTGTCCATTAATGGGTGCCAAACTATGTAAAAAATATCACCCCTTTCGTTTATCTTACCAGTCCGTTTTTCCTTTGCCAATAAGGTCCACAACTGCCCGCCCAGTCTTGTAGAGTTGGAGCTGTCACACATGTCCATCTTTGTGTGATCACTTGCTTTGTTGCTAAAAGTATACTGGCTATCAACCTCCAATCTGAAAGGAATGGATTTAATCTTGGGGTGAAGGCCCAACCAAATTGTTGCCAGATTGGGTTTTAATGGGTATTCACCCGCCTTCTTTGTGACTAAGTACGTCGTTCCCAAAAAATGTTTGTATGGGACAAGTAGACCTTATATGTTCAGTTACCCCCACCGTGCGACCACATCCTTTGCAACACTGACCATTAGTATTGTTGTACAAGTGTTTCAACCTTGTGGAATGAGATGCCAGTTCATCATATGTTTGTACATAGATCCCCTGTTTTAGACTTTTTTTTTACATAGGCGGTAAATGTCAGGCCTAAGCATCATCCATTGTGCTGAAGTTAAGGAGTCTCCATAGTCCGCTGACACTGCTTCATATCCGGCCAGATAAAGGAAAAACACTTGCATGTGTATCGCAATGAGTTGCTGTTGTCCCTGTGCTCTTAGGTTGTAGCACCAATGTGGTGCATCTGAAGATAATGCGTGTTCTGTTTCTGTTAAATTAAAATCCTGTTTACACTGTTGAAAAGACTTTGTTTCATTTCCCTGGAACAGGTCCCTCAACCTTCAGTTTTCTCCCATATCCCACTCACAAAAGCAGATCTGTGAATCCCCAGAGTGCACTCTTTGTTGCCTAGGAGTACTGTAATAGTAATTAGTATAAAGTTAGTTAAGACACGTGCTTCAGGGAGTCCCAAATCTCTAAGGTAGGGCTTAGTATTTTGGAAAACTAGCACACTGGCAGTTATACTGACCTTGGTAAAAAGATTTGCCCATGGGGCCCAACTCATCACTGCTGCTTCCGTGTGAACCCAATGGCGCTCTTGTGTGCCCCACAGCAAGTTGATTAAAGAGTACAAATTGTGAGCGTGTAAGACGAATGTGTACTCAAATCTGAAAGGTGTTTATCCTGTCTGAGGTACTTGTGATAGAAATACAAACCACAGAAAACCATTACAAAACTACACTGACTGCCTACAAAAAGAGATTAGACGAATTAAACAAAGAAGTAAATGAGTATAAGGATAGTCTGACACAGCAAAAAGTCACAAAGTTCCAAAAGGATCTGAAACAATTCTCATTTTCTAAGTTATCCTTATTCAGACCCTGATTACGTACCCCTTGAGAGAACAGATTCCATGTCCGAAAATTCGGGCGACGACTCATCAAATAGTAGTGATTCATCTACTGGGAGCTGGAGACAGAGACAGAGGGGTCTTAGTAAGTCCCAGCAATATTGGCCGCAATATAGCACTGATGATGGGAAATTACAACCCCAACAACAGTTTCAAATGTATGGTTGGCAACCACCTTTCCAACAACTGTTTAATCCCAGAAAATGTACAGGCCCCCTTTTTTAGGGAGAGGCAGGAGGGGAAGAGGCAGGCGAAGAGGACAGAATCGGGTCCCCTGGGAGGAGGAGGATCCAGTAGGGAGACACACAAGGAGCAGGACAGGGGGACCACAACCAGGCCCGAGCAACAGCAGGACCTAGTAACAAACCTCTCCGATAGAGACATGACTAGTTCTGAACTATCTGTCCTGAACAAAGGACTTGGTTATGTGCCAACCCTTAAGTTGGACAAATTCGCACTTCACTGTGAGTTAGCCGTTTTCTTTCGAAAATTAAGGTTAAAATCCTTTTTCGAACAAAACCTTTACTCAACCAATGCTTTTGTTGACATGATCAACAACAATGAAACTGGGCTAAGACTATAATCCATCTTCACTCTGCCATCACATATGGTCCCAAGTGAGATCTTCACTTTTGAGCAAGCCGTATATAATGAGGTGGAGAAAATGTCCCTAAAAAAGCCCTTCCAGAACATTAACAACGAAGAAAAAAGAGCTCTCGAATGTCTTAGAAGTGACACGACCATTGTTATAAAGCCAGCTGACAAAGGGGGTGGCATAGTGATACAGAATAAAACCGCATACCAAATGGAATGCTTAAGACTTCTCTCTGACGGAAGGAATTATTTTCCTCTGACAGCCGACCCTTCAGAGGACCTGAAGAGGCAAATCCAGAGCATTGTAGATGAGGCCGAGTCCATGGGACATATCTCAAAGCATGAAGCAGACTTTTTAACTACAAATGAAAGTAAAATTCCTTACTTCTACACATCGCCAAAAATGCATAAGAACAAGCTACCACCACCAGGCAGACCAATTGTATCTGGAATAGGCTCACAACTCGAACCACTATCGAGATTTTGTGACTTCTTCTTCAAGGAACTAGTCCAAAATACTAACACATATTTACAGGATACAAAAAGTCTTTTATGTATGCTACAAGAAATAACTGTAAACCAATCCACTGTACTTGTGAGTTTTGATATTGAAAGCTTATACACATGCATACCACAAGATGCGACAGAGGTACTAAGGTCGACCCTCAATGAGACAGACTGGAAATACCAAACACCAAAGTATCTAATTATGGATTGTGCCACACTCGCATTAAAAAAACTTTTTTGAGTTTGAGGGTAAACTATACTGGCAAATCAACGGGACTTCAATGGGTAGTACCTTCGCCTCAAGTGTGGCGGGCCTCTATGTATACGATTTCGAGAAAAAATACATACTACATGATGGTAACCCTTACAAACGTTACATAAAGGTCTGGACACGTTATATTGACGACGTACTGGTAATCTGGCAAGGTCCCATGGAACCCCTTTTGGAATTTTGTGACTGGTTGAATCAGTGTAATTACAATTTGAAATTCACGAACACTATAGACCAACACTCATTAGTGTTTCTGGACATCGAACTCCTGATCAAAGACAAAAAGATTACAACTAAAACCCATTACAAACCTACGGCAAAGAATACCCTTCTCAGATTCGAGAGCTTCCACCCAAGACCATTAAGAGAAAACCTGCCGTATGGGCAGTACCTTAGGATAAGACGCAATTGTAGTGACATTAGCGTGTATAAACAATAAGCCAATGATCTAACTGAAAAACTCACTAATCAAGGTTACCCTAAAAGGATACTGACAAATTGCCAAAAACGTGCCAGGAATCAACCAAGAGAGGCCCTTTTAGAGACCATCCAAAAAGACCTGGACAGTGCACCACTGACTTGTGTAACAACTTGCAATCCAATCTCGAATCAAGTAAACAAATGTATCAATAAGCACTGGGCAATCCTAAACACTGGGAATTTAAAATGGCAAAAACCACTCTTTTCCTACAAAAGGGCGAGAAACATAAGACACATTGGTAAACACACGCCCTCTAAAATCAATACATCAGGTCAATATTACTGTGTTAAATGCATGGGGGTTACCCCCGGTAATCGGTAATTTCCCTTGTGGTGGTTGCAGCATCTGTAACCCGACTACAGTCAGCAAAACCCTGTCTCTTGAACCCAGTAGGACTTGGACACAGAGAATGCATACGAACTGTAATAGTACGAATGTTGTCTACATCATCACCTGTCCGTGCGGACTCCGCTACATAGGAATGACTAGCCGCAAAAAAAAAACGGGGATATGTGAACACAGGAGCAACATTAGATGCAAAAATAACACCACAAAATTGACAAACCATTACATTACAGCCACATACACACTCACCAAATGAACTAAAATGATCTGTAATCGAAATGCTACCAAATGCAGACAACAAAAAACTCTGAGAAAGAGCAACGTTGGATTTATAGATTATCCACGAATGTTTCTGGTCTCAATGATAATGTTCCCTGGAGCAGTATACAAAAATAACAATGCACATAGAAAATGACATATGATTACTAATATGTCTAGGCAACCACACTTCACGATTATAAAATAGTCGAATGCTAATCCAATGTTTACATTGGTTTTAGTGAGTGCTCGCCGAATTTTTCATCTCAAAACAGCCAACGAAGTCAAATTAGTCTACGGAACTACAGTCAGTCCGTTTTCTATTGAATTAGAACTACACCAAGTCCCCGCCCCCATCACGTACTCCGATACCACGTGATGCGGAAGCAAACAGCAAAAACATGCCGCCTAGAGTGCACCGGCAACATTCGGTCCCGGGAGGCACTCGACGGTAGGTGAGACTGAGGGAGGCCAGGCAACGTGGTGGAAGTAAAATCTTCTCACCGGGTAAGCGATGTCCCTGATAATCTATCGTGCCGGTAGGCGGTGGCATTAAGGTTAATTCTTGCATCGCCATACTTTTTTATTTTGCCACAGCACTGAACCATTAACTGACGCCCCCTCCCTGAGGCTCCATGGGGCAGTAGTTTGTGCATTAATATGTAAGGAACAACAATGAGAGTTACGAAACATTTCCACGGTTACTTCCTAGAATTTAATCCTAGATTCACAATTCGATCGCCTTTGATCGGTTGCACTTTTAAAATAGTCACGTTTTTCTTGAAAGCTCGAACTTCCACGAGCTGTTTTTCTGCATGAGAAGAAGCAGCAACGAATGTGGAAGGAACTCATTCTGATTCTAGTATTTATCAGAATGGAACACAGTGTTTGTGTGTGCAATAACTGCTAATACATGGCACTCGCTTTATCACGTAGACTCCATTTGGCAGCATCTATTTGTTGATATATCACACATAGGTATGTGTGGGTTTGCCGGCATTTATTGCTGTCAAATATCTAAATTAGCAAAGACATGGTATTTGATGCAGGAGTTTTCTTTCTTCTTTTCACAGATCGCATGAAAAAGCTCCCTAATTCAACTACTCCGTGAGTATACGGGGTGGTATATTTTTGGATGAGAGAAGGGTGCACCCTAGTGCGTGCATACCCCTACTTCCAACAATTTAGGTCCTGACGAAAGCCCAGCATTGCTATAGATGGCAGAAACATGTTGACCTGAAAGACCTTGTCTAACATCACTAGTATAACACTAGTAACACTAGATACCAAAGGTTTCATCACTATTGTTTTTAATCTTACCTCTTGACTCCATATTAAATCACGTAGGGGGTCTTGAGGTATTTTTAAACCTCACTTATATCACTAACTCACGTGCACTATCACGTAACATCTTAACGCGCTCCGCTGTAATCAGGCGTTGAAGCACACCCGGATGGTATTAGGCCATTTGGGAGGGCCCCGATGATGAAGCACGTCACCAACTAGGTTGGTGAGTGAGGGGTTTCTTAAAAAGAAAAAACCTTTTTCTCTCCTGTATCTTTACTATACTTTTTCTACATATACTTGTTCTACATCCTTGTGGATTTAAGGATAACTCCCTCGTTTTGTTTCTGGATATCCTGTCCGAAACCCATTAGGCCAATGTCTTGCATATCCCTTCATAGTTCCTTACATATAACTCCCTGTATGGACCCGTTTTGAGGATGTCTGTCAGTGATATCCCTGGGCACAAGATTGAAAATCCTCAAGCTAAATAGTAATTTGGATCTTACTTTTCCCCAAATTTTTAAGTAGGAATTGTGTGAAGTGAAATAGCTCAACTGAGTAATGCTCCCATTGCATAAATCTGAGTGCAAACTGAAGGTTGTGTTTCTCTACGTGCGGGATTCTCCTCATTTAAAGAGTTTACAAAATAAAAACAGAACATTGCTAAGAAGTGTATTTGTGTACTGAAACTAGGTGTTCTCCCGGCTAGATCAGGAGCACTGGGCTATGAGCAGATCTCAAGAGTGCACACAGATCACCCACAGTAAATCCTCCCAAACTAACACCATGTGCATTGCACACAGCAGCAGTCCCCAGATGCTGGGCATGTTGATATGGCCTACACTTCCTATTTGAATCTTAAAGGGATGCTAATCACTTAGTATCAATTGAGTCTGTATCCCCTCGGGCACAAAGTGTTTGCTGACTCCTGTTTAGGCGAGTGTGAATAGGGGGTGTTGTCTTTCACCCAAGGCCAAGAGGAGTCCCTTCTCCCAGAGAATCAATGCCAGCAACAACAAACCTAAAGAGCTCTTGATCTTCAAAGAATACACACAGCCACATGCAACTCGATCACCCCATCGCAGGACCTCTACATCCAACTCTCAGACTTCTTCCATGACAAATTCTCCAACATAAAGAAATTCAAGCTTCCTCCCTTCCAATGACCCACCCTCATGCACCCCTTGCCCTCCCTGCAGGAGCAACCAATCTACAACTGGACCCCATTGACCACTGAAGAAACCACTACAATCATGGCATCCACACACTTGGGTGCCTCCACGGATCCTTGCCCGTATTACCTTTTCTAGCTTTGCAGCTTCAGAATAAGCTCGGTACTACAGTCCATCACCACATCCATCACCACAGCCACGTTCTTGGATGCCTGGAAACACACAGATGTCACCCCTCTCCACAAGAAACCATCCATGGACCTGCAAGTCCTCAGCAACTATCGACCCATCTCTCTGCTTCCCTTTGCCCATAAAAATCTTGGAAAAAGCCATCAACAGCCAGCTTTCTTGATACATCGAACACAAGCTCCTTGGCAACTCACAACCAGGATTTTGCAGCAACCATAACACTGAGGCAGCCCTCCTCAATGCAACGGACAACATTCACACCATCATGGACTGAGGACACTCCGCTACCCTAATTCTGCTTGACCTCTCCTCCGCTTTTGACAGTTTCCCACCACACACTCCTCACCAGACTCTAAGACACAAGAATCCAAGGACCAGCCCTCTAATGGATGCGATTCTTCCCGTCCACCATTCACCTCTGAACCCAAAAATGCCCTCTGCGGAATCCCATAGGGATTATCACTCAGCCTCTCCCATTCAGCATTTGTCCTGCACCCCTTGCAAAGATCACCTACGCGCCGACGTCGCATATGCCTGCTTCAACATCCTCGGCATGATCAGAAAGATGTTCAAATGGCTCCACCTGGACACCAGAAAGGCAGTCACCCAGGCTTTGATCACGAGCTGGTTAGAGTACGGCAATGCCCTCTACAACTGAGTACCCGCCCACCTTGCACACAATCTCCAAACAATCCAAAACGCCGCCGCAAGACTGGTTTCAACCTACCCAGCCTCACCCACATCACGCCTCCCTTACGGGAATTCCACTGGCTCCCTGTACAGAAACACTGCCACTTCAAGATGTTTACCCTCGCCTACAAAGCACTGAATCAGAATGGACCCACATACCAAAACTGCCATCTGCACTCCCACAAACCCATAACCTCCAATCTGCCTCGCTGCCTCTCGCACACACTCCACATATGCGCAGAAGCATGCCAGGGGGCTGCTCATTTACCTATCCAGCTGCAAAGACCCGGAACACCCTCCCCTAGGACATCAGAACAGCCACCACGCTCGCAACGTTTCGCAAGAAACTGAAGACCTGGCTCTTCGACTGGTGCTCCTGACCTTCCACACCTATTCAGTGCCTTGAGACCCTCACGGGTATTTAGTCGACGCTCTACAAATCCATTTACATTACATTTCATTTCACCTGTGAACCACTGACTGGGGGCTAGAAGTCTCCTGTTCCATTCCTCCTGGTAATAAAATGTTAATGAATTTCTTCATTTCTGTGTACCATATACCATTTATGAGCTACTTAAATCAAGCTAGTGTGCACTAAAATATTTTTGGGAGAGGACCGTGTGACTTGTGATTCTTTGTATTTCGCGTTATTCCTACCTTTTAACACACTAGGCTGTGCAACAGACACATTAACAGAGCTATTTAATGATTCAATCTTGAAATTGGAGATAACAGTAAATCTTCTTTCTCAAATCTCGACCTGTTGATCCTAAAGAAAGACTTCATGTTAGAGGTGTAAATGCAACAGTAAATGTTATAAGTGAAGTTCTTTGCTTTGTATTTTGTAGTCACAGAATAGGCACAGTCTCCAGTAAATGTTTGACGCTCCAAAATGCATATGCACAGATGGCTACTGATTTTCTTAATTTTGGGAAACACTGATAAAAATCCACTGGAATTAATAAACCGGAAACACTGAAAACAGGATATCCTTAGTACTACCAATATGAAGATTTTAAATTGGCCTCAGACTGGCACCCAAAGCTTTCTCAAATGACATGGTTATGATAGCGGAGTTGTTTGGGCACATGAATCTTCCACACAGCTTACTTAGACTAATGGTTTTTCAAAGCATTTTCCAAACAGCAGTAAATACAAGGCTCTTACATGACCCAGAGTACTTTAAGATCTGCTCCTCCAGATCACCTAAGAAAAATCTTTCCAGCCCATATCCTCCAGATCTCTGGGCACTCAAACATAGTTTGCACAAAGTGTTTCTTTTGAAGACCAGATTTTTTTTTCTTTTCTATCCAAAACAAAAGCTAATATCTGAAGACCTTGCCTCATGTAATGGTCTTGGTCTCCTGTCTTTTGGATTCTATCACAGAGTTTTCATAGTCCAGAATACCAGATCATGTCTGTTGCAAGCGTAAGGGAGACATGAAAGAATGTTTTTTTTTTATCCTGTCTGGCTCTCCAATTCCTGTCATGGTTGTGTACGAATAGGAATATTATTCATGGAATCGCTTTCAAGAAAATGTCTAGCTGAAACAGTTATGACTGGTGCATTGATGGAGAATTAGGTGCCTAAATACTTTGTTGATTCAATGATGGTGGTCACAAAGAACCAACGTATCTCATCAATATTTTGTATTTGTGGCTGGTTCATCTATCCTTAAAATTACTACTTCGGTGATTTTTATTCGGTGTAAAATGATATGTTCGAGGCATATGAGCTGCAGATTACACATTGCATAGATCGCCATCTGGTGTTGGGCCCGGATGTTGCAGTTGTTTTTCTCCTGGAAAGTCTTTGGAAGTCACGAGCTATGTGACTCCTCCTTTGGATCGTATTGCGCATGGGCTTCGGCTCCATCCTCAGTTTTTTTTCCGCCATCGGGCTCTGATGTGATCTTCACACTCCGGTTCCGAACAGTTTCCAGTTCTCCAATCGACGCACAATCCTCCCCCCTTTTCGCTGTATTTTCGATCGCGATCTCCACACTCTACGCGGCTCATCGATCAAGACCTTTGATTCTAGTCGTTGACTACTGCCTTCGGGCCTACCCAAGCTCCGGTCCTGGGTAATGGAAAGGACTCCCTTCAAAAAGTGCCCTCGATGTGGGTCCAAATTCCCCCACACCGATCTCCACGAAGTATGCAATCTCTGCCTCTCCCCTGAACACGAGGCTCGAGACTGTCCAGCGTGCAAATCCTTCCAGTCCAAGAAAACCATTCGAGACCGAAGGGCACAAAGAACTATGGCTCACTCGGCGGTGATCCCAGACGACTTCTTCGGAGAAGGCGTCGACGCTCCAGAAAAACACACCGACGAGGGCCTTGTCAGCGCCTCCGAAGCAGACGATTCAGATGTGGAGGACATCACTCCGGCACAGAGGGTTGTGAGTACCGAAACCCACCCACACCCTCCATGGCATCCAAAAAGGCTTCTGTCACGCATTCGCGCCTAGGCACGACCAAGAACATTGCTTCCCACACCGCACCTTCGGGACCGGTAAAGAAGCCTATTAAGCCTTCCGGAGGCTCGAGCCAGCCCAACGTCTGTGCCGAGAAACACTCCTCTGCACCGAAAAAGAAAATGGCCGCCTCCTCGGCACCCAGCTCCATACCGAAGCACTCTGCACCGAAAACCAGCACCAGCTCCTCGGTACCGACACCAGCTCCTCGGTACCGACACCGTCCTCGGAACCGAGCAAAAAAACACAAGGCCACCGACACTCATATCTCTAAGCCGAAAACCATCTCGGAGCCGAGTAACCAACCAGCCCTTTCACGTCGGGTTCGGGTTCAGGATACGAGACGCCGAAACCGGTTCCTTGAACAGGTGTATCACGACTTGTGGGCCACCATTATCATATGGATGGGCTCTAAACTGGGTGCTAAGTTCCCTTGTTTGACCAATCAAGTATTGAGACTGAGCTCTAAGGGGCAGAAGTGTCTACACATGGGCTATTAATCAAGGAGTGCCATGATTTCTGATTGAACTAGTCTTAGATATACTGGGACCTGATGACTTCGATTTCTCTGGAGTATCGTGACAGCTAATATTTGATCCACCATTAGAATATATATACAGAGGTGCGCAGGACGTAGATATTTACAGATTGAGCAAACGAGTAAAGAGGTTGCCAACCTCCGCCCGATTTCGCAGTAGCCTTTAAAAAGTCCTAATGGACGAAACGCGTGTCGGCTGATTTTTTTTGTATATAAACATGGCATGACAAAGAACAAGATTGAAGGATAATTGTGGAGCATAGTGTGGACTTTGAATATATACAGAGGAAATTGTCTTAATATGGCCCAATTCCTGTTCATGAGTGCCTCGACGGATTGGTAACTAATGTGTAGACCTTAGTAGGGTATCCTTTTGGTTTCCCCACGGGTCGGCTGTTTCTTCCAAAAGCAGCGGGAGATTCTTTGTCTGAGAGCACCTCATTGTTTGAAAGAATTTTTGTGAGAAACATGAGGGTATTTTGATGTTTTCATGGATGTGCATGTGATTTTCTGGCAAACTGCTGCTTAGTTCTGTGTGTGTAATGAAGCCCTTTCAAAGCCGCATAGTTCAAAACAGCGGACTATTGCAGACTCTAAAACAAAAAAAACCACGGCCCGATGCCTTCGGCACCGACGGACAGACCACTCTCTGAAGAACTTTACACCTGATCCATTGCAAAAAACACTGATCAAGGATCCTAAAATTGGACCATCCCCACCAGAAGACTCATTGGGGTTCAACCACCTACTCCAGAGGGCCGCACACTACCACGGTGTAGATCTCCATACTGACCCCGTGGAGGAGGACTTCCTCCTTGATACGTTCGACACGACACACAGGGCCACCTCCATCCTGCCCATGCTCAAAGGAGTCACCAAGCAAGTGCCGGAGGTCTTTAACCCCTTGTGTGCCCATGACGAGCTGGACTCGTCGTGGGCCGCGGTTGCGCTGTGCCCATGACGAGTCCAGCTCGTCATAAACCCCGCCCGCTAATGTAACGGCCGGCACAGGGCGGGGAAAGGGTGTGGCACACAAGGGGTTAAAGATCCAGTCAGAGCCAGGGTCATCAACCCTCGCATAGACAAAAAATATAAAGCCGCCATTACCGATCTCGCCTACATCAGAGGGCAGCAGAACTAGATTCCCTAGTAGTGTCTACAGCACGAAAAATAGCAAACTCCCAAGCATCAGGCGAGGCACCACCACCTGATAGTCAAAACTCTTGGACGCATCGGGCAAGCGCACTGCATCCCAGGCTGCCAACATATGGCGCATCGCAAATACACAAGCGCTTCTGGCAAGATACGACAGGGCACATTATGACGAACTAGAAGCCATAGTGCAACACCTCCCTGACAAATATAAAAATAGAGCCAATGAGTTAATTCAGGAGGGCAAAACCATCACCACCTCCATCCGCTGTGCCCTAGATGCAGCTGACACCACCTCTAGGGCAATTAACACCAGCGTCGTCCTCCGTCGCCATGCCTGGCTAAGGATTTCAGGTTTCAAACCAGAGGTGCAAGCTTCCATTCTGAACCACCCTTTTGACCAGGAACATCTGTTCGGCCCAAAAGTAGATGAGGCCCTGGAAAAAATGAAGAAAGACAATGATGCGGCGAAGTCTATGGGAGCCTTACAATCACACCCTCCCAGGCGCTCTTTACGCCGCTCTTCCTTTCGAAGCACATCCAGAGGCTACTCCTCTGACACAGCTTCCACTTCCTATAAAACCCCCCACCCAATCCACCTTTACAAGGTTGTTACCAAAGAGGTGGCTACAGAGGCAACAATAATAAAGGCAGAGGCAAGACAAACGTCTCCCGCTCTGCCTCCACCCCTTCCCAATTACTTCCCTCAGCTCCCCCCAGATCATCCCACTCCGGTCGGGGGCAGACTCCACAATTTCCTCCCTGTCTGGACTACCATCACCTCAGACAAATGGGTAACGCAAATAATTCGGTCCGGCTACTGCCTCGAACTAACATCTTACCCCCCCAAAACATTCCACCAAAACAACGCCCAATGTCAGGAACATTTATCACTACTAAAACAAGAGGTAATCTTATTCCTACAAAAGAGTGCGATAGAACTAGTCCCTACCAACCAAACCAATATGGGAGTTTACTCCCTATATTTTCTCATACCAAAAAGGGACGAGACTCTAAGGCCCATCCTAGACCTCAGACCCCCTCAATCACTATATACACTCAGACCATTTCCACATGGTCACACTCCAGCAGGTACTTCCACTGCTCTCCCAAAACTACTTCCTGGCCACCTTAGACCTCAAGGACGCCTATTTCCACATTCCTGTTCACAACGCTCACAGAAAGTTTCTCAGATTTGTAGTGGACGGTCAACACTACCAATTCAAGGTGCTCCCCTTCGGAGTCACTACAGCACCACAGGTGTTCACAAAGTGCTTAGCAGTAGTGGCAGCACACCTGCGAAGACCACACATTCATGTCTTCCCATACCTAGACGACTGGCTCATAAAAGCCAGCTCATACAACCAGTGTGTACAACACACTCACGCCACAATCAAGCTGCTTCACGACCTGGGCTTCACAGTAAGTCACATGAAGTCCCATCTGCAACCATCCCATGTAAAGCAATACCTCGGTGCCACCATAGACACCGCAAAAGCGCTTCCCCAGTCCTGTCAGGATAGCAAGCATTCAGGCTCTTCGTGCCAAATTTCAGCCAGAACTCTCTCTTCCAGCCCGAGTGTTCATGCAATTTATAGGAATGATGGCCTCTTGCATATTCATAGTACCTCATGCAAGACTCCAGATGCATCCTCTCCAAGAGTGTTTAGTGCGCCAATGGAACCAGGCCCAGGGTCAATTGACAGATCTGGTGTTGGTAGACGGTCGTGCCTATCGCTTTCTGCAGTGGTGGACCGTCAAAAACCTTTCCAAAGGGCTACCGTTCCTGGACCTGGTTCCTCAGATAGTACTAACAGCGGACGCATCGCTCTCCGGCTGGGAAGCTCACCTACTACATCACACCATGCAGGACAGGTGGACACCTAAACAAAAGTTACTCCACATCAACCACCTGGAGTTACTAGCCATATTCTTATCCCTAAAGGCTTTTCAAACGCATCTCTCAGGCAAGGCCGTCTTAGTCCGCAGCGACCACATGACAGCCATGTACTATATACAAAAACATTGCGGCACACACTCTCTGCAGCTCTCTCCTAGCACAGAGCATATGGAGATGGGCCGTACCCCAAAAACTCTTTCTCCTAGCCCAACATGTCCCAGTAGTCTGGAACACTATAGCAGATCTGCTCAGCAGACAAACACAACACATCCACGAGTGGGAACTCCATCCACAAGTTCTTCACCCGTACTTTCAAATGTGGGGGCATCCACAGATAGACCTCTTTGCCACCCACGAAAACGCCAAATGCCCAAACTTTGCCGCCAGATATCCACACCCATTGTCCAAAGGCAATGCGATATGGATGAACTGGTCAGGCAGATTTGCGTATGCTTTTCTGCCTCTCCCACTCATTCCCTTTGTGGTGTGCAAACTACAACACTCCCTCATCCTAGAAGCTCCAACTTGGGCCAGACAACCGTGGTACACCACACTACTGGAACTATCTGTAGTACCACACCAAAAGTTACACCTCTCTCCAAGCCTCTTAACCCAGAACCATGCAGAGATTAGGCACCCGGACCCAGCTCAGCTCAACCTTGCGATCTGGCTCCTGAAATCCTAGAATTCGGTTACCTGAATCTTCCTCCTGACTGTATGAACGTCATTGGAGAGGCTAGGCGACCTACCACTAGAGCTTGCTACGCAGCCAAGTAGAAACGTTTTGTGGTCTATTGTCACAACAATAACTTCAATCCCCTAGATGTGTCCATTCAACACACCATAGGCTATTTACTACACCTACAAAGATGCAATCTAGCCTACACGTCTATTAGACTGCACCTTGCAGCCATAGCAGCTTACCTACAAAACGGGCAACATCTATCACTCTTTTGGGTACCTGCCATAAAAGCCTTCATGGAAGGCCTCAAAAGAATAATTCCCCCCAGATTGCCACCCTCACCTGTGTGGAACCTAAACATCGTTCTCACTAGACTAATGGGGCCACCCTTTGAATCTCTACACAAATGTGAACTTCAATTCCTAACACGGAAAACTGCTTTCCTTGTAGCCATCACTTCCCTTAGAAGGGTCAGTGAGATACAAGCACTCACCATTCAAGAACCCTTTCTGCAAATGCACCATAACAAGGTTGTTCTCCGTACTAATCCAAAATTCCGCCCTAAAGTCATTTCTCCCTTTCACCTAAACCAATCTGTGGAACTACCTGTATTCTTCTCGCAACCACAAACCGTTGCAGAAAGAGCTCTCCACACATTAGATGTCAAACGTGCCTTACTCTACTACATCGAGAGAACACAACCCTTTCATAAGACCAAACAACTGTTCGTCTCCTTCTCACCACCACAAAAAAGGCAACCCATCTCCAAATCTGGGATAGCTAGGTGGATTGTCAAATGCATTCAAATTTGCTACCACAAAGCAAAACGATCGCTATCTGTTTCCCCTAAAGCCCACTCTACATGTAAGATAGGGGCTTCCGTGGCATTCTTGGGGAACATCCCCTTAGATGATATCTGCAAAGCAGCTACATGGTCAACACCGCACACTTTCACTAAACACTATTGTGTAGATGTGCAGGCTAAGCAACAAGCTAGTGTGGGCCAGGCTGTACTCAAAACATTGTTTCAAACCACTGCAACAGATACTGGTGGTTGCCGCTAGGGATGGGTACTGCTATACAATCTATGCACAGTGTGTAATCTGCAGCTTGTATGCCTCGAACGGCAAATGCTACTTACCAGTATGCATCTGTTCTTGGCATGTAGATCTGCAGATCTACACAAGCCCACCCGGCTACCTTTATCTGTGTCCAGTTTATCTTATTTAGATACAACACACATGGGCATCTTAACTGTTTATTACTACGCTCCATTTCCCTGCTGGCGAAAAACAATCTGAGGATGGAGCCGAAACCCAGGCGCAATACGATCCAAAGGAGGAGTCGCATACCTTGTGACTTCCAAAGACTTTCCAGGAGAAAAACTGCAACATCCGGGCCCAACACTGGATGGCGATCTATGCACAGTGTGTAGATCTGCAGCTCTACATGCCAAGAACAGATGCATACTGGTAAGTAGCATTTGCCTTACCCTGATGGCATATAATAATATAGTAACCAGATCCATAACTTTTCAATATAGATATAGGTACTTTGCCCGTGATTATGGTTGAGAATCATCAGCATCATTTGAGTTCACCTATTGAGCTTCTTTTTTGGAACGCAGATCTACTCAGCAACTGCATGTTGAAAGAATGCACATGGGTCTAAAATGGGGAGGGGCTTTCAGACTTTTTCGTAACTTGTGGCTTTTTAAACAGATTGTTTGCTTTTGAGGTAAATGTGAAATGAGAAACGTAAGCTTCCAGGTTCCTAGGCCCTTTATCCAGAGGAAGGCTTTTTTTTTTTTTTTTTACTAGACTTTTCAGGGACATTTGTTCCTTTGACTGTAGCCCCTGGAGTGATTTGCTATGCTCAAACAATACAAAACAATGATCATCCTTATTGCTCTTGACCGGCATTGGCAGTGGACCTGTTCACCTGTCCACCTGGCTACAAATGAGACTTCCATGTCGACCAAATCTTCTCCTCACGGTCCTTCATCCCAGGTTTCATTGTGAGCTTTACAGCTTTTATGACCACCTACAATTAAGAAATGGTTGCATGAATGCACTTAATGAAGGAAAGCTTCCTTCCACTAGAACTTGTTTTCAAATGGCAGACATTCTGTATCTGCTCTAGAGAAGCAGGTGGATTCGAGAACTTGGCAAGATGAAATGGTATCACCTCACGTACTGTTTTGTAAAATCGTGTCTCCTTTTTTTTTTTCTTCTTCTTTACATTTATATTTTGCTATTATGGTGAACGACAAGTGTCCTTCCCAGGCGACCTGATCACTTTTAATTGTTAAAAAGGGAGTTCTTAGCTTTCGTCCCCCAGTTAGGTGTACTGTTATTCAGAAATTAAATATTGGTATTGTTCAAAATAATGCATCCTCCCTTAATACACATCTTCAAACCCAATCCACCAATATTTTTCTTAAGTGCACCTTTCTTGCTAGTTATTTCATCTGAAAAGGTGACTGAGATTCTGGCTCTTTGGACAGACAAACCTTACTGTGTTCCCACGAGATAAAGCCTTTCTAAGTAATCCACCTTTCCTGCCTAAAGTCTCTTTAGGCATTCTTTTTAAGCTGATTGTTTTGCTTACCTTTTTTTCTCAATCCTTCATGCTAAGAAGAAATGTATTTTCGCACCGTGGATGTTTAGCAAGTTATTTAAAGAAGACTAAAGACATTAAGAATTCAAACCAGTTTTTGTCTGTCTTGACGGCATAGATGTCTACTACTACCTAATGTAACCAATTGTTCATAAAATACATAGTGCTTTGACTCCTATGCTATTGTCTATTATTCCAGATGCTGGTGTTGTAATACATAACAACCTTTTTTACATCGCAAATGCACACTGTATCATAATGCATGGTGGAACATGGTTTGAGTCAACCAATTCACTTTATTCTGTTTTTGCATAAAACCATACAAGTCAAATAAAACAGTGTATACAAAGAAATCTATCATTAAAAGAGTCTACCAAATAACATCAGATGCTATACACCAAACTAAGATATGGTATTACGAAATGAGTGTATAATATGTTTTTTAAAAAAGGGATAAAAGTCTGTAAAAAGACTAAGTACAAGGTAGTAATACTTCCAGGATCACATCTCCGCCATCCCTTGTGTACCTCAGACAGTTAATCGCAACTGGCTTGGAGCCTAACAGCAGATTTTAAAAAGCTAAGGACATAAAAAACAATTTTGACAGATAGCATTTGTAAAAAAGTAAAAGCTGGGTGCACCTGCCTAAACTGGAGCTTTTTCAAAATGGGGATAAAGTCTCCCGGGGTACCTCATAATAACTACAGAACATTATGAAATGGAGCATGTCTTGTGGAGACTTACCGTCGCAGCCACAGTACATTAAGGTCTGACCCCTACTACGCCCATGTGGCTGTGCAACCAGAAGATACAAAAATCAAAATGAAACCTGGTCAATAAATAAATAAAACTATCGTAACCACTTAAAGATCCCAGAAGATATGGTTTGCACAGTTTTAAAGGTGAAAAATCTGCGTGCACTAGGCTTCCTTAGCTCCTGGTTGAGTCAAGGTACAAGATGCTTGAATGACTGCAAAAGGGTAATGTATCCACAATTGGAAATTGCCCCTGCTTTTACACCTAGTGTCCCGATAGGGGCTTGTGGATCCTTGAGCTTGGCTTTGTGTGAGCTCACCTCTGTTGCTGTTCTTGAAAGCAAGGTCTCTTCTGTTAGGGTGTGCATTCCTTGGAGCTCCAGACATTGAATTTATTGCATTTGATTGGTTGATGTGCCATTGACAGATGGCCCAAATTTGTGCAAGGAATAGCCTTCAATTTGGTTTGTATATAGTTGAGAGTACAGCAGTAGACTGTCATCTGTTTTGAAGCCTTGTTCCTGCTGTAAGTTACTCAACTGATTATGGCAAGGAGTTAAAACACAAATATTTTTTCCCTTCTCCCAGTCAAATCTCCGGTTTCAATATTGCAGTTTAGTGAGTGCTGGATGCCTGTTCAAACTAAGTTTAATGTGAAGATGGTCTGTTTTGCAGAACAGAGACATGCACCCTCTATGTGAAACTTCTAATTTTGTCAGGGTTGCTAGAACGACAAGGGGACAGAGCCAAGGTTATTTTTCAGTCTGTGTGCTAAAGCTAGAGTAATAGGATCGTCTCTGCAGTGTGAGTTTTGTCACTTAAGGGAATGTCCATTGGGAGGTATGTCATTGCCTTCTACGAGACTTTGGGTCAGAGCTTCAGTGGATGTGTGTCCCTATGCAGACAAACCTATTGCTATTCCTGTTATAAATTAGAGCTGTGACTGTGTTAATGTCTTATTTCAGGAGACAGAAGGAATGCTTTGGTGGCACTTGGGCTGAGAAAGTAGAGCCTTTGTATTAGTTTGTCACCGAATTCTTGGCATTTCATGGAGAAGAGGTTTAGTTAGTTCATGCTCGTATATATGCTATGGTAGGGTGGAGGAGGCGAAGAAATATTAGTATCATGTTTTTACGGTTTGTGCTGTGCCACGATAAAACACTGTTAATGACATGTGGGAGCTGGATTTGTTGTTGGGCTAGCTGTTTATATCAAGTTAAGAATGATGATATTCCCGGTGTGAAAACGTATGCATATGGCATGAATTATGTTGTAAGGATATTTACGGTTCTTATTAATGGTGTGTATTGCTTTCTCCTATCTGGTTTCCAGTTTATTTCCCTTTAACCACCATTGCTAGGGAAAGCACATTAAATAAAGGTTGGCTGGTGTAACCAGGAGCACAGCCCATCCAGTCTAAAAACATTTTAGTTTGTTGCACACAGTTGTATGTGGTGTCTGTAGCACATGAAAACACATATTTGTACTTGAAGCTTCAACATCCGTTAACTATAAAATGTACTTCAAGTTGTTTGTGCCATATCATTAAAGACCTATGAACCTGGCAAATATGCAGAATTTCTGAACTTCTATTTCGATATCATATATTTGGTATCAAAGGGTTACTAAAAGAGGACTTTCATATGTTGGTGACAAACTGACGGGTAAGTATAAGACCTGATGAGGGACTTGCTAGACTTTGATTTTGCCGATTAGTATACAAGCTAGCATGTTACATGGCATTCAAGGTAATGCTTGTGTCTGCTGGTAAAGAACAGGACTTGATGGGAGCTCTGCCAATTATGGACAGTTTCTGTATAATAAATTCCTAATTCTGGGTCGTGGTTACTCTCCGTTGTTTCAAGTCACACATATAATAATCAAAAGCTAGATTTTGGATCCTTTTTTATCTCCAGTTAAGTTTAAACCACACCTCCATGCATAGACTATCTGACACAACAGAGGGGCAACCTTTCAACCTGTGAAATGTCAACTGGTTGAACAGTTGTCTCTCGTTATACCTGATAAGACCCACGTGGTGAGTGAGCTCCTAACATTTTAAACAACAAAATACCTTCATCCACGTCTCTGCCTTGAGAAAGCGGTTAATCCCCGAAACACTTGCTGGCAGTGAAACTATTATGGGTAACCTTCCTTTTTAGGTCTCGCGCCTGCGTTGCACTGCGCAGCAGTGCTCGCGCTGGCGCGAGGCATTTTGTAGGTGAAAAACGGGTAATCTGAGCTAGGGATCGCACGCGCTTGTGCGTTTCCTTTTCAGCTACCCCATTGGCCTTTGCGTGCGTCTTTTATAAAAAGACTGCACGCAATTGGCCAGAGGCGGGTGCATTGCTCCACCCATGGCCTATTGGTGTCTATTACGCGCTTGGTGCGCGTAATGGACACCAATAGGCCATGGCTCGCAGTGGCGCGCACACCACTCGCGGGCTGCTTTTTTTTTTTTTCAAAAGCTGAAGTGAAAGCATTCCCTGCCGCTTGTTTTTTAATGATATGGTACACGCAGTAACTTAAATTAATTATAAGGTTGTTGACTGAAAAGAATAGCGAAGGCTGCGTTATGAAAGCGGGTAGAGTGTTGCTCGGCCAACTGCACCCGGCGCAGCTCCCCGGTGAGGTGCAAAGAGAGAAGCGCTGCGAGCCTCTCCGTGGATTCTGAGCGCATGAGAGCTGCATCTCTGGACCCTGGCGACGTGGAAGAAGGGCTGTCGGTCATCCACCAGAGGACGTGCCTCCTTATTCGAACACAGCTCCCCACTGAGGGGAGGGCCGGGTGTGTATTGTTTGTGTTTGCTTGGGCCGCAATATTAATTTTAGTGTTGTGTTTTATACAATGAAGTACAAGAAAACAAGAGTTGGAAGGACACTCCTTTCAGTGAGAGTAAACATTAAAATACACCACTGACTGGAAAATGCAATGTCCTGTCCATTGATAGATGGCAATTCAAGTCAGCGGTTTTAGGTTGCTTGTGGTAGAATTGTTTTCGTGCTCATACATTTGTTCCCTCGCATTCTGGCCAGACACTACCTCTTGCATGCTGAGGTCGGTAGTAGTACCGGAGCATTCATGTTGTAACCTGGAGCAGGCTTGCATTTACTCAGCCGCCCGCTATTTTAAACAGTGCCTATCTGCCTCCGATAGTCGCCGTGCCCCGCCACGCCGCAGAGTTTGAAATGTATAAAGGCTTTGATGCATTGCTTTTCTATCTGTGATTAATGCCCCCTAATTAGCTAATCTCACAGCCATTATTTGCACGGAGACACGAGGAGACGCGACGAGCAGCACTTAGCGAAGACAAATTATGAACAAAAGTGAACGCTTAAGTGGCCGAATTGGGGCAATGTGAGTGGGCTTGCACTGGGTGTAAATATTAAATTGGGTGTATTCTTATATATATGTCCCCGATGCAAATTACAATTGACCAGTTGCAAACTGATTCTGCTGGATCCACTTGTGGCCCAATGAGTATTTGTGACTACTTAACTTCGAAAGAGAGAACTACAATTGGCGTCGGTTGCGTCTTGGAAAATATTGTTGATGTCTTCTGCTGCTGTTTTATTTAGAATTTTCAGTTGATCGGTTAACTACCCTGATTTTAGTTGTTGGATATACATAAATTGCAATTTCATAAAACAAACTGCCCAAGCTGATCAAATTGAAAACATTTAACTGATCAAGTTCAATTTCCACCAGCGGTCCTGTTTTTGGGACATGTTTCTGTGCCGTAACATTTCTGAATTGAGTTTATACAAAACACAACACTTGTGCGTTTTATTCTTTGTTACAGATTGTGAAATATTTTTTTGTTTATAAATCCGTCTCACCACTTTGTTTCATCAACAAATTATAACTTCATATTCTTCTATACGTAGACTCATTCATTTATTGTGGAAAAAATACATAAATGTGCCTCTATCTTCTTTTTTTTAATGAAGTAACTGGCAAATCCATCAAATTTCAGGAATTACCAGAATCTGTCCTCGTGTCGCCACCGTGCCTGTTGAGTCGCGCAATAACATATAATACACAAACCAATTCACCACCATTCTTATTAAGACCCGGGAGGCGGTGGGGGAACTCAATGCTCTTCATCTTTTATTAAAACTTCCAATGCACAACAATTAAAAGGCACCACATTGCAGCCGCAGGTCATTCATAAGAAGAACTGCTCATGTTGGCACTGGGGTTCCAGGTTCGAATCCCGGCCATCTCCCAGCATCCTGTGATTCTGGGCACATCATTTAACTTCCCTGCGCTGGTAATATGACCTTGTGTAATGTAATTGGTGCGCATGTAAAGCACTCCAATACTATTCAGGTCGAGTCCGTGCATATAAAACTGCCCGAAAGAAATGGTGCCGAGAATCTGACAACATTTTATCGTGAACACGTTCCATTACTGATAACAGACACAGGACTAAGTGGAGTCACCTGCCGCCTCTGCAGTTCGTCACCTCTTATTTGCAGGGGGGCACACAGTGAGAGAAATGCTAGATTCGCCAGTCAAGTTGAAGATCCTAACAGGAAGAAGAGCATTTCAGCGCAGCTGTTGTACATAAGGGAGCAGGAAGAGAACACAAGTAGCCTGCGAACGTGAGGGCAACGCGAGTTCTATTGGTAGGCTGGAGGTGCTGTATTTTCAGAGCCTTCAACCCTATGTGTTCTTGCAGAAGTGGGCCCTGGTTTGAATTCACTGCTTTCCTAGCATGGCTGAATGCCTCCTTCGCAGCTTGTTTTCAAGCGACAGGAGGCATTTCCAGGCCACTTTCTACTGCTGTACTGCTGGGACACCCGTCCTCTCCCCCTCTCTGGATGCTCCTGCTGCAGGCCCTGTTCTGTGACCTTTTGTATTGCAGAGCCCATGTACCTAGTAGTCACAGATGCTGCGCCGCAATTTTGGAGTGAAACCAACTTTTAATAATGCGAGACCTATTGCATTGCGAATGCTTGTTTAACTTGGGACTTTGACTATTTAATAAATAAGATTTGTTACTGCGGTAATATGATGTACTGCTCATCACCTCCAACAATTGGATATTGAATTGGTTTGAATATTTTAATTGTGTTGTCATGTTCAAACTGCACTTCAGCAGAGACTCTGATTCCGAGTGGCGTCTGTTTGGTTACTGAAATTGATGCTTTAGTTTAACAATTGGAGAACTGGATCACACAGGCTCTGGGCCCCACTACAGAACATTTGGCTTTCAATCTCCTCACTTTTGAAGAGCTATGCACTTTATGGCCTGGGGTGAAATTATGCAAAAGACACACAGTTGATGGATTTAATGCAGAACAAATCAAAACATTCACCCCCAGTCAAGAGATCTGGGTTAAATCCATCATTAATTTTGCTCACCATGCCACACCAGTTTAGACCTGGCCATATGCAAATCAGTCCTGACCCTGTGCCTCATCAATCAGTCAAAGAATTTGTAAAGCGCGCTACTTAGCCGTGAGGGTCTCAAATACTCGAATAGCCAGGTCTTGAGGAGTCTTCTGAAGGCGAGTAGGTCATGGGTCTGCCGTAGGTGGGTGGGGAGGGTGTTCCAGGTCTTGTCGGCGATGTAGGAAAAGAATCTGCCGCCGGAGGTTGTTCGTTGGATGTGGGGGACCACGGCGAGGGCGAGGTTGGCGGAGCGGAGCTGGCGGGTGGGGGTGTAGAAGCTGAGTCTGCTGTTCAGGTAGGCTGGTCCGGTGTTGTGAAGTACTTTTTGTGCATGGGTGAGGAGTTTGAAGATGATCCTCTTGTAGACTGGGACCCAGTGCAGGTTTCTAAGGTGGGGAGTGATGTGGCTGCGGCGGGGGACGCTCACGATCAGACGGGCGGAGGAGTTTTGGATGCGTTGTAGTCGTCGGAGGAGTTTGGCTGGGATTCCTGCGTAGTGCGTTGCCATAGTCCAGTCTGCTGCTGACGAGGGCTTGTGTCACCGTTCTTCTTGTTTCGGTCGGGATCCACTTGTAGATCCTGCGGAGCATGTGGAGGGTGTTGTAGCAGGAGGAGACGGCGTTGACCTGCTTGAACATGGAGAGGGAGGAGTCGAGGATGAATCCTAGGTTGCGTGCGTGGTCGGTGGGTGTCGGTGCTGTTCCCAGTGTGGTCGGCCACCAGGAGTCGTCTCAGGCTGAGGGGGTGGGTCCAAGGATGAGGACCTCCGTCTTGTCAGAGTTCAGCTTCAGCCGACTGCTCCTCATCCAGTCGGCGATGGCCTTCATCCCCTCGTGGAGGTTGGTTTTGGCGGTGAGTGGGTCCTTGGTGAGGGAGAGGATAAGCTGGGTATCATCGGCGTAGGAGATGATGTTAAGGTCGTGGTGGCAGACCACTCGTGCAAGGGGGGCCATGTAGACGTTGAACAGTGTCGGGCTGAGCCCTGGGGGCCGCCGCAGATGATGTCGCGGCTTCGGATCGGAAGGGTAGGAGGCGGTCGCTTTGCGTTCTGCCTCATGGAAACAGTCCAGCCCAAACTGCCAAGCCAGGCCCTCCCTGGACCGGAAACAAGCATCCTATGACCGGTTTCCGGGTTTCACCCCTCATCAGCCAGGATAGCTTGAATCCAGTGGCACAGTGACCCCGGGACCCACGTCTGGGCATACCCAGCGCACTTGGGGTGAGAAAGCAAAAGACACGAAGTTGATGGATGGAATGCAGAACAATTCAAAACATTCACCCCAGTCAAGAGATCTGGGTTAAATTCATCATTCTGTGAGGTGAAATTATGATCACCTGTCGACCCAGCCTCTCCTATGGTGCTGGAGTGCAGGATGGAGGTCATCCTTCCCAGGCTCTGCAGTATTCTCAACATGTCTTTTGCTAGTGGTGTGGTTCCCATAGAATGGAAACCTGCCATGGGTAGTACCGCCTTAAAAAATAATAAACAAACACCCCAGACCCCAAAAAAACGGAGAACTTTAGGCCCATATCTCTTCTTCCTTTTTTCTCTAAACTAGCTGATGAACTTCATCGAAACTCAGACTCTATTGCATTAGACTTGGGATACTGTCAAGAGTACAGCACAGAATATGCGCAGTTACTGGCTTCTGAATCTCTCAAATTGATTGCGGATAGTAGTGATACTGCAGCACTAGTTATGGTGGACTTATGTGCAGCATTTGAGACAGTGTTGCAGGGCCTTCTGCTAGAACTGTAGGATAACTGGGCCAGCTCTACTTTAGCTGTCCTCCTTCCTCCAGAACCGCATCCTTCAGGTGGTCTCAACCTCTCACTTTTGAGGTCTTCCACTACAACAGAGGGTGCCACAGGGCTCTGCCTTTTGCCCTACCCTGTTCAACCTTCACATGCTCTCCCTAGCAGATGTCATCAAGCGTCATGGTTTTAATATCATATCTTAAGCCTATGACACGCAGCCCATCACTACCCTCTCACAGGACGAGAAAGCCACTGCAGCTCGACTTAGATCTTGTCTGGTGGAGCTGGCAGAGTGGATAGATATCAGCTGCCTAAAACCAATGCTGGGAACACTGAGGTATTCGTCCTAGAAAAACCATCTACTATCTGGTCCACTGCTTGGTGGCCTGATGTCCTTGGACCTGTACCGCCCTACCTCAATTCAAAAGTTTAAAATAACGGCTTTTGGTTTGATGACACCCTCTCCTTAGATAGCCAGGTGTCTTGCCTGGCTGGAAAATGCTACAGCATTTTGAAAACCTTAAGTAAAGTTCAGAGTCTTTCTTAGAGCGGCTATGAAATCCATGGTCCAGGCACTGGTAATAGCCAGACTGAAATGTGCTCTTCTTTGGCCTTTCTCAAGGTAGAGGGGGCAAACTCCAGAGTGCAGAATGCAGCAGCAGGTCTCTTGCTCAACCTTCAGACGCTTTGCCATGGGCTCTGCCCTTAAACGCCACTGGCTCCCTTTCTGCAAAAGAGCTGCCTTCAAAGCCATGTTCTTCTGCCATAAAATCTTCTACAGGAAAGCCCCCATTATCTGACTTTTGTGAAGCCCATCCTGAAAGAAGTATGAGATCTACAGGAGCCTCTCGTTGTGATTCTCCCCCCCACCCCCCTGTTCAGTCACCTGGGACTTAACTCTGTATTTTATCTCTCAAGAAACTACTTTCTAAAGGATTTTTCATCCATTTGCACTGAGAAAGATAACTTTATCTCTTTTGGTAGAAAATCTCTTCGTCAAATATTGAGTGAAATATTTTCCAAGTCTTTAACACCAGGTACATCATCTAAGTGAATGGTTGAATAGTACACTTCGTAAGATCCAGAAAAGTGTTGATCTCCAGTCGCTTCAGCCTGTGACTCATAACTGTTAAAATGAGTGATCAGCCCAAGTGTCTCAGACTCTACCTTTTCAGCAGCATAACGGCAGAAGTGGTATGTTTCATTTGTGCTACCTAAAATACTTAAGATTGAAAGGCATTACCTCAAAACTACTCATTTGTGTTCTCTAAGGGTTTTACAAAAAGACTTCATTTTGAACCACAGATCAGAGGTAAATTATTTTATTAGCGTTTAGTGGCAAATGTTATTGAAGTCGTTTTCAAACGTTTGTACTAAAAAGTAACTGAGGCTGGCATTTTTTTTAAACGAGAAATACTATAGGCATTATAATTATTGCTTGTATTGTTTTACTAAGAAGAAAAAAGGTTAACCCTGAGAAGCTAAATGTATTCTGCTGCTTTTCAATCAAGATTGAAATAACGTGGCTGCAAATTTCCTAATAAGAAAACTATCAATAAAATATGAGCACCATAAAAAGAGGCTGGCCTGCATACAGTAGGTAATCATAACTTGTAGTTGTAGTTTCATTTGTAGTAGGTAAAATAATAAAATTGTAGTAGCGTTTGGGTGGAGTATTCTTTAAAGACAACGGACTTAGTGTATCCGAAGTCTTATTAGAAAACAAAACAAACAGAACCATGAAGCATCAAGTTTTTATATGAAATGCTAATATTTTTCTAGACATATCAATGTATGTACTTCTAGTTTATTACCTAGCCCTAGGATCATTCCTTGTCCCATTATTGGAGGAAAATGCAAACGACGGATTGAATGCTTGCAAAAGTCCTTGTAAATGGGAGATGCTCTGCCACATTCTAGTTAATCGTTTTCTCACTACAATGCAACTAAGTCTCATGCAAATCAGCTTTGGTCCTACTCCAATAGAATGCATAGATTCTCATTATCAACATCTGATTGCCCAGCCACCAGGTAACTGCATTAGAAGCTGCTTCCATAGCTGCTGATGAGCTTTGGAATGATGGTAGCTTTCACTCTAGCATGCATCATATATAAACGCACCCTCTCCCTGTGAACACTCGCCAATGACTACAGTTATTTTCCAAACCTTTTTCTGTTGCAATAGCTAGTTTTAATTGCAGGCCTTATTTTTTCTTTCATATTTCTTCCTTTATCCTCCTTCCTCAGATTAAGGTAGTTTGTGCTGCAGCGCTGCTGCTTTTTTAAGCCTTATGCGTACTTTCAACAGTATTCAACAGATTACTCCTACAGCTTGGGGAAAGGCCATCAATTTCACCACTATACTGTGTGCATCAGTTTAATTTCACCATGATGAATAGCCCTCCGCGAGGTGTGTACAGGGTATCGGAAACTAGCCAGGGTCTTAAGTACTGTTACAGTCAGTGATGTAACACACCCTACCTTATTGCCTTTCACATCTTGTATGGAGGTGACTGTAACTGGTTCAGCAAAGGTTTTGCAGGTAACCCGAGAATTGCGATCCTCCTATTACCATGAACAGAGCATCTGGATTTCATTAAAGACACAGAGGCTAACATTATGCATTATTCCTTTAATGCAACTTCAAGCAGCCATTTTAAAGTTAATACATAACAAAGCAAAGCTCTAGAATACTCGTTAAGTTACATTGGCAACAAAGCTAGACAGATCTGCCTCTTTTATATGCAATGAAAGTCAGAGTTCAAGTATTATGAAAAAGATAAGCTTATTCTTTAGGAACTGATGAAATCCAAAGGAACATAAGGTACGATGCGGAGACTTGCTTGGAGGGAAGATGAGGACATTTTAGAACTCCAAGTCAGATCCTTTTGGAGGAACCAATTACGTTGAAATATCTGAAAGGATAAATTATAATAAAAAATTGCACTAATAAGCCCTATTAAAAGGGAATTAAAGGTAGTAAATAACTGAGATATTTCCTCCTCATACATGCCTTTTTTTTTTTCTGCCGACGCAGATGAGCAAGATGGCGGCCGCGCGGCCGTGTGAGTGAGCAGCTCTGCACCTCGGCAGAGGAGAACGCCAGGATTACCGTGCCTGAAGGGTGTGTGGCCGGTCGCTGATGGGGGATGGATTAGCAGCTTTCTGGTTCACCTCGGAGGACTTCTTTCGGCTTTTTCCGGCTTTAATCCCGCCGCTGCTGCTGAGGGCTTGTTGAACGCGGGAAAGGACGCAGGTTAAGCGGCGTTCGGAGGAGTCGGATGCGGCCTCGAGGCGGAGGCGGACATTGCTTCAACTCAGCATCGGATTGCAGGCAGCTGGGGGTTGAGTTGGAGCTGGAGCTGCAGCAGAAGTTAAGAGGCAAAGTGGAGGAGATTTCTACTGTGGAGACATGAGCACGAACTGAACACACATTGAATTTAGTAATCCCGGCGATTAGAGAGGCTGTAACTGTTGCAATTGTTGCTCTGCTCCACCGGTCGGCGTAGATTTCTTTATTGTCACATTGTTACAAGCTTGCGGTGGGACTCCTTCGAGCAAGCTCTAAGCCGTGGTTGAGAGGTTCAGAGGTTGAAAAGTGCCCGGAGTCCCTGGAAAAAACGTGCGAAGGCTTTTTTTATTTCACCGCAGCAAGAAGTGAACAGTTTGCAAACAAGTAAGCAAGCATGGCGCCGAAAGGTAGAGTTACACGAAAAATTGTTGCCAATAATGCTAACAATACCAGTGCTAACATAAAGAATGCAACCAGTGTCAGCGCCAGTGCCAGTAATAATGTAAATACATCTGGGAGCGCGGCCCTCCCCTCCAAACTAACTGATATGAAGGTCACAGCATTGAGTGGCGGTGGGGGAAGAGTAGGGGTCAGCCTGACCAGTGGTAACAGCGATAACGGTGAGCAGACTGCTAGTAACAACACCCCTATTACTATTAAAACACCTGGGAATTTGGATGCTGCAAAAACACCTGTGCTACATGCAATTTTTATGGAAAAAAAAAGGCGTTGCCACTAGCACAAGACACACTGTAGGGGTGACAGGCGGTGATGGGGTTGATACCAACGGCTCGTCCCCCTCTGAGCGCATTATCAGGAATGGAGAAGGGGGCATAAATGGGCTACGAATAGCTACAGAGGACCTGGTAGATACAGACTCTGCATTGTTTGATGGCAAATTTTATTCAATGCCAGATCTATCCGCTGTATCGGAGGATGACGGTAACAGTCTGCAAGGCGAGCGGGGTGATGATGAGGTGGCACTTACAGACGAGGAAGACTTGTCGGAGGAATCCGGTGACACGTCTCATTCACCCACACAGATGAGGGGGCTGGTGGATTATCAAGACACGGTCCGGCGAAACCCCGAAACCGAAGGGGTCTCACAGGAAATGACCCCTCTTGTACAACCGCTGTGGGCATCGGGGGGAAATGAGTCTCAACTACAGGAGCAGGACCAAGACCAAGGCGTTAATGAAGTAACTCTGGACTTAATATATAAGAGCATTATGGCTCACCGGGTTGAGACCAAGGCTGAAAGTAATCGCACCAGGGTGCAGTACAGAAATTACAGAACACTATGCGGCGGATGGTTAAGTCCGTTAACGAACTTACCATGCGGGTGACAGACACAAAGGAACGCATATCGATCACTGAAGATGTACTCACTAAGCAACAATCTGCGATAGAGACTCTGCAGGCTACTAGAGTGGATATGGAGTGGAAAATGACGGATCTGGAAAACCGCGCTCGGCGCAATAATCTGCGTGTTTTGGGAATTCCAGAGATGAAAGAAGGGAAAGACGTTCGAAAGTTTATAATTGAGACTTTTGCAGAAGCATTCCCAGAGTTAGCTGAATGGCAGTGGGAGAATGAGATTACTAGGGCACATAGATATCCATTTGTACTGCGCAAGACTCACGGGGAGTCAAAGGCCCCGGCAGGTACTAAAGCTTTTCCATGAGCGATATTAATTTGTGTGAATAATTTTGTTCTGAGGGAAGCTCTATATGATCTTGCTCGCCCGGACAAGCGGTGCAAGGGTTCTGGATGTGACTTTTTTGTCAGGCCGGACTATTGCCCAGCAACTGTGTCTTTAAGATAGCAATTTCGACAACTATTTCAGCCATTTCAAGCTAAGGGCGCGCAGGTATTCCTCTTGAACCCTGCTAAACTCAAGGTGATTTATAAGGGGCAACCTAAATATTTCACCTCGGAATCTCAGGCGCAAGCATATCTTTTTTTTTTTTTTTTTTTTGAAACCGTTTATTGCACGATGAAAAAGTTACAGGCATGGGCCTACAACCATCCGGCCGGCCGCTAGAGTAACAAAAGGCATATAACATACATACAGTGAGAGTCTCTTGGCGGAGCAGATTGGCAAATCAGGTGATATCAATAGCGTAGGCCGCATAACTCCTAGCCCACAATACGGTTTCCTTTTATCAAACAGAACAACACAAAAAACCACACCCGCAAGGCAACCCGCGATCCAAGTGACAGTACATGCTCCGTAAATGGGGGATCCTAACCAGCAGCAAAACTCTGAAGAGGGGAATGGGAGTATAGCAGGGACTGGGGAGCCACGTGCCCACGGCTGAGGGAGGGGGTCGGCTAAGGAGATGGGGCTGGCGAGGCTGCCGGTAGGAGTGGCGGCTCACAAATACCCCCACGGTAGGCGTTCCAGGGGCTCCAGATTCTCACCCACGCCCCAGGCTTACCCCTCGCCACATACACTACTTTTTCACGAAACATACACCAATGTAAATGTAAATGTATGTGTCTTGTAAAGCGCACTGCTGCCCTGAGGCGTCGTGGCGCTGTAGACCGCTGGGGAACCCGTCCTGGCTATCCCTGTGAGATGGTCCCTCCTGGGTATCTCCAAGGTGAAACCAGGCATCCCCATATGTTCTTTCCAGGCCAACACCGCCGGGGGCCTCTGGGATCCCCACAATTGGGCAATGTCACGTTTCGCTATCATGTATCCCAGAGTCACCCACCGCGTCTGCGGGACCGAATAATCATTTGGTTCCCACACATTCAGCAAGCATCTCCTCGCTTCAGGCAGCAGTGCAACACGCGTAACCACACGCAAAACCTCATGCACACCACGCCAGAATCGCTCCACTTTCGGGCACTCCCACAATATATGCATGAAAGTTGCCAAAGCACCACAGCCGCGCTTACACAATCCGTCACCAGCAAAGCCCATACGTAGAAGCCTTGGCCCCGTGACGTAAACCCGGTGAAGGATCTTAAGCTGGACGAAACGAAGGCGAGCCGGGATGGCCACCTCCTTCGGAGAGGCCACCGCGGAGATCCAATCCTCGTCGTCCAGCTCCAGCCCATCGGCAACCCAGGCCTCGCGGAGGCCAGTCAGCAGGCACGATCTGTCATTGATCAGTTTTTTATATATAAGGGAGATCGTGCTGTCTGGTACATGGCCATCCAGCACCCTGTCCTCTAGGGGGGGAAGACTCTGGAATGGACGCAACATCCGGGAAGACGGAGGCCAGCGCGTGGCGGACTTGTAAGTATCGAAAGTACTCACTGCCTTGCAGCTGAAACTCCGTCTGCAGCATCTCAAAAGTCTTGAAACCTCCCCTCGTCCAGAGATCTCCCACCGCGCTGATTCCGATCTTGTCCCACTTCTCGAAGCCCTTCGATGTCCACAGGGAGCCCAACCTCTCAGACGCATATAGCGGTGACGCCCGGGTCAAACGGTCCTTCCATCCCAGAGCTGCATTAGCCGCGTGCCATACACGCACCATGACACGCGTCGGTCCCGTCAGACGGGAGTCGGGCGTGCCAGAATAGAGCGCTCGATTATAATCGCCACCGGGCAGGAGCATCCTGTCCATTTCAAATGCCGGGTTCAAGGCGGGCCCGTAAAGGCCATGATTGATTGCAGCTAGCTGGGAGGCCCAGTAATACCGTTTAATGTCCGGGAGGGCGACCCCCCCCTCGTACCACGGGAGCGTCAATTTGGCCAGAGCAATACGCGGCCTCCCGTCCCAGAACAGGCGCCGCTGCAGGCCCTCCACCTCGCGGAAGTAGCGCGCTGGTACCAAGTCCATAGTGTTCTGGAGGGCGTACAGAAAGCGCGGCAAGGACATCATCTTAAACAAGGCCGCTCGGCCAAGTGGCGAGAGCGGAAGACGCCGCCAACGCGCGACATCCTCTCGCAAGCGCTGGAGGGGGGGCAACAAGTTCCGCTCATAGCGGGCCTCCGGGTCTAGAGTGATATATATACCCAGGTACCGGAACCCCTGGGAGGCAATCTGGATCGGGCAGTCACGCGGTAGGGCCGGAGCCTCCCCGGAAAGCACATATACGCAGGATTTCGCCCAGTTGATGACAAGGCCTGAGTTACGCCCGAAGGAGCGCAAAACATCAACCAGGACAATCAGCGATTTGCGCGGGGAGGCGAGATACAAAAGGATATCATCGGCGTAGAGGGACACGCGGTCCTCATACTCAGGGGTCCAGCGGAGACCACGGATAGAAGGGTGCCACCGTAGCCACTCCGCCAAGGGCTCCAAGGCCAGTGCAAACAGGAGCGGCGACAAGGGGCAACCCTGGCGCGTGCCCCGCCCCAGCTCGAATGGGGCCGAGACTCGCCCATTCACCACCACCTGCGCCAATGGGCCCGAATACAACAATTTGACCCAGCTAATGAACCCCGGGCCAAATCCGAATTTCGCCAGCATCGCCCAGATGTATGGCCATTCAAGCGTGTCAAACGCCATGGTGGCGTCTAAGGACGCCAAGATGGCCGGCTCCCGCACAAACGGGACACGCGCGAGCACCCCGTGCAAGCGTCGCAGATTAAGAGCCGTGTTGCGATGGGGTATAAATCCAGATTGGTCTTGGTGGACCAAGTCACCCACCACACCGACCAGCCGGTTGGCCAACACCTTGGCGAGGATTTTGGGTTCCGCGTTCAAGAGCGAAATTGGCCTGTAGGATGTGACCCGCTCACGGGGTCTCCCCTCCTTGTGTATCACCACAATCGTGGCCAGACGCTGGTCCGGCGGGAGGGAACCCTGCGAGTGGGCCGCCAGGAACATCGCTCGCAGGTGGGGCGCTAGTACATCCGGGCGCAGCTTGTAAAGCTCGATGGGGAGACCATTAGGGCCCATGGCCTTGCCGGACGCGACCGAGCGAATAGCCAGGGCAATTTCGTCCGAGGTGGGAGGAGCGTCCAGCGAATCCCTGTCCTCCACCGAAAGGGAGGGCAGCGCTATGTCCCGAAGCAGGGAATGGGAATCTTCCTCCGAGCAAGGGGAAACCGGGGAGTACACCTCGCGGAAGTAATCCGCGAAGCAGGAGACGATGGCTTCCGGCTCGGTGACACGCGTACCATCCATCCTATCAATCAAAGGAACCACACGACTCGCTCTCTCCCTCTTATCCAACCACGCAATCAATTTACCCGCCTTATCGCCCACATCATACAATCGTCCCTGTTGCTCTCTACTGAGGCCCCTGGCCGCCTCCGTGACGAGGGCCCTATAGGCCGCCTGCTTGAGGTGCAAAACATGCAACTTGGCATCCGTTACCCCGCTCCCCAGGTCACCCTCCAGTTCCACAATCTCGGCCTCCACCCGGGTCACCTCCTCCCGCTCACGCCTCCGGGCATGGGAGATAAAGGAGAGGGCCTCCCCTCTGAGGACTACCTTAAAGGCCTCCCACAGGGAGATGGCCGAAGGGACAGACCCCACATTCTCGTCAAAATAGCGCTGTAAGGATTTAATCAAGTCGGCACGAATAGTGGGGTCTCGTAAGTACCATGCATTGATTGGGGCCACCCTGCCCTCTCCCCTCGGGAAGACATCAAAATGTAACAATAATGGGGAGTGATCCGAAATACCCCGCGCCAGATGGCACACCTCTCCTACCCTCCCAGCGTGGGCCGCCGGGACCAGGATGTAGTCAAGTCGCGAGAGGCTACCATGGGCGCCCGAGTGGAAAGTGTATTGCAGCTGCGTAGGGTGCTTTAGTCGCCAGCAATCCACCAGGCCCAGTGTGTCTAAAAGGCCGGACAGCCACGCCTGTGCCCGGGGGAGATCCCTAGGGGGGTGACGATCCATAGACCCAGAAACTACCGCATTGAAGTCCCCCCCCAACCACCAGCAGGCCACCCGGGAGGTCCAGGAGGAGGCGCCCCAGGTCCGCAAATGTAGTAGCTTGTAACCCAGGCGGGACGTACACTGACATGAAAACAATCACTCTACCCTCCATTCTACCCACCAGGACAGTGTAACGTCCCCTCTCGTCATGGCGCACCTCATCAATCTCCAGCAGGCGCAAGCATATCTGAAGTCTATTCACACCAATGGTGGAGCACCTTGAAAAAAAAAGGGAAAAAGAAAAAAAAAAAACAGTTAGATATAGTGTTACTTTAATGTGTGGGGTGTATTGTTTACTAGAGGTGAATTAAATAATAGAGGGAGGAGAGGCAGCATCAGCCAGCACCAATCGGACATTTTTAGCTTTGCAATGCTATGTGTATTTTTTGTCTTTTTTAGCTAATTTTTTTCTTTGGAGCAGAAAAGCAGGTCTGTTTAGTGAGCGACACTCGAGTTTGACTATGCAATTAAAAGTATATATGGAGTAATGGGATAAGGTGCCGCTCTGAAGGATGCTCATACAGAAGGTTAGAAAATATGATTAGAAATATGTTGCTTTAGTAAAAACAGATGGCAGATAAATATAGGAGAGGGCAACGGCCTGGCAGGTCCTCTGCCGTGGTGGATCTTGCACACTCGCATCACTAAGGACTATGTCCTTTTGCTCACAAGGGGTGGTTGAAGTGGGGAGGGGGAAAGGGAGGGTGGTCTCGGTGTGGGGCCAGCGGGGTAGGGAGGGCCAGAGTGGGGTGGTTAAAAAGGGAAAAACAGATCACAGGTATATTCTTTACTGATTATGTGGAAGTAATGCAGGACAGGGAGCAGAGTGTTTCTTCTTTTTTGGAGTTCGAGTCAGATGGCAGCTAGAATGCTAAGAATAGGTACGCTAAATGTGAGAGGACTGAATGCTTTAAATAAAAGGCAACGAGTTGCTCGGGAATTGCAGTGGCTTAACTACGATATTATTGCACTTCAAGAGACACATCTAGCATGGTCTAAGCGAAAGTATTTAAGTGACCTAGGGTATAGTGTGCTGGTGTGTACTAAGCAGTCTACTACAACTCGTGGGGTGGCTATACTAGCAAGGAAAAATCTGGTTGATGGTGGACGAGTTTTAGAGGACAGTGCTGGTAGGTGGACAATCACGGAATGTAATGTAGGAACTTTTAAATGTACTGTTTGCTCCATCTATGGATCAAATTTTGATGAGGCTGCAGTCCTGGAACACCTGAATGTCGAATTAGCAACCTGGCCTGCTCCCGTAATTCTCTGTGGGGACTTGAATATTAATCTCCATTCTGGAACATTAGGTAGTGATCAATATATGTATGTAGGTAGGAAACCAAAGGTATACAGGGCGCTAAGATCTATGGTGAATGCACATGGGCTAACAGACGCTTGGGCCTATCTCAGGAAGACTGATCCCGGATATACTTTTTTCTCGGCTCCTCACCAAAAACTATTTCGCCTAGATTATTTCTTAGTTTCACACAATTTGCTCCATGATGCACTAATACAGGTTTATCCCCGAGTGACTTCCGATCACGGGCCAGTAGTGCTGTCTATTCGGATACTATACCCATCCTGCAAGCCCCGGGAATTTTCTTTTGATCGTAAGTTATTGTTGGATGTTAAATTTCAAGAATATATGAGTGAGTGGGCCCTAGAGTTTTTTAATTCAAATAGGGGAAGTGCAGGGGTTGGGATAGTCTGGGATACGTTCAAAGCAGCTTTTAGGGGCGAGGTGCTCAGCTATGGATTGTACGCTCAAAAACAGCTGCGAAAGAAACTACAGGAGCTTTACCAGGATTTAGGCAAGGCGGAGGAGTTGCTGAATCCAGACATCGCTCATAATAGGGACACCCATGAGACATCAGCCGAGGTGACGCGATTTAAGGCCAAGGTTAATAATCATTGGAGCAATGAAGCAGCAAAGACCTTTGAGACTAAAGAGACAGGTGCTGTATGAGTATGGGGAGGCAATTGGGAGGTGTCTGGCCCAGAGAGTGAGGACTAGGGAAGCTGCTCAGCGAATTAAAAGTATGAAAAATGAAGCTGGACAAAAAGGTGGTGTGCGCACAGACCCCAGTAATGAAGTTTGTTATTTGATATTCATGGCAGCAGCAGTGCTTAGGATGTGTATTGCCTCAGCATGGTTACAAACTGAGGCCCCCCCATTTGATGTGTGGAAAACTCGTTTTCTGTTCACGTATAATATGGAATACAATTTGTATATCTTGAAGGGGAGGCGGAAAAAGGCATTGGGGCAGCGAATATGGGGCGCTGTCAGGGCATATACGGACACGTAAGACTGAGGTGTTGAGCTATTTAGCATACCTACTTTGCTTTTGTTCTTCTCTGCTCTTTTTCTTTTCTTTTTTCTTCTTTCTTCATTAATATTTAAGGGCAACTTAATATAAACTGATTAGTCATATATCTGTTTGTGATCTGGTAGGACCTAATGGAGGTGTTTTGATGTTGTTTTTTTTGACTAGATCACGTCAATGTTAGCAATGAATGATACAAGGGAACTGTTTCATGTATCAGTAGTATAAGTGGTCTTTTAGTCTGAAATATGCCGAATACTACTGTAATTTAAACTCTGTGAATTGACCCTGCATTGCTTAATTAATTATAATTGAATGTTTGGTTATTTTTCCTTTTTTTTTTTTTTTTTTGTTTTTGTCCCCGTGGTCTCTATTCAATAAAGAAATTAAATTAAATAAAATAAAAAATAAAAAATACATGCCTTTTTTTCTTATTTAAATACTAATGTTCAAACAAATGCAATAAAGTAAATTACAATTAATTAATAGCATGCTATAATAGGATACCACTCCCGGGAGAGGAGGGTTGGGATAATGTTACCCTCCGTATCTTTAATGAAATCCAGATTCTCTGGTCATGGTAATAGGAGAATCGCAATTTCATTACAAGACCGGAGGCTACCATTATGCATGTTGGTAGTCTAGTAAAACTACATCAGACATGTGTTCTATAGGTTTGTAGTAATGTTTTGCAAAGGTATGGGAACTGGACCAGTCGGCCGCCTTAAGAATATCATCTAACTTACCTCCTTTCCAAACAAATTGGCTAGCCATAGCGCCTCTTAAAGAATGTGCTTGAAATCTTTGGAGGTCAACGCCTGCCATTTGCTTAGCTAGTTTAGCCCATCTAGCTATAGAGGAAGAGGAGATGGGGTTGACAAAGGAAATAAGAAGTTGGTTTATGCCAGCAGTGCAATGTTTGTTCATCCTTGCGTCATACTCCTTCATACAGTCTACAACGCATAACTTTGGGAAAGCGTCAAACCTAGGGTAAAAAATCATGTCGGACATGGTTTTAGTTCTTTTGATAATTTCAAATCTGAAACCGAAGGCGTCGTATGATCTATTGGTTATTTCCAGTGCTTTGACATCTGAAACCCTACGACAGGATAGTAGACATGGGAGAGAAGCTAGTTTAATAGAATGTTTATCATCTAGCAGATTATTATTGGGCCAGTTCCAAAATTGGTCAAGTAATAATTTTATGTCCCATAGTGTTTCATATTTAGGTTATGGAGGTCTTTTAAGCCTGATGCTTTTCATAATCCTGCATATTGGAGTCGATTCTAGCGCTATATAAACCTACATTACCGGCTCCACAAAGCGCAGAGATACTCCAATTGTAGTCGATTCTAGCGCTATATAAACCTATAAATAAATATTATAGATTTATTACCAATAGATCTACCATATAAAAGAAATGCAGAAATGGCTGATCTATAGTAGTTAATTGATCTAGAAGTAAGACCTCTTTCAAATTGTTCGACAAAGTTGGCTACATGTACGATAGGAGCCTCCACGGAATCCAGGTTCCTTTCCAAGCACCAACTAACCCATCTTTTCCAGATACCGTTGTATCTATAGTGTGTACCGGGGGCCCAAGATTCTTGCATGAGAGAAAAAGCCTGTGCCTAAAGGTCAGATTTCATTGGCTTGTCTGACACTTTTCATGCAAGAAGGTTCGAAGTCCTGTTCTGAAGAAGGGGATGTTCTAAACAATCTGTCTCTTAGGAGGCCTGGTGAAGCTGGGTTCCAAGGTTGTTGGAAACCAAGGTTGGGACGGCCAAAAGGGGGGTGTTAGGATTATTGAACATTGTTCCAGTCTCAATTTTTGCAGGGCAAGCTGGATCATTGCAAAGGGGGAAAAGCATATCTCCAAATTCGTTTCCAAGGTTGAAGGAAGGCATTCACTGCCAGAGCACCCGGGTCTGGCATCCAGCTGAAGTATTTGCATAGTTGGCAGGCCAGACTGCTCGCTAAGAGGTCTACTTCTAAGGGACCCCAAAGGTAATCTAGTTTTTTTTAACACGTTTGTGTTCAGTTTACAGTCGGTGTGATCTGATAGGAATCTGGAATTCAAGGCCGCACAAACATTGTTTTGTCCTGGAAGGTATTCTGCTCTTTACAATATTTTGTGCTTTTTTGCTAGGTTGGAGAGGTCTGGTGACTTGGTGCCCCCTAGGCGATTTATGTATGCTAGGGCTGACATGTTCATCTTGAGAATGACTGACCTCCCTTGAAGGGATTTCTTGAAACTCATAAGGTCATAAAGCCCGGCGGTTAACTCCCAAACATTTATGTGGTTCGCACTCTCCAAATAGGACCATGAGCCTCCCGTGTTTTGATTCTGAAAGCAAGCACCCCAGCCATGAAGGCTGGTGTCTGATTCCAGGACAAAATCCAGGGAAATGCCAAATATGGCTTTGCCATTCCATGCGTCCAGATTTTCTAACCACCAGGTCAATTCTGTCTTGGCTTCCAAATCCAGGCAAATTTTGTCTCCTGAGCAAAGGCCAGACCAGAGAGCTCTGCCTTTCAGCCTTTGAAGGGCCCGATAGTGTAAAGGACATAGGAAAATAGCTTGGATTGATGATGAGAGGAGGCCCAGGAGTCTGGCTAGTTCTTCTAAGGTTAACAGATCGAGTTTCAGGACATGATGTATCTGCTTTCGAATCTTGTATATCTTTTCCGGGGCAAGTAGCAGCATAGACTTCTCGGTGTCCACTGTGAAGCCCAGGAACTCTAGAGACCTCGAGGGAGTCATGATTGATTTTTCTTTGTTTATAATAAAACCTGTACTCAAGTTTAGGGTAGTTTTCAAGTCTTTTAGAATTTGTGAATGGTCTTGAGACATGAGGAGAATGTCGTCTAGATAGATAAGGCGGATACCTCTTTCCCTCAGAACTGGTGTAATGGGCTTCATAACTTTGGTGAAGCACCAGGGGGCAGAGGATAGACCAAAGGGAAGAGCTTGGAACTGGTATAGGTGATTGTTCCAGGTAAATTGGAGAAAGGACTGGGATTCTTGCGCCATTGGAATTGTAAAGTAGGGGTCCTTTAGGTCTAATTTCTCTAACCAGTCTTTTTCTAAAAATATGTCGCTGAGGAGATGGATACTGTTATATTGAATACGCTACACAGCAGGTAAGTTGATGCAGCCTTTATTCACTGACCATCCGCTCTCACAACAATGAAAGACTTCACCTGAACATTCTAAGGTGAGCTCCCTAGGGTCATACCATATACTGGAAGGGGAGGGAGGGGGGGGGGGGTTTGGAACATACCAACTCACTATAAGTATTACAAGATTATAACAGATACCTTCCATCTTGAAATGTCTGTAGGTGAGATTTGTTCTGTTCTCTGAGATTCATTACCTGTCTCCACCCTTTGTCCTTCTTCTCCACCAGGAAAATATTGCTCAGAAAATTCCGGCATTCCCAGGGGACCTCTACAATTGCTCCCTTCACCAACATAGTTTATTTTCTCTGCTACAATAGAACATTGTTCTTGGGTTAGATGTAACACTCGGTGTTATAACTTGTTCGGGTTTTTCTATAAAATCTATTTTGAAACACTGGACAGTCTGTAGAACCCAAGGGTCTTGTGTAATTTGTTTCCAGGTGTGTAAAAAGTGTTTAAGGCTAGCCCCCACTTTCCCCGTTAAAAAGGAAAGATGAGGTGGAAAGGTACTTGGAGTATTGGTGGAGTTCTGACCTCTGGTTCTGAAGCCTCTTGAATGGAAGGGTCTTCCTCTCTGAGGGTAGAAGCTGGGATTGGACTGGTAGGGACGACCAAAACCCTGTTGTCTGTAGAAGGGTCTTTGGTAGGGACAGCCGGTAGAGTGACCCCTTCTGCCGGCCCCGGCAAAAACACTTGGGTTAAAAACTCTGCGCATGTTAGTTTGCGCCTTATCCAGTGCAGTGAAAGTTGCCACGTATTTGCCTAGTCCCTTGATCATCTCCGCCCCAAAAAGAAGTCAGTTTGGGTTGACAGAGGGTTCCTGTTTTGACCATGTCACAGAGTTTAGGGTCAATTTTTGATAAAAACAACTTTCCTTCTTTAGGTGTCAACTGTTGCGTTAGCGTTGCCGAGGAGGATTAGTGTCCTCTGGCTCCAACCCCTCAACAAATCGATGTTCGGTGAAGAGCCGTTAATATGGCTCTCTTCAATTAAATCAATCATTCTGCACAAGGAACCTAGCAGATCGAGCATGCGGTCTTGGCAGGTTTTGAGGGAGCGCTCCATTCCCTTCCTAGGGTCCCTGCCCAGTTTAAATAAGAACGTAATAAGTTCTGGGTCCAGTTTTGGAGTGAGACAAATTTTATCTTGGACCATAGGTCTTGGGCATTCAGCTTTAAGGATATTCCTTGTCTCTTTCAAGGGGGTTTCTTATCCACCTCTTGATAAACTTGGCCACGTGGTTTTCAGGCCAACATTGGGAACTCCTACGGTGTTGAATGTTTTGAGGGGAGAACATTTCTTCACCCAAGGAATCAATTACTATTTCCTTAGAAGAGGGGAGTTCGTCCTCTGAGAGAGCAAAATCGGGGTCATTATCATCCTGGTCCAGGATGTATTCGTCCAGGGATTCTGTTCCTTGATCATCATAAATTAAGTGGGGGGTCAGATAGAGCACTTGGATAAAGTGAGCCGCTTAGGGCATCCGGATAGGTTGTGCTTCTATGGACACCAGATAGTTTTGGGGCGTGTAGGCCTCCCTTAGTGTTTGAGGCGCTTAGTCCTCCTGAAGGGTGCGAGGTGCGTATGCCTCCCAATAAGTTTGAGGTGCCTGGACCTCCCAGTGTGCTCTCTATCTAAATTGTTACTTTTCCTTGATCTTTTACTCCCACATTTAGTTAAATCATCAATGTGCACTCAATGGAGAGGAGTGGGGTTGGTAGATTCAGTTAGGGGTCTTTTTCCAGCAACAATTTTGACTTATTTTCCCTCATTCATGAGCGCAATTCTTTTTGGATAATTTTCTTAATTTCCTCATTAGGATTGGTAGTAGGGGCCTGGGCTTGTGAATCGTTTGATTCAACGTCAGACATAGTAAAAAATTGAATCACAGGGGGTTAAGTCCTTGAAGGGTGTTAATATCTAGTATTATTATTATAGGTATTGGGTAAATAGTAAAATAAAATGTATGCTCCAAGCGTTTAGTCGTTTGATTAGATAATATAGACTGCGTAATAAAGGTTATAGGTAATTCTGTTAAAGCAGTCTTTAATATAGAAGTCATCAAAATAGTTATTTAAGTAATTCCATTAAAAAAGTAGTATTTTATGCCTAAGCTCTTTCCAAACAATGAAATCCGACTTAGCTGATCGCTACCGTCTCAACCGTCAAGAGACTGCGCGACATTCAGCTGTATGCAATAGGCGTATGCTTTGCTATGCAACGCGGTGTAAATATTGAAGGAAGACTCCTTCAGGACACCTCCTCTATGTGCGATTCGTCAAGGAAGTGCAACGCGTCACTCTGTGCTCTCTAAGGGTCTCTCCTCTAAAATAGGAGGGACCCTGCCTTTACAAAGTTTCAAATCGAAGAAGCCCGTGCGGGCTAAAAGGAGGAACCGGGATGAAACCGGAGAAAAAAGGTGTCCTGGCGTGGCCTACGCTCTGTAAATTTGAGCATGAGGAGGGCCGTGCACGGACCACAACGAATTGTAAAGTCTTGAGGTCAGGAAAAAAAGTGAAGGAATCGGAAAGGTGTAGAAGGCTTGGTGGAGGCGACATGAGCGCCAAGGTATGTTGGGAGTAGCCGAAACCCAAAATATTAATAAACCGCAAAGTAAAAAGGTTAAACAGAAAACAATGATAGCAGGAAATGTTATAGCTATAATATAAGGTATAATCAAGATTAAACGCAATACAATGCAACATTGACAAGAGAGTATAGAGAGCAATGAAAAACAGAACTTATCTGCTTGAAGCCGCATTTTCAATAGGCAGATCTGTCTAGCTTTGTTGCCAGTGTTTAACCGATGAGTATTCTAGAGCTTTGCTTTGTGATGTATTAACTTTAAAATGGCTGCTTGAAGTTGCATTAAAGGAATAATGCATAATGGTAGCCTCTGGTCTTGTACTGAAATTGTGACTTTTCAGTAAATTTCTCCCTAGATACCAAATAGCCTGTTTCATTCTGATTTGATTTTTGAAGTCTACGTAAGTGGACCTGAAGAGAGAGGGCTCTTGTGGATTAGCTTTTACCAACTCTGCAAACACTAATCTGATAAAGACATCTAGCCGCAGATTCCTTACCTTTGATGTCCCCTAAGTGTCAGACTGGATCTGGAAGATTTTTCGTGACCAGGACCCCTGTGTACTGGTAGGTTGCGTCGGCTGGCTCCACTTGGCGTCATCGGCACCAGAAGTGATATCCGTGTCACCTATACAGGCGCCACCTTAGCTGGCTGACATTAGTTATTTTCTTTCTGGACCAGCCAGCACAGATCCGAGAAAAGAGCTACCCCTCTGTCCATTTTTTAAAGTTTCTTTGCAACGTTCTTTTTTTAGGTTTTCTTCTTGTGTGTTGAGGAAGGTCATTGAGTACGGTTTTCAACCCAGTGGCGCCTGTCAGCGTACCAGGTGCTTGTGGTGCTTGGAGAGCGACCACAAGTCCGTCTTGCACCGACTGACGGGCCATGGCGCCAAAGGCTTTGAGGGAGCAGTCCCTGAAGCGGCTCGTGGCCCAGTGCGCGAATCTGCAGAAGTCACGGTCCAGCTCAAAAGTCCTCTTTGTCCCACTCCAAATAGTCATGGTACTTGGGTAAGGGGCCCAAAATACAAAATGTTGAAGCGTGCTTTGACTTCTCTGCGGCTGACATAATGAAGGCACATCGGCGTTCAAAGCTTGGTTTCTTGGAAGCTGCGTTTGGGCCGACTCCATGCCGCCCCACTTTTTCGGGAGCTGGAGCGACCTTTGCTTAAATGAAGGAACTTTGAGGCCATGCACCAAATTTCTGAGCGACCCGACCCCTCTGGGATGCCTTCTGGCCCCGCAAATTCAGAGGGATGGGGCCCATCTGGTTCCATACCGGCAGCTCTGGCCCAGCTCCGATGTCTCTACCCCAATCCCCCCCCCCCCCCCCCCATCCCCGTGGATCTAGACCGGTGCAGGTTGTGCCGCTCCAACCTTCACTGGCACCGGCCCGATGCTCTTGACATCCTTTTTGGAAACTGGTTCACACCCAGCACAGAGGCTTCTGTGAATAGGAAGATTGGCCGCTGCCCCTGCCCTGCTCCAAGGGACCCAGATTTCCTTACCTAACACCCTACCTCATAGAGCTTGGTGGTCCAAGCCAGCACTTCCCATGATGCATTCCCTACTGCTCCCCTGGGCAGGGAATCCAAGAGGCTAGATAGTTTGGGTAAGAAAATGTTTGATTTCGCCAATCTTGCATTGTTGTTCGTGAACACCGCATGCTTATTGGACTGCTGTTCCCACACCTTTTGGGAAACGGTTGTGCAAGTGCTGCCACAGCTTCCGTAGGAGGCCCGGGCCATTCTTTCTCAAACAGTTCCAGATGTTTACTATACGCTGTGGCGTGGACTCGACAGACGCTCTAAGCAGAGAGGTTTCATCAGCTGTGGAACACAGACTCCATGCCTGGCTGAGAACATATGGGTTTTTGGGAGATGTTCTAGCTTCCCTCATGGACAGGCCCCTCAAAGGCACCTATCTTTTTGGTAACAAGGCTGACTCGGCGCTGGAGTGCTTTAAGGACTCGCAGGCTAAGGCCAAACCCATGGCATCTCGGCTGCCCTACAGCCTCAGTCTGCCTTTCACTCCTTTTGTGGCTGTGCCAATTCCAGCTACAGAGCTGTGCAAGCTTTCTAGCCCCTGCGTAGACGAGGGGGCAATTCCTACTGGCCATGCGGGTGAGGTAGCCAGCGGTCTAGTGCAGCCTCCAAACCTTCCTAGTCTCGCCCTTTTAGATCATGGGCGTCCAGTTGGTGGCAGGATCCGCCATCGCCTCCACCATTGGGGGTCCATAATATCAGTAAGGTGGCTTCTGCAGACTATCCGAAGGGCCACTCCCTCCCCTTCAAGACTGTCACTCCCGTCATCTTACAATCGACTGACTGAGGCTCATCTATCTCTGCTGTGGGTGGAAGTTATGGCTCTCTTGGCCAAGGGGACCATAGAGGTTTCCGGTGCTAGAAGTAGGCTGTGGTTGCTCTTCCTGCTAATATCTGCTTCCGAAAAAGTACCAGCACCTTCACCCTATCCTAGATCTCTGAACCCACAACTACTTTCTCAAAAAGGAGAATTTCAGGATGCTCATATTGGCTCGGGTCTTGGCTGCCATGGACCCAGTAGACTGATGGTACAGTTGCACGATCCCTATTTTTACATTCCCGTCCTGCCGGCCCATCGGTGTTACCTACAGTTTGTAGCAGGCCATGAGCTTTTTCAGTTTATAGTGCTCCCTTTTGTCCTTACCAGCACTCCCTCTGTTCACCAAGGGTGACCGTGGTGGTTGGAGCTGATCTGTGCAGATCAGGGGTGCAAGTCTTCCCCCTGTCTAGACGACTGGTTGCTGAAGGCAGGCTCACCCCAGTCTGTAGTCTCCCACCTTGAGACTACAGTGGACCTCCTGCATTCGCTGGGGTTCTCCATAAACATGCCGAAGTCTCATCTGGTTCCCTATCGGACACTCCAGTTCTTTTGAGCTGTTCTGGGCATAGTGTAGTTTTGGGGTTATCCTCCTGAGCTGCAAGTCTAAAGATATTCATGTCATACCGATTTTTCAGCCTGTATCTTGGATTTCAGTGAGTCTGACTCCAAGACTGCTGGCCGTCTTGACCACCTGCATCATGCTAGTGACTCAAGCCAGATGGCATATGTGGCCTCTGCAGTGGGACCTGAAGTTCCAGTGCGCGTAGCATCAGAGAAATCTATCGGACATGGTCCTGGTGTCAGAGAGAACTGCAAAGGACCTACAGTGGTGGCTAACGATCCGAGGTTTGGTCAGGAGTAGACCCCTCTCCCTTCCCCAACCAGATATTGCAACAGTTAGGTGGGCCACACCTGGGATGGGACAGCCATCTGCAAGAGGGAGATCCGAGGCCTCTGGTCTCCGGCAGAATCCGGATTCCACACCAACATGCTGGAACTCTGGACAATCTGATTGTCATTGAACACTTTTCTACCCTCCATCAAGGGAAGGCTGGTACAAGTGTTAGCGGACAAAACCACAGCCATGTGGTACTTGAATAAACAGGACAGGTTGGGGTCGTGTATTCTTTGTCAAGAGGGCCTGTGTCTCTGGAAATGGCTGGAACAGCAGAGCATATCCCTGGTGGTTCAACACCTGCCAGGTTCCCTCTACAAACTCTGCCATCGATGCGTAGCTGATAACGAATGTTGTCTCCACCCGACGTTGGTGAAAGGTCTCTTTCAACAGTGGGGAGAACCTTGGTTAGATCTGTATGCCTCTGCCGAACGTGCAGGTCAGCAGTTTTGCACACTGGAGTTTCCAAGGCAGCTCTCGCTCGGAGATGCTTTTCGTCTCGAGTGGAGCTCAGGCCTCATGTACGCCTTTCCACCCATACCACTCCTGCCCAGAGTTCTCATAAAGATCAGGAACGACAGTCCAAGTCATCGTTGTGGCTCCGCACTGGGCACGGAGAGTCTGGTGTCCCGGGTTTCTGAACATGAGCATTGATCTTCCAATCAGGCTGCTCCTTCGGAAGAATCTTCTGTTGCAGCAGCAGGGGAGGGTCCTCCACCCAAACCTGCCAACTCTTTGCCTTCTTGCGTGGAGATTGAGCGACTGTGGTTGAAGCTGCCGACCTTCCTCCCGCAGTCTGTAATGTTGTTCTGGCAGCACGATGTCCCTCCTCTTGAACTGTTTACACCTGCTGATGGAAAACGTTTATATTCTATTGTACAGAAAAGTCTATTGACCCTTGTTCTGCCTCTCTTTCTGATTGCTTACTTTTTATTTTGACCTTTGTCCAGCAGAGCTCTGCTCTGGGCACTCTGAAAAGGTATCTTTTTGTCTTGCCTGCTTTCTTACGGTTGCCTGGCCAACCCTCCTTATTTAAATCTCCCATTGTAAATAGATTTTTGAAAGGTCTTGTACATATGTTCCCACTAGCCCCTTTCATGATATCTCCGTGTGGGGCCTTACTTTGGTTCTCACTTTTCTGATGTGTGCTCCCTTCGAGCCCTTATGCAATTGTCCCCTCGGGCTGCTGAACATCAAAAAAGCCTTTCTTGTGGCAATTACATTGGCCAGGAGGGTGGGTGATCTGCAGGCTTTATCATCCAAGCCTGTATTTCTATCACTTTTTCCTGACAAACTGGTGCTTCACACTAGGGCCTCTTTTCTGACAAACGTGGTAACACCATTTTGTGTGGGCCAATCTGTCCCCTTGCCCACTTACTTCGCTTCTCCACACATCGATTGAAGAGGAGTGACTCCACCATTCGGACCCAAAAAGAGCGTTCTACCTTGACCGCACACAAGCGTTCTGGGTGGACAACCAACTCTTCGTGGTGTATGTTGGTGCCAAGAAAAGTCGAGTGGTGCAAAAATGTGATCTCCTAACTGGTCGTTCTCTGTATCAAGATCTGCTACGCACTGGCAAAGAAGCAGCCTCCTGAGGGCTTAGGAGCTCATTCCACCAGAGATAAGGCTGCAACCACTGCGTTAGCCCTTGGAGTTGCAGTCCTGGACATATATCAGGCAGCAACCTGGGCTTCCTTGCCCACGTTTTGGTTTGCAGGGACAGGCACTTTGCCTGTTCGGTCTGCAGGGCTTCTTAGACTAAATTTGTCTGCAGACCCACCTCCGGGGATGGTATTGCTTGGGTATCTATTCAAAGGAAGTAATCTGTGGCTAGATTTCTCTATCAGATGAGCAAGTTGCTTACTTAGGTATCACCTTCTTTGGTATGGACAATACCTATCCACAGATTCCTTACTGACCCACCCATCCTCCTTGCTCTGCGGACACATTTCTTGGGTCAGGGCTGATCACCTTATGGGCCCGAGTTTGTTGCACTACATGGCTTTGCGCTTCTGCTGTGAAAAGTTGTGAAAAGTAACTGACGTCAGTGCTCCGAAGAGGCACCTATATAGGTGATACGGTCGTCTCTTCTAGCTTGGATGCAGACTACACATGGAGACAACCGACACCATCTAGCGGTTCGCTGGGGTACTGCTCACGAAAAATCTTCCGGATCCAGTCTGACGCCTGGGGGAATTCAAAGGTAAGGAATTTGCATCTAGATATTGTCTTACCGAAGGTAAGTAACTTGGTCTTTTTGGAGTCTGACTCCCATTTTGGTCAAGGAGGCCATCTGCGACAGGGTTGTGGAGTTTAATAAAATATCTACTTGTACATGGGACAGGTTGCTTCATAAATCTACTTGTCCTGTAACAAAATCCATTTGTCCCTTTTATGCCATGTAACACAGCGACAAATTATGGCAGCCGTCTCCGTATATAAGTTCTCTTATGTGGCATCTCGGATTATGCCAGGGCTCATACCATAGTAGGATGTGAATACTAGCAATTACATTATGCTGCTATGTTTCCGCCGATCTATGTACTGAGCCTGGAGGTAGTGCAGGGCTCAAAATCATAAGTGTTTCTAGACCTGCAGGTTTAGTAACTTGAATACACTACTCAACCTAACTGTAATGTACTTGACCCATGAACTGGTCTCATCCCATTTGTAACACAGTTCACTTTACACAATCCTTTAACTTCAGTCACAGAAAGAAAAGTAAATGTAGAAAGACAAACTGACTTTTGACCTTTGTCAGCAGAGAATTGTGACAAGATAAGGCTTAAAGGCATCTTTATTGACCATTCACTTTGTAAGCAAGAGCAACACCTGTTGGCAGCTCGGCAGAATGGGTGAGTAGGCCCTAAAAATAGCTGGTCCTGATTAAATCTGGCTCGCTATTGTGAATGGGCGAGTGGATGTTTTGAGCCCTGTAGTGGTAAGCAATAGTTCCAGGGTTGGAATGCCCTTTTGAGTCTGTGCAAACCTACTAACTTGCATATTTTAAGGGTTTTCACCAACTCTTCTCTAATCTTTTCCCATAAGGAGAAAGGTTGGAAATTTACTCCTGACAATGGCAGATGTAAAACTTCTTCCAGGGTTGGGAAAATAGTTGTTGGATGGAAAGTGAACTTGCACACTCAGATTTTCTCATGAGCAAATCTACACAAGCACATTTGCTCATGCTAAAATGCAGTTCACAAATATGTTTTTTTTTTTTTTTTTTTTAACCAGGTAGCAATGATATAAACATTGGTTTCTAACCTGCCAGTATCAAAACAATATAATTAAATCAGACTTTATACCAACAATATCTAGAAATACAAAGCTATACAAACATAGGCGGGGAAAAAATAAAAGAGCTTCACATGACCAAGGGTTCTGGGACATGAGTTAGACAGCCATAGACCTAAAGACCAAATAATCTATCCGTACATTCTCCACCAAATTCAGTTATTATTCCATAAGTGGCCCCCAAATTTTACGGGCCCTAGCCATCCCACGCCTTCCCTTACATTTATACAGTACCATCTCTAGATTAAAAATGTGATAAAGCCTAGCATACCAAGCCTGATAGGTTGGGGGATCTGCATCCTTCCACCTAGTGGAGATAAGTAAACGATAGATAGCTGTCACCATAAAACAAAAGTACTCTAAACGATCATCTATCTGTAGGCTTTCGTCAAAACCAAGTATCAGCATAGTTGAAGTTAGCGATACTGATTGCCCCAAATTTTGACATAGAAAGCGTTCAATACCTTCCTTCAAATTATCTAATTTAGAACAATCAGCAAACATGTGGCGTGTATCAGCTGGGCCCTGATCGCATCTGGGGCACTTGTTATTAACCCTTCTCCCCCAAGCCCAGAGTTTAGCCGGAGTGAAATACAATCTAAACACAGTTTTAAAAGTTTGGGCTTTAAGATTTGAGGTCAAAAAGGTTTTATTTGACAACTAGAGTGATCTGCTGATATCTACATCCAGGTTATTTAATTTACCTGCCCAAGCACTTTCTACCTTAGGGATGTCGTCCATAGTAGCCTCCATCAATATTGTATACACATCCTTAACGCAATATTGTTTTTTCGTCACAAAATCTAGTAAAGGAATTCGAGCCAAGTTATTAGGTTGTAGAGCCAAACTATTTATAATCGCCCTAATTTGTATATATTCAAAAATGGTACTAGAATCTAATCCGTATCACTCCTGGAGGTCCACAAACGAGACCATCCCATTCAAATCGGTAATATCTCCTATGTTTTTTATACCGGCTTTTTCCCAAATTCTGCCTATATTATCATATAATAGTGCCGGAAAGGCCGAGGAACGCCACAGCAGTGTATATCTATGAATGCTGGGTATTTCCAAATTTTTACGGATCTTCCGCCATACATTCCAAGCTGTTCTAATAATCTTAAAGTGTTTTTTTTTTTTATAGTAACTGCCTTCCAGCTGCCTCAAGGCTAACCCTGGTGCGAGTTTGCCTAAAGCCAGTTCATAAATAGATGGCGGAAAATCCTTATCCCCCCTCTAGAACATTAGTTACCCCAACCGGATCCAGAGTCTGTGGCCTAAATAAAATACTCATATGTTGCAGCATTACAGCCCAGAAGTAATACACCATATTTGGAACTGCCAGTCACCCTCGATGTTGTGGTAAGGACATGTAATCTTCTAATTTTACCATACCCCCAAATAAATTGACTAAACATCTGCTCCATCTGTTTAAATATTGAATTTTCCAGCTCTACAGGTATGCATCGAAACAGATAGAATATTTTAGGAAACATCGTCATTTTGATAATTTGCTCTACCAATAATAGATAAATGTAGGTTATCCAGTCTCTTCAGGACTCCCTTAATTTTTTTAACGATAGGTAACAAGTTTATTTCCCATATGGTACCAACCTCCGCTGTAATAGTTATCCCTAAATACGTGGCTGATTCTGTTCGGCGTAAATCCTGAAACTGCGTATTTTTTGTACATATGATTTGTGTTTTATCCGTATTTAAACTGTAACCTGATTGTTTCCCAAATTCAGCTGCAAGTCTCTCAATCTGATTTATAGCAACAAACGGATCCGTGGTAATTACAGCAATGTCGTCTGCATAGGCTAAAAGTTTGGTGTTATATCCAAGGGTCACAACTGGTTTAATTGCTTGATCCTCCAATATAGATCTAATCAAGGGATCTATATAAAGGGCAAATAATATGGGGGAACACGGGCAGCCCTGCCGTGTCCCCCCGAGTAATCTTAATCCTACCCGACTCCTTCCCCATTAACTGTATTTTTGCGTGTGCGTTGTAATACATAGCCTGTATGGCTGTTAAGAACCGTGGGCCAAATCCCTTAAGTCTAAAATTTTCCCACAAGTACACCCATTCCACTTGATCAAAGGCTTTTTGCGCATCCAGCAAAATCAACGAGATCTGTATCCCAGTAGCTTTGGCAATATCAAATAACGAGAACTCTCCGAACATGATCAGTGGTACTTTTGCCGGGGATGAAGCCATGTTGCCAAGGGCTCACAAGGGTCCCTATTATCTTTGACAATCTTAAGGCCAGTATCTTAGAATACAGTTTCTCATCTGTATTAATTAGAGATATTGGTCTGTATGCAGCGGGGTCTTCCGGCTTCTTGGCCTTCTTCAAAAATAGCACTATGTTCGTGTCCTGCCAGGATTGTGGTGAACCCCCTTCTGTTGAACTGATAAAAACAAATCCAACAATAGAGGAATCAATTCCATCTGTAAAGCTTTATATCTTTCAATTGGGATCCCGTCCGGGCCCGATGTCTTGCCAATAGCCGTTGTTCTTAGGGCCTCAGAGACCTCATTCAACGAGATATCTGCTTCAAGCCCCAACATCTGGGACTCTTCATTCCCCATTGCTATCCCTATTCCAACTAGTATCGGATCCCTAGATCTATAGAGGTCCTTCTAGAAATCGGTGAGTATATTTATTATGCCTGTTATATCTGTGGCCATTGTTCCATCTTTCCCTCTTAATTGTAAAATATTATTTGGCGTCGCCCTTTGTTTGATTCGCAGTGCCAAATGTTTCCCAGTCATTTCCCCGTACTCATAATTCTCCCGTGTTGCCGTTTGAAATCTTTCCGCTACTTTTTTGTTAAAAATTCCATTAATTTTGGCCTTAATCCTAATTACTTTTAGCTCTAAGTCAGTTTGTGTCTCGATCTGTTTGTGTACTATGGCTTCCATATGTTGTCTCTCAATCAAGCTCAGCTCCTCTATAAGAGCAAGTATTTCCCCTCTCTGTTAATGATAAAATATCCCGAAGCTTGTTATTTCACCCGAGTCCAGCTTTGTATGCGTCCCAAACATTTTCTCTAGATGTACTGTATCTATTTATATCAAAATACTGTTTAGTCCATCCCCTAATGTGCTATAAATCCTTCTGTGACTAACAGTTTTTTATCAAATGTTCACTTTAGCAGACCCTTAGTATATGCCGGGGCCTCGATACTCAATACTAATGGATTATGGTCCAATAACACTTTCGGGAGTTGTTTAATATCTGCGCCCTTGGTGAGAGAGGCAGAGGCTAGAAAATAATCAAGTCTAGCATACTTCCTGTGCGGATATGAAAAATAGGTGAAACCTGGATCCTCTATTTTTATACACGACCACACATCAACCAGACCGTGGCTATCAATGAGAGCATTTAAGGCTTTAAAAACCTGAGGTTTCCTCCCTAAATAACCGTCCTTGCCCCACCCACCAGTGTCTACATGAATATTCAGGTCCCCACATATGATTAGGGGTGTCGGCCAGGCCGCTAATTTTATCTTCAGCTTAGTCCATACATCTATGTCATCAAAATTAGAGCCATACACTGTACAAATAGTAAATTGATTTGGTAAGGAAGCAATGGCCCACCGCCCCCATTTATCAGACTTGACACGTGTAATAGATAACCATCGCTGAGAGACATGTATAGCGACCCCTCTTGTATTGGTAGACTGAGAGGAACAGGCAACCTGAGAGTACCCCGGTATAATGTTAATCCCTCTTTTCTGCCAGGGAATATGTCTCTTGCTGACATATAATATCAGCCCCTATTCCACGCAACATTTCTCCGGCCCTATTTCTTTTATCTCTATCATTTAATCCACCAATTTTAATTGTAGATATAGTTAACCTACCCATATTATTTTACCTTGATTTGTTTCTCCACCCCGCTTCTACAACCTTCTTCATTTCTGTATAGACCGTCCAACCACTTTTGACCCCTCCTGACTATAGCTGCTACCACTCCATTAGTACATCTTGCCTTCTGTCCAATTACCTTGCTTTCCTGGAATTTTTTTTTGACCACCCCTTGATCCCCCTTGCCTCCCCACCCAGCACCCTAACCCCACCCCTCCAATCCCCCCTCCCTGTTAAATAAGGCAATAGACCTCTCTGGTCTGTGAGTGATGAATGGTGATCCACACCCTTGTGACGGCATACCAAAACATTTTATACTTTACTTTCATAAGTATGTTTTTCCTCGGCAAAAAAAAGAAAAAACCCCAAGCCAACAACTTTCGGAAAACAAGATAAGAAGTCCTACCCTAGTTACTACACCTATTTTCATATTCTACCCTGTTTACAGAGCAAAGGGGAAAATTTAAACAGAATATATTGGTTCACCCCTCCGTATTCAAAAAAGCCTTAGCTTTAATTTCAGAGAAAAAAAACGAGTCTGATCTTTCCAGATAACTTTCAATCGGGCTGGACTAAGAAGGAAAGCCTGTGCTCCTTTCTCTTGGAACTGGGAGATCAATTGCCGCAAACGCCATCGTCGCTCTACTGTAACGTGACAGAAGTCCGGCCTCGTAAAAAAGGTAAAACCATCCGTCACCCGCTTAGCTTCTGGTCTTGCTTTCTCAAACACATTCTGTCTCAACAAAAAGTTCCCAAAGTAAACCAGAAGTGCCCTAGGTTTGGCATCCGGGCCAGCCGGCTGTCGAATATTGAACGGTACTCGATGCGCTCTCTGCACTTCTTGCGCCCAGTTCCAACCTGCCAGTTCAGGAAAATACTTTTCTAGAAGCTGGACCATAAAGAGGCGTGCATCGGGCCCTTCCTTCCCCTCCGGAGTTCCAAGAAAACACAGATTGTTCCTTCTTTGTCGATTTTTCCCCTTCCTCCAATTTCCAATGAATATCAGTGAGTTGTTCTTCATGCGCAGTGGTTAGACCTCTTGAGCCCGCTAGATCATCTTCCAGCGCAGCCGTCCTTGTTTCTAACTCCGCCATCCGATCACTTATGTCGTTACAAGTTTTGGCGATTTTTCCGCACCGCACCATGAAGTTTCCGATCAGCATTCTGAGAGCGCTTGCTTTCTATTCTGGCTTCTTCCCTATGTGCCATTACGCACTGCAATATGGACTCTAGGGTGGGAGAGGGTATCGGAGGCCCTTCCAGACCTTTTTCTGCATTAGGCTGATTTCTACCCCCCATCAATTGGTCTCCCATAGAGTAATCCCATCTGAGATCCGATTGTTTGGAGTTTCCCACTCTCCCAGACCGAGGATGGGTTTTCCTGATAGAAGTTGGCCTACCCCTACCATCTGTGCCTGAGATGCTTTCCTCCTCACTAGACTGAGTTAGTCTCATGCCCAGAACCCAGACCTGACCAGGTAGCATCAGAAAGTGAGTAAAAGTCATTTGCCTCGTTCGCTTCTGAGTCCAAATCCTTCTCTTTACCCGCACGCAGTGCCCTATGAGGCTTGTGGAAACCTTTGGGGTCACCTCCCTTCACCCCTATAGACTGTGGCATTTGGTGCATTTGGTGCGAACCCCGCCCATCCTCTTGTAGGCAAGGGATTTCCCCTAATACATCTAAATGTCCTATGCCAGCACTTAGACCTAGTTGCACAGTACTTTCTTTACCTACAGTTACCTCCGTATTAATTGGTGGCTCCACAACTTCGCCAGGGTTTGGTAATTCCCCTTGACTCAGTGGCGGCTTACCCGTCCCGTTCAGTTCTTCCACCAGATCCTCCGGTATCGAAATATTTTCAGCGGGTAGAGCTTCTGCCGTTACAGAGCCTACACTATTCCCGATTCCCCGGAACAGGTCGATAATTGATGCGGGCCGCAACGGCTGGGGCTGCGCTGCCACAACCCTCCCCTTCCCGTCCAGAGCGTGCTCCAGACGTGCTCGCTGGCGGCGCCCCTGAGCCACCGTAGGGGGTGTTGATGAAGACTCCGCCTGGTTGGAGCACTGTTGCTGGAATGGCTGTGGGGGTTTACCCAGGGTCTGGTTGCACAGGTCCGCCTCTAGCCTTGACTCCGGTTTTTGGAGGCATAGCGGCTGCAAGAATGTGTGGTCGTTCTCCACTGCTCCAGTGCCGACTCCGTACAAGCTCCCGCAGCAAGCCATGACAGCTTGCGATCAATTCCTCCGCGATCCTTGCCAGCACCACTGCCCCTAGTCTGATCACTGGTGGGTACTGCTCCGTGCTTGATAGAAATCTTATGATAACAGTTCCGTGCTTGTAGTTTGCCATTCGCAATTCGCCATTCAGATAGCTGCAATTCTTCTAGTTCGCCATCTCAAGAGAGGATCACCTACGACGTGACCAGCAACTAGCTAGCACTCGGTCGCCATCTTGCCTGCCAAAATCACAAATATGTTCTAGTTCTATTTCTTGGCCTACTTCTTTAATTTCTTGTGAATTCACAAAAGCCTTATATCTGCACTTAATTCAAGGACTTATACCATAGGTGCACTTTTGAGACTTTTTTTTTTTATTAAGTGGGCCTCTAATTAGGTCTGGCGTTAACCATTACCTTTTCAAAAGGAGCATATCTGCACACAAAGTAGTTTTGTTCAGTGCCAGGAACTACTGTGGCAATGTGTGCTTTTTGAAACACTTTTTACATTGGCCAATGTTTGTTATGGCAAGGGCACAGCAGCTCCCACACCTAAAAGTTTTACAAAAACCACACCAAAGCAATTCACGCAGTGACCGAACCTTAAGGCTGGCCACCAGTTTCAGACCTACTGGCTTTGCCAATGCTTGTTTATTTGGACAGTTCCCATAATCTAATTGAAACTGGTTACACTGATTTTTCATAATGAATATTTTGGGAAATACTAGCATACAAAAACACTTCTTGCTAAATGATGCCACAAAGAAATAGTACCTACAATTCTACAGTAATTTAGGGAAGTGTTTTGTTCCTATTTGCATTTTTTTAGGAACATTTTATTTTGAAAACAAAAAATCCTCAATCTTGCTCTCAAGCTTCTGCAAATATTTCCATTTAATCCGAGAGCGTTCTGGGAGCATTATACAGAGCCTCAAACTGCGAAACTTTGAAAACGTGTGTACGCATTTTTATACTGGAACCACTGTCTAGTGCAGTCTGAGCTTACAACATTTACTTAGTGTGCTCCCCCTAATAATAAAAGCTTTACATTAATGCAACATAAGTACAAGTTTTAACAGCATTAACACATGGACACAAATATTACTTTAATTGCAGACATTGCCCTTCCGTGACCCTTAATATGGTACTGTAAACTGGCAGCCAAAGGGTTTGTGCTGTAGGGGGTGGGGCCTACTTGTCCAAAGGACAAAATACACATGAAAACTTGTTGCCGCTGACCACAAACAATATGTCCTGGGCGTCTGGTTATAGGATTTCCACATCCCTGCTGCCATCATTTCCTTTTAAGGATCAAGTGAATCTCTCCTTTGGGCTTGCTGCTGGCTTGTTGAATCAAGGACCAAATCTCTTTCCTCTTGTCACTTCAAAGTGATGAGCGAAGGAGTAGAGTTGAGCCTCCCCTCTATTGCAGTTCCAGCCTGATGAGGCTCTCCCATTTCCCCAACTTCTATACATTTAGTTATGCCTCACTCATGGCACATGGGGCAAGTATGTTTGCTAAGTGACGAGCCTTGAAGCAAGAACCAGAGAAGACCAGCCTCTAGCTGTGTTTGGTGCAATTATTATACTCCTAAACTCAGACGTGAAAACACTGACCCCTACCAAGCAAGCCTCTTGGCTCCGCTATGAGCTGCAGTCTTGTTGGGAGATTGCTCTGACAGTGTAGGGACCAGACTCTAGAGTACATTACTTCATTTCCACTACTGCTTCAGATCCTGGAGGCCCGAGACTTTTTTAAAGAGAACCTGGGTAAGCTATAAACCCCTGGTATTTCAGGTGGTGTGGAATGCCTTTTCCTCGGGGCTCGATATTTTCTAAATTCTGCCTTTGATATACTCTCAGAGAAGGTGTACTCCAAGGCAGATAAGTCCGACTTGTCTGATCAGGATCAGAAGGACTAGAAGTGTCCTAAGCCATCTCAACTTTAGTCATTTCCTGATAGAGTATTCGCCTCTATGTTCTAATACATTCTGTGCTCAGTGGATAGTCTGTTTGCAAAAACAACAATTGATGGACAGAATGCAGAACAATGTCATACATTCACCCCAGTACAGAGATCTGGGCCTAAATCCATCGTTTTTTATCTCACCATGCCTTTCCAGTTTGGCCAGGATAGCTTGATTCCAGTGGCATGGAGAGCACGGGACCCACGTCTGGGCATACCCTTCCCACTCGGGGTGACAAATGCAAAAACAACAATTGATGGACAGAATGCAGAACAATGTCATACATTCACCCCAGTACAGAGATCTGGGCCTAAATCCATCGTTTTCTTTTTGCTCACCATGCCTTTCCAGTTTGAACCCAGCCATATGCAAATCAGTCTTGACCCTGTGCCTCATGGGAACAGTCCAGCCCGAACTGCCAGGCCAGGTCCTCCCTGGACTGGAAACAAGCATCCTAGGACCGGTTTCGGGGTTTCACCCCTCCTCAGCCAGGATAGCTTGAGTCCAGTGGCATGGAGAGCATGGTACCCATGTCTGGGCATACCCTTCCCACTCGGGGTGACAAATGCACAGACGTGGGTCCCATGCTCACTACGCCACTGGAGTCAAGCTATCCTAGCTGAGGACGGCTGATAGCCAGAAACCAGTCCTAGGATGCTTGATTCCGGTCCAGGGAAGACATCTTGGCAGTTCGGGCTGGACTGTTCCCATGAGGCACAGGGTCAAGACTGATTTGCATATGGCCATGTCTGAACTGGGGTGGTGTAGTGGGCAAAAGAACGATGGATTTAACCCAGATCTCTTGACTGGGGGAGAATGTCTGCATTGTCAGCATTCCGTACACTTGTTTGTTGTAACGCAGTGGATAGTCTGGGCAACGTGGAAGACCTCAGACTTCCCTGTTTACCACCACCTCACATTTCTTCTAGAACCCTCAAAGCCCCTGGCTCCCCAAAGCAAACCACTGAAGACCAAGCAACAGTGCCCCCCTCGCCCCCCCCTCCCCTCCGCACCTGTGGCCTGACCCTGCTTTCAGCTTCTGTACCCTATGCACTAACGGGGCTCTCATGGGTAGATACACTATGCAGGAGGTCTTGCTTGGGTGACTCCGACATTGGCAAGCAGTCTTATCCTGATGCTTGTTACGAGGTCTCCAGAGGCCTGTACCCAACTATTAGTCTGCTCTTTTTCAGTCCTTCAGTTGAAATGTGTTGGGATTTTAAGCCCCCCACCACACTTCTTTGTAAGGGAAAGCACCAAACAGTTTATTCTTTTTTGGAGATCTGTGTCGGTGCGTCTCACTGCAGAAGGTCAAGGTGCATTTGGCTCTGTTTCTAGGAGCTGGTAAAATATATATTTTTTTAACAGACTATGTTCTGTGTACTTTCAAGATGGTTACCTTCATGTCAGTGTCCCAAAGAAGCACTGGAACTATGTCTGGTTCTGAAGAAACCAGCTTTTCCAATCCAGTATTCCTTTTTGGTCTCATTGTAGCCTCTCCGATCCTGACCAGGATCCTACCTCTAGTGGGTTCCCTCTTGCCACGGAGCTGTGCCTGGTGGCTCAGTGGACTAATGCATCCACAGCAGGGTCTGTGTTTGAATGCATGGCCACAGGTAAATATCCCAGCAGGTGCACTTATCCTTTCATCCTTCTGAGTTCAATAAACTGACTCCCATTGAGTTAGGTAATATGTTCTTTCAGTCCTAAGATACCCTTCTGGATGAACATGCATTTTACAAGTACGCATGTGAACTAAGTTGATCACTGCCCTACCTGAACAGCTGTGTTACTCATACGAACATAATCTAGGGAAGCATTAGAGACCAGCCTGCCTGATCATTAAAGGACTATTCAGTTTTGTGTTCTCTGACAGCTACCAAAAATCCTCCTGACCACCATATGGAAGTTTAAGTTTATCTGGAACATACTGGACTGTAGTCTAGCAAAATCTGTTACTGCCCATTGATATCCTGATCTTGGCTTTGGACCACTCCTTCAATAAAGTTATTAGCTGCGTGTACTTAACAGCCTGTGTATTAGAGTCCCATGGTGGTCAGATGTAACCACCCTTGTCTGTAATTCATAGTTTTAACAGAGTATTGAAGGAGAGCTCACTGTGTTGAACTTTTATTTAGTGCCCTTGAAACAGATAAGATTTGTCCCCCATATTATTTCATTCAAGCTGAAGACTCTTCTTAGCACTGAAGGTTTCGAGTATTGAGATTTGGAATGTTGAGAGTAAAAATGGAAAACACCTTGGCAATCCTAAATATCCAAAAGACTCGCTACCCGAAACCGAGCAGGTGTTTCTGCTCAACCTGCAAGTGTAAGATTTACAAGTAAGTCATTGAACCAGACTTTGAGGCATACGCATGCTCAACCAAAGAAACCTTCATCAGTCATTTGAAGTCCTGAAACTGCCAGTTTGCAACAGTTATGGGCAACAGGCCTGTATCCCTGTGATGCAGCCTGCTGTTGGTTTGGACAGGAATAGGGATCTGTACCTTTTCTTACACTCCTATGATTCTGAAGGTCCTGCAGATGATAGATGACTTCCCAGAGTGCTGATCCATTCTGCTAGCTCATCCAGGTCTGGTGTTTGGGCATTATCCATCAATGTGTGAGCAGTACTTTGCTTCCTGTCTGTAGAGGGACTGAAAGTGCCACACCGCTCCCTATCATTCATCACACAACTCATGTACCTGGTTTCTGAGAAGTAAACCATAACCCAGAAAACCTTGTCAGTGGCCAAGAAGTTCTCCACCAAAGTTTAAATTTGGGCAAGTGGCTGATGGTTTGTTACTCAGTCTTGCCAAAGAAGTCTGTGCAGCAGATTATCATAATTCTTTTTAGTAAGTCTGATTTACAGTTTTGCAGGGCCTACCTAGCGGTATTTGAGGCCTCTTGTAATAGATGTCAAGAGTTCTCTGAAGATAATGAGGCTGGCAAACATCTTCATGGACTTGATGCACCTGTTCCCTCCAGTTAGTTGATTCATGGTCTTTTGGACCACAGTTTAGTCCAGGTCCTCACCAGATCGATGCACACATTCTTTGATCTTATGGCCTCATAAAAGATTAAACCTCTTTTTGAAGGCTTTCCTTTGGGTGGCCATAACTTGATTCAGGTGCTTTAGTATATAGGTTTCCTGGAACCATGCACTGTTTTATTAGGGCACATACCTAGTTTGCTTATGCAAATGCATATTGAGCACATAGGTGTGTGGCAGGAAATTTGTTTTTACTAGTAGATAGCTTTCTTGGTGATCTTCAACTCTGATCGGTAAGTTTTTTCTGAGCATTCCATTGTCTTTATCAAAAACCCGTTCAACTTGTTTTTATTCCTTCTTTTATTGCTAAAGTCATAGTGGCATTTTATTTTTTTTAATCAAGATTATTCTTCTGGTCTCAGCCATAAACCCTATGTTCAACTGAGGAAACATTACAAAATCTGGACTTTTCTGCATTGCTATCTGAAAAAAAAAAAAACACCTGAAGATTTCAGACCACACTGGTCAATAGCCAAAACTATTTCTATGAACTAAGGCCCTTTCTCGTCTCAAAATCAAATTACTTTAAAGGAGCTCATGCTCATTCCACCACACCAAAGGCGTTATCAGAGTTATTTGCAAACACCTGTTGCAGACATTTGTATGGCAGCACCAGGAGCTACTCCGCAAGCTTGCTAGACAGATCTTGTAGCAAAAGCTTGTCTGTCTTCTGCCTGAATGGTCTGCAAATGTTTGCTTGAAGCCAAGTTGGACATTTGCTGTCTGCTCTTTACACCTCATTCCATGTTGAGTTGGGCATTAGGGACTGAAGCATAACAGTAAGGAGAAACCGTGGTTCAATAAGCCTTCACAGAATTCTAGATGACATCCCCCTGATTTAGGCGTGGAGGTTGGTGACCAGAGTTTTTGGTGCCCCTGAATGTAATGCTTGGAGTGCTCCAAAACGTTATAGGGACTGTGTTCTTCAATAATAATAAAGTTTCACAGTGTAGGTAATTCTCTTCTTGTGGTGAAGTTAGAAGAGCAAGACTAAGTGACGAAAGCAAGCCACGTAGGCAAGGAGCTTCTCTGTGGATTATAGACTGCACTTGTCTTGACTGCTCATAAGAGCCATAAATCGAACATTGTCGGTCTCATTGATCTTTGACCTTTAATTTATGGAAATGGTGCCTCTGCTCTGCGTTGCAAGGAATTATCAAGCGAGCATTACATCTGTTTAGAATTTCAAAGCATCCTACATTTTGGTAGTGTTAACTGCTCCTGATGGTTTTACTGGTAGTATTTAATAAACCTGAACTTGAGATACGACCATAAACCTTGGCCAAGACCTTTGCATCTCATCAGATTGCCACAACGTAGACCGCTGCAGCATTCGGCAAATTAAGCCCACTTTAGTGATAGCTGTTCTGTGCGAGATGAGGGTCTTTAAAGATAAAGCTATACAATTTTGGGTAGTAGAATGCATTAAAATCTAGTAACATCAGTTTCAACTAGAGCAATTCTGTTTGCGACATTAACCCTGCTTCCAGTGTGTCTGCGAGCCAACCACCTTTAATCCTCCATTATAGAATAGATTGCCTGTCTCCTTAAACGCCAGAATGCTCCTCTGACTCACCAGAACTGGCCTTGCATAACAATTTGTATCTTTGCTGCAGTCTTTCTGCAGCGGCCTTCATGTGGGCAGTTCGTAGTGCTTTACTGTTGTTTTTTCTTCCCGATTGGGTTTCAGCAGCCATCTCAAATAATGTGTCAGACGGAGACCTGGGATGACTAAAAACAAATGTAAAGCACGTCTGATTTCCCGCAGAGATCCGTGATATTCGGGTATTCATACGAAAGAGTCTTAAACGCTAAGTCAAACTGGTTGTTCTCCTGTTACGCAATTACATTACATGGTCTGTTTTGAATAGTGTTTTCAATGAGAATGCTTAGATTGAAATCTTGAACTTTTGAGGTTTTCACTTATTAAAGAAGTAACTACGCTCAAGAACATTTGTATACGTTTGCAACCTTATGCCATGTTGTATTTGGCTTCTTTAAAAGTACTGCAGAATATCATATCCTTAGGTATGTACTGGTTGTCCAGTTTTTTTTTTAATTAAACTGTATTGTTTTGGTTAATGAAGTATGTTTGATTCATTACAGTAACTGATTTCTCTTGATGTATTAGCATCTTGTACAACAGTGTGCATAGAGGGTTGAACATTGCGTAACCAAATCCACCAAAGAGTCAGTGAGCTTATTTTACAGTAGTTAAATTGATATGGACGGTGTATCTGTAATTATTTTGGAAAGCTCACTTGCTGTAAATCACTTCATAAATGTAAAAATGATATCCTGGCCAAAAGAGAACAAGTGTAAACAATAATAACTACATAACACATCCTAACAGAATGTTGCTTTAATTTATCCTAACAAACACTGGCCTTAATATGAAACCTCTGTAGGACTATCTGCTTACTGATGTAGCTCCCTAAACATGCCTTCTTATCCTGTTAAGGAGTTGGAGAGAAATATTCAACGTGGGAGCCAACAAAGCGAGAATTAGAATTGCTACGACATAATCCCAAGAGAAGAAAAATAACCACAAACTGCACCATAGGTAAGTTAAGGAAGTTGTATTTGAAGTAGTAAATGTGTCATTTCACAACACACAGGCTACTCTACCTTGGGGTCATAGAAAAGTCCTTGTTTTGTACTAGGATTCTACCACACTGGTTCGCTTGATATGCCTATAGCTATAAACTTACTTTCTCTGTTTGAGCAGCCTCCATAATTTGTTATGAGGGTATAGGAGAGCTTGCAGTTAGTTACTTCAAACATTAAAATGGGCACCAACGCTAATAATTTTTGGTTATCACAAGCACATGATCAAGGATGTTTGCGCATTTTATTTAATAGCATAGCTACAGCAAGATTGGTGCTGACTTGACGTTGAACTGACCATGAATCGGGAAGTCCAGAGGAATGGTGAAATTTGCTTATGGAAAGGAAGAGTCTGGGCGGAAGCTCAGTGCAAAGAGGAGATGGAAGAAAATATTTCTTGAGCTTGTGTTACACTATTTGATTGACGCCTAATTATTTATATGTAGTTCTTCCTCTGGAGCAAGTAATAAATTATGCTTTTTGTAATTTTTGTTTACCCTTGCTTCGAGTATTTTTCGCTCTTCTGCATTTTTGTACTCCATCTTTACCCTGAATGTATTTTTGTATGGTCCTGCAGGCTTTGCAAGAGGAAAGATTGATAGTTGCTGCTCCAGGCTAAAACCACACTTTAAAAGTGACTGTAAAGGGGAATTTAAGTAAAGTATGATAGAACTTTTAAAAAGCAAGAGGTGCGCAGTGTGACTTTTACGTCCATTGCCTGATTGTTGGCTCACTTTTTAGACTATACTGGCCTTGCTTTCTATCTTTAGAGACTCCATGTCAGCGTGCTAAGTAAAACAAACATATTTCTAGCGAGCTTGTGGGCGTCAGAAGCATTGGTTAAATTGTATAAGATCTTTGTTTGCTTTCTTTACTTGCCTGCCTGTGGTTCTGATAACTTGAGGACAGACTTTAGTTCTTGTTACAGGGTAAATAACATCTTACATGCAACTTTGGTTCAAACTCATTCATGAACCATGAATTGTAGCTGTGAACAACCAAATGCTAAAGCAAGGGAGAGGGGGTCAAGTCTTTAATATTAAAGGCTTTGTTCTTTTAACACATACACTAGACCCCAAAATGCATTAAATAGAGGAGATTACTGACCAGAATGCAAATGAGACTATAAAGGCGGTCTCTACATCTGAATCTTCAAACAAGTCTTTCAGAAATGAAAGTTCTAATAGATATTTTACAGGATATAACCATTCATTAGTTTAACATGGATACAAAGTTAGAAAACTTGATTGGTACGCATTATGGCAAACCACATTCTTTGTTTAAATTGAGTGCAAATATGAACACTGTTTCTGTGAAAACATTGACAAATTAAATAAACTTCCCCTGTCTGACCGGTGATGGATGGATGGATGGATGGATGCATGGGTGGCTGTCTGGCACAGAAATATTTCAGACCTGCAGAATGACTGACCAGTGGCATTCCAGTAGTGCAGACTGTACCTGTAGGTTCGGGTTCACATTTCGGTACAAGCATCTTGAACCTGATTCGCCTTAAACTCTCCGAATCACCCAACAGATCAGCTGTAGTTGAGGGCAAATCTCTGCTTAAGACAGATATTCCAGAACAGACTTTTGTAAAAGTGCTTTCTTGAAATAACAAAATACTGAAAAAAATGATAAAAGCAGAATTATTGTGCGAGATCTTTTATTAAAAGAAAGAATAATCCTCTTGATTAACAAAGTTGCCCCAGTTTATACCTCCAGTAAACAGTCCTCTTTGCCAAAATTATTTATTTCACATATTCACATACTTGAATCATTCCCCATCATCAGGCTGGTAATCCTCGGTAAATGTAAATAGCAGTAAACAGTGTTGAAATGGTTATAAGCCTCAACAACAGTGTTTTTAGTAACAATCCCATCTCATTTGAAACAACCCAAACTTCAGCCACCTAAGTGAATGTTCTGTGCTCTCATACTCCACCAGAGCTCACCATAGCACAGATTTCTACCACACGTTGGGTGTTCGAGAGCCCAGGGAAAATCTCTGGACTTTCCTGTATGACACCTTATCCTGGCTGCATCTTGATACTGCCCACATCTTCCCTGGACTTCAGCCAGGCTTAACTTCAGCTTTTAGGATACTTTGAGTTGTTCTTAAAGGTTTTATTTGGAAAATCTCCACTTTCTGATCCAGGGAAGTCCCATTTGTGTCACTAGCTGCCATCATGGCTTACAAAGAAAAGATCTTATTTCAAGCCCTGCGCTCACTTTCAGCAAAAGATTGTCAGTTCCTGTTCCACATTATTTGTCTGTTTTTTGTCTTTATCCACAGCACAAGGCATCACGCTGTGAAATTTGTAACACACTTCCTTCTGGGACTTAAAGAATAGCGAAATGAGGAAGGCACTTCTCCTGCTGGAGAAAAAAGATCCCCTTCTTGCAAAGGGGAGGCCCTGTCCTCTGGAGAAGGATTCAGTGTAAAGTACCCTACCAAGCACTTCCACGACTGCAACGCAAAAAAACTTGTGTAGTCTCGTAGCTGGTATTAACATCTAAAGCGACTTCAGTTTTCCTCCTGAAAACACTCCATAATGGATAAAGCAAATTCCGTTATCCTCTCTTGGCTCATCATCTATCACTTCACCATTGAAGGCCATTGTACCAGCCTCACCTACGGAAGTCAAGAAAACACAATATACTACAGCACGGCCAACTAGAAGAGTGTTGCTGACACATCTCTGATGACCACACCATGGATGACCCACCATCTACGACAACTCCATCTGTGGCAGTACCTTTTACACTGTAAACGGCAATTTAATCTATTGTAAACATTACCACCTAGTTGATGACCCCGACAACTGAAGTTCTATTTCTATCTCCATGCATTCTCTATGGAAAGTGTTTGTGCTCACATTCTAGAGTCTGAAATAGAGGTTGACATTAGTGACTAGCAGCACGCCATGGATGCAGTGTATAACCCTGAGCAACTGGATGTGTTATATGCCATATTTTGAGGAAGAGCAGGAATATTCAGATTGTGACTGCCAGCCTAACACCTTTTGTGTGTGAGAATCCTCAAAAGTTTAGCCTTTTTATGACCCTTTGCGCTCAAGTTTGGCAGGTGCCATTTACATTCATGGCGATTCTGTGACATGTGCTGAATACTTGAAAAGCTGCTCACAGTAGCGTGTCATGTTTCATCCCATTGGCCCACTGCCTGTCCCATCCATACAACCACCAAGAGTACAAATGCTGCATCCACCACCTTCCCCCGCCTTCGATGTTGGAGGCCCCACCTGCCCGTTTTTCCCCAGCACCTATCCAGGATTTGCAACCCTTTCCACCAACACCAAGAGAAATGAGCAACCCAGATACATCAGACTCCAATCAGTTCTCTGAAATGGAGGAGGAGGGTGAGTTGTAAGAGAACCAGACTACAAGCATTATTAGAAAGTTGTAGGATTGCATCCTGCCGAAAAAGGATGTAACCCATGATGCCCCATTCACCTCCAGAAGACATAGCTCACTTTCATGTGCTACTTGAAAATACTGTGGAAAGGTTCAATGTCCCCATAGCATCAGCAGAACAGCAAAGCTCTCTATACGACTTTGTAACAGCAACCCCGTAAGGCCATAAAGTAAGTCCTCGTTCAGGACTTTGTTTGATTAGAAGGCCTTAAGTTAATTAGCTCCGGCAACGTTACTGCCAATGGTTCCTCATGTGGAGAAGAAATATAGGGCCTTCAATTCTGCTTCAACTCGTTTGTCAGGCTATTCTATGCGTCTCCTTTATCGTATCAGCAGCCCAAAGGTCTTTAAAAAAAATCCTGACACTCCGGTTGCAGCACCTTCTGAGAGTGCTGGCCAAAGACAGGATAACCTGGGCTGCAATTTTGGTTATATTGCGGCCACTTCAATCGGAGTTGCAAACATCTTGGCCATCCTCAGTCATTACGATCTCCAGATGTGGCATAACATTTCACCAGTGATCAATTCAAAAAGACCGAAGTAGCAAAGACCATAGTTAAAAAAAGGGAACCGCTGCTGTCATAGATGCAGAAATGGATGTGTTGAATATGGGTTTCCACCAATTGTCCGGGGCCATTGTCCTAAGAAGACATTGGCTGTGCTGTACAGTCTTGTGTCCAGTCCAAAATCTTGGACATGGCCTCTGACAGGCAGACATTATTTGGAAAGAATGGTGATGCCCTCAGATTTAAAAACTGACAGTCAAGGCACGTTCCCTAGGAGCTATATGTTAAATGCACAGGTTTAGCTATTTTGTTATGGCTCCATACAGTCTCCGAGGATGTTTAATTCAGTCCGGCGGTTGAGAGCAAGCTTTTTACTGGGCCATACAAAAAGGATATGACAGAGCTATGAAGCCAGCAGAAGTCAAAGACTAAGCTATGGTAGAATATCTGGACAAAGCAGGGCTTAAATGTCTTATACTCAGAATAACCAGAAGCAAACTTGCCTCTCTCTAGCCCCCCCCCCCCCCCCCCCCCCCACCCACCTCCATTTCCAGATCATCCTTTGGGATGGAGATTTCGCTTGTTCCTGATTAGGAGTCCATAACATTGGGTCTCTTGATGCTCCAGATAGTACAATTGAGGCACACCATTTGAATTTGTGCAGAAATCACCAAATCCGTCACCCAGGAGAGCACATCACATGCGCTTACAGGAACTAAAACTGAACAGGCTTCTCCTCTTGAAAGGGCATATAGAAGTTGTCCCTAAAAAGCGGGGGTCTATGTCAGGTTCTTCTTAATAAAGAAGATGGGAAGGACAACGGAGACCGATTCTAGACCTCTGACCTAAATATATCTCTGTAAAAGCAATCCTTTCAGTGGCTGAATGTCCTGAAAGACCTAATGCTCCAGGAAGGAGAATTCCTAACCTCCCTGGATCTTCAGAATGTATATTTTCATTTCACATACATCAACCACTCATCCGCACTACAGTGATGGGCAGCAATACCAATTCAGAGAGCTCTCTTCAGGATTCAAATCTGCACCATAGATTTTCACAATGTGCATGGCACCTATAACTTCATCTCTATACCAGAAGGTACATCCATACTTGGTGACTGATTTGTCAAAGCTTCATCAAAGGAAGAGGTAAGGATGTTCAGTGAATTGAGTCCAATGGTAACTATCAGATTCTACATGCCACTGCTGGGCATCCTCAGGAACTGGTGCACACCTGGAAGCAAATTAGTGGCTTCTGGATGACACGCTCCTGGTTACAAGAAGACTCAAACAGCCATTTCTGCAGTGTAGGTTTCCATAAAACCTCGATGCAGGCCTCCCATTCCAACCTTCAGTAGGCAGGAGAGTAATGGCAATGGCTGGATCAGTGGAGAGCTTGGGAGCCCATATGCAGGAGCTATCAATCAGAGGTCCCTCGTTCTGAAATGGAGAATACAATTCACGTCCTACAGGTATAAATCTAGGCCTGCAGTCGGTTCTCCTGAGATTAGCTGGAAAAGGTAGTGCTGCTCAGACCAGGCAATGCAACCTCTGTGTATCTCATCACAAAACAAAGGAACAAAGTTTGATTCTCTCAGAGGCACAGATGCTGTGGGACCGTGCAATCTCCAACAACCACGAAAACCTACAATGCAAAATTTGGAAGCACTTCAGCACATTGTGCAGAGACTGGCACTTTAATCCTGCTGCCATACAGCCTCATCAATTCTTCCATATTTACCACACCTGGCCAAGAGTGATAATAAATGCTCTTCAGTTAGAGCCCAACTTGAGGCAATCTCAAGGCTCAGAAGAACTAAAGACATTCATCCTTGTCCTCAAAGATTTATCGAGCAATATATGAAAAGACGATTTACCACATTCCCATCTGCAGTGCTAACACAGTATTGAGCCAACTAATGCTGCCTCCCTTTGAACTCACCCATAGAGCACTTCTGAAATTCAACTTGTAGAAAAACGGGATATTGCTAGCCCTTACTTCGGCAAGGGATCTAAGAGTTGTGGGCCCAATTAAAACAAGCATTGGCATAGCCAATAGGTCTCGCCTTTGGGACCTTGTAAGTGTTTAGCCATGCAACAGTTGTTGTTGCACCAAAGAAATTGTGCTGCATAAATAAATACTTATAAGGTCCCAAAAGCGAGACCTATTGGCTATGCCAATGCTTGTTCTTTGTAAAGAAATAGATGCTTGTTTCTATTTCTTTACTTTTGCTATAATCGCGGCACCGGCGCTTTATTTTTAACATTATAAGTAAAGCGCCGGAGCCGCGATTATACCAAAGGTAAAGAAATGGAAACCAGCATCTATTTCTTTACAAAGACAAGTGGCAGAAGAATGGGCTGGAAAAAGGGGAATAACAGGAAGAGGCAAAGAATGAAGGTGGAGATACTGGACTGTGAAATGAGGTAGGTAAGGCCTGTTCTTGGCATATCTTGATGTAGCGCCTTCATGACGTACAGTACCCGTGACGGGGACATATGGCGGCTGCGCGCGTTCACGCGCACATGCACGCAGGCTTCAGGCCAGCGGCTGCAGCACTTTGAAAATCCCCTTACAAAAATTTGAGCAACAGCGCATGCGCTGTTCTAGGCTCGACCTAAAAAATATATATATCTATCAACTGCAGATATTAATCTTTCAAACCAACCCCAAGCTCATACTTTTATTTAGATGAGCCTGTTATTCTTAATTCCTTTTCCCCAAATCCGACAATATCGGCAGAGACCTGTTGCCATGGACAAGACTTATGCTCATCATTCTAGCTAGTGTTTTCTTTCTTCATTCATTTACGTTCTGTTTAAATGTCAGTTTTTTCTCCTAACAACATCTTACAGCCTTTTGTTTCACAATGATTGTCACAGCTCACTTGACCAAAAAACTTTTAGCTGTAATAAGAGAAAGGAAAGAAACACTATTTTCCAGGATAAGAAAACATTAGTAAAACGTTCTCTGTCCTTGAACAGAAAGCAAATGTGTCAAGATAAAAACAAGAATTAAAGGCATTTTGATTGCTCATTCACTTTCTGAATGAGCAGAGCACCTGTTCCTTCCAGTTTAAGTTCACTGCCAGAACAGATGAGTAGATGCCAAAAATAGCTCAACCTCATAAAATCGGTCTCATCATAGGGAGTGGGTGAGGATATTTTTCAAGGCTTTTATTATATGTATAGATGTGTGTATATATGTGTAAATGTGTGTGTATGTATATATAATATACACACGTGTGTGTGGATATATATTATAGATAGTAGAATTTGGGAAGTGTCTCAAATAACTTGCACACTTTTCACCAAAATTAAGGGAAGCATAAGTACCTGCTGCATTATGCTGACATTATGGTTGTTCTAATTTGTAGCCCTATCGGCAGTGCTTAATTCGTTTTTGAAATATTAATAAATAAGTGCTGGCTCCGAATTTTTGTTCAGAAGCTGGTGACTGGCTCTATTAAAGGTCAAGGTGCCTAATACCACAGTTGCTTAGTCTTAATCCCCCCGTCCCCCCCCCCATGATTCTTCATCTCAGTTTTGCAGGTTCTGGCTTTTGTTTTATCCCTTCTTTTCCCTGTGTCACTTTTTAGGTCTCGCCTGACCCAGCGCATGCGCTGGTCTGGCGAGACTTATTGAGAGGGCTCCAAAAAGTTTTACCAGGCCAGCCTAGAGCTACAGTGCATGTGCGCGGGCGCGCGCGCCGCGCTTTACCAGCGATTACTTTCACTTTTGCGGCCGCTTTGATGTTTGATTGTGATCGCGATCACTTTCACTTTCGTGGCCGCACGGCCGCTTTGCATAGCCAATAGGTCTCGCTTTTGGGACCTTATAAGTATTTAGTTATGCAACTGTTGCATGGCTAAACACATATAAGGTCCCAAAGGCGAGACCTATTGGCTATGCCAATGCTTGTTTTTAGGTCTCGCTGAGCCCAGCGCATGCGCTGGCTCAGACATTTTCTATGTGACTTTTCAAAGTGCTGCTGGCTGGCCTAGCGCTTGCGTTCATGCGACCGTGCACACGTGAATCGCTAGCCTTCAGCAGCACTTTGAAAACTCGTGGGTCATCGCGATCGGGATCGTGATGACGCACGCTTTCAATGCTTGTTAATTAGTGCGATGCGCACCATGCGCGTGCTTGTTTACCCTTCTTTTCACGTGTAGCACTGAAACCTGGTTCGCCTCGCAAGGTCACGTCAATTGAAAAAGTTCGCCCTTGTCCCATTTCGGCAGCAAAAATCCAACAAGACATTTCTCTCTGACACCGCAAATTCAGAAAAACATGCATCATGATCACTTCGTGTTTCTCTCACCGTCCCCGCGCGCAGTGACGAGGCCCAGTCAAAATGCTGATTTCTGCTCTCACAGCGCAGCTCTTAACTCATGTTCCTTGCCTGCCGCCTTTATTACTCATGAGGTGCCGGGCGCGCGGGACTTGGTCATTCCATTGCACGTGTCAGGCTCAGGTCAAAGACTTGTCAATCCGCTGTCCCTCGACTCCGTCATCGATTGCCGGTCAAGCGCTCGCGCTGAATAAGCTGCACCTGTTAAAGAGACACCGCGTGCAAGTCACCGCCGATAACTTAATCGGCGTCGTCGATAACCGCGCGAAACCTTCCGACGGGTTCCAGAGTAGAAGTGTCAAGTCTGAACCATACACGTCAGAGACCATAGCTCCCCAAAAACAGGCCCTTGGCTGAGTATGTCCTCCATAATTATTTGTTGCCACCTTCTTTCCCGATTCTCCCACCACCCACAAATCATATAATATATACTAGGACTGGGTCACACCAAAACCTCTTACTTTGCGTCATGTGCATAATTTTATTGTAAAAAATATGTGCTTATTACGAGAACTCCCCAGTAGCGCAATTAACATAAGGTGTGGTGTGCAAAAGTCACTCAGGCACAACTGCGACACTGATTGGAGAAGAAAATGGTTGAGCAGTTGCACACATTTCCCACGAGACGCTATCTGTTCACACCAGTTTCTTGCAGTAAAAAGCATTAGCATTGCCAACAGGTCTCGCTTGTGGTACCTTATAACTATTTTTGTCTCTAGGCTGTCTAGACTTTGCCTAGAATTACCCATGGTCTGCTTTCCGTTCTGGGGAGTGTTCAGAAAAGTGCATGCATATGACTAACAGAGCTACCTCGCCTGCAGTCACTACCTCTCTAGGGCTGCTTCTGCAGAGATTCCCTTCCTGCACCTTAAGGCAGCAACAGATTACGAATTGTCTGGCATGCCTGTGACCCGTGTTCTGTATGGGAGATTGGCAGGGAAGTGCCCGCTGAGTACTTTCGAAGTCCCAGTAGAGCTTCCTTGACAGTGCTTAATTTGTACTAAAGTAAGTGACAGGGCTCTCGTCAGGAGGCCCCTGCAGCTTGCGCCTCACATTTTCCCTGCCATGCTGCCATTGATAGTAACAACACAACTACTAACCATCACACTCCAACAAGTGTGACGAGCGACTATTTCTGGCCCCCAAAATATTCATTTTTAATGTATATTGAATTAACAATTAACTATTGTTGTGGTCATTTCTAAATTAAATTAGCCAGACATCGTCACCTAGAGGCGAAGAGTCACAAGTGCCAGTGTTTACAATTAAGTGCCAGTGCCGAGCCCCGGAACCCACTGGCTCAAATTAAACACTGGGCTCCACAAATGTCATTAATTACTTTACCTCAGTTCTTTCTCCAGGTGGGCACTTAATGTAAGGTGAGCCCCACTGTTGCTGACTGTCACTATTGAGGGTTCTGAGATTATAGTTATTAATAATTTGCACTGGGTTTTACCGATCCTCTACTCATACGTTTTTATTAATACACATTACATGTATAGCTGTACAGTTTTGTAATGCTATTTAGCTTAAAAACCTAATATTTCCAAGTTCCAAAACACATATTTTCAATAATCTACTCACAATACTGTCAAATTGTAGCAGTTGTGTTGTTGCAAGAATGTACTCTATAAAGGTGCAGGCCTTTGAGGTAGCTTTAATGAACTTTACACCTGTGCGTCACACATGTCGAGTAGAACATGAACTTGTTGGGTGTTAAACAATTGAGTGGCCCATGAAAGCACATTTGAAGCTCATCAGGCATAATACCGTTCTCACTAACATTTCCTTCCAACCCCACACGTCAACTGTGCAAGGCTCATCAAACTGAATATTCATAAATGAATGGGTTCCTGGAGCCCTAGACCATTGAAAGTGAATTATTCTCTCATGCTAATGTTCAACCACATTTGGGTATACTGATCTCTACTTGTAAATGAAACCTAAAATGTATTGTGTGCAGTGTTATGATGTGGGGAAAGACATTGCTTCCTTTCTCCTCCTCCCTTCCAAACCCCACCACCCTTTCACTCTAAAAAACGCATTTGTCATTTTATTTTAATTTTAGTTTCCAATCCGACTCGGACGGTAGCTAAAAAGGAAAAAAAGCACTTGCGTCATTTTGTAGGCACGTTCATGATTGGTGTGCATGCCTACAAAATAATGCAGACAGCTAAGCCAAAGTTTTTTTTCTCAACTTTAGCCAATATGTACAGTAATGGGTATACTCTGCAGCGTGGCTAAAAACCATTGTCAAAGACAATAGGTCACAGAGGTGAGACCTATTGGCTTTGCCAATGATTGTTTTGACTGTTTTCTATCGTTTATCTTCCTTCTTACTTACTTTTCTTCCTTACTCTCGATTGTTCTAGGTCAAAGTCTGATGATGAAATAGAAGTCCTGGGCCTGTATTACAGATAGCGTGCACTTTCCATGTTTGCGTCACAGAGCACCTTAAAGCAAGTGCGCTGGGTGGAAACATGGAAAGTAAGCCCTCTCAGGAAGAATGTGCTGCCCTCAGGCAGACACTATCTTGTGCTGCCTCTAGAGCAGCGCATTCAAGAGAAAAACGTGGCAGCTGTTTAAAAGCTGCATAATGTTTTTCTGTGCAGGTGGCAACCCGCCTGCACTTTTAAAAGGGATTAAAGATCCCCTTGGGGTGAATAATTGTACCCAACTGCAAGGGGATGTCTGGGGGGGGGGTCCACCAGACTGCCTTTCAGCACTTTAGAGGGCTGCACTGAACGTATGCCACCTTTGTGTGGCGCACTTTTAGTGTGCCTTCTACAGGCATGTTTGCCTCTGTGCCCACATTGGTAATATGGCGTGGCCGCAGAGGGATTCCCTTATTTGCATGGAGATAGCACTGGTGCTGTATGTGCGCCAGCGCTATCTATATTACAAAAGGGGCTGCACCAACACCTGCAGCCCCTTCTGTAATACCAAAGAGCCCCTTGTGCAAAATAAAGAGGGCACAAATGTCCATTGCGCCCCCGGGCTGCTTTTGTAAAATAGCCCCAGATCTCCCAAAAATGACTGCTGGTGCCAACGACCACCAAACACCGCTCAAATTAAGTATGCACTTGGGTGTTAGATGGCTTACCCATTATAATTATTGTTGTCTTCAATTTTGTCCTTGTTACATGGTGTGCTTGCACGAACGAGTTGCTCTAGTAGCGCAATATTTTGAACTTACGGAGTAAACAGTCTTCTGATGGACAAAACTGTCAATTTGGTCTAACTTTTCAAGAATTGATGGGTAAATAATCCGGTAACTTGCATGTAATGATTGCTCGCCTATTAAGGTTTATTTTCATACCACTGATTTGAGTACTGCAATAAAATATATAATATTAGGAGCACACCTTGCACAAACTTGACACTCGGTTATGTGACACTGAGAGGCTGCAATGTCCAGTATGTGTTGGATAATCAGCAGTGGTGGCTGCTTGCCGATGGCATTAGTGGGGTGGGGAAGGGGGGGTAAAACAAGCATTGATATAGCCAATAGGTCTCGCCTTTGGGACCTTACAAGTGTTTAGTTATCCAGCACAATATTCTTGGTGCAACAACATGAGGTGTTGCATGGCTAACCACTTGTAAGATCCCAAAGGCGAGACCTATTGGCTATGCCAATGCTTGTTTGTTTTTCCTGCTCCCCCCCCCCCCCCATTTGTGTAGAACTACTCTCTTGATCTGGATCAATGTTTGTTGAAGAAAAATACGTGCTGGTCTCCAAAAAGAGTACTGGTGTGCCCTCCGTGCAGCCACTAACTCAATTAAACACTGCCTAAAGGACGTCGAATGTCTCGGAATTGTTGAAGATTTTAATGAAACCAATGGCTTGGAAGTCAAATTTAGTTAAAGTAACACACATCTCTTATGGTAAGGCAAAACAGTTGTTTTGCTGGACATTGGGGACTCTAGTTTTTAACCACAGGATATGAAGTGCTGAGTTATAATACCCTTTGCCTAGTCCATCTCGGCAGGTACTGAACCGATGGTCGCGTGTACCTTTTGGCGGAATTGTAAGTAAGATCAAATTCTTTTTAAGCATATTATAATAGAGGTTTGTTCTTTCTCAACTTGGCTCTCTTGACAAATCAGTAAGAGGTTAGAGTCCATGATCACTAAACTTTTTCATTTGGATTGATGGGTTAGGAGGTGGGTCTAATGTTTGTGACATCATGATGGACTTGGGAAAGGTGGTCCATTAACCTGGGGGTCCCCTTCAGTCTGGGGAGCAAAGTGCAATGATGGAATTTAATAAATGCAGAAGAAGATATGAAAGCAGGAGTGCCACTACTCCATTCAAATCCTTAGTTGTCTTGTGTTCCTTGTTGCAATTAGAGCTGATTCTGTACTCCTTCCTCAGGGGAGTCGTTTTTAAATATTGTCTAGCATTCTGTTCAGTGTAGGATAACATTAAAATAATTAAAATGTTAGCTGAATGCAGGCCTCATGTCACTTTTGCTAAGATAGGTTGATTGCTTATTGGGCAATTGTGGTCTTTCTGGGATGGAGAGCAGAGCAGTTACTACATTTGTAGTTGAATATATGACCTAGGCAAGAGTCAACCTGTGATCCAACTATGCCACAGTCATATGTTAGATTGATGCAGCTCTCCACAGGTAGAAGGTTAAATAATGGTAGATTGTGTAGAGATTGTACAGTGTGGCTGAGGCAGCGAGTTGGGCTTCTCTTCAACTCATTGGATTATTCTTCAAGTTCTTTTCACATCTTTGGATTTGCAGATGAAGTGGTCACTAAGAAAGATGCATAGTCCTATATGTGGGTGATTGTGGAAGCAGAGCATTCTGTATTGAGGAATTGTTTTATCTTTGAATTGCTTAGTGGAGCCTTTTCTCCTTCCTACTGCACTTGTGTTAAGTGCCAGTTGTGGCCTGTTCTTTTTCAGTGTTTTTTCAGAAATCTATATTGAGACAATGTGGTCTGTGACCTTTGTCAAGCATTTGTCAGTCGGAAATGGAACTATTAAAGAGATTGTAGCTTCTTAAGCAATGACCAGTTTTGTTGAGCTTGGAAGATGACAGTGCCAAGTTGCTTCCAAGGCCTAGAAGTTATTTTAGCAGTTTGTTTGTAGGCTAGGCTGGTGGGGAGGGTGAAGTTGGAATTGATCCACCCAAGTCCTGTAATTATGTCTGAATAGAGATGATCTGTGGTGCAAAAATTGCACTGAAGGTGTGCACAGCTGTATGGGTCAGCCTACGACCATTTAAACTACACACAGCTAATCCATGCTAAATAACAAATATTTCGGAATGAGCAAGTCCGGTTTCTAAAGTCTGCAGCTGAGGTTTACTAATAGCTATGAGATCAAGCTTAAAGGTTCCTGGTCTCACAATTGGGTCTGAAAATGTGAGATGCTTCACTAGAAAGTTGCAAAAAGAATAATTGATGGACAGCATGCAGAACAATGTCATGCATTCACCCCAGTACAGAGATCTGGGCCTAAATCAAATTGTTTTTGCTCCCCATGCCATTCCAATTTGGACCCAGCCATATGCAAATCAGTCTTGACCCTGCACCCAATGGGAACAGTCCAGCCCGAGCTGCCAGGCCAGGTCCTTCCTGGACTGGAAACCAGCTTCCTAGGACTGGCTTCGGGGTTTCACCCCTCTTCAGCCAGGATTGCTTGACTCCAGTGGCATGGAGAGCACGGGACCGACGTCACTAGAAAGTTTGGCACGATTTTCCCATACAGCTCATAACACACAATGGGGCTGGAGAAGGTCAGTAATGTGGTCCGCAGATGGAAAGGAGGAAGTGGCAGTAGGTGTTGCAGAACATTTGAGGAGCATCAACTCGTATTCTTATGCATCATTTATTTTTAAAAATTTAGATAAATACCCTTTTATGTATTTTGGCCTCTCCTCCAAGAGTGATTCCTCAGCAGGATTTTTGACTGGAGATGGAACTTTATATAGTACTGGTCTGAGATTTAGTAGAAACACCTTGTCAATGTTGGCATCTGACAAGAGGTTCTAGACAATTAGTGCACTTTTTGTTAAGCAATTTTTATGTATATGTGGGTACTAGAGAGTTGGTGAATAATCTTGATGGGAAAGCAATTGGGCAGAAGCAGACTCAGTTGCTGAGAGACCTGGGATTGTCGAGCGAGGATGAAGACCATATCGCCGAACGAGCACAAGGAGAGGGCTCAGAGAATGAAATGAGTCATCGACGTCCAAGAATAACACCGAAAACCTAAGATGAAACATTCACAGGTAACGTTTTAAAAACAGGTTGGGGCGAGTCTCAAACACTCGGAGACACCAAAAGCTGCCTTGGGGCAGAAAATCTCAGACTGAAGGCAAGCAGAGACTCCCAACAGCGCCTTGGGTCCCACATCAAGGACACCACAGGCAGAGGTTGCCGAGAAGATGACTGTTGAAGGATGACTGAAGTCAAGACCAGGTGTTGAGTTACACTTTGACACCATAATCCTAGACGTCGAAAAGAAAATGGACACCGACGCTCAAAGCTGAAGAACATGCAGTCGAAATCGAATGGAGGAAGAGGCCTTTCGAAGCCGAAATGGCTGCAGTCTTACAGAAGAAGAAAAAGTTTGACCCCTCTCACGGAGAATTCAGAAAAACATCAAGGGAACAAGGACTCAGAAAAACTGGATCCCCCCAAATGACTCCAGAACTAAAGGCGGAGGAGGATCAAGAGATCTTCTACAAAGATGAGGACCCACTGTCCAAGGGCGTGTTCCAGGAGAAAAAGGGGTTGGAATAGACCCAATGGCAGGATCCCGAGACAGTTTCCTCAGAGGAGGGGATAGACACACATCCATCGAGGAATTCGCCTCCGAACGACATTGCCGAGTATAACCAGCTAATAAAGAGGGCTGCAGACAAGTATGGAATACAACTGGATGAGTAGAAATCTCAACCATGTTTTCTATTAGAGACTGTGTTGCCATCGCAAAGTAGGAGTCAGTACCTACCCATGCTCCCAAGCATACTTGACATTGGTGAAGTGGCTTTTAACAAACCTGCAACATGCAAATCAGGAACACCTAGTGCTGAAAATAGATACAAACACTCCTCAAAAGGCCTACTACATAACGAAGGGACTGTACCAGGAGACTATTATTGTTGCCCCGGCCAGAAAGAGGGCAAATGTTCCAACAAACTCCTGAACCCCCCTCCGGATAAGAAAACCGACATGGTGAGGAGAAAGATTGAGAGGGGAGCATCTACTCAATGGTGCATAGCTAATTTGAATGCCCTACTCAACAGGTATGCATATTGGCACTGGGAGGAGATGACAGAGCTGATGAAACGTCTGCCGGAGCCAGCGCTTACCATCTCAGAACTATACATGTAAACACACGAAGACAAGATAGTCATGAGGACCAACCCACATTTCCTATCAAAGGTCATATCACATTTTCACATAAACCAGACAATTAAAATATCTAGTTTCTTCCAACAGTGAAAGACTCCTACTGAAAGAGCCTTATATACACTAGACGCCAGAAGAATGGCATTGTACCTTTTTATAGAGAAAACAAATTCAGTAAAGAAGGGAAAACGGCTCTTCGTGTCCTTCGCGGACAATAACAAAGGCCAGTGACTAAAAATACCATTGCAAGCTGGATCACTCAGTCTAGATGTCACACAACAGCTGGCTGTCAACTACTGATCAAACCAAGAGTACTCTCAACACTTAAAGGCGCTGCAGTAGTGGCAAATATCCTGTTGCATAACATAAGCATAGCAGCCACTTGGTCAACAGTGCACACTTTCACAAAGTACTACTGCATCAACGTACAGCTGTACAAGGAAGCACAAGTGGGACAGAGTATAAAAACATTTATTTACAAGCTCCAACTAGTCTCCAACCCAGCTTCCACAAGGATAAAAAAAAGGTACAAAATCAATGCACAGCATGTAAATCCAGAAAAGAGGAGTAGTTTTGCGGCTTGAATAATTTTCTGGATTCACATGCAACCCACCCACCTCCACCAGAGATGAGGGAGCAGAAGTGAACAAAGAACAGAAAACATATGCAATAAAGGAAAGTCCACACAAAAAAGAATTTGAAGATGCCGACCACGTATGTAAGCTTCGGGGGAGGAGCATATGAGGTCAGGAGAGGATGGATTAGACACCAAATGGTGGGACAGCTTACGCCCAAAAACAACAAAAAAGAGAATTAATAACACAAAGGAAAGGACAATTCTGGTCCCAACCAGTTGATGGCGGAATAATGCACAGCTTCTGAATCCAGAAAACTCTTCAAGCTGCAAAACTACTCCTAGAGGTGAGAAACTTTTGTTATTGTCACTGGTGGAAGTGGAATCATTGAGTCCAGCAGAAGGAGGAGAGGCATTACAGGATTGACAGTGTTAGCAAAAGACAAGTGTCTATTTGGCAGAAAGGTGTTTGAGGCATAGACGATAGAAGGTGTCTGGTGAAGATTGATAGGCCCAAGGATGGGTAGGTGAAAGGAAGCATTGGAGTAGGATGAATATGGAAGGCGGAGGACTGGGGTGAGGGGTATATCTTACAAGTCTATAAGTTGTAGGGCTGTGGGAAAGGGGTGGATAATGTAGTGAGTTATAGAGGTGAAGGTGGGAGCATGGAGTAGATACCAGAAAGGTAGTAAAAATATAGGTCTTTCCTTCAAAACTTCCACCTGCATTTTACCAGCCAGCTGAAACAGATGCCAGATTTTTTTTCAGTCTGTGGTCATTGTGTCTAAAGTATTGAAGTCAAAGACCTACATGGATCTGTAATTTTAGTGACAAAACACCTAGAGTACTTGTGGAAACTAGTTTCTGTGTTATGGATTATGAAAGTCTGACCGTATCGAATAGAAATCGCCTGTTGAAATTAGAGTAATTGTGCTAAACAAACTGATTTCCTCCAGCCCATAGTGTGTGCTTGAATAGTATCTATGGACTGTACAGGATTATTTTTGTGACAAACTCCTAGAAATGCCACTAATGCAGGTCTTTGTCACCCTCCTTCTGTTTCATATGTGTAGTATACTTCAGTTCTGTTTTTGTCAGTCATTTAGAATAAATTTGAGTTGTCTTTCCTATGTAATTGACTAGATTATGAAGTTAAACATTTGACACACACACAGGTTTTCTGTTGCATTCCAAATTTGGATTGGATTGGTAAAATACCATCCAATCCAACCTGAAATTAAGGACAAAGCTATACCTCTGAAGAGCTCTGAGAACGAAACACATTAGAGGGGTTGCTTTTATTCATTTCAGGTTGTCAGGTTGACTTGGATAGTATTTTACCACTGCAAAGCTGTAATACAGTGCCTGGAGTGGTAAAAGGCTTTGGCCATTTTACAGCTCGGCATGGATAGCGGTGTGCTAATCCTATGCTTAAAGGCTTTGCTGTGGAAATGGTAAAAGACGTTGTCCCTTTCTATCTCGGTGTGGATAGCACTGTGCTACTCCTACGCTTAAAGACTTTGAGGTGAGCAAATTTTGAGTGTTGCGGGTGTTGAGAGTGCTCTCTATTGGAGCTGCTTTCCACCTAAACTTGAGAACTACCCTGAGTTCTCTGCTTCTTTTTTTGCATAATTTATGCGTCACTCTATGCCAGAAAGGGCTTTGTTTTTATATATATATGTTAGCCTGCAGTAAGGGAGCCCACACAGGTGAGTAAATCTTGCCTCATATTTATTCAAGGAAAACAAGGTGAACAGCTCGGTGGTTCGCTGCATAAAAGTCCTGCCCGATGCGTTTCATGTCTGGGACACTTCTTCAAGGGCTCAGGGCTTTGGCTTGGTTCCAACAAACGGCAGGTCTCTGCAGTATATGTAAATATATTAATTCCCGCCCAGATGAGCGTGGCCACCGGAGTGGCCTGTTGGTTAATGTAGTGCTGTCTTCTGTGAGTTGCCGTGTGGTCCCTTTTCACCGTATAAATCCCAAGTGGGTTGCTTTACACTGTTGCTGCACAGATTGCTGTCTTCCATCCTCAAATGGCATCACCTTGTCCCTATTGTCACTACGCCGGGTGGCGCAACAGCGGGGCTGCACTGGGGTGCAGCGGGGCTCACCTTGCGGCTCAGGCTGGGCCGCTCACATCAAAACATAAGTTTGCCTGCAGTAAGGGAGCCCACACAGGTGAGTAAACCTTGCCTCATATTTATTCAAGGAAAACAAGGTGAACAGCTCGGTGCTTCGCCGAATAAATGTGAAAAGGAACCACACAGTGACTCACAGAAGTAAGACACGGCACTACATTAACCAACAGGCCACTCTGGTGGCCATGCCCATCTGGGCGGGAATTAATATATTTAAATGTACTGCCGAGACCTGCCGTTTGTTGGAACCAAGCCAATGCCCTGAGCCCTTGAAGTGTCCCAGACATTTAACACGTCGGGCAGGACTTTTATTCGGCGAAGCACCGAGCTGTTCACCTTGTTTTCCTTGAATATATATGAGGCAAGATTTACTCACCTGCGTGGGCTCCCTTACTGCAGGCGAACTTGTGTTTTGAGATATAGATATATATAAAATATAGTCTGGAGGGCTGACTAAAAATCGGGATGATACCTTTAAAAATGGATGGTTTGATTGTCCTTCATTTCTGTGGATTACCTCACTATATATCATGCAGGTGGTGTTAAGCCGCATTTGTGCATATGATTAAACTTGCTTCTTGGATCGAAACGCGTTATGCTGTGCTGCTTTAGAAATAAATCCTTTACTTACTGGAAGGCTGGTTGGTGTGGCTCGTTTTCACGCTCACATGCATGATTTTCATTTAAAATATGTGGTGGTGACTAAGCCTACGAGCCCAGACTCGCCAGGCTGAAGCTTCCTTCCGTCAGAATGTGTTGGAAATAAATAAATTGTGTAGGTGTATGTGCCTGTATATATATATGTGTGTGTGTGTGTGTGTGTGTGTGTGTGTGTGTGTGTGTGTATATATGTATGTATATATGTATGTATGTATATGTATATATATATATATATATATATATATATATATATATATATATATATATAAAATCTACTGGCGGTCGCCAGTAGATAGTTATAGTTAGGACCGAGTTCCCATAGGAAATCTGAAAATTCTATTTTGAATAACTTTGGCGCTGGTTGACTTATCTTCGTGAAATTTTCAAAACTAATGGGGCGCTCCACTCAGCTCCTACCCTGAAAGTCTCGGGGTGATTCGTCAAGCGGGGGCTGAGAAAAAAGGGGGGTCCCAAAACGTGTTTTCCCCATGCATTTTCCCATAGGACCTTTAGTCGAAGGGACAGCCCGAACGGCTGAACAGAATTACTTGAAATTTGGCTAAGAGGTAGTCCTTAGGTCAGGCATGTGCCTTTTGCATATATGGAGTCAATCTGTTCAGTAGTTCCTGAGAAAATCAAAAGTAAAATCACATATATATCTGGGCGGAGCCTAACCATACATCTCACCGTGAGATCTGATTGGCTGTCAGCACTTCATCCAAGAAGTGTTGGCAGCCATCTTGGGACCAATATACATGATAGCACCTCATTAAAAAGCATTGCAGTTAATAGAAGGTTTTAAGACTTTAGTTACATTATAAATCATTTGTTGATGGTACCATACTCATTTTAGGAATTGTGGTGTGTTCTATGGTGATTTTACCATGTGAAAAAGCCTTCTGCTGTGATATCATGAATCATGTTTGAGAGAGAACTATTTTCTCATGCTTTTCCCACAGAGGTTTGGAAGGTGATCTATAAGCTAAACTGAGAGCATATTTTCTGTAAATTCACATTCTTTCTCAGTCATGTGAGAATGAAGTCTGACATTCTCAGTAAAACATGTACATCCACCAAGGGCAGAGACTGTCAGTTGATTCCTTTGTGTTCTACTGCAGCTTCCCAGAGTGTTCTAAAGAACAACTAGAGCGCTAACAGTCCTACTTATGACAAACGTATGGCACACCTGAAGCCATCTTGGTTGGAATAACGTGGTAACTCTTAAAACATTTAATTTAAAAAGGAACAAAACAAGGGGGTTCATTTTGCCATAGAAAGTATGATTAGTGCTGCAGAAAGAAAAATTAGGGCACATTTTGAGTGACTTCTCAAATCCTCTTCTATTTCATTAAAAAAATTCTGATATGCAGACTGAAACATGCACTTTTAATACCAGCAGCAGACTTCCGTGGTGAGCAGTAGCTTTACTACAGTGATCTAATGAGCAACTAGAGTGCTAACATTCAGAATTTATGGCAAATGTGTGACATATCTGAATACCTTCTTGATGGAATCAAAGTAAACAACTGAAAGCATTTCCTACTGAGGAGACTGCAGTAAATGAGGAAATTAGGAAACTTCATAACAAATAAACCTCCCAAGATGGCCACCAGAGACAAAAGAGCCCAAATGCAGCACGAATATCACCCAGTTCTCTTCCAGGGGATCCTCATCAATAGTCATAAGCACTGAATATTCCCGCCCATGTGCGGGGACCCCGGAAATAATAAAATTATATATGTAAAAAAACATACATATATACAGCTCTGTATATGTATAAACGTATATCATTTTTTACAAGCAAATGCAGCCCCTATAAAAGGCTAGGCAATGTATAAATACACATCCAATAATACATATAGGTATAATAAAACACCTAAATCTTTTTTTTTTTTTTTTTAATGAGGTAAACACTCATGAGAAAGCAAAAAAGAGAAAACTGTGGGAAACGCAGATCTACAACACATTGCTAGGCTGCAATGCAATACAATACCATAGAGACTGAAAAGCCCTGTATAGGTAAAAACTGGCACCGTGCCTTTAAGGCAGCCCTGGCTTCCATATCCCATCATGCCTCAGGGGTGACAGTTAGGTCAGTTGTTCTTTCCGGCTCCTTCAGTCAGGACCCTGGAATTCAGCTCTCTTCTTTTTTGACTTTTTAGTCAAGAATTATTTGCATTATAGTAATTTTTTGGACTTCCTCTTATTAATATCTGGGAGGAAGTTGGTATCCTGTATTTTTCTGACTGATTTTCTGCAATTTTTGTCAGAAATATGCCTTCTTTATTTATTCCATGTCCATCTAGTGGAAAAAAGAAGGCCTCTTCAGACACACATGAGGTGTGTATTGTCTGCCTGCCAGATTCTCACTCTCCAGCTACATGTCATCATCGTAAAGACCTTTCCAAAAGGACTTTAAAGGAGAGAGAGAGGATTAGACTCAACGGCTTATCAGAACGGTCGACGTCGAGGCAGCTGGTCCCTGTTTGCTCCCCATCGGCGTCGGGCTCGGCGTCGAAGACTCCAGCAGCGGGATCGTCGCTGAGAGGTGACGAGTCCAGGGGTAGTCATGCTGCAAAAAGAAAATCATCGTCGACTTTGGATACAGCGACGAAGCGGATGCGTTAGTCGTCGGCGACTTCGACGTCTAAGAGATCGGCGTCGAGGGATCGGCGTCACAGTTAGACGTCAAAAAGGCATCTTTCGACGTCAAGAGAGGATCGCTCGACGTCAAAACAGACATCGTTCGACGTCGAAGGAAGGACATCGTTCGACGTCGAACTGCGAGAGATCAGTCGACGTCGCAAGAGGTTCGTAGGCGTTCGACTCCGAAGTCTACGTCGAGACCAAGATCGCCGTCAAGACCAAGATCGCCGTCGAGAAAAGATCGATCGTCGACGAAGAGACTTGCGACGTCAAGGCATTCGTCGTCTGAGCATTCGACGTCGAGGCAGGCGCCTCCGTCAAGACCGACGTCGAGGCAGGAGCCTCCGTCGGAGTCTACGTCGAGGCAGGTGCCTCCGTCCTCACAGGTCTCCAAGGCTTTGGAGAAGTCCATAACGGCGAGGCGAGATTCCCCGTCGGGGTCTAGACCTCCGTTCAGACCAAGCCCTCCGTCGACGACTAGGTTCTCGACGTCGAGGCAAGAAAAATCTCCACTGATCCTCGGAGTCAAGTCCCAGGTCTCCGGTGATAGGCCTATCACCGTCGAGGCGGCCCTCTGCAGAGGGTTCTCAGGAGGTGTCGCATGTTCGCCTTACGATCCGGCCAGTCTCAAGGCGCAAATACCCTCATAGACTGGTATATACAACTTCTGAACATGATTCACCATGTCTTATATCTATCTCGCTCTCAGGATCAGAGGGCTCGAGTTCAATATCCGAGTCACCGGAAATTGTGCACCAATCTCCAGTGCCTGCAAGAGAAAATAGTCCACTGGAAGAGGGAAATGCTGTACCTCAAAGTCCCGCAAGAGAGATGCCTCAGGACTCGGCTATGTCTTACGCAGTTAAGGCCTCACTAACAAGGTTAAGAGACATGGACTTCCCAGCGAGACCGGTCAGATCACGTTCTCGGGGAAGAGAATTTCGACGTCGCTCTCGAACACCAAGGAGGCGATCCAGATCCTCCTCCCACAGGAGAGAGTCGACCAGATCGGAGAGAAGGCGCCGTAGGACCCCTTCCTCCTCCCCGTCATCTAGATCATCCAGAACGGATTATTCGCCGACACTCTCGGATACACCACCCTATAGGGTATCTCCGGTGGATGATATCTCTACTTTTCAGGAAGTGTTGTGTAGAGGAGCTACAAAATTAAATATCCCAATGCCGGTTCAGGAGATCACCTCCTCCATAATCTTTGAAACTCTTCATGAACGAGCAGTGTCATGCCCACTGTTGCCGTTAGTCCCTGGTTTGCTACAACCAGTAATGGATATTTTTCTCACGCCAGCGACCACCAAATCTGCGCGGATTCTAAAAAAGTACCGTCCGGCTCCAGGAGATCCTCTGTTTCTAAGATCAGATCCTACACCGATTCTGTCATCACCGCTGCTGCCAGAAAGACGGATGCAGTAGCTGGGTCTTCAACGGTGCCCCCAGATAAGGACAGTAAGACGCAAGACTCTTGGGGGAGGAGAGTTTGCGGCTCGGCATCTTCTAGCTTAAAGGTGGCCAGCGCCTCAGCGCTTCTGGGGCGCTATGATAGATCATTATGGGACTCTCTCCAGAGGTTCATTGAAAAAGTTCCATCAGAGGACAGACGGGACTTTGAAGAAATTTTGCACGAGGGAAGTCTGGTTTCTAACCAGGTCATAAGTGCAGCGGCGGATGGGGCAACCCTAGCAGCGCATTCTTATGCCCATGGAATCAGTAAGAAGATCATCTTGGCTCAGATTGATGGCCTTGAAGCCGGAAGTGCAGGCGAGAATACTAAATCTGCCTTTCTCTGGTAGTTCACTTTTTGGGTCTCATGAAGACTAAGAAATGGCCCGTATGAAGGCAGAACTGGAGACCATGAAAGCCGTCTGGCTTGAAAAGAGGAAAGAGTTTCGACGCCGCAGGGGAAATGATAGGCGTAACTACCAGCAGAGGGTTCAAACCCCTCAGTGGCAGAAGAACCAGGACCAGCAAGGTCAAAAGAAACAGCAATACCAGTCCCGCAGACCATCCAGGGGACGTGGGAACAGGCAGTCAAACGCTGGAAACAAGGCTCCAGGGAAGCAATGAGGAACCGCTTCCTCCGATGCTGTCCACCGCTCCGGTGGGAGGAAGTGTTGCGCATCATCTTCCAGAGTGGCAATCCATCACAAAGGACAAGTGGGTTCTGAATATACTGCGTCATGGCTACTCGCTTCGTTTCCGAAGCCACCCCCCATCGATTCCTCCTGTTCATTCATCCCAGCATCTAAAGCAGCTCAGAGAAGAGGTGGCGACTCTTCTGCTCAAATCTGCAATAGAAAAAGTACCCAAAAACCAAAGAGGAAAGGGAGTTTACTCCAGATACTTTCTGATTCAAAAAAGGAGTGTGAAGGTAGAGTTCAGACCCATTTTGGACTTACGGATACTGAACAAACGCATAAGAAAGGAAAAATTTCGCATGCTGGCGCTCCACCAAATATATCCTCTTCTCCGGTTGGGCGATTGGATGTGTTCGCTGGACCTTCAGGACGCATATTTCCATATTCCCATCCTACAGAATCATCGAAAATTTCTCAGGTTTGTGGTAGGGAACTCTCACTATCAGTTCAAGGTTCTTCCATTTGGCCTGAAGTCAGCTCCTCGAGTATTCACAAAATGCGTGGCAGTAGTAGCGGCTGCTCTGAGGCGCGCAGGAGTCTTCGTCTATCCCTACCTAGACGACTGGTTAATAAAGGGTCCATCGCCTCAGTGTTCGATCGAAAGTCCAATTTTTCACCGACACAGAGGATCCACTACCTGGGTGCAACTATAGACTCCGTAGTAGGAAAAGTGTTTCCTTCGGAGGAAAGACAGTCATCCATTATCCTCAAAGGCAGACAGATTCTATCCAACAATCTGTCGTCGGCAAGACAAATCTCATCTCTGCTAGGGGCCATGGCATCCTGCATTTTCCTAGTGCCCAATGCCAGGCTAAGGATGCGTCCTCTCCAGCAAGATCTCGAGGACAAATGGGATCAAAGGAACTCCCTGTGGGAAGAAAAAGTTTGCCTTTCCTCAGCGGCCAGGCAGTCAGTCAAGTGGTGGCTGAAGCCACTGAATCTACAAGTGGGGATCCCCTTCCATCAAGAACCCCCAACTCAGACCTTAATCACCGACGCATCCCTTCAAGGCTGGGGTGCGCATTTCGGGTCTCTACAAACTCGGGGACGGTGGTCCAGCAGCGAGCAGTTGTACCACATCAACATGCTGGAGCTCAGGGCAGTCCACCTAGCCCTCAAAGCGTTCCTGCCTGCGATCAAGACGAGTACCATTCTAGTACAGACGGACAATACCACCACAATGTACTACCTGAACAAGCAGGGGGTACTCGATCCAGGACGCTCTCGCTGGAAGCTCAGTCCCTGTGGCACTGGATCCTAGCAAGGAACATCTCGTTGAAAGCGGTGCACCTACCAGGAGAACTCAATGTGCAAGCGGACTTACTCAGTCGTCATTTTCAAGAACCAGAGGACTGGGTACTAAACGACGAGGTGTTAGACATCTTCGGGGAATGGGGGCGTCCGCAAGTGGACCTCTTCGCGGACGAACACAACACAAAATGCCGAGGCTTCGCCTCACGATACCATCGGCCAGGATCCCTAGGGAATGCCCTTTTGATCAATTGGTCAATGACATTTGTGTACGCTTTTCCGCCTCTCCCACTAATCCCCAAGGTGGTGACCAAGCTACAGAATTCATCTGCCAAGATGATACTCATAGCACCGGACTGGCCGAGGCAGTGGTGGTACACGGATCTCCTGCACATGTCGATCCGCCCCCACAAACGGCTGCCGTGCAGGCCGGACTTGTTATCCAAGATGCAGCGGAAGATTTACCATCCCAGCCTTCCCTCGCTGAGCTTAACAGCATGGCTCCTGAAGTCCTCCAGTATGGCCATCTGAACCTCCCTCAAGAGTGTATGTCCATACTGAAGGAAGTCAGGAGGCCTTCGACAAGACACTCCTACTTATGTAAGTGGAAAAGATTTTACATATGGTGTGCTCAGCATCATTATGATCCAACAAAATGCCAGGAGGATGTAATTTTGCCCTATCTTCTACATTTAGCGAGGGCAGGGTTGAAATTTTCATCCATAAAAGTTCACCTAGCAGCCATTACAGCATACAGGCGTTCGCAGCAGTCATTTTTTAAGTTGCAGGTGGTGAAGGATTTCTTGCAAGGTCTCAAAGTCTATCCCCCTGTTAGACCTCCCTCTCCTTCCTGGGAGCTAAACTTGGTTCTGTCAAGGCTCATGGGTTCTCCTTTTGAGCCTATTCATAAGGCTACCCTACAGCACCTCACATGGAAGACAGCCTTTTTAATAGCCATCACTTCAGCACGGAGGGTCAGTGAGATACAGGCCCTCTGTTCTAAAGAACCCTACACTACGTTTCATCTGAATAGGGTAGTGAGGAGGACTCATCCTTCATTCCTACCTAAGGTGGTATCGGACTTTCATGTAAACCAAGCCATCTCCTTACCAACCTTTTTTCCCAACCCCTCCTCTCCGGCAGAGAGGGCGTTGCATTCTTTAGATGTCAAAAGGGTCCTAAAACTCTATCTAGATAGGACTAAGAATGTCAGGAAATCTGATCAATTGTTTGTGAACTATGGTGTTGTCCGTATGGGCTTTGCTGCATCCAAACGTTCCATTGCTAGGTGGATTGTTTCAAGTATTACATTGGCCTACCAACTGGCTCAGAAACCGTTGGTGGCGCGCTCTAAAGCACATTCTACAAGAGGAAAAGCGGCTACCGCTGCTTTTCTCAATCATGTCCCACTCTCCGAGATCTGCAAGGCAGCCACTTGGAGATCTGTCCACACTTTTACCAGACATTATTGTCTGGATTCGGACACCAGAGCAGACACTCGAGTAGGACAAGCCTCCTTGAGGAATCTGTTCCATACATAATCATTTTCATGATTTTTCTTACTCCATGTGTGGTACAATTTTTTCATTTGCCTCCAGGTGGAAGGTGGGCTTGCTACTCTATTCAGTGCTTATGACAATTGATGAGGATCCCCTGGAAGAGAAGGATAAGTTACTTACCTGTAATCCTAGTTCTCTTCCAGGGGTATCCTCATCAGTCATAAGCAACCCACCCGCCTCCCCAGGCAAATGAGAAGAAGTGTATTATTTATTATGGAAAGGATATATCTTTGTGTTTAGGACTACGGTCCCGCAAAGAACAACTGACCTAACTGTCACCCCTGAGGCATGATGGGATATGGAAGCCAGGGCTGCCTTAAAGGCACGGTGCCAGTTTTTACCTATACAGGGCTTTTCAGTCTCTATGGTATTGTATTGCAATGCAGCCTGCAGGCTAGCAATGTGTTGTAGATCTGTGTTTCCCACAGTTTTCTCTTTTTGCTTTCTCATGAGTGTTTACCTCATTAAAAAAAAAAAAGAGAGATTTAGGTGTTTTATTATACCTATATGTATTATTGGATGTGTATTTATACATTGCCTAGCCTTCTTTTATAGGGGCTGCATTTGCTTGGAAAAAATGATATATGTTTATACATATACAGAGCTGTATATATGTATGTTTTTTACATATATAATTTTATTTTTTCCGGGGTCCCCGCACATGGGCGGGAATATTCAGTGCTTATGACTTTGATGAGGATACCCCTGGAAGAGAACTAGGATTACAGGTAAGTAATTTATCCATGTAGCCTAATCACAGAAGTGTGCAAAACACTTATTTTTTGTGTATTTGCAGTTTTCTATAGTGCAGACTTGTCAGGTATTGGAGTGCTTTACATGAGCATTGGTTACATCACACAAGATCAAATTCATTTTGGTTGTAGACATGGGGAGATTAAATGATTTGACCAGAATCACAGAATGTTGAGCTGAAGCAGAAACTCCAACCTGTTTCCCCAGTTGCAAAGTCTGCAGCTCTGGAAGTAACACCACAGCCTCTCCCCTAGGTGCAACATTTAATCAAGTGGTCAACTGGATAAAAAAACAAAGATTACAAATAATTTAAAAGTTCTTTGTCGCCATTTGAAAACTCAGAAAATATGTCCTCATTTTAGTTTTTTAGAGCACTAACCATACTTTTGATGCAAATAAGACCCTCTCATATATGTAATTTCTAAAGGAAATTCTCTAGGTATTACAGTTTTGATTAAATCAAGATGACGTCCGGCGTTCCACACTTTTGTAATAAATATAGAATGTTAGCAGTCTAGTTGTTCATTGGGATACTGTTGAGAGGCAGAGACCAGGGGCACGGACTCTGAAAATTGAAGGCAGGTAGGAGAGTGCAGATGCAACAATTTGACCACACTGGGCAGGCAGGAAGGGCAGTGGCAGCACAACAGACTATGGAGGGCAGTGGAAAGGGGGCAGGGGCAACAAACCAACAATACAGGACTGGCAAGAGAGGCTGTGGCAATATAATAGACCATTGTGGGCAGAAGGAAGAGGCAGTGGTAGTACAACCATACATGCCAACAGACCCGTTTCAGCCAGGAAACGTCCAATGTTTTTAAGCTCAAATGGGCTTTATTTGATCTGTCTCCTGTCTACAATCTCCTCTTTTTAAATGTAACTCTAAGGGTAAAATCAATACACCAGTTTTTTTTCAAAATCTCCCTCTTACCAAGTTCAAAATGTTCGCAAGTATGGTACATTGGATCATGGTAGGCAGGAGGAATTGGGATAGGGACATGGACTCGGATAACAGAGGACAGGAGGGACATGGAGAGGTGCACCAAACTGACCCTACAGGGCAGGCATCAGGGTTTGCAGCAGCACAATACACCACACAGCGCATGCGGGACAGGAGTGCAGCACAACAATCCATAGAAAGCAATAGGGAGGGGACAGGACCATGCACATGGACAACGGAGAACAGAGGGGAAAGAGACAATGGTAGCTAGCTGACCATAATGGACAGACAGGAGAGAAAGCTGCAGCATAACAGAGCATAAAGGGCAGGAGGGACGGATCAGGGGCATTACAATGGAACAGACAAGCCAGGAGGGAGGGAATAGGGGTCTGCACATGGAAACAGAGGGCTGGGGGCAGGGCAGGAGCAGCAAGATGACCATGGAGGTCATGCAGGTTGGGCACTAGAAACAAGACACACCATGGAGAGCAACAATGAGACTATGATTGCATACACACAGACCATGGAGGGAAGGTGGGAGGGGGTCAGGGGCAGCTAGCTGACCACACAGGGAAGGTTGGAGGGGCCATGGCAGCACAGAAGATCATGCATGCCAAGCGGGAGGGTTAGTGGCAGCACAATGGCTATGATGGGCAAGAAGGAGGGTGCAGGGGCATGCATAAAGGACCATGGAGGATAGAAGGGAGGGTCAGGACTTGGGCACAGACAAGAGAGTTCAGGGGAAGGGGCCTCACAACAGACCGCACGGGGCAGGCAGGAGGAGCAGTTGCAGCACAACAGACCAGGGAGGGCAGAAGGGTGTGGCAGTAAAATGGACCATGTAGGACAGGAGGAAGATGATAGGGGCATGGCATGTGGACAGGCAGGGTGGAGGTGGCAGGGACAGGTTACAGTCATCTGACAATGCTAGGCAGGTGGGAGGGGAGTGGCAGCTCAACAGAACACTCAGAGTAGATAGGAGTGGCAGGTCCATGGAACATGGTGGGCAAAAAGGATGGAGCAGGGGCATGCACAAAGAGGGCAGGGGGAAGGAGAATAGGGGCAGCAAGCTAAGCACAGAGGCTAAGCAGGAGGTCAATGATGGGCCATAGAATTGGGCAATGGAGGGCAGGAGGAGTGGACTGGTACATCATGCTAAATGGAGGGCAGTGGCAGCACATCAGACCATGCATGGCAGGAGGGAGGAGGCTAGTCCGTCGATACAGAGGATAGGGAGGAGGTGGACGGGACAGCAAGCTAACTGTTCAGAGAAGGTGGGTATTAGGAACTTTATTGTTTTTAAAATGTGTGTCTGTGCGAACTACTTAAAATATGAACAAGTATGCAGCATAATCTCACTTTTATTCAGGAAGAAGAGGACTTTTGTGACTGTGACTCTGGGCTCACTTGGCAGAAACACCCCCTTGACCCTCCACCCCCATCGCAAATTGTAATGCCCGTGAAAAGGGTAGGTGGACGCAGTGTTATATAGAACATAGTCCTGGGAGCACGATTGAAAATGAAAACTAGATATAGTATATGGTATAAACTATGCACCGGGGCGTGAAATATAATATGCAATACATTGTGCGCAATGACAGATTCATTGGAGAGCGCGAGATAGCACAGGCACTAGCGTGTGCTATGCAATGTGCGCCTTGGAGTGTAATATGCACAGGGCAGTGCTGTGTAACCTAACTAGTCTCTAAAGTTGTAATATAAAATATGTGCTGGGGAGTGCAACGTTGCATATGCACTGTGACAAAGATATGGATCCCAGATTGTAATATGTATGGCATAGCACTGTGCGTTATAACATGGGCATCGAGGAAGGCACGTTAGATGGGGCAATATAACCTGTGTGAAGGCAAGTATGGCATGACATATTCACGGGGTGGTGTTACAGTGCACATGGGCTAGAGAGTGTCATAGCATACGCACTAGCTGGTGAAATACAACACAGGTGTGAGGCACTCGGCGGGCACTGGTGGGTGTAACACAGCATTGGGCTCAGCCAGGAGCACGCTGTGACTCTCAAGTGAGGTTCGTCTCCTTTCCAGAGAGTAAAATAAAAAGTATTACACATCCGGCGGTGGATGTGTGTTTTATTAACCGTGAGGGGGGTTTCTTGCTTAGTTTGGTCGAATTTTTGTCGAATCCCCTTTGAATGGCTTGGTGTGCGTGTATATTAAATGTGCCCGTCAATAGCTACCCATGTTTATATAAATAAACGCCAAGGGTGTCTACTTGGAGAGTACCCACCAGCAGGGGGCACCGGGATTAGGCACGGTAGGGCGTCAGACACGTCAGTGCTTCACTAGTGTTGTAAATACATTCCATGTGGATTCATTCTATGCATAGTCGCCTTTTAATGAATATCACGGAAATCGTCATGGTGATAGGTACATACGGTTTGTCCAGCATGTCCTAGGTGTTTCTATAAATATATATTTTTTTAAAATAATAAAAAACAAAGGCCGGCCCCGGGGGATGGGGTCCCCGGGGCCATAAGTGGCCTGAGGAGGGGGGCAACGCAGCCCCCTCCTAAAGAATAATAAAAAAGGCCATGACCCCGGGGTCGGGGTCCCCGGGACTGATTGAAGGCCTTGGGAGGGCCAAATTTATTTTTTTCAACAAAAAAAGTTAGGGTGCAGGCCCTGGGGGATGGGCCAGTAAATTAGAATAAGAAGGGGGGCCACACAGCACTCTTTCTTAAAAAAAAAAAATAAAAGACCGGCATTGTGCCGGAGGCCATGCCCCCACCTTGCAGCACTCTGCAAACACGGCCCCTGGCCAGTTGTAAGTTGGGAGAATTAATTCCCCTTCAATACTGAGGGTCCCTGAGGGCCAACTAGCCCAACAGGTTTCTCCAGTATGCGCCAGGGAGCTGCGTTGCAGAGAGGTGGTGCAGGCTGTGCCCCTTTTTACACCTCTCTGCAATGGCGCTTACTGGACGTACCTAGTGGGCTATTTTGCCCCTAGGGATCTTCAGGATTCAAGGGGACTTAATCTCCCAACTTAAAAAACGGCCACAGGGCGTGTTTACACAGTGGGGAAGGGAGGGGACGGGGCCTGAGGTGACGTGTGCAAACACGCCCTATGGCGCGTTTTAAGTTGGGGAAATAATTCCCCTTTAATCCTGAGGGCCCCTGGGGGCTAACTAGCCCACCAGGTGCTTCCAGTAAGCGCCACTGAGCTGCGTTGCAGAGAGGTGGTCCAGCCCGTGCCACTTTTTACACCTCTCTGCAACGCAGCTCTGTGGCGCTTACTGGAGGTACCTAGTGGGCTAGTTGGACCCTAGGGACCCTCAGGATTCAAGGGGACTTAATCTCCCAACTTAAAACAGCCACAGGGCGTGTTTACACAATGGGGAAGTGAGGCGATGGGGCCTGAGGTGACGTGTGCAAACACGCCCTGTGGCGCTTTTTAAGAGGTAGTTTTAATCCCCTGCCCTATTATATACTAGGGGCTTACAGAGGAGGTCATGCTGATCACAGGGGGACCCAAACGCATAGTGTTCCCTAGTGTATGTAGGTGTTTTCACTGTATTCTGAGTGTCTTTTAACATAGCACTGGCTCTAGGACTGGTTAGTCAGACTCCGTTACCATCAGTATCCGTCTGAAAAAGTTGATGGTACAGGATGATTTTGCAACAAGGCTTCTTGCTGCTCTTCTGTTTGTTCTTTCTGCACGTTATCCTTCTTCCTGCACTTTTCTTCGTCTTTGAGGACTTCTGTTGCTTCTTTCTGCATTTCTTTTTTTTCTTTCTGTACGTTTTTTCTTCTTTCTTCACATGTGCTATCTCTGTAGGCATAGTTAGAAATTAGCATTTAAAAAACCTTTGAAATTCACTGAAAAAACCATAGGTTTCAGGCACGTTATAGTTGGGAATTAGCATTTAAAAAACCTTAGAAATTCACTGAAAAAACCATAGGTTTCAGGGGCGTTATAGTTAGCTGGACTTTTCACTCATACAAAACCATTGAAATTCCCCCGTTATAGTTAGTTCAGCTAACTATAACTCGCGCGCCCACAATGCACTGCTGACGTCACATATTACATCACTCATGACATGGTCAGTGACATCACTGATATCTCAAATGACAGCACTGATATCACTGATGACATCATCCTTGTGATAGTGGCAGACCGCCTCTCCCCCTAATATAACCTTTGATACACACATTCAAAAATAGAAACTAAAATTTTCAAAACAATTGACATACCAATATCAGTTACAACAACCTATTCAGTAATTCTAAGATCCACATACACTCATTCACCAACCGTCCTATAGTCACTCATACATGTACTCACTCATCATATGTACTCGTACACCTATACATCCTGAAACACGCCACTCATCCATTGTTACTCACACACATAGTCACTCATGCTAATAAAGAATCAAACATCCATTTACTTGCATATACACTTATACACACACCACCACACTTACTTCTCCAGAAACTTACACATACTTAGTCTTTTAAACAATCACTTATAGAAACACATACTTATTCATACAGGAACTCTTTCAATCTCTCACTCTCACATATACTCATTTATATACACCAATAGTCACATATACTAGTTTAAAACATATGTAGTTACTCATAAAGACACTATTGGGACAGTCATTCACTCACTAACACACCCATGCACACGCTCATCCACCCATACAGTCCTGCACACATGCTGTCTTCAACACATACAGTGAGTCACTCATTCATGCACCTATGCACTACGTAATACCCCCCACCGAACCATACAGACACTCCTACTGCTACTCAGAAAAACCAACTAATAACCTATATAGACACTCCTGTAGCTACTCACCAACCCATGCAGCCACTTATACACAGTGAGAGACTGATACAGATATTTACATATTTAAACATTACTCACTAAGCAATGTATTCACTAAGATACAATTAATCAGTCCGTTATACAATCAGTTTTTCAAAAACAAATCATCCATTTAGACACTTATATACCCATTTATTCTTCCATCGACCTTGAGATATACATATATAAAACATATGTAATGTTCAGAAAAACACACATTCACTGGATGATGTCACAGTGATGTCATTTGAGATGTCATCAGTGATGTCATGAGTGATGTAATATGTGACGTCATCAGCAGTGCATTGTGGGCGCGCGAGTTATAGTTAGCTGAACTAACTATAACAGGGCAAATTCAATGGTTTTGTATGAGTGAAAAGTCCAGCTAACTATAACGCCCCTGAAACCTATGTTTTTTTTTCAGTGAAAATAAATATAAATATATATCTTCCGGCCGAAACGCGTCATGACAGAGTAAAGGGAGCTTCTAAATACTTGCAATAAAGAAGTATTCACCGACGAAGAGGAGTTCGTGCAGGCCCAAAAATCTGTTGGCCCGGACAGGCCCTGAACGCGGTAATCCGCGATGATGCGAGCAGCCTGTTTTTTAGTACAGCAGGCAGCCCGACATCCTTTTTAGGTGGTGCGCACTTTTACCGGCACTGGGCTGTGCCGGAAAATTTATTTACCAAATGCTCCCCACGAGACCCTGGGAAGCAGCAAGCGGCACACTCAAGCAGGTTCAATACTCCTTTAATATAATCCAGCAACACACGACCACTGGTTGCCTCCCAACGCGTTTCGACGATAGTCTTGTTCACGGGCATGGCAAATGCTGAAGACTGCTGCAAATCCCACAGGTAATTTAACTTGATATGCAAATGAATGACATCGTGCCCCAATGCATCCTGGTCACAGCAGTCCCCAAAGTACAATCATAACCCTCCATTGGGTATATTTTAACGTGATGTGTGCTGCTTGCCAGGGTCTCGTGGGGAGCATTCGGTAAATAAATTTTCCGGCACAGCCCAGTGCCGGTAAAAGTGCGCACCACCTAAAAAGGATGTCGGGCTGCCTGCTGTACTAAAAAACAGGCTGCTCGCATCATCGCGGATTACCGCATTCAGGGCCTGTCCGGGCCAACAGATTTTTGGGCCTGTTGATGGGACAAGCTGGTCTCCGGAATTGTGTAGAATCCAACGCACACATCACGTTAAAATATACCCAATGGAGGGTTATGATTGTACTTTGGGGGCTGCTGTGACCAGGATGCATTGGGGCACGTCTTCAGCATTTACCATGCCCGTGAACAAGACTATCGTCGAAACGCGCTGGGAGGCAACCAGTGGTCGTGTGTTGCTGGATTATATTAAAGGAGTATTGAACCTGCTTGAGTGTGCCGCTTGCTGCTTCCCAGGGTCTCATGGGGAGCATTCGGTGTATGTATATGTATATGTATATGTATATATATATATATATATATATATATATATATATTCTCATGCGGGTCCGCTTGCTGTCTTCATTTATCAGTTTGAGTGGAACAGGAAATACCGAGTGAATGATACAGCGGGGTTGAAGTGACTCTCTAATCCCTTGATGATTGTTTTTAACGTGACTTTGATGGCGCCCATTTGGGTGGAACATTAGCACTACCAGTCCCAGAATGCTTCAGTGTATGATCTCATGTAGATTGTTTAAATTAAAGGGATTATGCTGGCAACTGCTTCCGTTTGCCGCCACTTCACGTTAGCCCATGATGAAGGGCGTCCATCGCCCGAAACGCGTTGGCTGAGGTTTGAGGAGGATTGTCCTTTACCTACCTGTACAGAGGAGTGAATCCTGGGCGTGCTGACCACCTTAGGGGTAACTGCTTTCAATGATGGTGTGTGTGTGTATGTATGTATATATATATATATATCGCACACACATCTTGTATAATGGTGTGTATATATATATTACACACACACACACACACACACACACACACACATCTTGTATAATGATGGTGTGTGTGTGTATGTATGTATGTATGTATATATATGTATGTATGTATATATATATATATATATATATTACACACACACACACACACATCTTGTATAATGATGGTAAGTCTTCGTCCTTCTATTACTGCCATTTCTGTCTCCATCCATTGCATACAGATAAATTCACCAAGTCCACCTCAAATTGTTCTTGATCGCTATCCCAGAAATCTTTCTTTCTACCCACCCAGATCTGAACGCAAAGGTAGAGAGTGGAAGTTTAAGGAGGTTGAAGGATGCTCAACAAGTAGTGCAACCTGATATTACTGAATGGGTGATGTGTTTTCAGGTAGTCTAGAGATGCTTAGGGTGCAAGATAACTAGGGCAATTAAAGAACCCACAATTGTTGAGACTGCCCTAGTCCTAAACGTTCTGAAGGCATGTCCCAATGGCTGAAAATTGCTTGCAGCCTTTCTTCTCGCTGCTTTTGGCGAAGCCCCCCAGCCTTGCATTGAGGTAAACTCAGAGGTTTTGTCCTTAGGCTGATCTTTCCTGTTCCAGACTCTTTGGGTCGGCGGATGTAAGAATGGAGCCAGAGCAGCACAATTTAAGTTCCCTGTTTGCAAAGAGCGTCGGGGCAGCTAGAACAAGGTTTGAAATTGAGGGCCTTGCGTGATGTTGCAGGTGGCCAGTGGGTGGACTCTGACCCTAGTTGTCTTTTTGATGTTATTTAATATGAATCTTGGTAAATCTGAAATGCTTTAAATCACCCCAGAACCTATTGTTTACTAACCCCCTGGCATCACACCAGTTGATGCATGTAAAGCTTTTGTAGTATGCAAGTTAACAAAATGAGGTCTAGGCACAACGGCTGAGCTCGAGATGCACATGGGCCTAAAACACTTAAGCAGAAAGACTTGACTGCGTATATGATTACAGCATACGTTTAAAAGTGTAACCTCCACGAATGTAGTCATGGGGTACGAATGCAAACACAAGGCCTCTCCTTGTTGTAGGGTAAATTATAAGTAGGTGTCTTCTTCAGCTCAGAGGTGTTTACCCCATTGCAGACTTTCTAAGCACGGTTGCATAAAATCAGCTATGTTCTTGAAACAAGAGGTCATGATCTTGACAGATAATAAAGAGAAAGTAACACTCCTCTGCATGCACTGAAGGGCGCACTACGGGAACTGAAGACTAGCCAAATACTACTGCACTGCAGTGTAAAACAGCTAAGTAAATACGAGAACATCTTTCATCTGGGTGCTCATTACAACAGCCACGACGCTGGGAAAACCCACGATGAGGAAAACTGAAGCCTTAATTGAAAGGCATAAAAAAACGATGTAGTGGTTAACAAAACTTAATAGGATCCAAGAACGGATAATGTAACCATCCTCAAAATCCCATGGCTGTGATGGACAGCCCAACCAAGTACTGCCAACCAATGAAAAACACATGAAAGACCAGGGTTAAAGGAGAGTGACCCAAAGCGCAAGCTGACTGTACCACATGTTACTGCACTTTTAGAAGAATTCATAAAATGGGTCATCCACAAAGCAAATGCTTTCTGTAGCCAGACCAAAGCAAACGTGAACTTTGGATTTTCCTGTAATTCAGAACTGAGGAAGATACTTCTGAGACTGGGAGAATGAAGGGGAGGGGGTTGGGGCAACTGTCACCATTGAACACTGGCATAGTAACCTTATTAACCCTTAAACAGTTGTTTAGTTTTCTAATTGACCACTGTAGGAGCCGTAAAATAATAGGTTTGATATATGACTATATTTACCTTTTTAAGGCTGCTTTCCTTTGTGTTTTAAGGTTCAGAGAGCTTAGGTCTCTAAGTTCTTCAGAAAACCCGTACATGAACTGAAACCGAGAGCGTTTATGAATTAATTAAACATCCAATAGAGTAGCTGAGCTGTAGTAGACATTCAAGACCAAAGGTTTGGATTCCTTTCTAAATGTATTTCGTTTATCAAAATCCTTCTCTGGCACACCATGTTTGGCCTGAAACTGGCTGTGAGGTTGTTTCATCTGACAGATTTAGAAAAAAAAATGAAATTAGTAACCAATAATGGAGTCTTTAGTTCTCAAAGCCTTTTTCTACTGATACTACTATAGATGTAACTGTGGTTGTGCCATTATTATTTGTTTATGCCCTAAGCGCAGCAAATTGTGACTTTCTGCACAATTGTGCAACATAATGCTTCCAACTTTTTTTTTTTCTGTAAACCATAACCTGTAATTTTGAAACGGATCTCCAGCACTAGTTAACTACCAGTGTTCGTATGGGATCATCCAGAACTTTCTCAATATTCAATTACTGAATTAATATATTCCACAGCGTACTGCACATCAGGATACCCCTCCTCTTTCTAGCAATGGTAATAAATAGCATATTATGCTCTGCTCATCTGCATGGATGGATAATGCCATGGCATATTTTCATGTGTATTTTAAGTAAGTATTTAACCAAAACCAGGATGCAAGGCGTTAGATTTCTGCAGCAATGTAAAATCGTACTGAAGAAATATTCTATTTGAAGAGTTGTTTCTCTGCGTAAAGGAATTGTTACATGCAATTTGTGAGGCAGTAAAGTTATTCTCAAGTAGTGCCTTTGCTATCCTGTGGTATTAAACTCAGATTTGACCTTTGCACAGAAGTAATGTGAATATGCGTTCAGCTGCTCTAATAAACACATTATTGGGCGCTATGTATCTTCACTGCCACTGCATAAATATATAAATCGTCAAGTTGTGGCTATAGTACTATGTAAATCAGTATCTTTGGTATATTAGATGGTCAAACCATTCTTGTGGTTAGCATAGCCTTTATCCCTGGAGTAACCTGTCGGCCCAAGTTCCCAAGGCTTCTTGTATACCCATAATTATTTCTGTACCTATAAAACCCTTCATGAGTAACTTAAGTTCTGAAGAAGCTCTCCTAAGTTTGTCATAGTCTAAGAAAATCCTCAGTGGCGCTACTAACTTCTGCATTAAATGTTTCATCGCAACAAACTGCCAAAGATGGAGAATGAGGAGAAAGCAGTCCGAACTCCGCCAACTCTCTCTCTACCTTACATAGATTGTTTCGATATGTCTGTGTCACAAATGAATGCCTGTCTGCTGGGTGCTTCACTGTTGTGCTTCTGCATTAAGGAGATGCATTTGATTTAATGTTGAATTCCCTCAGTCTGAGGGCTGTGTGATGGGAGAATACATGTTAGTAGTTTTAGTTTGAGAGGTTTACAGAGAAGTTGATCAACGAAGTGAGAAGGAGCAGGTATTTGCGAACATCCTATATTTACAAGGCAGGAGTGACACTGCAGGGTGACGTTTTCAGCTTTTTGTGGCACAATGCTAAATTCACTAGTGAAAAGTAAACACATTTCCACTTTAGTAGGATGACTTCGGTGTTCGGAAAAGGCATGATGCATTTCACTTGTACCTGTGCTATGTTCTGTAGTTCCCTTGTGTAATATGTTTATGGGGGCCGAGGGAAATGAGTATTGTACTGTCGAATATAGACTGTCATTTTATGGAGAGTTGATGGCTAAGCTCTTTGAAGGTGGCTACTGGTTTGGCTCACATGGCTGAAGAGCTCACGTACCTGTGCCTTCTGCTTGCTCACACCATGCTGTCCATGGGCTTCCTTGTATCTTCTATTCTGTTGAATAGATTTTCAGATTGAGAATCCACTCTGCCTTCACTACTTAGCTGCTTTGCTATGTTGAAAGCCTTACCGCTGTCTACGAAAAATACCTTTAAAATTGCTTTTTTTTGGTCATATATAAGAAATCTATTACAATGGATATAAAAAGTCTACTTTTTAATGACACGATGGTGGACAGAAGTGGACAGTCTCATCTTTGGCATGCAGTTATTGATTATTCTTTGTGGCTTTACAATAGCAGCCTAGACAGACTGCTTCTTACCAAGGTGCAGATACTTTGAAGTGAGAATACAGCAGGCTTTGGGACAGTCTAAACAAGTATTCCACATAGCTTGGCCATGTAATTCATGGCTCAGACTGTAACAGCGGGAAAACTTGTTTATTTTGAAATCTGAAAAATAGGTACTGCTGTTTGAATCCCATCTTGATGTCAAGGATCATATTTGATTATAATATTCATTACTTTGCCAATATTTGCTTACTCTGACAGTCAGTTTTGGCCTTTTATATAGTGCAAAGGTCTTAGACCAGAGTTGCTATTCATTCGGAGCTTAAACCCTGTAGCGAGCACAAGTTAAAACATTCCAACAGACATGCTGATGGGTTACTATAGCGATCAGTAGTGCATACTTAAATCACCTGACAGAAAACTGACACAATTGACAACCGCAGCAATAGTGCATATTGTGTTACAGAAATGTTCGCAGCAGTGCAAGGGTCTCTCACATATGCGATTTTAGAAAGCATAAGGAAATAGGAGTTGTCTTTTTTACTTGGATAGAACAGGTACAGCATAATGGCAGCGTACACCTGTGTGCTTCCCCAACCCACACAGTGCTGCCTGAGGAAAAGGCATTAGTTAAAAGTGTGGAGCAGATTAATCTATAACCTGCTGATGCAGGGCTCACCACTTCACCACGGGTTCTTATCAAGTAAGGAGGAATCAACATTGGAGCGAAGTACAAACCATAGGTAATTTATTAAGCATTCAGAATGGGTCTCCATCCAACGAGCACCATGGAGTTACTCAAGGAAGGAGCACACTTGAACAAGGGCTACATGGGTTTTTACAGGGAAGATCACAAGCAAGGAACGCCCAGAGGTAAATAGAACTTTGGAAAGAACACACAAATGAGCTAAGGCAAGAATCTGACCGCCTCGGTGTCTTGTACAATTTCTTAATCTTAAGGCTGGACAACAAGATATGCTATTCTGAGTAGACTTTACTCAAAGATTAACTATTGCCTGAAAACCTTTGAGCAAGCGGACTCTGCATGTTTACGCAGCCTACAATGTCAACTTTAGCTTTGTGACCTAATGTTTATGCAGGTGGCGTCCGGGACAGTCAGGCTGAAAACGGTTCAAAGGTGAGTATGGATGAGGCATAGCTGAATCAAAACGAGAGATTCAGATTTTAAGGTTTCAGTCTTTCCTTTTCAGCTGTGCCGAATCCATAAGGAAGGTACATGTATTAACTTATATTTCAATTTTCATTATTTCATCAATTTCAAGTTGTACCATCATTTCTCTATTTAGTTCATGAACATTGACTGGGGAAGGTTTAATACTATTGCAAGTAGCTATATAAGCTGTACATGTTACTGGGGCATGCTGAATGCAGCAACAGCAAGTGAGAAAGATGGCTCCTATAATCACTATTCCCTTTAATTATGCCCAGACCCAAGCAGAAAAAATACCTCAACCATTCTGACCAAGTCCATGCTCCTTTTTCCTGGTGTCATTCTGCAGTTATTTGATGAAACTTTTGTTTGGCTCAATTAACATTAAGGGTGTTTTATGTGTTTTGACAAAATCCTTGAGGACAAGGTGAAGTGATAATGTTCAGATGCGGTAGAAGTAGGGGGCATTAGGCTATGAACAGGGTAATATGTTTTATGCCTCAAAAATAGACCCCCAAAAAAATCCCAATACTACCAATAGAAAACATACAAATATCCCTATTTTTCTCTTTCTAATCCAAAAATGTCAGATTTTAGCAGGGGCATTCGGGACAAGTACTTCTATTCCTCCTAATAGTGCAAAAAGACCTTCCCAAAGGGCCTTAATGGCAGATGAACAACTCTACCTATTTCAACCTAATCTATATACAAATACCTATTTCAGAACACCTATCACTATTGCCTATACGAATCTTTTATATCCAACCTGTATGTTTCTTAATCTTCCTTCCTCTTACTGTAGTATTTGTTTGATTGCCAAGGTAACAAAGAGTAGTGTAACGATCTGCCAGAAACAGAGCAATGTAATTTCAATTCTCCCAAAATTCCCTCACTACACTATCAGAGAGCATTAAGTCCCAAGTGTCTTGTGCTTCAAAGCCTCACTGGCAAGCTTATGTACCGGTCCGGATGTTGGCGGTCTTGACCACCGGCATGGGTTGCTACTTCTCCAGAGATAGTTTCTTCAATCAAAGTCTATAGTTCTTTTGGCCGCATTTTGTATCAGGGCTGAACAATGTCAGGATGTTTAAACAGAATCTGTTCATCTGGGTCAGGCATGATAAATCAGGTATTCCTCTTGATATTCACTAATCATATGGCAAAGGGAGTGGTGCTTGCTTTCTCCACATCACTGGTATGGATCTGGTGTCTGTGCCCTGTGCACTTAACAGCAGTCTGGGTGGTGAAGAAAATATACACTGGCCTCTGAAACTGTTGGGTAAAGACACCATCTCTAGGCCTCAGCTTGTGACCTGGACCTTTAAGACTGGGAGAGAGACTGGCCTTCTGAATGGATCAAATGCAGATCTTTAGTCAATACAGTAATCAGCAAGAATCGTAAATTCAATGTCAGATTGTCCTTGATCTTGGCACACCCTATACATTTGCTGGCCTCCCCATAACCATCTCAACTGGTTGCAAGACCTTCAAAGGGCAGATCTGGGGGTGCAAAATATCCTGTTGAAACGGGGTACATTTTCCTGTGCTATAAGTATGGCACATCATGCACCTCTTGACATAGAACTCTGCCACCCTGGGAATCAGATTATTGAACCATACATGATCTGATGTGGCCACTATTCCTTTAGCACTGATATGGGCTGAACTGTGGGCCATGGTAACAATAACATTCACATAATAATTTGGAAGCATTCATCTTTGCTTTCCTGACAGATCTATCGAACATCCTGTTGCATCCTGGCACCCATATTTTTTACACTGTTCCTTCTGTTCCTCCGTAGCTTCTTCCTGTACTTCCCTAATGAAAACTAAAGTTTGATTAAACTTAGTCACTTCTGGTGTCCATCTAACTGTCCCTACAATATACATTAAACTATACTCTAAATAGGCTGATCGTTTAGCTGTTTCATTGGAAAAAGTATTTCCCTGTATTACCTCATCCATAATTTTCTTGTGGACAAAATATTTAACCATAGCAACTCTTTTTGGCAACATCAAGGTATCCAGTATCTTTACTATTAATTTCCCATACTGTATCTTATCACCATGCAAAGTCAAAAAGCCCCCTTTTGTTTTTAGTCGTCCGAATGAGTGGGCAACTCCGAAGGCATATATTGATATTTACAGTCAAATCTTTACTTAATTCACAAGCTCTAGTCAAAGCTGTCGGCTTCACAGATTGCGTTAACATTTGTTGTATTTTACATAACTCAACCACAGATTTCAAGGGAGTAACTGTATAAGCTGCTGTACTAGAGCCATCAGGTAGTTTGTAACATGCACCATCCACGTACAGTTCCCCTGGTGGATCAGATATAGGAGTATCTGTGAGGTCTACCCGTCCCTTAGTCTCCTTCTCAGTAATAAAATATTCCATCATGCTTCTCATCTTGTTGGGACTCCAAGAGGGGTAGTACAGTGGGTGGATTCAAAATGTTACAGCATTTCGGAGTGATGTTTTGGAGCAAAAAGTATCAACTCATACCCTGTTAATATGGCACTGGTCAGGTGCTGGATCTGAATTATTTTTTTAGATATCCACTAAATGTGGTACCATAACTGTCAAATTGTGACCTTAAATATACATTTCAGATTGCTTTATCGCAGTGGGGTCCAATGTGGAGAAGAAATATGCACATGACCTATTCCTTCTTACATTGGACCGTGCCAAACTGCAACCACCTTTTGCATGCACAATTTGTAATAATCAAGTTTTACCTAAAGCAGGAGCATTACATAAAGCATTTCTAAATTGCAAAAAGACAGCTTCACATTGATTAGTCCAAAGAAAATGGCATACATTAGTGCTTTAATGTTAAGGCAAGCAGGGGTTTGCAATTTTTGTAAAATTTGGTAATAAACGTATAGATATTAGATAGTCAGTGGTTTCTGCAAGTTCTGTACCTATTATATCCTATGTTGGTGTATCGTCTCACCTCCCTTTGACAGGAGGAGACCTAAATAGGTAACCTTCTGTTGACAATACTGTTATTGAAAAAGAGATACTTTATGTCCCAAGGATACTAAGTGATGCAATAATTTCACTGTAACTTGTTTCAAACCTTATGCTGTATTACTATGTCTCCAACGAGTAGCTTACCAGTGTACGGTCCAACCTGTATTTTAAAAAATAAAACTCAGGCATTCAAAACAAGATCTCTTTTGTATTTTCACAACTCATAAACTGATACTTACAGAGAAAATGTGTTTAAAACTATTATTTCAGTTGGAGATATTCATTACTCATTTTTATACCTTGGTGCAAGGGGTATTGTAGCTATGGTTTGCATGTACTACACATGTAGTTCTTGAGTTTAAATTGTCAAAGCCTTGCTTTTTTTTATTACTGCTGAAAACCCTGCCTAATGCACCAATGTGATCACTGCTGATACTCTTGGATGGGGTGCTCATTTTACATTACTAGTAACTTTTGTTACAGAAAATATTGGAGACCCTTGTACTAACATTCAGTTGTTGTGAAATAGGGCTTTGAACTGGAATGCCAGAAAATCCCATAGGTGTATTAACTTTACCTGAGAAACAGGATATTGAGGGACTACTATCTTGTTACTTTTCTTTCAAATCAATCACAAATTGATAAACCTTTATCTTGTATTTCATCCCCCCTTTAAGGACAGGAAGAATAGGGCTATTACATACATTAGAGGAAACTTCCTCAAAGCGAGTAAAGAAATCGGGGACGGCTTCTCCCCGTTTTTGTTTACAAGCAGTAAGGAATGCCCAATCTATTTTCCTAGCTGGAACCATTGTTTTTATATAAGTATGTATGTTACCAGAAAGATCCAGAATGAGCTGACTAGGTTTCTGACCAGGTTTCCTATCTCTATCAGCTGTTATTATGGCAGCCCAAACTCATCCCAAATCAACAGCATGATCGTGTTTCCAGGTAAGTCGCCACATAACAGGTGGTAGGATCATACCAAAAAAATATCGATATCCGCTAAAGTCATGATACAGAAATCAATGGCTGCCTATACATGATCATAAAATCCCCTAGGATTTTTCCTTGGGTCTGGTAAGGAGGCTTTTAAAGAAAGTACATCCATCCTTTTCCAGGGCGTATATATCCAATTGTATAAAAAATGGGCTCTAGCATTGGGACTATTTGGGTCATCATTATCCTCATTCCCTCTTCCAGGAATGAACTGTGGCGCAGCTTCCCTCATAGGTCTTTATTCAAGGAGAGGAAGAGAGTTCATTCCGGAATCCAATTATCATGGCAATAGCATTATTTATTCTATCTACAGGGAAGGCCCCTATCTGACACTGTCTATTAATTAGTTTAACATCATCCGGGCCATTTCGCCCTTTAGTCATCTCCCATTGAACCATAAGTTGATGAGAGAGCTTCTTTATAAGACAAAGAAGCTCACCCTCCAAGAAATCCTGAATCTGATCCATCATTTCTTCTACTTCCATTTCTAGATCACTTAACCAATTTAATACCATCAACCTTATCGCATCCTGACGAAACTGAGGTACAGTAGAGCGAAGAACTCGAGGGGTCTGGACAGCTGCAGGAAGCACAGAATCATTAGTCATTTCAAATGCAGTGGCCTGAGGTGGAGGTGCAGAGGCTTGGGGTGGGGGTGCAGTGGCTTAGGTTGGAGAGGGTAAAGAGTGTACCGATACTGGTTGAAAAATAAGGGGCTGAACAACCGTAGGCAAAGGAGGTGGAACCGGGGGTACAAGGGGAACAACATTCAATGGTGCAGGGGGGAAGAGGTGTTAAAGGTACATATGGGGGTGGGGGTCGTTCTATCAACAACCCATCAATATCTGAATCCACATCTTCTTGGTGGACCTGAACTGCTACAGTTGGTCTAACTATATATTCTTTAGATATTAATAATCTATGCTCCCTATCTAAACATTACTTTTTCTCCTAAACTTCCTTATCCTTTAATTCCTTATACTTCTGATACTCTGTTTTCCTTTCCTGTATCCTTTGTACCTTCTCTGCCTTGAGCTGCCGCTCCCTCACTTCTTTTCTCCACATACGCAACCTGTCAAACATAGCCGGCCTAAATTTCTTCAAAAACAATTGATTCTCTAAATACTCGCGTTTGTGAGGGTCCATGGTTCCCTCTAATGGCCATTCTAACTGGGGATCCCCTTTTGTGTATTTGTTCCACAATGTATTATACATGATGGGACAAATACCATATTTGATGTACATCTCAAAATTTGGCGTACCTGCTGGTGGCGCTGGCTGACTTGCTTCAAAATGCTCTGCTTATCGCAGCAGCAACAACAAAACTTCCAAAGAGTGCTAATCACAGGCATGTAATATAAGATTAAAAAAAACTTATAAACAGAAAGACATAAAAAATATTCTCACATTACCTGTAAGAAAAAATGTTGGCAAAAACAAATGGCAAGTTCCTAAATAGTCTAAGTTTCAAAATACCAAACAGATCCTAGGTTTCAAAATTCCAAACCAATTCCGAACGCAGTACCAATTCCGAACGGATTACCAAACAAATACCAAGTCAAGACTAATATCAAGTCAAGCAAATACCAAACAAATCCTAACCAAATGAACAAATGAACCGGTTCAATACAGATTTACCTCATGCGTAGTCTTCGACTCCCACCTGTCGATCCGCCCTGATCCAAAAAAGACCATCCGAAGGCCCCAGTCAAGGCTAGCAGCCGCCGGGAAGATCAGAGTTGGAGAGCTGAAAAATCACCTTGGTCCACGAGCAACACTAATCTCATCAGGTGGGGTGCTTCCTCAGCGAAGTTCATCTTACCGACCTGATCTCCTGCCCCGGTCCGACTGAAAGCGCTTGATGGGGCCCCACGTTTGGGCATCAATTTGTGGAGCAGATTAATCTATAACCTGCTGGTGCAGGGCTCACCACTTCGCCACCGGTTCTTTATCAAATAAGGAGAAATCAACAGTGGAGCGAAGTACAAACCATAGGTAATTTATTAAGCATTCAGAATGGGTCTCCATCCAACGAGCACCATGGAGTTACTCAAGGAAGGAGCACACTTGAACAATGGCTACATGGGTTTTTATAGGGAAGATCACAAACCAGGAACGCCCAGAGGTAAATAGAACTTTGGAAAGAACACACAAATGAGCTAAGGCAAGAATCTGACAGCCTTGGTGTCTTGTACAATTTCTTCATCTTAAGGCTGAACAAGATGTGCTATTCTGAGTAGACTTTACTTAAGGATTAACTATTGCCTGAAAACCTTCGAGCAAGCTGACTCTGCATGTTAACGCAGCCTACAATGTCTCAACTTTAGCTTCGTTACCTAATGTTTATGCAGGTGGCGTCAGGGGACAGTCAGGCTGAAAACAGGTCAAAGGTGAGTATGGATTTGGCTTAGCTGAATCAGAAAACGAGAGTTTCAGATTTTAATGTTTCACAAAAAGGGCAATCAGAGGAGGAAATTGATGGCAGGAGGAGCACTTAAAAGCAGAGGCAGTGCTGGTTGACTACTTCCATATTTACACTGTATAGTAATTTCTTATTTGATTTTATTAAAACATTTAGCTCAATACTGAGCCACATCCTCTTGTTTCATTTGTATGCAGATTTCTAATTAGCTTCTGTCCATAAGTGGGGTATGTCAACCCTGCCATTCCTACAACCCCAACTGTTTGTCTTGTCATAGCGATGGAACAGCAAAAGATGGACATTTGAGGAAAGGGGACCAGGACCAAAGAAATATGTGAAGGTGATATAAATTCTAACACGTCTTCCCCAAAGTTACAAACAATCTTGAACCTTTCCCTTTGTGTAAAGCTTTTCCATGCCTCAAGAAAGGAACAACAAATCACAAAGTCCTACAAAGGACCTCTCCTCAAAATCTCACCTGTATGAGAAATATTTGTGGATGTGGGCGAGTATGCAGTTTTAAGCTCTTCAGCATTTAACACAACAGATCAGCAGCTAGAGGCAAGATGGCGGCCGGTCACTCGGCTGTGTGAACAGTCGCTGTGGACTCCCCTGGTAATCCCACCATACAGCGGATTCTTGTGTCCGGTTGAGCGAAGTCGTTACATAGCGCAATCGGCTATGCTTTGGCGGCTGTTCAAACGCTACGGAGTTTTAGCGCATAAACTTTCCCGGTTTCAGTGCTATTCAGCTTGGCTAAGCGGACTTTCGACCTCCCGCTGTTCCTCTGTTGTAATGGCAGCGAAAGTGCCGACAAAGATGCCGAAAACCCGCGCCGGCACTGTTAGACCGGCCCACACAGCAAGCCCTGGCAAAATCCATGGCGAGAAAGACCTCCTGACTGCCCGTGCCCCAGAGGAGAAGGTGACGGGGGGCTTCGGGCTCTGCATCAGGCTCTGCTCTCTCAGCCAAAGCGGGAGCCGGCAAAGTGAAACAGACGCTTCCTTCATTGTTTAAACTACAGACGGAGAAGGCGGTGAAGGCTGGAAGATCGACTCCCTCAGTAAGTCGGGGCTCCGGCGAGCAGAATGTTACTGACAAAGCCTTACCTGTCAGTCCTGAGTCCAATATTACTCCTAGTTTGCAGCAGGTTGGGGGTGATTTGGTGGCTCAGCGACTGGTTTCCCCAAGTAGTAATGAATCACAGGGTGAAGGCAGTGGAAATTTACCAGAGGCAGCATCCAAAGAGTATAACCCACTTCATATTACGTTACCTGTTCCAACCAGTGGAATTGTGGGAAATGTAGTCCACCTTTCTGCCACAGTGTCTAAGGGACCTCGCTCGAGCCAAAAGAATATGGAAACATCCAGTAAACATTCTGACATGGTAGCGGATGGCTTAGACACTAGTATGCAAGTTTGTGATGGTGGTAGTGGCTTAATTAAAGAGATGGAAGCTGCGGACAAATTTTATTCTATGTCGGATCACTCAGGCTCAGGCTCTTCAGAAGATGAGGAGCTTGAAAAAGATTGGACAGATGATGATAGTGACTTAATAGACTGGCAAGGAACGCAAAAACCAGAACTTTTACCTGGTGGTGAGGGTACTGTGCGAAAACCTGTAAAGCATAAATCACTTGGTCAAGGAGGGCTGGCGCTAAGTAAGGCATCTGGGTTAGCAGTCTCAGCCGGATCAATGGTATGGGACTACTCATTCTCTACTCAGTCTGGCCCTACTACCGATGTTTCTAAACCAAATGATGGCGCTCAAGGGCCACCGGTGGAAATAACACTATCCACTATCTATCGGACTATGATGGCCCATAGAGAGGAGGCGCGTCAGGAGAGCTCTCGGACACAGGGAGCATGCCGAAAGATGCAGAACTCTATCCGGAGAGTTGTCAAAACCTGCTCAGAAATAGTCTCAAGAACGGCATTGGCCGAGGAAAGGATCTCTGCCCTGGAGGATGACTTGGCACTGCAAAAGGGCCTCACGGACATGGCTAAGGCACAAAGGGACGATGTGGTCTGGAAGCTAACAGACTTGGAAAATAGGGCCAGGAGGAACAATCTAAGAATCTTAGGTATTCCAGAAGGGAAAGAGGGCTCCGACCCTAGGCAGTTTGTTATAGAGCTATTCGCAGAAGCATTTCTAGATTTAAAGCAATGGGACTGGCAGCGGGAGGTTCAGAGGGCACATCGCTTCCCCTTTAAGTTGCAGAAGACTGGGCTAGCTACAGATAAGCCGCGGGCCATACTGATCTGCTTAAATAATTTTTTAGCTAGAGAAAGTGTTTATGACCTTGCAAGTCCAGATAGGAAGAGGGCTGGGAAAGGTTGTGAGTTCTTCGTCAGACCAGATTTTTGTCAGGCAACAGTTCAGCGGAGGTGGCAGCTCCGCCAGCTGATAGCGGCATTCCAAGCAAAAGGAGCACAAGCTTTTTTGCTTTTTCCATCAAAATTAAAAACAATATATCGGGGTCAGACTAGATTCTTCCTATCCAAGGTCCAGGCGAAGGAATACTTAAATGCTTTGTACGTTTATGTTGACTGCTTAGGTTTCTTACTGTTGGTGGTCGATTATCCTTTCTCTTTTCTTAGTGTGTATATCTATCTATCAAGGGGGCGGCGGTTCTGTTTGGTGGTGGGGTCCAGGGGAGTATGGGGTTCAGCCTGTTCATAACCATCATAAGGACTCAGGTCCTGTTGCCTCCTAAGGGGGGTGTAGTTCAGGGTAGCGGGCGGGATTGGAGGGGGACTGGATGGGGGGTTGATCCAGTCTTGAGGGTGGAGGGGGGGGCGGGGTTTGGCGATTGGGTTTTGGTGTTTTTTCAGGCATGACAAGCATAATGTTAGGGCTGTGGATGATGGTGATAACATGAATTAAAAAAGATGGTATTTCTGTAGCAGTATATTGGAACAAAGGGAGTCTGGAATATTTACATTGTCTAAATGATGCAGGGTAGGTTGCGTATAGCTACTTGGAATATCTGTGGCCTGAATGCTGGAAAGAAACGTGCGCTTTTATCTAAAGTTTTGCAACCTATGCAACTTGATATTTTATGTCTACAAGAGACGCACGTCCCATGGGGTAAGCGGGAATGTCTGAAATTTCCGGGTTTTGATTTAGTATCCTGTACGAAGCAATCCTCAATGATTAGAGGTGTGGCTATATTGGTAAGGCGCGGGGCGGGTGTCTGTAGAAGGATTAAAGTGGACGGAGCGGGAAGGTGGGCATTAGCTGAAATCTCGATTTGTAATGATCTTATCACGATTTGTTCTATCTATGGCTCAAATCTAGACGATCCGTCGATCATGAAATGTTTAAACATTGAATTAGTATCCTGGCCGCACCCAATGATTTTCTGTGGCGATTTGAATATCCATATGCCAGCTAATTGGAACTTGGCGGGCAATGTAAAGTATCGGGGTAGGAAGCCAAGGGTTTTTCATGTCCTCCAGGCGCTAATTTCCGAACACGGGCTTGCCGATGCTTGGCACTGGCATAATAAAATGGAAGACGGTTTTACATATTATTCTGCTCCCTATAATAAAATGGTGCGGCTAGATTATATCTTTGTCAGATCAATTGGTAGGGGAGGCTTCGGTTGAGGTCTATCCTAGAACTTTATCAGACCACAATGCTGTGATTATGGAGTGCCCTTGGGTAAGAGGGACCAAAGTCCCAAGACCATGGACCTTCGAAAAAATACTACTTTTGGATCAGCTTTATCGGGACCATATGGTCAAACGGATAGCAGAATTTTTCAGTTTTAATCGGGACTCGACGGCGGATGGGGTAGTATGGGACACATTTAAAGCCGCTGCCCGGGGAGAGACTAAGAGCTTTGCGGCTTACCGTTGGAAAATCATTCAGGCTCACATAAAGGATCGCTTAGAGCAGTTACGGGTTGCTGAGATGGCATTGACACAGAACATTAAGGAAGGTCTTAATTGTGACCAAAGTCAACAGTTGGTGGCCAAGGTTAAATCAAAGGTACTGGAATACTTTGGTAAGGACCTTGCCGCAAAATATATTCAATATCGTGCGACGATGTTTGAATTTGGTGAGAACTGTGGCAGAGTTCTTGCCAAACGGCTTCAGCAAAGAAGTGTGGCAAATAGAATTGTTAGTGTTCTGGATCAGCAAGGTCAGGTGCAGGCTACTCGGGGGGGTTTTGGATGTTTTTGCAAAATGTTATTCTCAGCTATATAAGGAAGATGAGGTCATTGCTCCTGTTGACTCTATGATTGATGGTTTTTTACAGGATATGGATACCACTAGAATTACAACTGGTCAGAATGAAATTCTCTCAGCCCCTATCGCTTGGGAGGAGGTTGAATTGGCTATTAAATCGCTGGCTAATGGTAAGGCCTCTGGACCAGATGCTATTCCGTTAGAATTTTACAAGACCTTTGCTCAAGTAATGCAACAGGATTTATTAGTAGTTTTAAGGGAAGCTCAGGGGCATTATACCTGCATCTTGGAGGCAAACAACTATTGTACTTTTTCAAAAGAAAGATAAACCGGCCCAGAATCCGTAATCTTCTCGTCCTATTTCACTAATTTATATGGACAGTAAAATTTACTCAAAGATTATAGCGACTAGGCTCGCTGCGGTAATTACCCCTTTAGTGTCTCTTCGGCAACATGGCTTCATTCCTGGCAGGGACACATCTGACCATGTAAGGCGGGTTATCGCTTTGCTAGATTGGGCACAGGCCACTGAATCTCCCCTCGGGGTGATCCTATTGGACGCCGAGAAGGCGTTCGATAGGGTCTCCTGGGGGTTTCTCTGGGCAGTGCTCCGCTGGAAGGGGTTTTGCGAATTTATACAGGCGGTGCAAGCATTGTATATTTCCCCACATGCATCGATTCGTATTTCTGGGCTGGAAACTTCTTTATTTAACATCGGTAGGGGTACAAGGCAAGGTTGTCCGTGCTCGCCGTTGCTTTTTGCTTTGTACATCGACCCATATCTTATGAAAATTCAAGAAGATTTAACAATTTTGCTGGTTACTGTTAATGGTACAGATTATAAGACGCTAGCATATGCTGACGACATTGTCATTTTAACAAGGGATGCTTCCATGGCTTTTACAACTATAATAAATCTGGCACATCAATTTGGTTTATTGTCAGGATATAAGCTCAATGTCGATAAGACCCAGATTCTCCATTCAGCTTTTATGCGCCCTTCAGACATCCCTATTACTACGGTAGCAACTTATTTGGGGGTTAAAATCTCTGCTTCTGTATCAGATATCCCTGATATTAATATGCTCCCAGTGGTCAAATCTATCAATTTGAAGCTTGGAAGATTGGATCACTTGCAACTCTCCTTATATGGTCGCTGCAATATTCTCAAAATGTTAGTCTTGCGGAAATTATTATATCTGTTCAGAACTATTCCGTTAGAATTTTCTTAAGCGTCTTTGAGTAGCGCCGAGAGGGCCGGCTCGAGATTTCTCTGGGGGTATCGTCGAGCACGGAGAGCAGCTAAATTGATGTGCCTCCCAAGAGCCCGAGGGGGATGGGCGGTCCCAAATCTGCTAATGTATTACTGGTCAGCTATGCTGCAACATTTTGGAATCCTTCTAGTAGGGGGTAGGGCAGATGTCCCTTTAGCAAATAGGCCAACTATTTATGAAATAGGTCTGGGGGACGCCGCTAAAGGTATTCTAGTAAAGATACTAGAACCTAGTTATTTTAAAAAGACAAAATTCAAAGTGATCTACGCGGCATTTACGATTTGGCGGAAGATTCGCCGCAGGTGTGCAATCGCAAATATTAACTCATATACGCCCTTCTCCGTTGCTGGAACTCTGCCATCAATTTTCCAGGATCAAGTCATTCTAAGATGGCAGTTATGTGGATTGCAGGTTATTGGGGATTTGTGTTCGGGAGGGGAAATATCTACTTTTTCTTTTCTTAAGGAGAAGTATAATTTACATACCCATGATTTCTTTAAATATCTTCAGATTAGAAGTTTTCTGGGAAAACCCCGGAATGAGATGATTAGTAAATTTGGGAATATAACCATAATAGAAATGGCTCGTAAGAAAGTGAGAATAGGCTTGATCTATCAGTATCTTTTATCCTGTCTACCGGACGTTTTGGACTCGCAGGATCTGAAGTGGGATGGGAAATTTGGTAGGACAGGGGTCGATATTAGGGTCACGCTACAGTTAGCAAGTCGGATTTCAGTTTCAGGCAGTTTACAGACCCAATGTTATATGGCGATGTTCGGCCTATATTATACACCTGCTAAGATTGCAAAATGGGGGGGACAGAAGGGCGATAGATGCGCTAGATGTGGATTTCAGGCTGCGGATGTAGTGCATATGTTTTATGTGTGTCCTAAGCTGGGGTTATTTATGCATGAGATCGAGCAATTTATCAATGTGATGTTAAAGATTCAGTTCAAAATTTCCCCTGAACTTGTGATAATGGGTTGTGATGGCAATGGGTCTATTGGGGGCTCTAGTTATACGGCTGCTTTTCTTTTTCTAGCAATGGCAATGATTCGGCTATGCATTACATCACAGTGGATTAGCTGGGAAGCTCCAACTTTTTCTAATTGGAGAGCTAGGATGTTAGCATTATACAATCTGGAGTCTTCTGTTTTTCTGTTAAGGTGGAGTAAAAGGCGGGAGTTCGGGGCTAGAATCTGGGCCCCTTTCAAGTATTGGTTTGATGGCTGATGATTTGTTTTTGTAGTCTCTTTCCTCTTTTGTTCTCGTCTTTATTTTATTGTGCTGTGTATAGCATGCTTGTCATGTTTTGTATCATTGTAAATTTAAAATCAAAATAAAGGGGAAAAAAAAAACAGATCAGCAGCTAAGCTGCCAGAAATTGTGTTCACCGTAAGGCTTCTCAGTAGGACAAACCAGTTGATGCATTTAGAACAAGAAATAGACCCACCACCCCTCCATGCTGCTGTTAGAAGCTAAAACTAGTTGATTCAATTCAAGTAGGCTACAATGATCACAGGTACTACAGTACCTCTTGCGGCACAGCTTTATCCAGGATCTACCCAAAATATTGATACCAAAAATAATTTTCATTACCACCTCCTCATGGTTCATTGTAGGGATTATTTGGATTTAGAGTTTCATATGTTCTTGTTTTATAGGCGCGAACACTGCTTCATTACGCACAGTTTGGTTACATTAAACATTGTCCAAATAACTTTTATTTTTCTGATGACCACACAGAATACTATGGTGGCATAGCCATAGGACTAATGGAGCCATGAAATTCGTCCCCCATCCGCATACTGGAAACAGAGCAAAAAAGAAATTTAAACTCATTTCTTCATCGCCCAACCAGAACTCTAACTGCTGATATTTGAAATAAATCCAGTAGAGGATTGTCTCCACAGATATGTTTTATGCCTCTGACACCGCTACTTGGGAAAAGACTTAAAAATCTATCCTCCTTACTCGGCATTAATGAATGATCCCTGGCTGTTGGAAGCTTGTAGTGTTCTCCCTTCCCTACTGATAGCAACTCCTTGATGATGATTGATGTCAGTAAAATTGAAACCATAATGATCCAGGTAAATTAGGTTGGCCTCCAGTTTTTATAGCCCCCCGCCCCACCCCACCTCCGACACCTGAAAACAAATAAATGGTACACTGAAGCTTTTTGTTATTTCATCTTTGGATTGCACACCTTGCTGGGCAAACTTCAGAAGATGCCAATTTCCTGCATTGATTTGCTTAAGTACAATGTACCTTGTTGAATGCATTTTGTACTGTCGTTTGCACAGGAACATAAAGCGAGAGAGGAAGGCTTCATTGCTTCTTGCCAGAACTACCATTTTACCATCTTTTGCATCTTCTATGTGGGGTGGCCATCGGCATTAATATAAGTACTTTTGTGATGCTTATCATATGATCTCCTATTTTATCTTTTTGCAAAAATAAATGAACCCGTGCCCTTTTCTCTTGTAACTGGCCAATTTATTGTGAGGTTTCAGCTTAAACCATCATGGAAAAACTGAGGCAGCGAGGGTAGGTCCAAGGATATTCCAATTATCCGGGTGTATCTAACATACAGCCGGAGTCATAAAAATTGTGCTCTGGCTGCAGCCTGGGATGCTGTGTGTAAGTGACTAGGTTTTGAGCACTCTGAACAGAGCACCTGCAATGAACCAAATTAGGTAGGAGCTGTGCTTCATTCCCCAGTCACCTGACAAAGGTCGAAAGGCATAGGAGTTAGAGCTTTACTCCGATTCGATACTGTTAAGGAGTTTTCTTCATTCGTTCAGGAGGTGAAGGCAACATAGGAAGGTATAGAAAGAAAGGGTCCATAATTGTGATGGAATACCAAGGATTCTTTTTGCACCAGTTGATGGGCAGAAATGTTGGGCTTACGAAGATAGATTGGATTTGTTCTCTTCTACATTAGATGTTTATTATTGCATAAGATCGTACTTTTACAAAATACTAATGTAACGGACTATCCATTTGTTTCGGAATCGGAATTTAATAGTTAGACTTCGAGGCCTTTCCATCTCGAACGCTCCTCTTCAATAAGCAATATTTTGAGGGCTTCAAGAACTTAAGACTGTTTAGCACTCACATGGTGCTGAGGGAAGAGTGATCCCGATGATTAAGCATGACACTTGTGTGTAAGGTGTTGCATCCTTTTTTAGATACATTCCTAGTTTTCCATTAGAACTTCGAAGCCATTATTTCACATATGACGCAATCACCACACAAACAAAACCATAATTTACTTACTCACTTATTCCAGTTCTTGGATCCAGATGCAGCCTACCGGGCCTATTTTTGGTTCACCTATTCCCGATAACACTGCACTACTTTCTGCCATCTAGTGAATGCAGCCCTACTGCCAACATGAAACTAGCCATGGCAAAGCCAGTTGGTCTTTCTTTTTAGGGGGAGGGGATTGGGGGGGTGGGGTGAGTGTTTTGTAAAATGTTGGGCTACTTTGAGTGTTACCCCAGTATTGGAACTTTCATAGATTCTCATGCTTTGTATCATTCCCCGTCGTCGGAATGGGAGCCTCGGTAACAAAAATATATATATATATAGATATACATATGTATAACCATAGAAACAAAAGAGAAAAATTAGGCCCAGGCCTCATCTCATTTTGTAGTATATCACCCTCTTTGTGTTAAAGAGCCCAAACTTTTGCCAGGGCCAATCAGCACAGCCTCACCCTCTGGAACCTTCCTGAGAGAGCTCAGAGCCTCAGATTTTTCTACCGCACGTTGTGCTAGGGAGTCTCCACTGAGCTCTGCTCAGTTTTTTTCACAGAGTTACTTTTGGATATCTTTATTACCATCTTTTGAGACAGAATGTCAGAAAAGGAGAAGAAAGCTTTATTTAGGGCTTGTGCCTCTTGTGGGAAGAAGAGACTGTTTGTGGAAGACAGGCATGAGAACTGCATATACTGCCTGTACCCGGAACACAAGGCCACCGACTGTAAAATCTGTCGGACCTTCTCGACCAAGACCTTGAGAGACAGAGAGGGGCGCTTGCTGACGTGGCTGCAGAAGATAAAGACCAGGGAGGTCATTTCTTCGGATGAGGAAGAATCTATCTCTGGCACCTCCTCCAGGAGATCGAAGAAGAGGGGTAGGTCATCGCCCTCCACTTCTGCGGAACCCCCTCTCAAGGTTCCTCTCAAAGCCCCTCACGGGATCTCTGACAGGTCTGAGGAGGCTGGTCCCAAAAAATCTCCTCACGACAGTGTAAAGGAGAGGCAGGGACGGGCTACTGTGGACATAGCCCCTAAGGACAATAAGGGGGTTGCTACATCTACCCCTCCGTCCCAGAAGGAGAAACCTGTAAAGAAACAGGCTGCAGAAACTCCTCAGTTGGTGCCACTGAAGAAACCGCGTCCGTCGACGCAGGCGGCAGCAGGTACGTCGACGACGATCTCCTCAATTAAGCCTATTTCCATGGGGTCGTCCACGAGACCGTCGACAATATCTACTTCGTCGACGGCGGTGTCGACGACGAAGACCACGTCGACGATGACGACGACGACGACGAGTTCGTCGATGTTGATGACTACAAGTTCGTCGACGAGACTGTCGACGGGTGCTCCGCCGACGATGAAACATACTACGTCGACGAAAAAGAAAACTCCGTCGACGACTGCTCCGTCGACGACTGCTCCGTCGACGACTGCTCCGGTGACGGCTGCCCCGTCGACGGCTGCTCTGTCGACGACTGCTCTGTCGACGACTGCTCTGTCGACGACTACTCCGTCGACGACTGCTCCGTCGACGAGGATTACAGGACTGTCGACGGCCTCATCGTCGACGACTATTTCAGCTCCGTCGACGACAGTTGCCTTTCAGTCGTCGTCGAGTACGTCGACATTGGAAATCCCGTTGCCATCGACTCCGTCGACGAGACCGCCGTCGGGACCGTCGACGACGAAGAATTTGGATTTTTCAACCCAAAGATTAGTGATTACACCGGACATGACTTCCCCTAGGCGGGTCACGCCTTTGCCACCATCCATGCTTCTCGAGGACTCGGAGGAGGATGAGGAGGATGGGCAGTTTGGGGACGCATACAGCCTTTCAGACCTGAATGTCAAACAGCAGGACACAGATACGGAGGAGTTTTATGGCCCAGAGGGGCAGGAGGGGCACCAACAGGGATTACGCCCCCGCCCTGTAAGGCAGGACCTAATTGCCTTGCCAGTGGCTTTGGTGTCGGATTTGCAACAGATGCTGCAAGACTACAGATCTCGTTTTCCGACGTTGCCGGATCGCACTCCAGTGCGTCCTTCTCCTTTGGAAGTGCCACGTGACATACCAATGGACTTGCCACCCCTACCAAGAGAGGTACCTCGGTCCATTTCACCAGTGCTGCCCTTAGTGGTTCCCCAACCTTCAGGTGCGGAACCTGCTGATGACGCGGACGATGGAGATACGGACGAAGACGACGAGGGAGAGGTGATCCCACTTACAGATCCAGGGGATCCAGATGGGGACCCTGATGATACACAGGATCCTGATGCTGTAGGCCGAGAGACAAATATATCGCCTCCGGTGGACATTGGTGGTTTCCATAATTTGATGGAACGGGCATCCAAGAGGTTTGGTTTGCCCTTTACGGTGGAGCAGTCCGACTGCTTCCTATATGACTTTAAAGCCCAATATAAGAAGTCTGTAAGATCAATTCCCATTATAGAACATGTCTGGGATGAGGGATTGAAGACAATGCAGAATCCAGCAACTGTCATTCCGGTTCTTCCCCGGCTGGAGAAGAAATACAAGGCACCAGAGGGCAGTCCTGCGTGTCTTCTAGGACAACCTAAGCCGGATTCTGTTATTTCACAAGCTGCTCAAAGTAAATCTAAGAATCCGTCCACTCCTTTAACCACGCCTCCAGATAAAGAAGGCAGAAGACTGGACAATGTGGGTAAAAGATTCTCCACCATGGCCAGCTTGTTGGTGCGGGCAGCAAATTCTCTGGCTATTCTGGGCAGATACGACCGCCAGATGTGGTGTGATATGGAACCATTCCTGGACCAGCTACCAGAAACTAGTCAAGACGAAGCCAGACAAGTGCTGATGGAGGGAGAACGATCCTCCTCGGAAGTCATCGACTGTGCGATGGACATTGCTTCAACTGCTTTCAGGGCTTTGGCGGGCTCTGCCGTCTTGCGCCGCCAAGGCTGGTTGAAGGCGACTTGGTTTCGCCAGGAGGTCCAGAATAAGATCTTGGACCTCCCCTTTGACGGAGAGATGCTTTTTGGAAAGCATGTGGATGACGCCCTCCAAGGCATTAAAAAGGACACCGATACAGCTAAGTCCTTAGGCTCCTTGACCTACCGCAAGGTGCCATTTAAGGGGGCACGTGGTCGGGGGTTTTCTAACTACAGAGGAAACCAACGGCAGTATTCCTCTCAATCTGGACAGTCTTATAAAGGACAATACTCCAGCCAGCGCCAAGGACAGTCGGCGTCTTTCTCTCGGCAGTCCCAGAGAGGACGTCAGAATCGTCAGGGACGAGACAACGCCAAGAGGCAATAGCGGCCTCCTGGCTCTGGCTACTGTTCCTCCCCTGCCACAAACACCGGTTGGGGGCAGGATATCTTTTTGTCTGGACAGCTGGGCGCGTTTAACATCAGACCGGTGGGTCTTGAACATAGTTCAGAGTGGCCATACGTTGGAGTTCCAAGATCTTCCTCCAACAAGAGCTCCAGACGCCCGTGCAGCGAAACATCTCCGACTATTACATCTCGAAGCCCACCAGCTTTTCATCAAGGGGGCGATAGAGCCCGTGCCACTTTCACAAAGGGGCAAGGGGTTTTATTCCAGGTTCTTCCTGGTTCGGAAGACGGAGGAGGCATGGCGTCCTATACTAGACCTCAGGGAGCTCAACACCTATCTCATCAAGCTCTCTTTCAGGATGGTCACACTCCAGGATATTCTAAAGCTGCTCAATCCGGGAGATTTTTTGGCATCCCTGGATTTAGAGGATGCTTACTTTCATGTTCCGATCCACCCAGCTCACAGGCAATATCTACGCTTCACAGTAGGCAAGAGCCATTTCCAGTTCAAGGTGCTCCCGTTTGGCCTTCGGTCGGCACCCCGCATTTTCACGAAGATGCTGGCACCAGTCGCTGCTTTCCTGAGGAAGCAGTCCTTGGAAGTGTTCCCGTACTTGGACGACTGGCTCATCAAGGCTCCATCGTTCAGGGCAACGTCTCAGGCTGTGTCAACTTGCATAAGATTGTTCGCCCATTTGGGTCTTCAGCTCAATGTGTCCAAGTCGGAACTGATACCCTCCAGGTCACGGAAGTTCCTTGGGGCAATTCTGGACACGAGACGATGCACGGCTCGTCCGTCAGAGGAGCGTCAGGGCAAACTGGCCGCTTCCGCTCGTCTACTACTACACAAGAGACATGTATCGGTTCGACAGTACAAGTCCTTGCTCGGATCAATCTCATCCTGCATACCTTTGATACCGCATTGCAGGCTACATATGCGTCCTCTACAGGAGGAGCTGGACAAACAGTGGCGTCAGGCAGAAGGATCGTTCAACGACAAAGTATGGATAACACCTGCCATGCGCACGGCTTGCGAATGGTGGCTGGGGAAGGAAAACATCGCAGGAGGATTAACGTTCCGAATCCCTCCTTCTCCTATGGTGGTCACCACGGATGCTTCCCTAGAAGGGTGGGGAGCTGTCCTCCAGGAGCTTCAGGTCAGCGGTCACTGAAGTCCAGCAGACAGACTGCGCCACATCAATCTTTTGGAGCTGAGGGCCATTCACTTAGCCTTGCTGGCGTTCCTCCCCAGACTTCAGAACCGTGCAGTGCTGGTCCGGACAGACAACACTACGGCCATGCATTATATAAACAAGCAAGGGGGAACGAGATCACGGACGCTGTCCAAAGAAGCTCAGGTGATCTGGGAATTTGCCATCTCTCACGGGATCACTCTGCGAGCCGAGCACCTGGCGGGGTGTCTCAACATCACAGCGGATGCTCTAAGTCGGCAGACGAAGGTGACGCACGAGTGGGAGCTGGATCAGGCCACTCTGGAAGCAGTGTTCAAGAAATGGGGCACTCCGACCATAGACCTCTTTGCGACCCCGGAGAACGCCAAGTGCCGGTTTTACGCAAGCAAGGTTCCCCAGCGAGGGTCTCTGGGGAATGCCCTTTCGATTGCTTGGTTCGGCGCATTTTGCTACGCCTTTCCTCCGATTCCCCTCATTCCTCGAGTTCTCAGGAAGGTCAGGGCAGAACCATGCAAAATGATCCTCATTGCTCCAGCATGGGCGCGGCAGTTCTGGTTCTCGGAACTCCTACTTCTCTCCCAGGATCGCCAGATTCGCTTGCCACTGATTCCATCTCTGTTATCGAGAAATCAGGGCCAAGTCCTCCATCCGGATCCGGAGTCACTTCACTTGTCAGCGTGGCTCCTGAACACAGAGAATTCCGCCATCTGAATCTGTCTCAGGAATGCAGGGATGTTCTATCTCAGGCACGGGCACCCAGCACTAATAAGACCTACAGGGCAAAGTGGAAGAGATTTTGCCTTTGGTGCCAGAGGAATAAACTCCATCCTTACAAATCCCGGCCACATCAGATTCTGCCCTACATCCTGTCTCTGGCCAAATCAGGTCTGGCGCACTCTTCGATCAAGGTGCATCTGGCTGCCTTATCCCGCTTTCGACGGAAGACATCGGGGCCATCTCTATGGTCTGCAAGAATTGTTAAGCAGTTCCTTAAGGGGTTATTTCGGATGTATCCTCCGGTCCGGCCACCTCCGCCTATCTGGCAACTTAACCTGGTACTGGCTCAACTGATGAAAGCGCCCTTTGAGCCGATTCACAAAGCGGACTTGAAGTTCCTATCTTGGAAACTGGCCCTTCTCCTAGCATTGACTTCGGCTAGGAGAGTTAGTGAACTCCAGGCTCTCTCTATAGTGGAGCCTTTTCTACAGTTCAAGAGGGATGTCATGATTTTGAGAACCAACCCAAAATTCATCCCGAAAGTGCCTTCGGAGTTTCATTTGAATGAACCCTTAATTTTGAACTCCTTTTTTCCGCGTCCTTCCACTCAAGCGGAACGAACATTGCATTCTTTGGATGTCCAAAGATGCCTGAAATTCTATCTGGAGCGTACACGCTCTTTCAGAAAGTCTACTCAACTATTTATCGCCTACAGTGCACCACGGAAGGGGTTACCGCTCGCCAAGAGTGGCATTTCCCGCTGGATCTCCAGTGCAATTCAGTACTGTCATCAGGCTGCGGGCAAACCTTTGGATAAGAGGGCCCGGGCGCATTCTACGAGAGCGATGGCGTCTTCAGTGGCTCTCTTTGCTGGAGTGGCGATTAAGGACATCTGCAGGGCAGCAACGTGGAGCAGTGTACACACCTTCACGAAGCACTACTGCCTGGAATCGGTGGGACGAGCTGACGCTGCGGTTGGTCAAGCAGTCCTCCGGAATCTTTTTCAATGAGAGGTGAGCTTTCCCTACAATCCCTCCATCCTGGTAAGCACATTTGGTTTCAGTAATGGTTGTTTTATCATGTGCACTGAGATGATTTTGTAAAGCCATGTAATTACCGAAATGTGCTTGTCGTGATCTACTGCTTGCTATTCTGATACAAAGCATGAGAATCTATGAAAGTTCCAATACTGGGGTAAGAAAACAAGTTACTTACCTGTAACTTTGGTTCCCCAGTATTGGTAACTTTCATAGATTCTCATGCGCCCACCCACCTCCCCTGGGAAAGCTCTGCAGGCTTACTAAGATAGTGGCTGTTGGCACAACGGCTACGAAAATCTGAGGCTCTGAGCTCTCTCAGGAAGGTTCCAGAGGGTGAGGCTGTGCTGATTGGCCCTGGCAAAAGTTTGGGCTCTTTTACACAAAGAGGGTGATATACTACAAAATGAGATGAGGCCTGGGCCTAATTTTTCTCTTTTGTTTCTATGGTTATACATATGTATATATATATATATATTTTTGTTACCGAGGCTCCCATTCCGACGACGGGGAATGATACAAAGCATGAGAATCTATGAAAGTTACCAATACTGGGGAACCAAAGTTACAGGTAAGTAACTTGTTTTCTTGCCCAGCCCGTCCAAATACCTTCCCTTCTTGAAGCTACTACAATTTGCAATGCTGGCGGTAGGAGCACCTTTACTGAACCGACTGTTATATCAAAGTGAAACTGTACCCTCAAAGGAGTGTTACATGAAGTCCGAATATAAAGTTTACGTTATTAGTGGTAAATGAAAACACAGAAAAATATTGCGTAGTATATTCTGGTTAGTCGATAAAGGGACTCTTTTTTTTCTTTTCTTTTTTTTTTTCTTCATTGCATCCTTAAGAAATTTGTGCTTGCACACCTTTACTTTGTGAACAGAGAGCTCTACGTCCTACGGGTTCTGATTGCAGGAATAAAAAAGTGAGCCCATACTGTGTCTTTATAATGGACGAAGGCAACCAAACACCATGTGCTTACATAAAAGCCATGAATAAAGAATTACTCTGCTGCTGTATACCATCACCAAAGCCTAATGGAAACCGAAATGGGACAACATAACGTTCCACAAAATGCCATCTCTTGATGGACAGACTTCCCATACAGTGGCACTGACTGAAGGCCAACGGCACAAGGGGGCTAACTCAGTGAAGACCTTCAGTTAGGAAAAATGCAATTGCTAAAGAATGATCGGTCGGGGAGCATCAGATGAAAGGCTCCAGTTCAAAGGGAGTTCTCTCGAATTTCGTGCTTCTCCAGATTCATCCATCTGTTGGTTGCAGTAGCTTAGATAATGAAATGTTCACAATAGGGAGTTTCTGATCAGTGTATGTGTAGTGTTCTCCGTGTCTTCAAGAGTAAGGACTGTTACCTACTTCTGTTAACTGCTTAAGATGCCAGGTGATAAGAAGCGCCTCCTGAAGAGAATCCTCTTGTTCAGTTGGAGACAGATCAACATTAGTACTGATCCATGAGGCTGTCATATGCTGATCTTGACTAGGAGTTGTGAACTGCTCAGACTGACCTGTGCACGATACTGTGCAGCCCAAAGCTGGCACACTGCAGCTGCAAGAGCTTCGGATGATTGGGGCATGCACCTGTGCCTGCATCGCTATGCCTTCACTAACACCTGATGACCGTTAGAGAGGTGTGTGTTTGTGACTGTGTGTGTGACTGTGTGTGTAACTGTGACTGACAGCCATGTGTGGCACTTGTGACCTCGATCTTCATGAATATCATCATCTCAACAACGGATTATTGTGCCTGCATGTGCTCTGAAATTCATACACCTCGTCATTTTCTTAAGCAGCAGTTAAGTATTCGCGCACCTTGGGCACCCCCCGTAACTTGTACTTACCTCTCCCTCTACGTATGCTCGTTCTACAGCAGAATTGTGTCCTGGCACCGCCTGTTGCCAATCATGGCACAGACTGTGGCTAATGATACTTCTACTTCTTTTTCCAGTGACTACCAGGGAGTTCATTCCCATATGTTGGCCATGTTTCCTACCAATGAAGAAAATCAGTGAATGTCCAATATTGAGTAATGGCAACTCGCACTTAAAGCAGACACATTGCTACAACCGCCATCAGTAACAGGGTAATTTAGAATACACTAATGGTATTGTTGAAAGTGACACCTGTTGGACCGTTTTAGTCTTCGCAATTTATGCATGTACAAACTTACCTTGACATTATGATCCACACCACCCGCCCCAGAGTAAGTCTTGACCGTTTGGCTGCATTACCTGTGAAGCCTAACCCTAAAAATGAGGACTTCGCATTTCAGTGAGCGTGCAGCAGTATTTGGTTCAGTATTAACTGCCTTAGAGATGTGCAGGCCCCAGAGAATTGGACAGACCTTTCATTGCCTCGAGTTAGGCAGATTTGGGGATTCCTATAGTAACACAAATATTCAGAAGTATATTTTTTTTGTTGTTTTTTTTAAGATTTGAGTTCCTAATGTATTCTGTGTACCCAGGCTGTATTGATATGGATTGGCCGGAGGCAAGCGGTCTGTGGCAAATGTAAAATGTAATTTCTATTAATCAAATCTTGAATGTGTAGTTTTCAGGATCTTGGCATGCTTGCCATTTTTTCCTCACAGTCCAAGTGGTGCTCATTTTTATAGAATAAGCTATCTGAAGTGTTTGAAAATATCCATAAAGCTAACGTGTGGTTTTCTCAACACCCACCCTCTATTTTCAGCTATCTCCAGTTCCATCTCTGGCTGTAAATGTCAGCAGATCCTGATTCTGTGAATCTGAAGCTGTCACTTGCAGCAAGATCTGTGAATTAGGCCTTTCGTGTGTGGTCTGAACCTTTTCCTAGAACATACTTGACAGGGATTTGCTGTTTTACAGTTCAATAACGAGGAATGCAATTTAAAGCAGCAATTGAATGTTTAAAGTCTTCCAGTATATTTGCCTAAAACAATGATGCAGATGTCATGTCATGGCGAACATTCTTTCCAGAATAGCTACAACTTGAAATTTTCAATCAGAAAATCCTGCTCGATACCTCTTAATTTACTCTTCCCAATGTTCCCCATACACATATAAAACAAACCCTTTAATTGCCTTTTGCATCCACGATTATTTGTCAGCTGCTTAGAGATTAACATATTTCGAGGCAGATTTTGCTGGGTATTTAATGGTCTTGGAAAATTAGACCCAAAAATGTTTTCAACATCATTCCTACCCATCACTTTTTGTTTTACTTTAATTTTATGTATAGGTCACAGTGCCCTGTATAAATAGGACTAATCTTGACGTGACGTTTTCCCCCTACATTCACTCCTACTCCATGCCCGCATCCACCAAAGATCCGATTGTGAAAGCTGATTGTGGGAGGAAACCTTTGTGTGGCCTTTCTCTTTAGATTTGTTTTCCTCTAGAGTGCTACTTGGGTAAGAATGGAGCGGCCCAGGAACCCCTGCAGCCTGCTTTCTGAACTCGGCGGCGCGCTCATCCTGGCAAGATTTGTATCCCAAATACGTATTAAGATGGCTATCGGCGCCTCCGATTAGCATATGAAATGACTCGAACTAAAGCCCCCCCCCCCGAGCGTGCCAGAGACGAACAATGGGAGAGTAATGGACTCTGAAGGCCCGAGCCTTAGGCGCTTTCCATGTGCCGAACGGCAAGAGGTAGTCGAGGTTAAAACCCCAGTTGGATAAAAGGAGCAGTGGGGAAGGGAGCGCGCCAGAAACAATGGCCCCATAGTAGTGGCAGGTGGTGGTGCATCTGTGCCTTTAAGTGGCTTGTCCTCCAGAGCACGGGTAGAATGAATCGTTCATAATTGACCGAGCGCCCCTAACTGTACCCATCCATGCTGCCTGTGAATATCCAGTTATTTCACGTCAGAGGATGGAAGCGAAACGCATGTTGCCGTGTAACATGGTCACAGATCCCATGTACAGTTTAGAAACACTTGGATATGTAGAATAGTATTTCTTGGTCTCCTCGTTTGACCCTGGTCCACGTTTTCATTTGCTTCTTACTTATCTTCTCTCTTTCGCCCTTGCATTTTTTTCTTCGCTGCCAAGCCTTTTTCTACCTGGTTCCCCATTTACCCTGTTATTTTTCAAAGTCTTCCTGCTGCATTTTCAGTATTTGTCAGGATTTTTAGCCTGCTTGCAATTCCTGCTGGGTCACGTGACGTAAGCGTCAGTTATTCTTTAGCTTAATATTGGTGTATTCTATGGTACCTAGTAGCTAAGTTGGACGTTTAGGGGAAAAGAATGACGTTGGGCTTTATCAACTGCACCACAGAGCCCCTCATCTGTTTATGGAAATGAATAACAATAGTCATACATGGAATTCTGGGGAGATAAAGGACTCTTAGTTGGCCCTCTTCCTCCATTGGTCCTCTGTAGTGTCATTCACATTTTGCTTCCGCACACCACCGCATACAACACAGAACACAGTGTCATCCCACTTCAACCATTGGCATACCGAACTCCTTGTGTGACAGCATTTGTTGTTGCACAATGTACACATTTGCACAATAACTAGCCCTCTTGAACTCCAGGGACTATTGTGCCATGTGGGCTATTACATGAAAACAATTTGGCTTTTAGACCGTGCAAGTTTTACGTAGATAAGGGCCTGGGAGCTTCCTCTCTGCCAACACTTCTACCAGGTCACTGTTATGCAACATGTCTTCATGCAAACACCATTCACAAAGACCATAAGCATTGACCAAGTGAAAATGTCAGCAGCTAATACATTACTTATTTGCATTTCCTTGTTTCAGAGTATTAAAGACACTGATGGTTCTGAAGATTGAGTTGGCATCAAACCTTGCTAATATAGGTTCCTTCCCTTTCTACTGAAGTCAACCTTCTGGTCCTATTTAAAACAGAAAGGCTGTGGCTTTTCTCTTTTGCAAGAGATAATTTGTTTCGCGCTTTATCCGATTAACTCAAAGCAGACCCTCACTGAAACATTCTTCAGGTCTCAAGTGACAATACAGCCCTGCTCTGTGAAACCAAAACCATCGTCTTAACAGTTACTCTTATTACAAACTTGGTACTAGGGGAACATGGTCCATCAACACTGTGATGCACATAGCAGCCAGTCTTTATTACCTGTGTTCCATGAGAACCGATGCCTGGTAGAGTTACCGTTCTATCAAAGGTTGGTTCCGTAGCTCAGAGAAAGGAATTCAGAGAATGTGCTTAAAGAAAATGTGATCATTCCAGAGCCGCAGATCCCTTCTAGTTACAGTTCTATAGTGACACAGGAACATAGGAAAGAACTGGAGGCCATCGCGAAAGCTGAAATTTCGTAGTCTTTAAATTTGACTTCAAGTGGTGGAGTTCCAACTGTGTATTCATCTCTCCATATCTGTCTGTCTGTATCTATATCTGTAGCTCTGTATCTATATCTCTCTATACCTCTGTCTCCATCTCTTCCTCCCTCTAGCTCTATCTCTCTATATACATTTATCTGTGTGTGTGTCTGTCTGTCTGTGTTCTCTCCTTCCAATCTCCCTTGAGATTCATCTTGAGGCGATCAAGTGATGAAATGGTTCTTTCAATTTTGAGCTTCTACACCCAATGCGAAATTATACAAAAGACTACAGTGGCTTTTTACACGTTACATTTGCTTTTCTCTTTATGCCCCAATAAAAACTGAATTGATTAGAAAATAGTTAAAAATGTTCAAAAGCTTCTGGGTCTCAATGTCATTGGTGGTGGATACAAATATGGAAAAGATAAATCTGAACGAATTAAAAATCCTCTTAGACAAACTGGGACGGTTCTGTAAATTTACAACAGTAAAACCTAATTTACAAGAACCGGTAAGAACGGAAACAAGTCAAAAAGCAGTAAACCCAGCAAGTGCAATAATTAGTGATGGAAATGTGACTTTATTGAAACAAGGAAGGGGCGTTCTTGACAACGTAGCGCAAAATGGTAATAAGGTCTAAGAACCACAAATGGAACAAAACAGCATACACCAAATGGGAATTCGACAAAGTGAACCGGCAGAGTCCTCTATCAAATTGATCTTTGAGCCAGAATACCCAACAAATGGCAGATTGGACTCTTTGAACAGGGGAAACCTAATGAGACTGTTTAAAGAGATACCAAAGCTGCGTAATATCACATCAGCAGATCTCTTGACAGTAGAATTTCTGCAAATGGAAAAAAGATCAGAAACAGAGGCGACTCATACAACCTGGTCTTCAAATGAATTAACAGCTTTGATATTCTCAGCAAGAGCAAACTTCGAAGAATGGGGTATATCACTATCCTATCCAAAAAGCCCAAAATATCCGTACCCACTTTTATCTGATACAGTGACCCCACATACATTGGGAAACAAGCCACGTCCAACATCTTGCCTAAGGGGGGCTAGAAGCACCACTCCTAAACACAGACTCCTCAAACAAGATGCTGGAAATATCAAACCAGAACCCAATACGTTTAAAACAACAATCTGAAAGAAACGCGTTAGTTAGATTCCTTACCTTAGAATATCCCCAGGCGTCAGGCTGGATCCGGAAAGATTTTTTGTCAGCAGTACCCTTGCGCGTCGGTAGGCGTCATCTGCGACTCTGCGTCCGTCGTCGGCGTCGTGATCGCCGGGATGACGTCGTCTGAGTACTTGGATGCCACCCTTGCACGCTGACGGCAGTTCTTCTTTTTTCCGCGCCAGTAAGCGCAGATCCGGGAAGAGCGTACCCTTAGTCATTTTTTGACTAACTTTTTGGACATTTTTGTCTCTCTTTTCGAGTCAACCTCGACTCCTGGTGCCTGTAGGGATGCTCGGGTTCAAGCCGTGTGACGTCTGTCACCAACTGATGTCGGTTACCGACCCCCACCATCTGAGTCTCTACTGCCTTGGGGCCGACTACGATGACAAGTCGTGCCCCGACTGCCGGGCCTTGACCTTGAAGGCTAGGCGGGAGCAGTCCCGCAAGCTCCTTGAGATCCGGCATTCTGCTCTGCGCTGCTCGAGGTCCCAGTCGAGGAGAAGGTCGAGAGACCGGTCGCGGAGCCGAAGTCATCACCGCTCGTCTGGCTCCAAGTCCTCGCATTCAGATAAGTCAAGGCACAGTAAAAAGAAGTCGAAGAAGCGACATCGCTCTTCTGACTCCCCTCGCCGATCACGTGACTCGGCCGAGGGTTCGGGTGCACCACCCGTGTGACTGCCGAGGGTTCGGGTGCACCACCCGCGCAGCGCCGCAGGAGTCGCATCCGGCCCCATACCCCCCGGTCCCTGGGCCTCATGCGACTCTGGGCGAGATTCGGGACTTCCTCGTGGCCATGAGGAGTCTCGCTCCGCCGTCGAGGCCTGCCAGTGCGACTCCGGGCCCCGCAGGTCTGACTGGGGGGCCTAGCTAGCCGGCAGGTTCGGCGCCGTCGTCGACTTAGGTCCTGATGCTGCAGATCCCTGTGGGATCCAGGCCTGGATCCCGGTCAACGCCGGTTGACCTTATGACTCCTCCGCCGGTGCCGACCCCCATGGTGCTGCTCCCGGGGCCATCCTCTGACGCCGTCCCTAGTTTCAGTCCGGGTCCGGCATCGGAGCGGCGCTGCTCGGCGCAGTCTCCGGCGTCGATGGGTGAGCATTTCATCTATGACCTGGCTCTGTACTTTCTGCCTGTTTACCAGGAGACGGATGAAGGGGAGGACTGGGAGGGGTCGGAGGACCCTCTGGCACATCAGTGCCAGTTAAGTCAGGACTGGGCAGACGAGCTGGGGGATGCCAGTGGTCTAGACACTTCGCCTGACACTGGTTTCATCTCCCCTCCTTCCGTGGCTACGGAGGAGGGTGTGACTTATTCTGTGGTGTTGCGCAGGGCGGTGCAGGCCCTACACCTGGAGCTCCCTGCAGCGGCCGTGAGGACTAACCTCCTTCCAGAGGTGACAGCCGGTCAGTCCACATCTGCTCCTGCAGCATTTGCCTCAAAGCCTTCCTAGTCCTAGCTTTCAGGCCCATTCCACGCCAGTGGGAGGCAGAGTTCGCCATCACCTGCCCCACTGGCATACCATCACTTCATACAGGTAGGTGCTGCAAATCGTCCGAAGGGGCTACACCCTCCCCTTCGAGGCGACCCCTCCAGCCATGCCACCGCAGTACCACCACATGGCGGGGGATCACTTGCAACTTCTGCAGGAGGAAGTTACGGCCCTCTTGGCCAAGGGGGCCATTGAGCGCGTTCCTGGCCCAGAAGTAGGACGGGGTTGTTACTCCCACTAATTTATGGTTCCCAAGAAGGGCAAAGGGGGCCTACGCCCTATCTTGGACCTCCGCAACATCAACGCCTTCCTCCGGAAGGAGACGTTCAAGATGCTGACTTTAGCTCAGGTTCTGGCTGCCCTAGACCCTGGAGACTGGATGGTAGCATTGGACTTGCAGGACACTTACTTCCACATCCCGTCCTGCCAGCCCACCGGCGTTACCTGCGGTTCATGGTAGGCCACAAGCACTTTCAGTTCACCTTGCTCCCCTTCGGCCTCACCAGTGCAACTCGGGTGTTCACGAAAGTGATGGCGGTGGTCACAGCTCATCTGCGCAGATTAGGGGTCCCAGTCTTCCCCTATCTCGACGACTGGTTGTTGAAGGCGGGCTCGCCCCGAACAGTCGTCTCCCACCTCCAGACTGCGGCCGACCTCCTGCATTCGCTGGGATTCTCCATCAACGTGCCAAAGTCGCATCTGAGTCCCTCCCAGAAGCTCCTCTTCATTGGAGCGGTTCTGGACTCGGCGCAGTTTTGGGTCTATCCTCCCGAACAGCGGGTTCGGGATATTCAGGCTCTGATTCCGATCTTTCAGCCTTTATCCTGAGTTTTGGTCAGGATGGCCCTACGGCTGCTGGGTCTGATTGCCTCCTGCATCCTGCTGGTACATCACACCAGGTGGCGGATGCGGGCTCTGCAGTGGGACCTAAAGTTCCAGTGGGCTCAACATCAGGGCAACCTGTCCGACCAAGTCCTGATCTCGGAGGGCACTGCAAGACAGTTGCAGTGGTGGCTCACGGACCGCGATTGGGTCAGTGGCAGGTCCCTCTCCCTATCCCAACCGGAGCACATAGTGGTGACGGATGCGTCCCTCCTGGGATGGGGGGCCACATGGGAGAGGCCGAGAGCAGAGGCCTCTGGTCTCTGGCGGAGTCCCGGCTCCATATCAAACTATTGCAGCTGCGGGCGATCCGGCTTGCACTGAAGGCATTCCTTTCCTCTGTCCGGGGAAGTGTAGTGCAGGTGTTCACGGACAACACCACCGCCATGTGGTATTGCAACAAACAGGGCGGGGTGGGGTCGTGGACCCTTACCCTGGTGGTTCAACACCTGGCGGGTTCTCTGAACGCCAGGGCAGACTAACTCAGCCGCCGGTGCATGATGGATCACGAATGGCGTCTGAACTCTGACGTAGTGCAAGGCCTCTTTCGGCAGTGGGGAGAGCCTTGGTTAGATCTATTCGCCACCGAAGAGAACGCCAATGTCAGCAGTTCTGCACGTTGGAATTTCCAAGGCGGCACTCGCTCGAAGACGCTTTTCGTCCCGAGTGGAGTTGCAGTCTGTTATACGCCTTTCCGCCTATACCAATTCTGCCCAGCGTGCTGAAGATCAGGTGCGACCGGGCCCAAGTCCTCCTTGTGGCTCCGGATTGGGCACGAAGATACTGGTATCCCGAGCTACTCAGTCTGTCAATCGATCCCCCGATTCGACTGCCTCTTCAGGAGGACCTTCTGTCACAGCAGCAGGGGACGGTCCTACACCCGAACCTGTCCACCCTCCACCTCCATGCGTGGAGATTGAGCGGCGGCAGTTGATGCCATTTGACTTGCCTCCTGTAGTCTGTGTCATTCTGGCAGCCAGGCGTCCCTCCACTAAAACGGTATACGCCTGCAGGTGGAACAAATTTGTGGCATGGTGCACAGCAAAGGCTGTGAATCCCCTTTCTGCCCCTCTATCTGAGGTTCTCCTCTTTCTTCTTTCCCTGGCCCAGCAGGGCTCTGCTCTGGGCACCATCAAGGGATATCTTTCAGCTGTTTCTGCCTTCTTACAGCTTCCTGATCAGCTTTCTCTTTTCAAGTCCCCTGTTGTAAGTAGATTCTTAAAAGGCATTACTCACATGTTTCCTCCTGTCCCCTTTGTAATGCCTCAGTGGGACTTGAATCTGGTTTTAACCTATCTGATGTGCGCTCCTTTTGAGCCACTTCATAACTGTCCTCTTCGTCTTCTGACTCTCAAGACTGCTTTCCTGGTTGCCATCACCTCTGCCAGAAGAGTGAGTGAGCTCCAGGCTCTTTCTACTAAACCTCCTTTCCTCTGTACATCCGGACAAGGTTGTTCTGAACTCGTCCTTCTTTTCTTCTTAAGGTGGTTACTGCCTTTCACATCGGACAGTCCCTCGAAAGAGGAAGGGAGGCTCCACCGTTTGGACCCAAAACGTGCGCTCTCCTTTTATCTTGACCGCACCGAACAGTTCCGGGTGGACGACCAACTCTTCGTTGGCTACGTGGGCGCTAAGAAGGGGCGGGCAGTGCACAAGCGGACCATCTCTTGGTGGGTCGTTTTGTGCATTAAGGTCTGTTATTCCTTGGCTAAGAAGGATCCTCCTGTGGAGCTGAGGGCCCATTCCACTCGAGCCACAGCAGCTACTACTGCCTTGGGACGGGGAGTCCCTCTGCAGGGCATTTGTCAGGCAGCAAAGTGAGCCTCGCTGCACACGTTTGCCAAGCATTACTGCCTGGACAGCCAAGTCCGGAGAGACGGCTTCTTTGGCCGTTCTGTTCTCCAGGACTTCCTGGTGTGATCTTGGTTCGCAGACTCCCCACCGGGGTTGGTATTGCTGGGGTATCTATTCTAAGGTAAGGAATCTAACTAACGTGTTTCTTTCAGATGAACAAGTTACTTACCTTCGGTAACGATATATCTATTAGAAACATTAGTTAGTTAGATTCCTTACCGCCCCACCAATCCTCCCCGTTCTGCAAACTGACATCTAGGGTTAAGGTCATCCCTTTCAGGCCCCTAGTTTCATGGCACCAGTGTCGGTTTCTTGCATGGCTCTGCGTTCCTGGCGCAGAGAGCTATGTACAGAACTGAAGTCCGCGCGCGAGGGTGGCGTCTACATACTCAGTCATCCCGGCGATGCCGACGACGGACGCGCAGACAACGCCTACCCACGCGCAAGGGTACTGCTGACGAAAAATCTTTCCGGATCCAGCCTGACGCCTGGGGATATTCTAAGGTAAGGAATCTAACTAACTAATGTTTCTTACAGATCTGTCGTTACCGAAGGTAAGTAACTTGTTCGTTGAAAGTTCACGATTGGTCGTTGGTGCCCCAATTCCTGAACCAACAACGACCCTGATGTATTTAACGGTCCTCAAAGGAAACGGCTAACAGAGTTGCACTCAGGTACGTCCAAGGAGGATAACATTAGAATTTGCTTATGGAACATTCACGGGTTCAGAGAAATGGGCCAAGACCCAGAGACCCAAGCCTTTTTACAAAGTTTCGACATCATCTTGTTACAAGAAACGTGGAACCTGACACCAAAACCTATTATTGGATACAGAGAATTTCATGTCATGACGGAAAAAGTTTACAACTACGGGCACCCAGAAAAATTAGTTTGGCAATCGGAGGAACTTGACACAGGAGAAAATTGGCTTCAGGTTGTGAAACTGGAGAGTAACAACTTTACATATATAAAGCCTTGGAAGCTACTGATTTTAAACATCTATATCCACCCCAATAAAGTGGAAAAAGGAAAAACTGGTGTCCCTGACCAACTTGATAAAGGTTCTGCAGATTAGCCATCAAAGTTGTGAGATGATAATTACAGGCGACTTCATCTCCAATATAATAGGGAGCAAGGTAAACCAGAGAATGAGTCAAAAGGAGTTGGAGGTTAACAAACTGAAAAATGACTTGGAAATCTTGGGTCTACACATTCTGAACGGAAAACCAAAGGGTGATCAACCAGCTGGCATCACATTTTTAAGCGGGGGGAAAAAACAATCAATCGTTGACTACAATGCCGGTAACATATAATCTGAGGAAACTAAAATGGCGCACAACGAACATTACACAAATAATGGACACTGTGCATAAATACATAAATGATAGTGGGTCGCAGTGTACCCAAACGTTAGAAGACGTTTGGGAGAAATGAGGAAAGTTTCTATTAAATAAATTTCCAGTACTCCTGGGACGCCAAGGTACACAAAGAAGAACTTATGAACCATGGTTCAATATACAGCTCCGCGACCTGAAAAGGGAAATCACAAGGGAAGCGAGAGAAAGCGCTAATGCTGCAAGATCGTAAAACTGTAAAGAACAACAAAATCACAGACATGAGGAAGAAATACAAGGAGAAGTGTAGGGTGGCAAAAAAGGATCACATGGAAAACCTCTGGGAGAAATTACTTTGGGCCAGCAAACTGCCAAACAGTTGTGAATTTTGGGGCATAATAAACAAGTTAACAAAGGGAACAGGAATGCTCCAAAAAGCAGGTATAAGCGAGAAAATATGGAAGCAACACATACAAAACGTATACAACAAGACAAATAAGACCATGATTTCCGAAACTGGGCTAGATGCTCTGCAGGAGGAAAAGCATAGAAAAATTGTCATCAGTCCCCTTTTCCAGGAAAAAGCACAACTTGAAGCAATCTCACTCCTCCCTGACAAAGTACAATTTGAAGATGACTCAAATACTCTAATAAAATAGAATTTAAAGAAGTAATAAAAAACTGAAAACTGAGGGGGCAACAGGGCCAAATGGCCTTCCAAATGCACTATTTAAACATGAACCGGACTTTTGGGCAAATTATCTCACGCCGCTCTTTAATCACCTGTACTCTGAAAATAAGATTAACTCTTGGAGAGGGAGCCTATTTCACCCCATATACAAGAATGGTAGTCGTAACGAGCCTAGTAACTACAGGCTTGTAGCCCTGACAGACGTTGATGCAAGACTTTATGCATCCTGTATATTAAAATTGCAAGAATGGATAGAGGTGAAAGGCATAATTCCCAAATATCAAACCGGTTTTAGGCAAGGAATGGGCACAAGTACGAACTTGGCAGCATTGGCAATCCTTAAAGAAAAAGCTATTTTCAAGAGAACAGGTCTATTTGCATTTTAGATCGGCTTTCGACAGAGTCCCAAGAGATCGACTTTGGACAAAAATGAAAGGATGGGTAGTACCACAACAATTAATGAACTCCATAGTAGCCCTCCGCAGCGAAACCTGGGCCCGGGTGAAGCTGGGAGATGACAGTATAGTATCATCTAAGATTGACATAAACAACGGTCTGAAACAGGGGTGTGTCTTGGCCCCAAGCCTTTTTAATCTGTACCTCGCCGACCTGCACATCCATTTGTTAAAAATAAACGGCCATCCTCCGAAATTGGCAGAAGACCACATACAGTATCTGCAATATGCAGATGACATAGTGGTCTTGAGCCAAACCCCAATTGGCCCAAAAAGAGTCATCGACCATCTGACAAATTACTTTGACCAACAAGGGCTGGAGATAAACAAGAAAAAAACAAAGGTGGTGCGATTAGCGGGCCCAAGGCCAAAACAATTCAAGTGGTTCGCAAAGGGTGAACAAATAGAGGATGTTGGCACCTATAAGTATTTGGGCATTAACTTAGGGTGATGCATGTCCTTTACCGATCAAATAAGAGCAAGGGCCCAAACTCTAACTTTTGCATACAAACAGCTGCAATTGAAACGGAGTTGCCCTTCATACAGGCATCTTTTAAAAGCAATGGCAGCACAATTACTTCCAGCGCTGGCATATGGTTTAGAAATATGGCATGGCCGGGAATTTGGAATTTTAAACGAGCTACAGACAAAAGTGTATAAAGCTCTTATTAACCTTCCCAAAGCAGTGTCACCAGCACAGGTCCGCCTGGAATTTGGGCTCCTAAACCAGAAATTCCAGAGACAATCTGTTTTCGTGAAACTATGCTGGGAAAATTCGCTCCTCGGAACTTGGCTCCATGAACAATCTATGCTAGACAGAAACAAAGGCCCAGTTTGATCAAAATACATTGTACTCATGGGGCTAATATCTAAGATCAGCTCTGGTGGAATTAGACATCCAAGAGGAATGGGACAGTAAAATGGAGAGGGTGGCGTTTAACAGTGTGTGTAATGGCGCTGCAAAAACACAGTGGCAAAATGTCGACACTGTTGGACTGTGATAAATCCTTATGTAAAACTCAAACCGCAAGCTTATCTAGCAGCACACTTCAGATTGACACTAAAAAAGAGGTACATGCTGTATCGGTTAGGAGTCCATGAAACCAAGGATTTACTACCAAAATGGAAAGGGAAATAAAGAATTTTTCTACTGTGGTGGATAATTGATACCATAGAGTACATTCAGTGGTGTTATGCTTTCAGCATGTGTGGCCTTCCAAAACACCCTTGCAACAGTTATGTAGGTCTCCTCCCTTATAGGCTCAGTGACTTCATCTATTTTAGTGATCCTTGATGCCAATCTTACACATGAGACACCTTTACAAATTGCTATTTATCAGTGGTGCCTGACATCTGAGATCACCCCACTAAGGGCAGCTCAACGGACCATTCTTAAATCCCTGGGGATGGCTTCAAGGTAAGGCAGAGTGGAGCTGGTTGTAGGCTCTTCTGCTTTCAAAGTTCCATGAGAACATCAAAGGTATGTTAAATGCAAGTCAAAACTTGTAGAACCTATCATGTTAAGGTAGAAGCCCACAAAACAGTCTGCAGCGATTTCTTGTCTTTCAAGCAAGGCCTTTAAACAAGCATCTGATTGGCCTTTAACTGTTTACACTTGTGACGTTGTCTGTTGCCTAGTGGAACCTCAGTATTTTCCTTTGACATCCACTGCACAAACCATTCTGGCACTGACTGCTGGTGAAGTTAATTTGCTTTCTGAGGAGCCAAATTCTTGGTAGCCATTAATTGTGAAGCGGAGAGGGAGCGGAACCATTTATGCATCTCTGAACCGTACAGTGTTTTCCTTTGGGTGAAGGTCGTATTCAGGACATACACCTCCTTTGTTCTGAGGTTGTTAGCTAAATTATGCTGATTGCCCAGTCTTCTTAACGAACTGTCAAACTTCATGGGCTGAAGATGTGCTTCACATAATGTGTCGGTGGGCCTCTAATTCAGTGTGGAATGACCCAGCCAGTTTTATTCTTAGGCTGGCTTTTCTTTGGATACCATGTTCTGTATGCAAGGGATTGCGATTCTGTAGCTGCTGTTTCCAGATGAATTACTTGTATCTTTCTTCGCTTACAGGGTGTTACCTTTGCTTCGTTATTTGTATATTTTCGTCAAGTTTTGTTACAATGCTTCATGCTTGTTCCTGTCAGATGTTGTATGGAAACATCAGCCACCCTACATTATTTCTGCCCGAACTATGCCTGAATGCTTACTCATGAGGCATTACACAATCGTGCAAGTAGGTGGTGGAAGAAGCAATAATGTACGCCACGGTGAGCATGCGGCTAAGAAACATGGGCCTGTTCCATCCAATCTCTTAGATTGTTTACACTTGAAGTGTCTGAAAGCCTGGTTGTTCATGCGCTTTCAACTTAGCTGAAACAAAATACATTTCCTGCCATATCTTGAGTGGTGAAGGTACAATGTTTGATTCTTTGGCAGGAAAGTGTTTGCTTCATTTTGGAATTGAGAACCTACAGTGCAGTTTGTTTTGTGGCTAGAGATTCACGTGTACTCTCTTTGGTCTGTGTCCAGTATGCCAGAGCCCTTGAGATATTGGATTGCAGCACATAAACAAATAATGCTGAGTGGACTGGACACTGTAAATATGCTGTGGTAGCTCGAGCTGCATATTTATTGAAGAGGCATGTGTGGATGCATTCCGCTTTATTTTTTCTCGGTTTGCTAAACGCTGCTGCTCTACATGCCACTTATTCAGCAGCATTTGTTTGGTGAAGAGGCTGACCATTTCTTGGGATTTCTTTAAGCAGCACATGGCTTAGGCTTGTGTTTTAGGTTTGGCTTTGTGCACTTGCAGATTGCACCAAAAGAGGAGGAAGTTCAATGGGAATAAACATCTGTTGAGGAAGCAAGTGTAGAAGCCTCAGCAAAGGCTATTGACATTTTTCTGACCACATGGTTGGTCAGCTGCTAGAGGATCAGCAGACTATTTCAGCTTTATCTTCTTCCCCTCCTACCGTAGCAGAGCATAAGTGCTTATGATAAGACGTCAGCTGAAGCCATTTGGGGTTGACTATCACTTTGCCAGAAATGAAATTGCCTCCGAATGATGGTCCTTTAGATCGTAGAAGAGGGATTTATTCTACCATTTCAGCAATACTGCCATTTGTTCACCTACTCACAAAATAAACATCTAGGTGGAGTAAGTTTACACTTTTAGAAGAGTAGCTAAAATGGTAGTTGCCCTTGGAAGGAGGGGCAAGGGATCTATATTCCAATATATATTGGTCCCCCAAAAAGATGTGGAAAAAAACCGTTTTGTGGTTTTGCTATTCACCATTTCATTGGGTGAAGCTTTGCAAAGGGGTTTTCTGTGATCGTAGATAATCCCTATTGACAACAGTTGCATGTGTACTCATACTTGGACGTTTTGTCCATTGACCTGAAGTTTACAGGGTTTTATATGAAAGTTAAAAAAAACTTTTCCTACTCCAGCTTATTAAGAACATTAGATCAATCCATTCTAAACAAAAAACATTTGCTTTTCACAACTCTAAAAGGTGGAGAATATTTAATTGATGGTCTATTGATTTTCAGTGGAGTGTAGGATAGTCGCAAGGTCAGTTGTGTACCTCGTACTGTTGATGAGGTGGTTCACATTTTTGGTGCCTCAAGATTGTTTGAGGATGCGCTCTCTTCTGTGCTTCATTAGGCACCAGTGCAATCTGTTCAGTGGGCAGTTGATGGATCTGGCCTGCATTCCTCCAGAATAGCAGATGAATCTGAAATGGTGGGTTTTTCTGCTCAATTTACTTCTACACCGGCCCTTCAGACTTCTAAGCCTCCGGCGGCAATATGTTTGTGCAAATGTCAGGTGGTCTATAAAGAAGTCCAAATTTCTTTTCAGCTTTATGGAGTTCTGGGCAATGAGTTTGACCCTCATAGCTTTCCTGTCACACTTTCAGCAGAAGCCAGTCCAACTTGTTCCAAACAATCCTCCAGGTTGATTTACCTTATTAAAGCTGGAGGCATAGACTCATCTGCCCTGAAATAATTCAGTTGATCTAGTGGGTCATCTGAATAAAAAACCTCCATCTGCATACCAATATCAATGACTTACAAATGACCACTTCTGAAGGATGTGGGCCACATGGTGTTCATAGCATATGTGGCTGTAGATACACACATATTGCATACTCTTGCCCTTTTATTGTTGAGCTCTGACATTACAAGTTATTTTTCTGCAAAGAAGCTTTGTGTCACAGATGATATGCGACTCCTTCCCTAGTCGTACAATGCACGTAAGCACCCGCTTCACCCATAGATTGTTTTTTTTTCCCACTATAGGGTACATGCACGTTCTGTACTGCTTCGAATCAACACGTTCCCTGTGCCTTTTGTGGGCCTAGCAGTTTAATGACTTTGACATTGATGATCGTAGAGCAATCATTGTGATCATGTGAGCCACAATAAACGTTTTTAATAGAGCAGCAACTTGGCTTATGGGGGCAAGTATATGGTGAAGGGCTGAACACCCTTTTGCCCACAGTGCCACACCAGGTCCCCTTGGATACAGCGCCTGCAAACCTTGCTGCTCCCCAGAGCACAACAAGACCACCTCAGAGTCCTGCTTCGCTTTAAGGTGTAAGACTAAATGCTAAGCTAAATGAAGGAAAGGCCTGTACTCATCTTAAGACGCACTAGCAATCCGTGCTAAGACACCAGATATTTTTATTGATTAAGGCTTCCTTAAGATCATGGCTGAGATGGCAGAGCTTCTGGAGTAGCAGCACATCAACCGACACTTAGCCCATAGATGGCGTCTTAAAGTATCTGAGAATGCGAGGAGATCAAGGTAACCTCATCAACGTTGATGCTGGTAAATCCACTCTCAGGGTGGCCATGAGTACTACCCTCGTCCGGAACGCCTAACTGAAGCCTCACCCACCTAATTGTCATGGGGGCAAAGCATAGCTCCAGAGAAAGTATTGCTTAGAGCACATGAGGCAAAAAGCTTCCACGTTTGGTGTACCACTGCCTTTGGATGCTTGTTGACTCCAGGACAAGAACGCAGAGTTAAGCAAGCTCCAGAGGAAAGGAGTCTTAACATCCACCACACCTCTATGCCCTTGCTTGTGAATACTCCTGACACTACACATTCGGGGCAAAAGTCTGTGCCGAAATAGCACTGTAAGCCCAGTACCCAGACTTCAACGCAGAGATCGGAGCTCTTCGAGGCAGCCATTCTTAAATGGCTAGCTGAAGTATTGGCTGCATAGCAGTAAACCTGTTTTATCCTCCTGGATACTGGAAATATGTCTGCAAAGCCACCTCTGAGGGAGGTTTTCAGTAACTTTGTCTCTTATACCCAAGAAGCAAACACTCACATTTGAGCAGGAAAGAACTATTGAGAGACCTTGGCACCTAGTGCAAAAACGGATAAGACCACCTCCTTTACATTTTTTACCCACATACTCCACTTCACCACCTGATCGTCCACACCCATATACTTCACCACCTACCTTAAATTCTCCAGAGGGATCAGTCCACACTTGCTGTTACTCTACCAGCCATTATTGGGGAAAAAGACCCTTAAGATGAACCTGCAGAGACAGTAGTACAGGATGATCCATGGGACAATTGTCGACCCTTCAGACAGCCCTGATCTTGAGCCCTCTCACACCAAGCAATAACCTTCTGATTATACTCCTGTGATTCATGGCATTGCAAAGTGTTGGAGAAGGATGCATTCATGGTATAAGCCCTCTCAAGAACTAAACGCACGGTTCACTTTCTGTCAAAACTTTTGGGGATGCTTAAGACTGCTCCAGAGAACTTAAAAGATCTTGTAAGATCAAGGTGGTTGCAACTATGGTATAGAGGAAATTTTAGGTGTCTCCCAACGAACCTCGCTGCGTTAGAGGTAAACGCCCACCCTGATTCCTGGTTGTCCATACAGCAAATAAGGGCGCATCTGTCCAGGCAACTGCCCCCCCATCCCCTGCATCCCCCAAATAATGAAAGCAAGACTTTTTAACCAATTCAGACATGCCTTGCAGTTCCCTTCATGAAAAGTCACTTTTCTTGTAGCTAAAACGTCCCTCAAGTGCATTGGTGAACTGCAAGCTGTTACTATTGTAGAGCCATTTATACTGGCTACATGACGGGGGTGGTCTTTAGGACAATCCACGTTCTTACCCAAGGTGGTATTAACTTTTCATGTGAATCAAACTATTGATCTACCCTTTGTCTTTCCACAGCCAAATTAGTTAGGGGAAAAGGGTATTACACACCACTGATATTAAACTGGTGCTCATGATAAGACCAAAGCTTTTCGAAGCACCAATCCACCTTTTTGTAGCTTTCACTAAACCTTATAAAGACTATTCTATTTCAAAAGTGGGCATTGCAAGATAGATTGGTAAATGCATCCAAAATTGTTATGTTAAGGCAAAATTTGGACTCCCTATACCTCCAACGGCACACATGTTAAAACTGAGCTACTTTGTTTCTTTGATAACATTCCTTTAGTAGATATTTGTGAAGTTGCTACTTGGTCAATGCCACACACATTCAAATAGAATCACTGTGGAGACATATAAGCTTGTAAATAAGAGGTGTTTGCCCAGATTTTCTTAAGAACCTTGTTTCAGACATTTGAATAATCTGCCCATTTGCCACCATGAGGAGGAACTGCATTTACAGTTGATGCATAGCATGTATATCTACAGAGACACGTGCTCTAAACTGAAAGTAGTGTGAAGAGCTGTAAATTCTTATGCACCCATCCTCCTCCCAGGCATGGGCAGTGCTAGCACATTTGCTACACTTAATACATATTTACTATCAACTGACAAAGTGCAGATCTCCTACCTACTATTCTCTGCACTCCACTTTCACCCACTGAGTGAAACACTATCTACAGGTGCAGTCTGCTCATGCATATTGTAAGCCTTAAAAAAGGAGGAGGGGGGCTGGGAGGGACACAGAGCATCCCGTGACTCAGAGCTTCTTTGAAGAAAAACAACTTGTAATGTCCAAGCTGACAGTATATGGCAAGAGTGTTCAAATCATGTTAACCCCTTCGCTGCTAGGCCTTTTTCCCCCCTGTGCTAATCCTTTTTTTTTTTTTTTTTTTTTTTTTTTTTTTTTTTTTTAGGTATTTGGGGTAGTACGCGCTTAGGCCCCTGTAACATTTTGACCACATAAGGTATCCACGCCAATTTTGCGTCCTTTTCTTCCAACATCATGGGGATTCTAAAGGTACCCAGGGTTTGTGGATTCCCCTGGAGGGGTCCCAGAAATTAGCCAAAATACAGCAAAAGTTAGTTTTTGGGGGGGAAAATTGGAAAAACGGGCTGCAAATGAAAGCGTCTGGATTATTCCCTGCAAATGTTATCCAAAAAGGGTTTGTGGGGCTGAAATCACCATTTTCCCAGCTTTTAGGGAATGACAGACTTTTGTCAGAAAACCAACATTTTTTACAGTTTTGGCATTTTTCTGGGACATAGCCTATTTTTGCTATTTTTTGTGCTTTAAACCTCCTTACAGTTAATGGTAGAAATGGGTGAGAAAGTAATAATGGATCCTGGAAAGCTATACATTTTAGTAAAGTAGACACAATTCTGAATTCTGCAAGGGGTCATTTGTGTAGATCCATCAAGGTTTCTTTATAGAAACTAACAGTTAAATATTGGAAAAATTGAAAATTAGTTGGAAAAAAACAGCCCTTTGTGTCAACGTTTTCTCCTGCAACTTCTTCTAATTATGACAGCTCTTTGAAAGCAATATACTGTTACATCCGCTGGACATTCCTGGTTGTGGGGATATATAGGACTTGTAGGTTCACCAAGAACCCAACGAACCCAGAGTCAAAAACTGAGCAGCAATTTTCAATGGTTTTTTATATTCCGGGTATATAGCAATTATTGTGGGAAAATGTATACATGGAAAAATTGGTATTAAAGACACCTATGTATTTCTGAAATGAGAACAAATTATACAGTTTAGAAACAGTACATATTTGCACATTTTCCAAATTGGGAATACTCATACTAGCATGAGAATTATCAGTAATTTTTCAACATGACTTCTTTTTTACACAATGTCTTTAATTTGAAAGGCAGAAATGCATCAAAAATCAATAGGTAATAACAATAGCTTTACAAATATGAATTACCCGAAGTCTCCCGATAAAAATGGTACTTCACTTGTTTGGGTAGGCATAGTGCCCACGACAGGAAATGGCTCAAAACCCAACGTGAACACACCACATTTTTCACAATGAAAATTTACCCTTTTTTTGCGAAGTGTTTAGCTGTACTTTTTTAACAGTAGCTCTGCCGGCACCTAGGGAAACCTAGCAAACCTATACATTTTTGAAAACTAGACACCCAGGGGAATCCAGGACGGGGTGACTTGACTGCCTCCCGCCAGGTTCTGTTACCCAGAATCCCTTGCAAACCTACAAAATTGTCATAAAAACCATATTTTCCACACATTTCTGTGGAGGAAAGTTCTGGAATCTGCGTGGATCCACAAATTTCAACCCACACCGCGTTCCCCAAAGTCTTCCGAGAAAAATGGTACCTCACTTGTGTGGGTCGGCCTAGTGCCCGTGACAGGAAACTGCGCAAAACGCAACGTGGTCACACCTCAATTTCGCAGTGAAAAATGACCCTTTTTTGGCAAAGTCCCTAGCTGTAGTTTTTGAACCCTAGCTCTGCCGGCACCTAGGGAAACCTACCAAAGCCACACATTTCTGAAAACTAGACACCCGGGGGCTTCCAGGGAGGTATGACTTGAGTGGATCCCCCAACGTTTCAATACCCATAATAGCTGAAAAAGTCACTTTTTTCACACATTTGTGTGTGGGAAGGTGTGGCCTCACCGGGCTCACACATTTCCTACCACCCAGCGTTATCCCAGGTCTCCCGATAAAAATGGTGCCTCACTTGGGAAACCTACCAAACCCACATATTTCTGAAAACTAGACACCCGGGGGCTTCTAGGTAGGTATGGCTTCCATGGATCCCCCAACGCTTCCTTACCCAGAATCCCCTGCAACCCCCAATTTTAGCTGAAAAAAATCACTTTTTTCACACATTTTGTGTGGGAAAGTGTGGCATCCCTGAGCTCACACACATTTCCTTACCACCCAGCATTCCCCCAGGTCTTCCGATTTAAAATGGTGCCTCACTTGTGTGGGAGGCCCAAGTACCCGCGACAGGCAAGGGCCCAAAACGTAGTGAGGCGTCATCCAAATTGCCTATCTCAAAACCACCTGGTTTTGCAAGGGGGGGTCACCCGGGTTTTTGGCCCCGTGCTCGGCGGCCATCTAGGGAAACCTACCAAACCCACATATTTCTGAAAACTAGACACCCGGTGGCTTCCAGGGAGGTATGGCTTCCATGGATCCCCCAACGCTTCCTTACCCAGATTCCCCTGCAACCCCCAATTTTAGCTGAAAAAAAATCACTTTTTTCACACATTTGTGTGGGAAAGTGTGGCATCCCTGAGCTCACACAAATTTCCTTACCACCCAGCATTCCCCCAGGTCTTCCGATTAAAATGGTGCCTCACTTGTGTGGGAGGCCCAAGTACCCGCGACAGGCAAGGGCCCAAAACGTAGTGAGGCGACATCAAAATTGCCTATCAAAAATGTGCCACACAAATATGTGAAAAAAGTTATTTTTTTTCAAGTAAAAATTGAGGTTTGCAGGGAATTCTGGTTAAGAAAACATTGGGGGATCCACGCAAGCCATACCTCCCTGGAAGCCCCCGGTGTCTACTTTTCAAAAATGTGTGGGTTTGGCAGGTTTCCCTAGATGGCCGCCGAGCACGGGGCCAAAAACACAGGTGATCCCCCCCCCCCCCCCACCCCCTTGCAAAACCAGATCGTTTTGACATAATTAGTTGTTTATTTATACAGCGTGAGAATTTCGGCACAATATTGCAAGGAAAATGTGACAGACATTTTGAGGTTTGCAGGACATTGTGGATAAAATAACTTGTTGGAATTCACTAGAGACATCACCATGAACTCCCATGGGTTTACGACAATATCTACAGTTGGTCGGTTATTCTTAGATGGAATGAACACCTTGGCAGAGAGACTAAAAAGACAAAGATTCCTGCACGGCCATCTATTCCTCAAACACACACACATACTGGTTGGATTTGGCACAAGGGTGAGTGATGGTTCAGTATATACAATTGTATTAGCAAGTGATTTCACAAAAATGAAATGCACTGTTAATAATTGAAAGGGCGAGAAACTGAACCATTGATTCACAGCTCGTGAGCTGTAAAGCCACGACAAGGCACCAACCTCTTTACAATCCATTCATACACCTTTCATACATGTGACGCATACAAAACCATTCACACCGTCAGCCGCGGGCCCATCACATTACAACACTCACACCAGCAGACAGCGCCATTCAAGGGCCCATCACTTTCACGCCCACATTCCTGACACAGCAACCACACAAGCTGATAGATTGTGTGGAGTGGCACTCAGCTAGCAGTGTGTGTAGTGACCAGCAGCAAGTCACTACTCGCACACCGCCAGCCGAGCGCCAGTCCTGGCACACCGCCAGCCGAGCGCCAGTCCTGGCACACCGCCAGCCAAGCGCCAGTCCTGGCACACCGCCAGCCAAGCGCCAGTCCTGGCACACCGCCAGCCAAGCACCAGTCCTGGCACACCGCCAGCCAAGCGCCAGTCCTGGCACACCGCCAGCCAAGCGCCAGTCCTGGCACACCGCCAGCCAAGCGCCAGTCCACGCACACCGCCATCACATTTAGATTTTTTTTTTTTTAGACAAAAATAAAAACACAAACAAATTGCAAATAGATACAAATCTACTAACACAAAATCTGAAACTAAATACATTGCACTAATGCCAACCTTTAAACAGAATCACATTTTTTAAAGAATACAGACCAGGCAGGTCACTTTACCACTCATGGATGCTCCCAAAAATTATTTTGCGTGTGGTACGCTCTAAAACAAGCAGGGACACACAGCCCAGGGTTAGAACACTCTGGGCAATACATGTGAGTCTCCTTCTGCGTACCTCTTCACCAACAGACTCTACATCTCCTAGTGGGAAAGTCTTTTGAGGATGTGGGAGGAATGTAATCAGTAAAGTGGCGATTTTTCAATCGAGCCACATCCTCCACCACTCCAACTCTAGGAACACTTGCCTGTTCCACAACAACAAGGCTGCCTATCACAGACTGCTGAAACTGAACAAAAGTCAACTTTGATGCAGGAGAACACTCCTTGAACACAACAAAAGTATTGAAAGTTGCTAAATTAAAGAGATGGATGGCCAACTTCTTATACCAAACGTAAGCCTTACGAATAGCAGTGTAAGGTTCCTACCTCTGATCTACTCTATCAACACCGCTCATGAGCTTATTGTAGTCTAAAATGCACACAGGTTTGCGCACTTCAGAAATCTGACCCCAAACAGCCACAGGTGAAGTACTCATCATGGATGGTAGTCAGCATGTACACATCCCTCCTGTCCACAAATGTCACAGCTAGTAGTTCATCACTACGCAAGGAACTGCACTGTCCCCTCTGAAGTTTTCTGCAAACAAGCTCTTTTGGATAACCTTTACGGTTAGAGCGGAATGTGCCACAAGCAAAAGTGTCCACTTTGAACAATTCCATAAACAATTGCATAGCAGTGTAGAAGTTATCAAGGTACAAATGGTGGCCTCTGTTAAACAGTCCTCTAGCAAGATCCCACACAATTTTCTCTGAAACTCCAAAAGTGGAAGGACAACCAGTGTACACACGGAAATTAAAAACCTATCCTGTCCTGCTCTCAGACAACATATGCAGCTTAATTCCATAGCGTGCCCTGTGGCTAGGGATGTACTGCCTAAAAACCAAATGGCCCTTGAACAGGCCGAATCTTAACCCCTTCGACGCTTATGACGGAACGGTTCCGTCATGCACGTCGGTTGGGCTGTGCTTATGACGGAACCGTTCCGTCATGGCCCTGCCCGCGCTCAGAACCTTCAGCACTGCGCGGAAATCCGCGCAGCGCTGAAGGGGTTAAAGACTGTTACAGTCAGGGTGATGTCTTGGCAACGCCAAAGAATTATCAACAAAATGCAGCATCCGTAGCAAAAGTAAATACCGGTCACGAGTCATAACTGCAGGAAATATGACCGTTACCATCAAGGGACTGGTAGACCAATATGAAGCCATGGACGGCTTCGTTATCAAACCCATCAATAAAGTCAAATCCAAAAACTTCTTAATCTCTTCCAGATTTGGGGGAGTCCACTTGGTAGCTCTAGAGTGGGGCCTAAGTTTGTCACTGTTGTCCCTCAAAAACTGTTCAGCATACAAATTAGTCTGCTCAACAATCTCACCCAAAAATACATCATCCATAAACAACTGAAAAAACTGTATAGGCAAAAAATTTTCACAATCCACTCTACACCCTGCATCACCACTAAAGGCAGGCAACACCGGCTGCACCATGTTTGGATCAACCCAGAGTCCAGCACTTCCAGTAGGAAGCCTATCCGCCTCAGGCTGCAATCCAGATGCCTCTTGCACCATCGGCACAGCAGTATCCTCCTCTAAAACAGGCACTTCATCTGCGCTGAGAGTACCTTCATCATCAGATTATTCCATGTGGAGAGAGAACTCCCTGCCTGAATCTTCCCCTCCCTCCTCTCCCTCAGACGCACTGTCAGTCTCATAATCCTGCTCAGAGGAAGATTCAAGAAGCATACCAACCACCGGCTGAGCAGTCATTCTACGGCTAGCTATACTGCTTACTAATAAAAGTAACTTGTCAAACAAGTCAACAAAAACAAACACTTTGTAAAATAAGTAATAAACAAAATGCACCTTTATCAGAAATACCTATATACTCCAAAACGATGCCACTCACTTGCCAGAAGCAGCTAAATTCACTACTACCTACTCTGCACAGACACAGTATGGATCAACAATATCCCACTAAAAAAGAAAGCGAAAAGAAAACTACACATAAGACAATGCAAAACACATCGCAAAGAATTCCATGCACAAAACACAAACTAAATAAGTTGCCATTATGACACCACTTACAAAAAAGTTCATTCATACATGACAAAAATACTCATTTGGAGTAAATACAACAAAAATGTTTTTCTTACCCAAAAAAATGCAACTACGCCAAACTGCAGAACCACCACTGTTGAAATCGCGAACAGGAATCAAAAGCTTTACACTAGAATAAAAAGGAGAAAATAACATTACAATCACATATGCAAATAATGCACCAGTCCACACACAATCGACCAGCCAAGCTAAGGGGTAGGTGGGCCTAAGAGTATCAATAAAATACCCCCCCCCCCCCCCCCCCTAAAAGGGGAGCAACCCTTGCCCTTGAAGCCACTCCCAAACACAAAAATTAAAAAAAACCCTGGTGTCTAGTGGATTCTGCCCCCCTTGAGGGCAGATGGGCCTAAAAACATACTGCTATTCTGCCACCCAAAGAGGGCAGAAATGGCCACAATCATCCTCCCATAAAGGGGAGCGACCCTTGTCCAAGGGGCCGCTCCCCAACATAAAAAAAAAAACTGGGTGGCCTAGTGGCCCTACAAAAAAACAAATCAGCCGATCTGCCCCTCAGGGTGGCAGAAACGGCCAAATTAATGCTCACCAAATGGGAGCAACCCTTGCCAAAGGGGCCACGCCCCACAAACAAATCCCTGGTGGTCTAGTGGGCCCAATTTTTAAAACAAAAATTGCGATCTGGCCCCCTGGGGGGCAGACACAGCCACAAATATTGACCCCAAAGGAGAGTGACCCTTGCCCAAGGGGTCTCTTCACAAATAACTCCCTGGTGGCCTAGTGGGCCCTACATTAAATGGCGAAATCTGCAGACAGCCAAAATCATAGCCCCCAAAGGGGCCACTCCTTGGTGGTCCAGTGGGCATTTTGTTTTTATTTTTTTATGCCTCAGGGGGGCAGGCAAAGCCTAAAATATACCCCCCATAAGGGGAGAGACCCTTGCCTAAGGGGCCGCTCCCCCAAACAAAACAAACATACATGGCCTCAAAAGAAATGGCCCCCAAAGGGGAGTGACCACTCCGCACTACATTTCTTATAATTGGCCGATTTATTTATTTATTTTTAGAAAAATTTAAGTCTGCACCCCCCCCCCCCCGGGGGGGCAGACAAAGCCACAAATTATTGCCTCCAAAAGGGGTTGCCTAAGGGGCCACTCCCACAAACAACAAAACACACAAGAAGTAAAAAAAATAATAATCCCTGGCGCTAGTGGGCATTCCTGCTGCACGATCGCATGATCCTGCAGCAGGAATGCACAAAAGACGCATCGAGGGAAAGGAAAACCCTTTCCTTTCCCTCTGTCTCTTTTGGTAAAATCCCCCCACCCCCTCCCCAAAACTTACCTGTTTATTCTCCAACGTGCATGAAGCAAATGGCTCCATTGGCAAGCCATTGGAAACCTCCAATGCCTCGCGCGCTGACATTGGCGCGCAGGGGGGTGCGGGGGGAGGCAGTGGAAGGTCTTCCCCGTTTAAAATACCCGGATCGTCCGCCCACGGGGGGAGTGCCAGCGCTTCCCCCCGTGGGTGGTTGTCATGACGAGCTGAACTCATGAGCACAGGGCTACTGTGTGCCTCGTCATGAGCACAGAAAGGGTTAATCCATAGCACTTCATTTCCTGACTTCACTCTTACTTTTCTCTACATTGTGTGTGTGTGTGGGTGTGTGTGTGTGTGTATTCACCTAAAAAACCATAGGTTTCACACATGTTATAGTTAGGTGGACATTTCGCTCGTAAAAAACCAATGAAATTCCCCCGTTATAGTTAGTTCAGATAACTATAACTCGCGCGACCGCAATCCACTGCTGAGGACTTCACATATTACATCACTCATAACCTGGTCAGTGGCATCACTCATGACATCACTGATGACATCATCCTTTTGATAGAGTGGCGGTCGCGTGAGTTATAGTTATCTGAACTAACTATAACGGGGGAATTTCATTGGTTTTTTTACGAGTGAAATGTCCACCTAACTATAACATGTGTGAAATCTATGGTTTTTTCATTGAATTTGTACGGTTTTTTAAATGCCAAGTTATGTATTTATTATTATTTTTTTTTATATATTTATTTTACAATAAACTAAGTATTAAAATGTTTGTACTTTTGGGTTTTTCACCGTGCACGCACGGTGCGCGCACCCCGTGATTTTTTTAAAAAAAAATTAAAATGTTTTTTTCTGCCTTCGGGGTCCTTCAGGGACCCCCTGACAAAGGCTAGGGGGTCAGGAACTCTCTACCCTGCCCCCTGTTCACGTTCGCCACCTTCCTTTTTCACTCTCGCACTCAAAACAAACAAAATGGCGGCCGACACTTCCTGATTTCGACCGATTCGAACGTTGACTGACATGTAACCACCAATCAGAATTACGCTTGCGCATGTTAGGGTGCGCGCACGGTGCGCGGCTATAGATATTTATGTAATTTAACTGCAATTTTCTCAGGAACTACTGAACAGATTGACTCCATATATGCAAAAGGCACATCCCTGACCTGAGGACTACCTCTTTGCCAAATTTCAAGTAATTCTGTTCAGCCGTTCGGGCTGTACCTTCGACTAAAGGTCCTATGGGAAAATGCATGGGAAAAACGCGTTTTGGGACCCCCATTTTTTCTCGGCCTCCGTTTGACGAATCCCCCCGAGACTTTCAGGGTAGGAGCTGAGCGAAGCACCCCATTAGTTTTGAAAATTTCGCGAGAATTCGTCAACCGGCGCCAAAGTTATTCAAAATAGAATTTTGAGATTTCCTATGGAAACACTATAACTATCTACTGGCGACCGCCAGTAGATATATATATATATATATATATATATATATACCGCATCGGAACTTATTTGTCTCTACTATTTCAGATGACTCATTGTTTCAGCCTCCGTATTCTTGTTGGTTACATTTTTCTTTTAAAAATGTTCTGTCAGCACTTCAGCAGGAAGGGTGAGAGAAGGTCAGCCTTTGCTGTCTTCTCCTCCCTTAATGGCTTTGTTTTTTCAAATGGTAAGCTTACTGTTAGTCAAACCTCCTTGTTTGCCTAAGGTTTTAAGGATTCACTTAGAACAGAGTGTGTCTTTGCCTTTTTCCCACCTCCATCTTTTGAACTAGAATTCCAGGTTCTTAAGCTCGATCTTTGAAGAGAATTTAGTCATTCTCTGCAGGATAAAATAAATCGGGGTTGGTGAGAACCTATTTGTTGGTTATGAAGGTGCAGATCATGGTTAGCCGACCAGCAGACCATTTCGAGGTGAAATTCCTCAGTGATTAATGTTTGATATGATTGTACCGGAAAGAACCCTCCACTAGAGTTATTATAGATCCCTCTGCCTTATCGAAAGTTGATATTTTAGCTTTGCTGTTATCGCATAGACTGACTGCTTCAGGAACTGTTTTTCATAACGGACTCGTGGAAAGAAGTATCAAATAGTAGAGGTTACCACCCTTTGCTCAAATTCTGCCTGATGGATTCTAGTCTTGCTGCCAACTTATCACGCTCCACCTTCTTTTCTATTTTTCCTCTTTATAACGTTCACTTTTCTGTCCTTAAGTCTGTTGTCACTTTTTTTTTTTATTGACATTTCCAGTGCCTGTAGTACAATATGCATCAACTGACGCACTCTCACTGCTCTGGGACATTTGGCCAGCAGCACTTCTCCAGTATTGAATCTTTCATAGATTCACATGCTTGTATCTTCCCCGTCGTCATGGTGGGAGTCTCACGGTAACAGAATGACCACAGCAGTATAAGAAAACTGCATAGGAAAATCCCATAGGGAATCATCTTATTTGGTAACCAAATCTCATCATTATGTGGTCCAAAACTCAGCCAATCGGCTGCTAGCCCTGCCCTCACACTCCCCAGCAGAGCCTTCCTGCCTCAGATTTCCAACCGCCTTCGTGTGAAGAGGAGTCTCCCTGAGCCTTGCTCAGTTTTTCTGTTCCAGTGTGAACTTTTGACCCCCGGTTCTTCTAATTACCTTCTACTTGCTGGTTTAAGGTATTGTGCTTAATCTTACTACTACAATATGGCTGAAAGCTCTAAGAAGAGGCTTTTCAGGCCCTGCAGATCCTGTGGAAAGCCTAGATTATTCTCTGAGGACCCACATAAGGACTGTTTATATTGCTTGCACCCTAATCATGTGCCTAAGGACTAAACATTGCAGAACCTTTTCTGCGAAGACCCTGCGTGACAGGGAGGCACGCCTTCTGCTGTGGCTTCAGAAAAAGAAGGTCACTTCAGACTCTGATTCTGAGGAGGATTCAAAGTCTACAAAGAAGAGAAAATCTTCAACTTTGGAGGATGTTTCAGAGGTAAAAAAGCAAAAAACAAAAGACAAAGGGGCTCCTGCGTCTTCTTTACCTCATACTCCTCTTAAGAAATCTAAGGAGTCAAGAGAGATTTCCTCAGCCCCGTCGACGAAGATTAGAGCGTCGCCGGCGCTTATTACTTTGAAACCGTCGACGACTACGTCGACGGCGACCATATCGACGACGACTCCGTCGACGACTACCATATCGACGTCGACAGCGGCATCGACGACGACGAACACCTCGTCGTCGAAAAACCACCCGTCGACGATTCCGTCGACGGCTACAATGCCTTCGTCGACGAAGACTTCGTCGTCGACGACTACGGCGTCGACGATAATGCAGCTTACACCGTCGACGAGGTCGACGACGGTTCCGTCGACGGGAGCTTTCAAATCCCCTAAGGTGAAGAAAATAACATTAAAGTCTATGGCGTTGTCGACGGGCTCGTCGACGAAGCAGACTAAATCTACGGATTTTACGGCGTGGACGAAAATTTCTCCGCTTCCACCTTCAACTTTACTAGACTTACAGTCCGATGATGAGGACTCTTCAGGGGTGGCTTATAGTCCTTCCCAACTTCGCATAAAGAGTCAGGAAACAGATGAGGATGAATACCACGAGGTACAAGAAGTCTTCTCATTTCAGGACCGTCCACCGAAAGATTCACAGAGGTACGAATCTTTTCAGGAGTCTTATGCCTACGAGGAGGAGGAAGAGCCTCAGAATACTTCGAGAGAGGACTCTGTTTCCTTACCAGGGTCCTTGGTGACTGACTTGCGCCTCATGATCAACGATTACTATCGTCGTTTCCCGGAGGCAAACTCTCAAATGCCACAGACGGTGGAGAAGCCGGCACAGGTACGACCGCCTCACTCGTCTCCCAAAGCTTCCACTCAGAAAATCCGATCTCCACCGATTATGACTATCAGAGATGACCTAGAGGACAGTGATCCCGATCAACTAGAAGAAGGAGAACTCCTTCAAGACAAGCAGGGTGACGATGAATGGGATCAGTATATTCTCCCAACTACGCCGTCAACATCTCCAACACCGGCAAACTCTCCGCCTCAAGATATAGGTGGATTCCATGACATCATGGAGAAGGCATCGAAGCGTTTTGATCTTCCTATTCCGGTTCAGGAAGCTGAATGCTTTCTTTATGACTTTAAGGAGGAGTCACGCAAGTCTATGCGATCCATTCCAATAATTGACCATATTTGGGAAGAGGGCTTGAAGATAATGAAGAACCCAGCTTCGGTGCCTGCTTCAATACCTAGAATAGACAAAAAATATAGGGCTCCGGAATCGTCTCCGGCCTGTTTAATTGGTCATCCTCGGCCAGACTCTGTGGTGACGCAGGCCGCCCAACGAAACTCAAAGAATCCGGTTTCAGCATCTATGGTTCCCCCGGACAAGGAGGGAAGAAGAATGGACGGTGCAGGGAAGCGCTTTGCAGTAATGGCAGCGTCCTCAATAAAGGCCTCTAATTCATTAGCCCTCATCAGCAGATTTAACCGGCAGATGTGGTGCGATATAGCTCCCTTGCTTTCCCATCTTCCAAACGATAAAAAAGAGGAAGCAGCTGCTATACTTCAGGATGGGGCTAGAGCAGCATCTGAGTCCATTGACATCGCTATGGATTTGTCCTCAGTGGCTTTTCGTCAGATGGCAGGTGCAGTAGCCCTGCGGAGGCAAGGATGGCTGAAGGCCACCTCCTTCAGACCGGAGGTACAGGCCAAGATAGTAGACATGCCTTTTGATGGAGAGAACCTGTTCGGGAAACACGTCGATGAGGCCCTCCAAAGCATCAAAACGGACACAGATACAGCGCGGGCGCTGGGATCTCTACAACAGGGCAGGTTTCAGTCCTTTCGGAGGAGAGGATCCCGAGGACAATTTACACAACGATCCTCGTTCCAGTCGAACAGGTATCAGCCATACCAGCAGCAGGGTTCTCGACAGTACTCGAGCAATCAACAATATCTACCTTCGAATAATTATCAACAGCAGTCCAGAGGAAGGTCTTCTACGAGAGGGAAGTCCCAGCAGTCCAACCGACGTCAATGACTTCTCCACATCCGCCACTTGCCCAACAAGCAGCGCCCATTACCTGACTCCATTTTACCCAGCTTGGCTGTCAATAACATCGGACAGATGGGTTTTAGATGTAATTCAACATGGCCATACTCTGGAATTCGTAGAAAAGCCACCAAATCAGCCTCCTATTCGCAGGAGACAGGAACATCTATCAGCCCTCAAAGCGGAAGTGATGGCCTTATTACAAAAGGAGGCAATAGAGGAAGTTCCTCATCTTCAACGCGGGAAAGGCTATTACTCGCATTTCTTTCTCATAAAAAAGGACACATCAAAATGGAGGCAGATAATGGACCTCAGAGGTCTCAACAAATTTATTCAAAAGAAATCATTCCGGATGTTATCCCTGCAGGAAATTCTTCTCCTAATTGGCAGAGGAGATTATTTGGCGTCCCTGGACCTCTTAGATGCTTATTTTCACGTCCCAATCCACGTAAGACACAGAAAATTTCTACGCTTCATGGTGGCGGAGCGCCATTACCAGTTCAAGGTCTTACCTTTCGGGCTAAAGTCGGCACCGAGAACCTTTACAAAATGTATGGCGCCAATTGCGGCCCACCTGCGTCTCCAAGGTCATCAGGTCTTCCCTTATCTGGACGATTGGCTTATCAAGGGAAGTTCGTTCAGAGATACCCTTCGCTCCCTTCACGTTTGCATGGAGCTTTTCGATCAGCTGGGTCTCAGAGTCAACTTAGAGAAATCACATCTCAGACCAGCGCAGTACATTCAATTTCTGGGTGCTCTAATCTGCACGGAGGAGGCCAAAGCTTACCCGTCAGAGGAGCGCATTCAAAAGATCATACGGTTGTCAACACAATTGCAAAGAAAAAAGTCCGTTTCAGTGAGGGTTTACAAGTCATTGATGGGAATGATGTCCTCTTGTATCCCCCTACTCCCAAATTGCAGGTTCCGCATGAGACCTATACAAGAACTGCTGGACGAGCAATGGCTCCAGTCGCAGGGATCCTTCGACGATTGCATAATAATTACCCCTCGGATCAGAGACGCCCTGTCATGGTGGAAAATCAGAGATCATTTGGAGGAAGGACTGACCTTCGAAATTCAAACCTGCAGTTTCGTAATGATGACGGATGCTTCTCTCCAAGGGTGGGGAGCGCATCTCCAGGAGCTCGAAATTCAGGGTCACTGGTCAAAGTACGAAACGCAGCTCCACATCAACCTGCTAGAGCTGAGGGCCGTGTTTTTGGGACTCAAAGCTTTCCTTCCCAGAATTCGCGGATCTACGGTTCTGGTGAAGACTGACAGCTCAACTTCTATGTTTTACCTGCTAAAACAAGGGGGCACAAAGTCGAAACTTCTGTCACAAGAAGCACAGGCCATTTGGAAATGGCTTCTAGCTCACAACGTATCACTGCAAGTGCAACATATTGCAGGAGTGGACAACATAAGGGCAGATATTTTGAGCAGATCTCCCGAAATCTCCCACGAGTGGGAAATACATCAGAAGCACCTTTCCAAAGTATTCAAAGTATGGGGCACGCCAAGGCTAGACTTATTCGCGGACCGCCACACTTCAAAATGCAAGAACTTTGCAAGCAGGTTTCCGCAGAAGGGATCGTGGGGCAATGCGCTACAGATATGCTGGACAGGAATGTTTGCATATGCGTTTCCCCCATTTCCTCTGATATTGAGAGTCTTAAGGAAAATGAAGTCAGAACCGTGTCATCTGATTCTGATTGCACCAGCATGGCCGAGACAAGCATGGTTCTCCGAACTTCTCAGGCTGTCAATGGCACCAAGGATACAGTTCCCGTTAACACAGGATCTGATAACTATGCACAATGGCCAGATACTGCATCCAAATCTGAAATCGCTCAGCTTGTCAGCATGGAACCTCACGAGCATGAATTCCACCTCTTAAAGATCCCTCAGGACTGCAAAGACATTCTGTCGCGATCCCGGGCAGTATCCACAAACAAAACATATACGGCGAAATGGAAAAGGTTCTGTCACTGGTGCGCAGCTAACAATTTGCACCCATTTCGGGTCTCGTCTGCCCAGATTCTTCCATACCTGTTGACATTGGCCAAATCCGGACTCTCTCATATGTCCATAAAGGTACATCTGGCCGCAATTTCAAGATACACCAGAGATCCTGGCCGTCCTTCTCTTTGGTCCCAAAGAGTCGTTAAGGAATTCCTCAGAGGGCTCTTCAGAATGTTCCCTCCTGTTCGAACACCGATTGTTCCTTGGCAACTGAATACAGTTCTTACGCAGTTGATGAAACCGCCCTTTGAACCCATCCATAAGGCGGAGTTGCAGTTTGTCTCATGGAAGACGGCGTTATTGTTAGCACTTACATCGGCAAGAAGAGTCAGCGAGATTCAGGCCTTCTCAATCGCAGAACCATTCCTACAATTCAGGCAGGACAGAGTGATTCTCAGAACGAATCCCAAATTTATTCCTAAAGTCCCCTCCAGCTTTCACCTAAATGAGCCAATAGTTTTGCCTACATTTTGTAAGGACCCGTCAACGGCGGCGGAAAGAGCATTGCACTCTTTGGACATCAAGCGATGTCTAAAATTCTATATCGACAAGACCAAAGCATTCAGAAAAACAAACCAGCTTTTCGTAGCCTTTGCCGGCCCCAGGAAAGGGGTGGCACTTTCCAGAGCCAGTATCTCGAGATGGATATCGTCAGCAATATCCTTGTGTCATACCAAAGCTGGAAGGCCTTTGCAATCCAAAGTACGTGCACACTCAACGAGGAAGATGGCAACTTCTACGGCCCTATTTGCGGGAGTGCCATTGCCAGACATTTGTAGAGCTGCGACATGGAAGAATGCGCACACCTTTACTAGACATTATTGTCTGGACGCAGCGTGGAAAAAGGATGCAGCAGTGGGACAAGCAGTTCTACGGCACCTATTTCATTAAGGTATTTATCATGGATTATAACAATGTATATGTACAGATATATGTATGGTTGCACAAATTTTCAAATACTGCAATGTATGTTAACATTCTACCCAAAAGAGCAGAGCCCACGTTTATTGGGGGGTTCTAGCCTGGAAATGCAGTTTGGGATAAGTACTGCTTACTATTCTGATACAAGCATGTGAATCTATGAAAGATTCAATACTGGAGAAAGAACTAGTTACTTACCTGTACACTATGGTTCTCCAGTATTATCTTTCATAGATTCACATGCGGCCCGCCCACCTCCCCATTTCTCAGGCAGAACCTCATTGTCTCTAAGAGTATTCTAGTCTCGCACTCGGGGCTGGAAATCTGAGGCAGGAAGGCTCTGCTGGGGAGTGTGAGGGCAGGGCTAGCAGCCGATTGGCTGAGTTTTGGACCACATAATGATGAGATTTGGTTACCAAATAAGATGATTCCCTATGGGATTTTGCTATGCAGTTTTCTTATACTGCTGTGGTCATTCTGTTACCGTGAGACTCCCACCATGACGACGGGGAAGATACAAGCATGTGAATCTATGAAAGATAATACTGGAGAACCATAGTGTACAGGTAAGTAACTAGTTCTTTCCTGTTAGTGATATGTTGATTTCATAAAATTATTCAGATTCCAGTCTGAACCTGGGGATGTTCACAATTGGAATCTGCTGGTATTGTATCCATCTGAAAGAATGTCTCGCAGACTATTCAAACAAAAGTATGTTCAGTTTTTTAATAAAAAACAAACCTATAATGCTCCAATCTTTATTCTCTTTAGGTCTACGAGGGCTCATCAACCTTGGAAATACGTGTTTTATGAACTGTATCGTTCAAGCACTTACCCACACTCCACTACTGCGAGACTTTTTCCTTTCAGACAGGCACAAATGTGAAATGCAAAGCCCAAGCTCATGTCTTGTTTGTGAAATGTCTACACTCTTTCAGGAGGTAAGTCATCAAATCTGGCACACGTTTGCTTTCTGTATTTAATCATTTTAACAACTTAATCTGAGTTTCTTGTCTGACTTTTTCTGTGCAGTAAAATCATGTCATGTACCCAAGGCCAGGGTTGTCCATGATGCACTTCCGCCTTTTCTCTAGAAAGGTTTGAGGAAGCAATGCCCACATGTAAAGTCATCCTTATTTGTAAAATTAGATATTTACCAATAGCCATATGGAATGTAATGTATTGTGCTGATCTGTTTAATGTCTGAAGTATATATACCATCTTTAGTGTTAAAATATAAAATCCTGCATTGCGATTGGTATTTAAAAACAAAAGATAATTACAGGTACGGTTGTGTGCATCAAACCCACTGCAAATGAATTAAATGTAAGAAGGAACGATCTGTAATTTTCCTTAGAAAAGCAGCTCCTAGCGTGTCAGTAATCCATAAAATATAATGAACGATTCTCAGTTCATATAGTAATCTACTATGGTGCCATCGCAGTCTAACGTCATAAAACCTCAAATTTAGACCTTAAAAACCAGAAGTGAATGTCAAACTTGTGCGGGAGAAGCATGTAGCTGAATGTTGCAAAACCTGATCCTCTTCCTAATTTTTTTTTTTGATAAACAAATTTTTATTTTCAAATAGGCATCAAGATCAAAAAGGACATACAGCACATTGAGCAATTTGATAGTATTCAGACCCATCACGTAGCAGTTAAGCAACAGCAGCCCAAGCAATCTTCCCCCACCCCTCTCCTTCCGTTCCCGCCCCATGCATACCCCCCCTTAAACTAGGCCCCCGAGCCATTTCCCCCATACTTTACGGAACTTTTTGGGGCAGCCCCTCGCAGCGTACAATGTCCGTTCCTGTGCAGCGCACCAATCCACCCCTCTGCGCCATTTGCCTCCCCTGGGTGGGTCAACCTGCTTCCAGGCGGCCGCTATATCTCTCTTGGCCACCACTAGGGCCGTGGTGAGGAAATAGTGCTCGTTACGGGAGCCATCCAGCCCATCCGTTATGCCCAGCAGCGCTAATCGAGGGTCATGGGGGATCTCCCATCCCAGGACGTCAGTTAAGTCAGTTTCAATCTCCCTCCAGAAGCCGGTTAGGCGAGGGCAAGACCAGACCATGTGAAAGAAATCTGCCGGGTACATCCCGCACCGCCCGCACGAGGCTCCCTGGCACAGGCCTGCGCGAAACAGACGCTCCGGGGTCAGGTATGCGGTGTGAAGGTAATAAACCTGGACAAGCCGCAATCGAGCCGATGCGGTGATTGTCCTGGGCGCCATGAGGGCGTCCGCCCCAATCATTGTCGTCCAGAGGACCCACCCAGGCCTCCCACCGCTGCCTCAGCCCACTCCAGTCCATCGGGGTATTATTAACCAGGGATCGGTAAATGCGGGAGATGCCCCCCTTCCCAAGATATCCCAGCATCACCTGGGCTTCAGGCGGGCTATGGTCAGGGAGTTTGGAAACTAGAGGGACGTAAGATTGGAGCGCATGGCGCAACTGGAGATAACGATAAAACTGCGAGGTATGGAGAGAAAACCGACTCCGGAGCTCTTGAAAGGAGCACATGTGGCTTCCCCGCCAGACGTCGCCCAGGCAGGAGATCCCCCCCCCCCCCCAGGAGGTCCCAGCTACGAAAGCCCCCGAGTCCCGCCACCTCCCGCATCCAAGTGCCGTGCCATAGCGGTGTCACCTGGGTTAGCACCCTCGACCACCGAGTGTGCCGTAGAGCCGCTCGCCACGCCAGAAAGGGGGCCCGCACTACCTCTGGAAGCGATCCAGGGACCGTTGCGCCATAGAGCATATTTTGAATAGAGGGGAATCCGATGAGCCGCACCTCCAGTCGATAAGCCGGATCGTCCCACCCACCCACCCGAAAACCAGTCGTGGACCACCAGCAGCTGCGCAGCAAGATAGTATAGGTAAAGATTCGTCATGCTCAGGCCACCGTCATAGGAAGGAACGCGACAGCGGTCCAAGGCCAACCGGGATCTACCTCCGCCCCAAAGAAATCTAGTCGCGGTCTTATCCAGGTCCCGAAACCAGGAGCGGGGGAAGGAGCAGGGCGTGTTCTGGAGCATATATAAAAACCGAGGGAGGATCATCATCTTATAAAGAGCGATCCTTCCCAACGGATTCAATGGGAGAGATTGCCACTTCGCCATATCTGATCTGGCCTTGTTCATCACGGGGGCCACGTTAAGAGCCCAGCACAGTTCCGGGAGAAGGGCAACCCAAATCCCCAGGTATTTAAAGGACAGCCGTCGAAGAGGAATGTCAGACTGCCAATCAAAACACTCCCGTGAAGGGTGGAGCGGAACCAGGACAGACTTCCCCGAGTTCAAACGGAGACCAGAGGCCTTCCCAAACCGGTGAAGAATTTGGCACACCCGAGCACCCGAGACAGCCGGATCTGAGAGATAAATAAGAACGTCGTCCGCATACAACGCGATTTTATCAGGGACCATACCCGGCCAGTCCCAGCCACGGATGACCGGATCTGCCCAGAGGAGCACAGCCAGGGGCTCCATCGCCAGGGCGAAGAGGGGCGAAAGCGGGCAGCCCTGCCGCGTCCCCCGCCCTATGGAAAATGCGCGGGACAAGGTCCCATTGACCAGTACCCGAGCTCGTGGGTCCGCATAAAGAACCCGAACCATGGCACGGAACTGGGAGCCGAACCCCATGAGTTCTAAGGTGTCCCCAAGATATTCCCACCCCACCGAATCGAAAGCCTTCTCAAAGTCCACCAGGAGAAGGGCCAGATAAGGAGAGAGGCGCTCACGGTGGGCCAGAGCAAGATGCAGGCGCCGCAGGCAGTGTCTGGTACCTCGATTTGGCATAAACCCGCATTAGTCCGGGTGAACCAGCGCGGCCAGAAACGGGCGCAGTCGTTGCGCAAGGACGGTAGCGTAGACTTTGAGCTCGGTATTGATAAGAGAGATCGGCCGGTAATCGGAGCAGGACTGCGATGGGGGTTGAGTTTTCGGCAAGACGACTATAGTGGCGGTATCCGTTTCTCGCGGGAAGGAACCCTTCTCCACCGCCTCAGCAAAGAGATCCCGAAGCCGCGGGGCCAGGGCATCACGGAAATGGGCGTAATACTCCTGTGGAAAACCATCCGGTCCCGTGGTCTTCCCAGGTGCCAAATGGGAGATTGCCATTTCGACCTCCTGGAGGGAAATGGGCAGGTCCAGGGTCTCACTATCCTCCTGCCCCAACCGCGCCTTGGCCGCCCCACCCTCCCCCATCAATCCCGCAAGGGAGAGCCCCTGCGCCCGCGTCCGGTATAGCTGGGAATAATAATCTGCAAAGGTTTGAGCTATTGCCAACGAGACCGTGTGTGTCTCCCCCGTGGCGTCCGCGATGGCCGGAATTACCCGGCCTGCACGAGGGTAGGTGGCCAGACGGTGCAGGAGCGTACCATTTTTGTCCCCCCACCCGTAGACCCGGGCCACCGAGGAGCGCCAAAGAGTTTTCGCCGCATCCAGAGAGTGCATGCGTATCTCTTCGCGGAGAAAGGCCAGCCGTCGCGCCCGTGCGGCGTCTCCCAGCGCCTCCCGATCGCGCTCAAGCGCCAAGGCCTGCGCTTCACAAGCTGCAAGTTGCTGGAGTTGGCGCCGGCGCTGCTGCTGTAGATGCCCCTTCGCAACCCCTTTAATAGTCGCCTTGCCGGCCTCCCAAAGGACAGCCGCAGAAGAGACAGAGCCCACGTTGTGGAAGTAGTATTCCGCAATCCCTTTTTCCACCACCCCCCGAAAGGCCTTGTCCTGAAGGAACCAGGCATTCAAGCGCCACGTCGGACGGGCCGTAAAGGGAGGTGGGCCGAGAGCCATAAGCACCGGCGAGTGATCAGAGAGGCCTCGCGGAAGAATGCGGACATCACAAACCCCTGCACAGTCGGCGGAGGGAACAAAGACTAGATCAATACGGGCGTGGGAATGGTGTGCCGCCGAAGTATGGGTATACTGGTGCTCGCGTGGATGCCAAACCCTCCAGACGTCGCAGAGGCCCTGGGCCTCAGCCCAACTCGATAGCTGTTTCGCGCGAGCGGTCCTGGTAGAGGAGATCGGACCCGTCGAGTCCATATGGGGTGTATAGACCGCGTTAAAGTCGCCACCGAGGACGAGAGACCCCGTCGGGAGCCTGGGGAGGAGGTCCGCTGTGTACGCAAGAGCGAACTGCAGCAGGGATGGCGCTGGGTAGAGGGACAGCAGAGTAAGCGGGCGGCCCTCCAGGGCGCCACAGACCGTAACGGCCATACCCTGGGGGTCCAAATGCACCTGGGTCATTACAAAGGGAAAGGAACGCTTAAGCAGGATAGCCACCCCCCGTGAGCCGTGAGCCCCTAGCGAAGCCCGCATGCCAGACCCTGTTGTAGCCGGCTAGGAAGGGACATTTATTACCCATAAGGTGGGTCTCTTGAAGGAGGACATCAATCTCCGCGCACTGCGCGTATTTGAGGACCGCCATGTGCTTGAAGCGATCGAGCAGACCGTTGACATTCCAGGATAAGACGCGCACCGCAGCTTTAGGCAGGGGTGTGTCCACCATGGGAGCAAGCAGGGGCATGCAGGACAGGAGATAGACAAAGTGGCCGCGAAAGGGGGCCGTGGGCGGGTCGTGAAGCGCGCAGGATGCCAATTCCCCGTGGGCACTGCGCCCACACAGGGGCCAAGAAGCGCGTGGGCAGGAGAGCTCCCCGGAAGGAGGGACCTGGAAAGATCGGACAGGAGAGCAGGTCGAATAGTACATGATGCCTTGGAACCATAACAACGAGGAGTACACCCTCTAACAACAAAAACCTCCCTAGGAGGAAGAAACCACCCCAAACCAAACCCCACCCCACCCCACACCCCCCACCCTATACTTCGAGAACAGAAGCATCTGTCGCCCTAACAGTGAGTAACCAAAACCAAGCTAAAACGCTCGGGCCTGAGTGCTAGTGGACCCCTCAATAAATCAGATCAGACCCAATTCATCCGCCCTGGCCGAGAGCAACAGATGTGTAGGAGCACCGAGGCCCGACTGCGAAGTCTAGCGACCAGGAAGCAGAACCCCACCTCCATCCCCCGGCAAATACATCACAAGCAGTAAGTGGAAGTCAAATGGTGGGGCTGCGGGAGAGGTCCGAAGTGTCTATTTGGGGAGCAGGCTGGGTCACAGAGCCCGCCCGCTGGGGGGACACGGCCCGCTGCCCGGCGGCGTCCGGACCAGTGGGCGCCACCGAGGAGGCCGATGAAGCCCCGGACGCCCGCCGCAGCCGCCCCCCGGAGCGCACGACAGTCACCTCCTTCCCCGCGCGCCTCCGGGTCAGCGTGCGCCGTCGCCGTCGGGACCTGGAAGAGCGGGGCGCTCCTCGCCCAGCTCGCCCCTCCACCGGAGATCCTCGACTAGCACACTGCAGGGGACACTCCTCCGCGAGCCAGGTCCAGGCCGCCCGCGGCGTGTCAAAGAAGAAAGTCTTTTGCTGGAAGATGACCCGGAGACGGGCCAGGAACTGCAGCTGATACTGGAGGCCCAGGGATCGCATCTTCTGCTTCACCTCCAGGTAGGAGCGCCGAAGCTCCTGGACCTCTCGGGTGTAGTCCGGGAATACCATTATAGTGTGGTTTTGGTAGCGGAGATTCGCGGAGCGTCTGGCCTCCCTGAGGATTGCATCTCTGTCCCTGAAGTTCAGGATCTTCAGGATAAAGGGACGGGGGGGGCGCTCCCGGGGGCCTCGGCGCCAGGGAACGGTGGGCCCTCTCCACCACGAAGCAGGCCGAGAGGCTGCCCACCGGCATCCAGGATTGAAACCAATGCTCCAGGAAGTCATCCGCACGACCTGCCTCCGCCCCCTCCGGGAACCCCACCAGGCGGAGGTTACAGCGGCAGGCATGATTTTCAGCGTCCTCCACTCGGCGGTGCAGCTCTTTGGAGTGGGTGGTAAGCTCACGCACCTGGTCCTGCAGCTGGTGGATGTCGTCCTCGGCGGTTGAGATACGGGATTCAGCCTCAGATATGCGGGCAGTGTCGTTACGCAGGTCCTGCCGAAGAAGGGCCACGTCCACCTTCACCTCCCCCACCATGCCCTCCAGGGAGGAGCGGGACGCCGTGATGGCCTGTAGGATGGCAGCAAGGTCCGTGCCAGGGGCCGGGGCCCGGCCCCTTCTCGGAAGTCGTGAACTTGTCCATCTTGGTCTGGGTAGCCGCGGGCGTCGACCGGGAAGCCCTGTCCTTACCCATGGCGGCGGCACCTGCGACCCCGGGGGGCGCTTCGCCCAGTCCACGGGCAACAGATCCGGTCGCGGCGATTCCAGAAGGCCTTGAAAGGAGAACAGGAGGAGGACACCTAGTCACTAGCCCCCCGGTGGATCTGCTCGCCAACCGCCCGATCTGGCAAATGATGAGCCTGGGGGAGCTGCAGCCGCCTGTAGCCAAGGATCTCGCTCGGAGGGGCACCCCTGCTCGTTACAGCCAAAGTCACCGGGCGCCCGTCCGCCTCGGAGAGCCCAACACGTCCACCGCTCTCGCACACCTCAGGGTCAGGGCCCCAGGTGGCCCCCGCGGACAGGGCCACCCCAACACACAGGCCCCCAGAGGCGGATGTGGAGGGAAAAAAGGGGGGGCGAGGTTAAAGGAGGAGCGGGAGGCGAGGGACAACCATCCACCTCCCCCTGACCGCCGGCCTGCGGCCCGAACCCCCGACGAGGCGCCACTCCACCAGCTCGCTGCTGCAGGCCTCGGGACACCAGGGCAGGTCCAGCAACGTTGGTGGGGGAGAGTGGGGGGAAACCGGGCCCCGGCTGTCGACACCCGGCCCGATGGGGAGGGCCCCCGCCACCTCCAGCCCCACAGCAGCTCCGGTCGTCCCACCAGGGAGTGCCCCACTCACCGCCCGGCCGTCCGTCCGGCACCACAGCCCGAAATAGGCCCCGCAGCACCTTGCCGCCAGCCACAGGATCCCAGGTCGGGGCCCCACCGAGGGGGGAGGGGGGGGGCGCCACTGCCGCAGCGACGATCTCACCGGCCCTCCAGGACTCCCAGGCCCAGCACCCTCGTGGGCGCCGCGGTCTCGAGTAGCCGCGCGCCCGCACCCAGCGTCAAGGATCAAAGCCGCCTCCCGCCGGGCGCCGATGACAAGCAGCAAGCACGGCTCCGGGGGGGCGGTCGCGCCCCAAACTCGTACCAGGAACAGCCAGGCGGGCCTGGGCCCCAAAACTGACAATCAGCCGGCCAGGGCAGGATCGGGCGAGGAAGAAAGGATCGGCGGGGTCCGGCAGCCGGAGCCTCACGGCAGAGCAGCCATGCCGGTCAGGCGCCACCTAGCGCTCCCCTCTTCCTAATTTAATTGTAACTGCCGATATAGTTCCACACAGCAACTTATTTTTTGGTTAATTCTCAAATACGTTTTGCTGCTACAGCAATAGCATGGAATGGAAGCTGCCCAAGTTTTCTTTTAAGCTCTTTTGAATCAGGCCTTTGAAAAAGTTAAGAGTGGACGAAGGAGATATCCCACTCTAGTTTACAGTGAGTAGGCCACAGAAAGAAGTCATGTTGGGTTCATATCAAGCAAGAAAGTTACTCATGAAAGACCGTAGCTAGCTGCAACAAAGACCAAAGTCACACAGCATGGGTGACCATGTTGTGCCAAATGGAGTTGCTTCTGGGCCTTCAAATTGCTGCACATTTTTTTAACCAATGCATATATTGATCTTGATTTGTTTTGTAAAGACCGGATCCTGTCTCCATCTGCACCATGATGCTTAACAGAGTTAACTTATGCTAAAGTTAAGGCGTTTGGGACTGTGTGGGAAATTAGAAACATGGTTTTTGGCACTCCTGATCATGTTTTGAGTGCAAGGGTCCAGGTAATTGATCATGGTTACTCGGAGAAAATAATTTCTCCAATATTGCATCTTCCTTAAATTCACATGCTTGACTCCCACGGTACTATAATAAAGCAATGTGTATCACTACAATAAACAGAATGGCAATAAACCATATGTTCTATAACGTACCCATGTCCTTTTAAAAAAGGGACCAAACTAAATCCGGCGCTAAAATCCGGTGCCGGCACCCTCTAGAACACCCCACAGAGAGGCTCCTCCGATTTTCTTCTCCCCGTCATGTGTAGGGAGTCTTCTTTGAGCTCTGCTCAAACTTCTTTCTCAAGTGTTTTTTTAAGGAATTGACTTACAAGAATAATTATTTCTTTCAATAGCTGCATATATTGACAGGACCTCATGTCCCAACTACTTAAAGGAGTTTTCAGATCCTGTGACTCGTGTGGAAAGAAGAGGCTCCATTCGGATGACTCACATAAAGGCTGCTTTTATTGTCTTTATCCAGAGCATAAGGTGAGAGACTGTCGAACCTTATCTAAAAAAAAAAAAAAAAAACTCTTAAGGACAGGGAAGATAGACATTTGCTATGATTACAGAAACATAAGGAGTGCCCATTATCTGAGGAGGATAGCAATAGTTTTTTACTGACTTTATCATCTGTAAAAAGGGTAGCATCAAAGAAAAATACTTCTGAACCGCTTTCGCGGGCTGTTAAAAAATCTAAGCCTATTTCTTCTGGACATGAAAAGAGGCATGAGGACCTTCCTACTTCATCCAAAAATAAGGAAACTGCCTCTGAAAAGGTTCATTCAGAACCTACCACTCCTTCCTTGAAAAGAAGCATTGCCAAAAACTGCTTCACAATCGCCGTCGTCGACTAAGATCTTTAAAATAATTATTGAGCTCCTCGGGAAGATTGACTTTGACAATGACCACATCTATAATTACCACAACCTCAACATCTACCTTTACGGCAGCAGCTTCGCCCGTGATCATCACCTCGCCACGTAGAAATACATGACAGTCTTGGCGCCCAATGATTAGGATGATTAACTTATTCCTACGCCATCTCCACTTCCAGCGACTCCAGTAGTCTTGCTGCCAGATGACATTGGTGTTTTTCATAATTTAGTGGAGAGCTACTAAAAGATTTGAACTTCCAATGCTTACTAAATAGGCAGATTGTTTTGTCTACGATTTTAAAGAGCCTGCCAAAAACTATCCCTATTATTGATTTTATTTGGCAGGACGGTCTTAAAGCCATGAAGATCCCTTTTCATGCTTTCAGCAGTCTTCCCAAAATTGGATAAAAAGTTCAAAGCTCCAGATGATTCTCCCACCTGCCTCAATGGACAGCCGAAATCAGATTCTGTGATTTCCCAGGCAGCACAGCACCGCTCTAAAAATCCGCTCGCACCGATTTCCTCTCCTCCAGACAATGATGGTCGTTGGCTTGATAATGTCTTTGGAAAACATTCTCTGCCCACGATGGCGGCAACCACAGTTGGAGCGGCAAATACTCTTGCTATACTAGGCTGCTATAACCGCCAAATGTGGTCTGGTATGTCTGCTTATGTTGACCTATTACCAGAGACAGCCAAGCTGGAAGCCCTGAAGATTCTAGAGGAGGGGAAAAGAATAAATGAGGAAATTGATTTTGCCATTGATGGTTCATCTTCTGGCTTCAGGCAACTTGCGGGAGTGGCCATTCTCCGCAGACAATGATTGCAGAAATCTGCTTCCTACCTGAGATAGAGTAAAATGCTAGACATGCCATTTGATGGTGCATCCTTGTTTGGCAAGCATGTGGATGATGCCCTACAATCCATCAAGGCTGTCACGGATACTGTAAAGTCCCTCGGAGTTCTCCAATATAAAAAGCAGCCCTTTCGGTGAGCCAGGGGCAGAGGGACTAATTCCTTTATAGGTGGTTACCAACCATACAAGCTACAATATCAGCCAAGCCAAACTCCATACCGCCCCAACTATAGTCAACAGCAGTAATATAAACAGCAGCCAGTGGCTGCTTATAAACACTCAAGAGGTAAATTGGCAACCTGAGGAAGAGATTCTAACAGGAAACAGTAAACTCCAAATCGTGTCGGCTACCCCTTCTCTCGCAGCCTAAGTCGGAGGTCGAATTTCAAACCATCTTCACCCGTGATTCAAGATAACATCCAATAAGTGGGTACTCAATGTGATCTCCCAAGGGCACACCCCGGAGTATTCCCCCCCCCCCCCCAAAATAAAAACACTCCACCATGTGGACCACCTCCCCCTCGCTGAACCCAGCTCCTAGAACAGATTTTTCTCATGGTACAAAAAGGAGCAATAGAATTTGTTCCAAAACATCAGGAGGGATTGGGATTCTACTCCCGTTTCTTTCTAGTAAAAAACTTCAGGAGATTAGAGTCCAATTGTAGACCTATGAAGGTGGAACACATTTCTAAAGAAGCAGTCCTTCTGCATGGTGACGATTCAGGACATTTTACACCTTCTGAACAGCTTACTTCCACATTCCCATACACCGCAAATACCTCCGTTTCCATGTAGCCGGCATACACCTACAGTTCTTGGGAGCACTTTTGGACACCATGCAGAACAAAGTGTTTCCATCACAGGACAGACGACTAAAGATTCAACAACTAGCCCACAGACTGTTCACAAAAAAGTAAGTTTCTGACCGGATCTACAAAACATTCTTGGGAATGATTTTTTCCTGCATTCCTCTCATTCCAAATTACTGGTTACAAATGCGTCCACTTCAGAAGGAGATGAATCGGCAATGGCTCCAGACTTAGGGTCCTTCGACAATCTCATTCAAATAACTCGAACAGTTAAGCGAACAACCTCTTGGTAGACACAGATTACAAATCTGTCCAAAGGTCTTTCATACATAACACAGATCTCAGACTATACATTTACAATGGATGCTTCCCTTGAAGGTTGGGATGCCCACCTCCAGGAATTACAAATAAGTGGCACATGGAATTCAGACGACTCAAAGCTCGACATCAACCAAATGGAGCTCAAGGCAATCACATTAGCACTAACGTAGTTCCTTCGCAAGATACACTAGTCAGTACTCCTACGCATAGTCCATACCACCAGTATGTTTTATCTCAACAGGCAAGGTGGAACAAGCTCACTAGCGTTTTCTCGTCATGCCCAACACATCTGAAACTGGGCTTTTCAATATCAAATATCACTCCAAGCTGAATGTGTGCCAGGAATTTCCAACATACAAGCTGAGCAAGACATGTATCTCTTACCACGAGTGGGATCTAGACCAGCACATTCTAGACCATCTGACCACCAATGGGGCAAGCCCAACCTGGATCTATTTGCAAAAAGGAACAAGAAATGCCCATTCTTTGCAAGCTGGCATCCCCAACAGGAATTGTGGGGAAATGTGTTTTCGATACGATGGTCAAGGATCCATACTTGTGCTTTTCCCCCATCCCGTTACTCCCACAAGTGCTCAACAAATTTGAGAGAGCCTTTCCGATTTCTTCTCATAGCTCCCAGGTAGCCCAGGCAGCTCTGATACAGAGGGCTCCTGCTCCTCTCTGAAAACCTCCTGTTCAACTCAAACCAATACCAGTGCTGCTAACCATGAATCTCTGCCAGGTCCATTATCTCGATCTGACTTTACTGCACTTATCGGCCTGGCTCCTGAGTTCCATGAGTTCTCCAACGTAGACATTCCTGCAGACTTTAGAGATGTCCTAGCCAAAGCAAGAACTGAAACAACCAACAGAACCTATAAATTCAAATGGAAATGCTTCTGCAGTTGGTGTGCAGACTCTGTCCATCCTGGCACTTCACCGCCAGAACAAATCTTCCAATATCTGCTCCAACTGGCAAGATCCTGTTTGACTTATTTTTCCAACAGGGTGCATCTGGCAGCAATCTCCAGGTTTGGGCGATCCAGTAGTATGCCTTCTGTATGGTCTAATCTCATTGTAAAACAGTTTCTCAATAGCCTATTCAGGATTTTTACTCCAGTATGAAATCCTCCACCATTGTGGTACCTCAAATTAGTACTGGGACACCAACATTTGAGCTCATTCACAGGGCAGGATTGAAATACCTTTCTCGGAAAACCACACTTCTAATGGCTCTCACTCCAGTGGAAGGCAGAATAGCGGATTACCCACTTCAATGAGAAAACCTCACTACAAAGAGTTGGATTTTAAATAAGGCTATTGTATAGGACTAACCAACCCACAACAAGGAAGAATAGGTTCCAAAGAACCAAACTCTTGCAATTAAGGGAGGAAATAAAGGAACTCCTAGAAAAACAAGTAAGAGAGAAGGTACCAACAAGGGAACACGACAAGGTAAACTACTCATTTCTTGGTACCAAAGCAAGATCTCACACGAAGACCGATCTTAGATCCCAGATACATAAACCAATTCATTCGCACTCAGCATTTCAAGATGTCATCACTACAGGAAGCAATCTCACAGCTACAAAAAGACTTCATGGCAACAATAGACTAACCCTGGGCATAGTTTGCGAAGTAGCGCTACGCGAAGTGTACTTCGCGAGCTACACGTAGCTTCGCAAACTGCGTAGTGCACTGTGCAAGCTGCTGTTCGCACTGATTGCACACTTGTCCACACTCTGCAATCGGTGCAAACGGCATCTTGCACAGTGCGAGCTGTTGTTTTCTGCCACTCGAGTAGATTAGGGGAGGAAGCCATGTCTATCCCTATCTAGACGACTGGTTGGTGAAAGCAAGTTCAAGGCAAAGACGTTACCCACATGTTCATAGGTGATTACAACCTAACAAGGATTGGAATTTTCCAAAAACCATAAGAAATCCTCAAGACCGGAACAAGAAGAAACCTCACTAGGAGCAAGATTAAACAACAAGATTGCATGAGCATACCCAGGCCAAAGGAGGATACAAGCTATCAAACGGCAAACTCCCCTCTGCCAGAAGGGGTAGTCTCTGACAGTGAAAACAGTCATGAAACTCGTGGGCATTATAGCATCATGCATTCCCCTCATTACCCATGCATGTCTACACATGCGCCCTCTACAGGACCATCACCAGACGCGTCCAACAAGCGTTGGGGAGCACATTCAGGAAACCTGAGGGTACAGGGTCAAGTGAACGATGCAGACTCCATAAAACATATCAACTTCCTAGAAATGAAGACTGTTCCTGGCTCTAAAGGCATTCTAAGCCCACATAGGAGGGAAGACCGTATTGATCCAGACGGACCATACCACAACAGTGTTTTACCTCAGCAAACGTGGAGGAACAAAGCCATTTACCCTAAGCAAGCTAGCTCAGGAAATATGGAAGTGGGCCAATTCAAGGAGACTAAACCTGCAGACAATTCACCTGCCAGGCAAGGATAACATAGAAGCAGATCAGCTCAGCTGGCACAACAGTAGCTCACACAAATGGTAGATAAAGCAAAGGAGCCTGCAAAGGTTCTTCAGCCTCTGGGGGACACCAGAAATAGACCTATTTGCAACAGTGGAGAACAAGAAATGCCAATTATTTGCCTCCAGGTTTCAGTACCACCTATCAGAAGGGAGTGCCTTATTGCTAAACTAGTCAGGGACATTTCATACGCTTTTCCTCCAATTCCTTTGCTACAAAGGGTACTGGAAAAAGCCAGACAACCAGGAACAGACCTAATTCTGAAAGCCCCTCAATGTGCAAGGCAAACCTGGTACTTAGACCTACTCTAACTGTCCAAGGGACAGATGATCACATTCAAGGCAGAAAAGGACCTTCACAATGCAGAGGGGTCCAGTATTTCACCTGGAACCCGCTAAACTCAGCCTAGCAGCGCCTGAGTACATCAGAGTTCAGACACTTAAACTTACTGCAAAGAACAATGGAGATATTAAAAGGCAAGAAAACAAACCACAAGACCAAGCTACATGGGTAAGTGGAAATGGCACATAATATGGTGCACAGAGAACAATACCCTAAATTCAGTATCCACACAGGAAGCAGTGCTCATATCTTATAGCTAGACTGCAAGATCAACTATACGAGCCTCAAGGTGCACCTGGCAGCGATTCATGTAAAAGTTTTTTCACATCACCAGTTATCAAAAGATTCCTGGAAGGTTCCAAGAGGATTGCACCCCCATGGTAGGCTCCCCCGATGCGGAGCTTGAACACAGTTCTAACACAGCTAATGACAAAACCATTCGAACCCATGCACAAAGCAGCACTCTTATACATCACAACAACATTATTATTATTATAATTATTATTAAATGTCATTTGTAAAGCGCACAGCTACCCATCAGGTTTCCCTCCGCTGAGCAACTGCAAGGAGATCTGGAAAACACCTTATTTAGGAGAGCCATGTTTTTAAAAGTTTGCAAAGCAACATTAACGAAGTGCAGTTTCTTATATACTGAGGCAGAGCGTTCCACAGTTTCGTCCCTAAATAAGCAAAAGAACGTCCGCCCAATCTAGCCTAGTGGATTCGGGGCACACAGTATTGGACCTGGCTGACAGATCTCAAATCTCGGCAGGGATATAAAAGGGGATTCTGGCTCTTGTACATGTTTCGGGCCAAGTCCTGCTTTAGCTCTAAACATAAAGCAGAGAGCTTTAAATTGTACTCTTTCCACTAGGTAGCCAGTGCAGCTCTCAGAGAATGGAGGGGGCCGTTGTACTGCTCGGAAGTCGAGTAGGAAACCTGGAGACGACTGGTAACCGCCTTGTCAGTACCCAGATAGAGAACATTCCCATAATCCAATAATTAGTGTTCTCAGTGCAGAGTGAGGAATAATCCAAATAATTTTCTTCACCCATTTCATGAATGCAAAGAAGGTAGATGCTACTATAGCAGCTTGAGGGCACATAGACAAAGCATAACCCGAAGCCCAGGCTTTTCACTTTGGTTGAAGGGGTAGGAGCAATTCCTAAAGATGCAGGCCACTACTCCGGACCCTAAGATTGAGGGTTTCTACCCACAGTCAAAACCTCGGTTTTCTCACCATTCATTTTAAGCAAATTGCTTTACATCCAGAAGGCAATCAGTCTAGGACCATGGTTGATTAAGTCAGCGTGGTGCTTCTGAGGGGATGACAACGAGAAAATAATTTGAGTGTAGTCCGCATTCGAAAATAGTGTTAGACCGCAGCTCTCCACCACATCAGCTAACAGGTGCACATAAAGATTAAACAGGGGACTCAGTGCAGAACCCTGAGGTACTCCTGTGAACATGGTGCATGACTCAGACCGATAATCAGCCTAAAATACTTGGAATGATCTTTCAAAAATTGAATCCTCCATGCAAGGGCTCTGCCCTCCAATCTTATTGTTCTCAGTCCTTCAGGATAGAGTGAGGCACTGTCAAAGGCCGCACTCACAACCGTATCAGGGGAGTGGTGTTGCCTTCATCCAGAAGTTCGTAGGTGCTCTGTGGCCCCTAATAAGGCAGTCTCAGTACTGGAACCCCTTCTGTAACCCGATTGAGACTGGTAAGAGTTGGTGGGCTTCAGTATAGGTATTGAGACATGAATTTGTTTTTCTAAAATTTTAGCAAAAAGGGGCAGCAGAGAGATGGGTCTATAGTTTGACCATATGGTAGGTTAAAGATGAGTTTTGTTTTTTTTAAAAGAGGGGGACCATAGCATGTTTCATTGCCTGTGGAATATGGCTGTCTTTGATCGAGCAATTGAGTAGATCTACTACCATTTAAAGCAGGTCCATGTCAAAAGCTGCAGCTTGGCTGGGGGAAGCGGATCTAGATGAGAGCCTGATTTAATATAATGTAGGATAGACAAAGCAATCGCAATCCAGCAACCGCCAAGTCTCCATTGCTTGAGCCATTCTAGGCATACCAGGAGAAGGTGGATGAAGACAGCCTTCATAATAGCTATAACCTCTCTACTGAGAGTATGTGAACTACTGTCATTAAGTATTGAGGAACCATACATGCAAATCCACAAGGACAAGGTTATCCTAAGGACCAACCCTCGATTCCTACATAAGGTAGTAAGTAAATTCCACATGAATCAAAGCATTCAGCTAGCAGTTTTCTTTAAAAAAAAAAACCACAAACACGACTAGAAAGAAGCCTTCATACCCTGGATGTAAGAAGGGTTTTACTACACTATCTACAGGAGACCAGACAATTCTGTAATGGAAATCAATTGTTTGTCTCTCACTCCCAAGTCCAACACCTGTGACAAAGGGGACAATTGCACGTTGGATTGTAGAAGCAAGTATTCTACTCCTCGTCTGGAAAAACTCAACTCCCAGCCAAAAGCCTACTCAACAAGGAAGAAAAGGGGCAACGCTGGCCTTAATAGCCAATGTGCCAATAGACCGTATATGTGCAGCAGCGACAGGGCTTTCTCCACACACCTTCACCAAGCATTACTGGGTGGTTATACAGATGACAAAGGACGCTCCGGTGGGACAAAAGGTGCTTCAACACCTGTTTGCATAGTCTTCCTCATTTTACTACAACCACAAGGAGGGGGAAACCACTACATAATCTAATGCACAGCATGTGAATACAGTAAAGGATTCGTGCTGCAAAACTAAATGGTTACTTACGAGTAGGAGTAGATTTGCAGCTTGAAGGGTTTTCTGGATTCACATGCGACCCACCCACCTTCTCTCAGAGGAGGAATGCAAACAGGTGAGAGAAAAGGTCACGTAATTGAAAAACAAAGAACTAAAGACAAGAATATTTAAGACTTACTCTATTTTACCACAGAGGGAAAAGGGGAAAATCAGAAGATGGCTTCCACGCCCAGGAACTGCCGGGTGCCGTCTGAAGTCACACTAGGGATGGACCTAGCACCAAATGGTGGTCGGCGACGCTCCACAGAAAAAAATAACCAACCAAATGACAGACCATTTCAGACCCAACCACTGGATGGTGGAATAATGCATAGCATGTGAATCCAGAAAACTCTTAAAGCTGCAAAACTACTCCTACTGGTAAGTAACCATTTAATTTCTCATCAAAAGGGAGAAAAGAAAAGCACCTAGCTGTGCCCTCGTGTGTCTTTTAAATATAACAGAATCCTCAAACCCTCCAGTAGTGCCTCTAATCCCAAGATGCTCAAATACTGTCTTAAATCCTCATATTCCACAGGACCCACCCCCCCGGTGCGGCGTATGGACATGACTTGGGGTCTTTGCATGGAGATAGGATCGACTATGCTAGAGTAAGGGGGTAACCACTGTGGCAGCACACAAATGACAGCCACAATCCTGGGAGTACTATCACACAGCGTGGACTATATCCTGCATGGCAATACTTCTTGCTAGGTGTGGCCAATAAATGCCCAAGACCAGAGGTGATGAGACTGGGGACGAGCACCTGTGACAAGCCATGATACCTTGCAGCACTTGCTCCAGTTTCTTTGTGAAAGATTACATTAATAGGAGTTGTGTGTGTTCTGTAGCGAGGGCTGAGTTAGTTAATGCAAATGGTTGCATGGATGAAGAGCCTAGTAGAGATAAGGTATGGTTAGTTTGGAGGCATATGGTTTCAAAGAAGGTGTGTGTGGTCTGTGAAATGAGATGTGGGCTGTTTGCAGAAATAAACTGGTACCGATTAAGGCACAAAGGCATGAGGCTTAGTGATCTATACTCCTAGAGGAAGAATACAGGAGATGGAGAGTAATGAGGGTCCTTCAAAGAAAGAAACTTGGGAGTGGGGAGGGGTAACAATTGAAAGTTTTAGGGCAAGGAGCTTTTTCTTTCAGGGGTTAGGTAGTATAGTGGGAGGAGACTTTTTGAGATGCCATGCAACCGTAGGATGTTAAACCGTAGACAAACAACTTTATTTGCATGTGAAATAATACTATTTAAGGTACGTTTGATAGGCTCTAGAATCATGTGAATGGTGTATAACCTGCTAAGCCATGGTTCTAGTTAATAGCACATATAGAGTGCTTGTTTTCCCAAATGCGTCATGGCACTAAGACCGCATAAAGAGAACTGAACTGCTGAGGAAGACTCCTATGTACAAAAGCCAAAGGCTTTCTCTTAACAGCCAAGTTTTCAATTGATGTCTGAAATTTTCTATTGTTGTGTGTGACCAGATGTACAACCGATGAGAATGCCAGGGCAGAGAACCTCTGACTCTTGTTTTACGGAAACTGGGTACCACTAAAAGATTAGCCTTGGATGAGTGCAGTTCCCTTGTTGGGGACATATCTCATAAATTCCCCAATAAGAAAATCCAGGGCTAATCTGTGGATAGCCTTGAAGAATAGGCTACAGACGTTACATTGAATATGCTGTAATGTAGGTAACCAATGTAGCTTTTTTTTAAGAGAGGTCAAGTATGTGACTTTAGGGGAGCCTTAAACACCAGTTTATCTGCTGCATTTTGGAGTAATTATGGTTTCCTTAGATTGCAGTCTTTCAAGCCCAAGTAAATGCTATTGGGGTAGTCTATGCTACTAAAAATTATTACCGCTATGATCGTTTTCATGGCTCCAGACGAAAGGTATGGATAGTTTCCCAACTGCCCGAAGAGGAGACCACGTCATTAATTTGCAGTATCAAGGATAGCTGATGATCCACTATTCCCAGGCTTTTCAAATTTACTTTTGGTGTTGGTAGCAGTCACATTTCACTGGGCAGATAGGGGTTGGTCCTGGATCCAGGGTTACTATTGAAAACCACAGTGTCTTAGCATTTAATTTCAAGAAATTTGTCTTTTCATCCAATCATAAATGAACCGGATTGATTCTTCTGACCTTCCAGACATAGTAAAATCTGTGAGTCATTTGCATAGCTAAAAAAGCAGGACCCTTTGTTGGTCCGCTCCTCTCATCAGCTGCATATAAATGTTAAACAAATGAGGTGAAAGGGCTGAGCCTTGAATAACTCCACACAACTAGCTTCTGTAGATCTGAGGGACGATAAATGTACTGCTTGAGTTTCCTGACTAAGAAATTAACTCAGCCATTTGTAGGCCTTTTCAGAATTGTCCACGGCCCTAGCAAGGCATAGCAGTATACCATGATCAAGTGTCAAAGACTGCGGACAAATCAAGTAGGACTAAAGCCATATTGTGACCTGCATCCAGATATTTCCTTAGGACAACAATGACCGATAATAGCACTGTTTAGGTGTTATGCTTTGGTCGAACACCAGTGTGTTGGGGGGTCCAAACAATTTGTGAGTTATGCAGATGGGTTTATAGTTCATGAGCTTGAAGAGATTCCAAAATGATCAACTTTTCACAAAATGTTTGTAAAATTTTGCCATTACCTTTAACAAGTTCCTCATTGAATTTCTGTTGGTAGGCCAGTCTCTGTCCTCAATCACTTCTGGATCTCCACCCTTCAGCAGCAAGAATGCAGGCAGCACACTTCCATTGTCTGGGGAAGCTATTTTTACGTCTATAAAGTGCCATGCTAAACGAGTGGCCTTCCAAAATGTTTCCCCACTGATCCAAGTACTCTGACTTCAAAGCGCAAGTGAATTCAGACAAAACACGAGAAATGATACTATAAGTACTCCGACCTAGAAACAACTCGTACCCTCCAGTCCTGATATAAGCTTTCTATATGGGGCCTTCAGGGTAGCTGTAAATCCCCCATTCTGCTGCACTTGCTTATACATTGCCAGGAGCTTTTCTGCCTTATTGGCCTTTCCCTAAAATGTTTTGCTTATTCTAAGAAGGGCTAGCTTTCGTCAGTTGGCTCTAAGGACATGCAGCTAACCCTTTATGTAGGCCACCCTCCAACATTTTATCAAGGTAGGCTCCCGCATATTCTCATTTTCTGATTCTTTCTGTTCCTTAGTAAGGTGGGTTTTCTCCGCTTCCTCGCTGCTTTAGCTGCCAGTGCAGTAGAAGTTCCCAGTAATTGTCACCTTAATTGCATCCCAGCTTGTTGCATTACAAGTGTTTTTAAGACTGATCTCTCAAGTAGGATCATTTCAATTGGGACAATTCTGACCGGTCAACTGAATCTTTCAGCAGGCCTTTATACATGCTTCATATTTTAGGTCTACCTAGCCTCTCACCGACCGACCATTCTTTCATTACATGGGCGTGGTCAGAAATCAAAATATCTGACATTTCCGCATGTTAAAGCTTGTGTAAAAGAGGCCTGAACATGAAAATATAATGAATCCTGATATAGTCTATGCACATGTGAATAGAAAGAGAGGTTCATCACTGCAAGATGGGAAAGCTCCATAATCTGAAAACCCTTGAGCAGTGAAAAGGGCAAGCTGGTGCCTCACTGTAGGCTCTTTTTACATTGTGTGTCTGAGAAAATCGCTCTAAATCTAGACCCCTGTTGTTAAAACCTATTTCCGAAACCAAATTCTCTCTTGCTGTCCAACTTCCTCTCAAAGTATCCACCCAAGACATTGCTCCTTCTCAGAGTTCAGCAAGTGTGTTGATAAATGTATTGTCTCCCTGTAATTCTAAAATGACTGCAAGGTACCCCCTTCTTAGTCCCATCAAACTGTATTTCCACACTGCTCTAACATTGTGTTTACACAAGATCACCCAAACTGCCTTTTATAGGACCTGTGGTGGCCCAGAATTGTGGATAGAACAGTCTCATTCTGCATTGATCGGACCTTAATAGATGGATGTCCTTGAGGAATACAAATGTCTGGGTCCCTAGATCCTATATACTTGCATATCCCACTCTTGCTGGGGAGGAGGTAAGACGTCTCACTTCTAGGCATAGCAATTTAATTATTTTCTCTTCACATAAATGTATCCTGTGTTCCTGTATTGCTACCTACCCTATTTGCTGACCCTTGTGTACCTGGTGCGACTATTGTCCCTAAATCTATTACCATAGGCATTTGAACAAGAATCTGAACCCCCACCCTTTGCTACTTCTCTGTTTAGTAGTCCTATCCAGGGCAGTGGTTGATCTGTCCAGTACTGCGTACTGGAAAAAACAAACAAAATTGTAACTCCCTCATATTATATGAAGGTAGATTTCTTTTATTGCTGGAGCAGTGGCCCATCTCACTGCAACATTGTTCCGCCTTGGTGCTGTGTGCTTGCTATTTTTCTAGTGTTTAATGAGTGCCCTCATTACCCTTCACTGTCTATGTAGCTTGATATTGCTGCACAAGTGCCCGTTGGTTCTTAGGCCGGTGTTATTCAAGAGTTTACCCAGACTGTGTGTACCTCCCTGATGAACAGGCCCATCTTAAACTCCCTGGTCGGTTGCTGTTCACATCCTCCCTGACAGTCTGCTTCTGTAGATTGTCCTCACATTAGGCATTCCATCTCTTCACCTGTTTGACCATGTGCACCAGATGCTCCTGCCTTGGTGTCTTGCGTGTCCTTTACGAGCAGCTTCTGTCTTGCTAAGAAGGACACCAATTTCCCGCCCTTCCTCCAAAACTTAATGCCATTTAGCAGGAGCCATAAATGATGAACCTGGCATTTGTTGAGCTCTAGAGTCACCACTGTATAGAGGTTCACCTGCCACTGAAAGCATGATCCAGAATGCCTGGCTGTGGCTCAGCTTGAGGTCATCTTGGACTCTTGAGACCAAAACGAGCCAATCTTTCAAGATGTTTCTGCTTGCTACCGGTGCTGTAACTCCATGTGCTTATAAAGATAAAGTAATAACTTTTGGTGTAATGCAGATGAAAGAAGGTGATATCTAACTAGTGGCTAAACTGTCCACTGTGAAACCTGAAAACCTGGGATGAATGTCAACTTGCCCGCTTGACTAAATTGTGGTCCTAGGCTAACGTTTAATCTCACCATACCACCTGTTTTCACAATCGCATCTGAGAACACCTTGAAATATGTGAAATCAGGATGTGTCCTGTTCAAAAACCTCTTTTGTATTGATTTAATAATGTACCATATAAGAGAGAATCTAGGCAACATTTAGGGTACACATGAAAACTGACATGCCCCTTAGTTCCCTAATGCAACAATAACACAATGGGATAAATGCTTGCATTAATAGCAGCCACTGGCAATCGTTCAAGGTCGCAAATCAGTTTGTTTTTCACCTGCCATGTCACTCTAGACAATGGCCCACCTTGTGCAAATCAGTACTGACGATGCTCCTCATTGGAACAATCCATCCTGAGCTACCAGGTGGGGCTCTGTCCAGAAGGGGCCGCAAGTAACCCCAGACTGGTTTTGCCCTACTTGGGTCAGTAGGGTGTAACTTGAGTCCAAAGGCAATGTGAAACGGGATGCATGTCTGGGCATACCAGTTGCATTAGGGCATCATCTGTATTAGCCTGGTTGCATGGTGGGCAGGCGAACGATGGCTTGGAATGATTGCCAGTAGTTGAACAAACTGCAAGCATTCCTCCCATCACCTTTTGTTTGTTCTTAGTTCACTAATGGCGTTGTCAAGGGGAGAGGAGCGTCTCATTTCCTATTTAAAACTTTTATAAAATTGATAAATGCCTCTTCATAATGAGCCTCAGTGCAGTGATATAATCTGATATACTAAGGTGTAATGCCTCTGCATGTTAAAGAAATGCACTTGTTCTTTCATTTTGAGGAGGCTGTTTTTATATGGTGTTTGTCACATAACTTACATGCCAAACATTTTCATGGCTTGGCTCGTGCACGAGCTCGAAGTGTCAAGCTAGACACTTGGTTAGGCTCTCCCTTTTTAGCTCTCGGCTAGACAGCGCATACGCTGTCTCAAAGAGACATCCAGTTTACAATTTAATGGGCTTAAGCCTACTCATAGGCTTACCATTTGCTCACTTCCTTGTCCCCCTCAAATCCTTTGTCCCCATTTGTCCATTGCATGCATCATGCCTCTTCTTGTGTTTAGCCCTCCTCCCAGAGCATGGACCAAGTACTTGTCCATCCACTGCTCCTTTTTCCTTTGTGTTTGAGCACTCTAAGCGAGTGCTCGTGTTTTCACTCCGTCAGTTTCCTGTGGCCTCTATCCCTCTCCCTCCCTCCCACCCGCCTCATCCCAACCCCAGCCAGATTGCCTTCACATCCGAACACTGCTTTATCTGGGTTTATTTGTGCAGGAAATCTTCAAGCAATAGACCTGACCCTGCGCTGCACAATTCTTTTAACAGCATTTACTATAGCGCCCAAGAAGTGTGCAGGCCAGAAGGTACTGGCTCGCATGAGTATTTCCAGGCATCCGCTTTACATTATATGCTGGAGCGGGTCCTGGAACTTGGAACATAGATAGGATGGATTGTTTAAACCGGCAACCGTTTGCATCACTTTACATCCCTTTGCGGGTTTTGGTGCACTATACATAGTACGGGTTACTGTTACACAACTCAGTGGCACTCATTTTATTCACTGCAGAAGGATGAAATATTCAGCACAGCAACGGCATCTCTCACGGGTATATAGGCCACCTAACACAATCAATCCCCACTCCCAACCTTTCCTTTCCCATATTATGTGTCATCTTCTATCCCCTCCCTTCAACTTTCTCTGAGGGGCTTGGAGAGTACATCTATATATAGACTAGGACAGTTATGGAATGTGGCCATTGGCGGTTCGGTGTGAAAAGGGGGGAGAGAAAGCTTAACATAGGTTTTACAGAAGTACATAGGCGGTCTCGGACAATAATATTTGGGACATATTTGCATTTTAAAAACTGACATTTTGAGTCTAGCAGAGTGTTTTAATGTCCCTTAAATCCTGTACTCCTTTTGTAAGCAAGCACGTCAATAAATAGCTCAGTGGGTTAATGCATGGGCTGCTGAGATCTGTGTACAACCTGCAAGTCACATCGTGGAATGCTGGTATTGGACCAACCTTTTAATCTCTCCGAAGACAATAAGGAGTACCAAGTCTTGTGAGTAATGCCCACTTCTCTCTAAAGGCCAGTCACCTACTGGGCATCTAGTTAAGAAGGCAAAAGTCACCTGCCAAAGTCATCCGGTGCACTTTCTATGAATTTGTGGGTACCACCCATGTTTAAAAATTGAGGCGTTCCTAAACCAGCCTAGGCCGGACTCCCCAAAATGTGTACCCATGTCCAAATATTCTACACAGAAAGCACTTGGCTGACCCAGAACATTGTATATTTTGGATCTTGTATTGTTCTTTCCATGAAAATCCCAAGGATTGCAAAGCCTGAACAGAAGCTAGTTAAAGCGCCAATAGCTCAGGCATTGCTGAGACCGGTGTGGCCACATCAAGGACTTGATACTGCAGTACCTCACAGTCACCAGAGTTAATCTTTCTCATGTTGTATGTGTCTCATAATCCCCACTTGACCAGCACATCTTCGTACCACAGCTTTTCTCTGTCGCCTGAAGCTGTATTTCATCTGAGATCACAGGTTTAGCGACATCGGCCCCCAAACCATCCCGTCCATGGCTGTGTTGTATTCTCAGTGTAGCTTGTTGTTTATTTGTTGTTAGACCAAAAGGAAGCTAAGGGAACACATGAGGTGCTGAATGCAAAATATCAAACCTAACAGTCCCAGCCAGACTCTCTTTGACAACAGATTAATGTGAAAAATAATTTTGGTTTGAGTTTGTTTTTTTGAGTAACAACTGTTAATTCAGGCAGAAAAAACTTTTTTGAATCTGGCTATTCTCAAGTGGAGTTTGAAGGCCTCATATTTCCTTTGGAAAGAAAGCTAGTTATCACCTCTCTGTCAATTTGCTAACCGCAATAACCCTACACCCTTTGACCATTCTTTTTGCTCACTTTTCCCAACATGTCCAGGCAGTCACACCACTAATCCCATTGGAATCCTGATGCCTTGAACGTTGGTGCATAAAGAGCAACACACTTGTTTGCTTGAAGTGGAGTACAACTATAAAAATTTGACTTTTTAAAATGATTTTTAACCTAATGACTTGTACATTGGGTCTGCGTTTTGCTGTAGCCAGCACAGGGCGATCTGCTGCTGTCTAGGGGGTTTCAGCTCCCATAATGCAAAATGACAAATGGAGATTTACATTTGCTCTTGCTTCCTTTAATAGTAAAGAAAGCCTTGTGAAGTGAAAACTCTGAGCAACGTTTCTGACTGAAATGTTCTTCTTTCGGCTTAAATGAATGACTCCTACTTCCAGAGTAATGACGAAGAGGGCTCTTTGTTAAAATGACCGCAGAGCTCAGTGTAATTGCAGCCAGTGAGTAAGTATAACTGGGAAGCTTTATGGCTGCACTTTCCTGAATAACGGCGAATTGAGATTGCATCAGCACATTTTCAGTCAGGGTACTTTAGCCTATTTAAGTCATGCTGCTTGGCATCTAGGTTTTCTATTGATCATCTTATTTATAGAATCCATTTGGCATCGTCTGACTGCAGTGATGGTGCTTGGGCTCACATGGAGCTAACCAGCTGCTTAGAAAAGTGCTGCCTTTGCAGAGAATTTAGGCCAGACGATGGTCATCTCCATGTGGAAGGAAAAAGCACACCCATCTAACAAACTGGTATATCAGTTGAGTAATAGAGCCCCATTAATTTGTTTTAATGGGAGAGAGAGTAGCCATCAAATGTATAGCATAGATTCATTTCTTATGTTTAATCGTTTTGGTTGCTGTTTTTTCCTCTGTCTATTTTTATTTTGCTTTCAAGATTCTAGAAGTACATAGAATAGGAGGAATGCCAACACAAGCTTGTTACAGACAGGAATACTTACTTCCTTTGGTATTGTAAAGGTTTTTTTTATTTTTATGGGACAATCACTTAATTTGCAATGCTTAAGGGTTCTGATAATGAAATACATTTATAGTTTTTGTGAAGGTTGCATTAAATACAGTTTCATTCTGACAGCGGTAATTTTTTTTTGTTTTTAGGTCTCGCCTGACCCAGCGCATGCGCTGGTCTGGCGAGACATTTAGTAAGTGGGTTTAGAAAATGCTACCCACATTTTTGTGCTGGCGACGAGCTACAGTGCACGATAGCGTGCACGCGCACAGCTGCTCCCCGCATTCCCCCCTCCCTTCTCACCCAGCCATCTGCCTTTCCAGCGTCAGCCTTCAGCCCCATCTCCACCCCTCCCCCCGCAGCTGCATGCATCGCGATCGCAATCACTTTCGCTTTGAGAGTGATCGCGATCGCGATGACTACCCGTACATACATTCTGACCTAACTGCACATCACCTACGCGTCCGTTGGACCAGCCTCCTATGCTCCTTTCGCCCTCGGTCCTAAGCCAGCTCGCCTCTTGCACTCCTTACCTGTCTATTTCAAACGGACCTCCTGCGACACTTTCAACCTCCAGCAGACCTGGCCCCAGTACCCACCGGCCTTATCCGTTTCGCTCCCCACACAGCCGCCATTTTGTTCCCGTAATTTCACCCCCACTGTTGCCAGGTCAGGATGCAAAAACAAGGGCAAACTGCGAGAGGGAGAAGGCCCGAAAGAAGCCCGCCCACGTGAAAGCAAGCCCATCCCTACATATCGACAGTAACGGTCTACCAAAGACAACATGTGACTCATCGCTCCCATTGTTAGTGAACCAACGTGAATGTTCGTCCGCTCTAATCGATGTCTGTACTTTTCTAGCTCATACAGCCTGTGATTTTTTTTCTTTGTTTCAGTGTCTTTCCATTCCCCGCCTGCATTCGACGTGCTCTTTCGGCTGTATTTGGCCTCCCGCTTCATTGCCACTTTTTGTATCCGTTTTCTACGACCTTTGGCCCGTTTTCGCTCTACTGTTATGTCATAAATGCCCATCCTTGACCTCTCTTTATTCTATCACCCCTGTGCGTTTTTTGAGCCCTCTAATTTTTGCTACCCCTGTTGGTTATTTTCTGCTCTTCAATTTTTTTACCTTGTTATACAGTGCATACACAATCACATAGGATACACGGATGACATGCAAGTTCGCGGAGTGAGTGGACATTCATAACCATGTGGCAGAGGTAGATGGCAGAAGTCCTAGCTAGTTGATGCAGATTGGTTAAGAATTGCTGGTATTTGAGGCCCTGAGTGAATTATTAGAGAGAAAGCAACAGTCATAGAACCCTAGAGAGCCTGTTCCAGAGTCTGTGTGCATATAGAAAGGATGCTTGCTTCCTGTTCTTTCTTTGATTTCTGTATTTCTGATTATGCCAGTGCGTGGCTCAGTATTCTGATCTAGAGACCATAGATGGTGTGATGGTAATATAGCTCACTTTCTTAGATTTCATCACCTTGACCATGATACATTATATTTTGAGAATAATATATGCTGCCAAGCAATATAGCTCTCCTTGTGAGAGAAATAAGGTGCATTTCTTTTGAAACGTGATCGGATGAGACGAATGACTGCATGGCATAAGGTCCTTAACTGCACCAGGATGGCATCTGGTAGGCCGGTAAGTACTAAGACAAGCATTGGCATAGCCAATATGTCTCGCTTTTGGAACCTTATAAGTGTTTAGCCATGCAACAGATTATGTTGTTGCACCACGGATATTGTGCTGCATAACTAAATACTTATAAGGTCCCAAAAGCGAGACCTATTGGCTATGCCAATGCTTGTTTAAATTTAAATCTGACAGGTAGCAGAGTTGACAGGTAACAAGTAAAACAAAGGCCATCTGCTGTTAGTGGAGTCAAATGACAATAACTATATTCTTAAAGATTGACTGAGTAAAGAATTGCGATTTTATTAAAGACTAAAAGGCAAGCATTATGCATAAAGTAACAAGTAACTTGCCTTCGGTAACACATTTTCTGGTAGAGTCCTTGTCTAGCTGCAGATTCCTAAACTTTTGAATCCTCCACAGGCGTCAGACTGGATCTGGACATTTTTCAGCAGTATCTCTGCGCACCAGGGGATGGCGTCACAGGACTCCGTCATGACGTTGACTCCGGTTCTGATGTCAGTGGAGTCGTACAAGTCCTCTCCGGCGCTCGGACGTCAGTTTCTCCTGTGAAACCTCCCATGCCACTACGCGGAGCAACCATAGAAACTGGGTGTGGAAACCGTGTGCCAATAAAGATCAATGTATCTTTGAAACAATAACTAGAAAACAAATGAATGGTATGGCAATATCAAGTCAAGATCTACAAGCTAAAGCAAGTGGTTCATTGAATCACACAACTACATAAAAGATCGATCACTGGAGTATAAAAACAGTGCTGAAAAAGGGTAAAACCCTTACACTCAGGCAATGTCTACAAGTAAAGATCAAATGGATTGACAAAGCACATAGCTACTTGAAACTCTGACCACCAGTGTGTAAACCAGGGTTTTAAATGGAAATACATCTAACACTACAAATCATTCGAAGAGTGAGGAGGCTGGGTAGGGCGAATCTGCGGCTAGACTATGTCTCTAGCAGCTAATGCGTTACTGACGGTAAGTAAGAGACATCCAGCCGCAGATTTCTTAACTTTTGATTTAAATACCATAGCAATACCCACCCGGGGTAGGTTCAGTAATGTAATCCTACAAATGTTCTCAGAGGGAGCCAGTCGGTCGAAATTAACAATAGACCAGGCGTACATAGGAATTAGATGAAAAAAAGCATGAGCTCCTTCTAAAAACTGTGGCAAGAAGCATAGGATATGTAAATAAAACAACCCTACCGAAATTGAAAACAACTATAACACTGTCAGAAGACAACAGTAGGACAGTAGCACATGACCCCTAAAGGGTTAAAAGAGCCTATGGACTACAAGGACCAAAGGCAATAACAAATGCCCTATAAATTACAGTTCCTACACCTGTAAGGAAGTATTCAAAAGAACCTGTCCTAAGAAATCCAGAAAAGAAGTTCCAGAACTTATACATTAGAGCTTAGATGAATAAACTCATTCATCGTAAAGTCTGAGAGACCAACCCAAGAACAAAAACTGATGCAAACCAAAGTCTATCCTTGAGGAAACGTCATTAGATAAAATGTCCACTGCAGGGGGCTCACAACGCATAGAACCCGGAAAGATAGCAATTATCCATATATGAATCTGCTATAAATAATGAACAAACGATGCCCAAATCTGTATAGTTAATTCTCTACGTACATATACAGATTCATACTCCTAATATATATACATCTACAGGATATGATATAGTCACAGATAAAACTACAGTGAAAAGAGAAACAAACTGTAACTCATAGTGAGATCTGGAAAAACAATGCATATCCTGCCTTATTGTATATAGCAAAGCTATATCAAAATATGCACAGATACATTGCACATGTGTGTGTGTATGCCGTATACCCATATAGATTAAATGGAACTGAAATACCAGCCCATGATACCTACACAGCAGAAAATCGCAATGGAACAAAATAAAGGAAGATCACACCTTCAATAAAGCACCCAGGGTGACTTGGCATTAAGACAATGCCAACTGTCCGAAAGTATCCTGAGCGCCTGTTACTATCACCAGTCTAAAAGAAAACACACAACAATGAAGCCTTGCCAACAGCAAACACTTACGACCACACTTGGCCCAATAGGTCAAAAGGAAGTACAAATCAATCCATGGAAATCTCATAAAGAGATATCCAGTTGAAATATTGGACCACAAGGTACACTAGACAGAACCGAAATCTGACCATAAATCAGTTGAGGGTGTACATATGTATATAGCTAGATATCTATAGATGAGAGAGAAAAAGATATGAGAGAAATAGATATGAGACAGATAGATGAGAGAGAGATGGATATATAGATATCCAACAGGAACAATTTAACTACACCAGCATATCAAAGTATATGGAGCGGAAAACTTAGGATGTCCTTAATGAAGAAAAGAACCGTAGAGGTGAACATTCTCTTTGCGAAAAGAAGAAATCTTCCCAGAAAATGCTGGACATGACTGTAAAAGCTAACCGCAAAAACAACAATTGATGGACAGAATGCCACACATTTACCCCAGTACAGAGATCTGGGCCTAAATCCATCGTTTTTTTGCTCACCATGCTGTTCCAGTTTGAACCCAGCCATATGCAAATCAGTCTTGACCCTGTGCCTCATGGGAACAGTCCAGCCCGAACTGCCAAGCCAGGTCCTCCCTGGACTGGAAACAAGCATCCTAGGACCGGTTTCGGGGTTTTGTAAAGGCTAACCCCCTAGGGTTAAATAATTGTCACTGCATTCCAGATAACATTACAAGCAATGATCGCAGAACAACCATGTTCTAAGAATTAAAAGTAGACCATAGAACCTCCATAAATTGAGGTAAGCGTTAGTAATCACTCGGAAGAATACAAAATAGAGATCCAGAACCTGCCATATGTAACTCCTCCAAGAAAGAGAAATATATATCAAGGGACAAAACACCATGCACAGGCAAGGAACTTACAAAGTGCTTAAGTTGGCATAACTTCGCTTGGGGTAGCATAAACTTTGCAAAAATCACCTAACTCAAAAGCAATCCGTGCACCCCCTGAATTCAGAGCAACGTGCACCCCGTCAAAACTAGCGAAAAGGACTGCAATCAAATTAAGGGCCATCAACCAAGAATGTCCTAGTGGAACTCTTGATCAAATCAGACTGCACTGAAGTGGAAATTCAGAGTAGGTGCAAAGAATAAGCATACTCTCTGTATAAAAGGTTTCCCATAGGGCTTTAGCAAGATGTCCCAATAAGAGATACTGAAAATCAAAAGTAACGCATACCAGCATACTGAACTGCTTCCAAAGAAGCATGGGTAAACTTCCTAACTGGAAGAAACCCCACAAGCAAGCTCTTGAGCATGCCACCAATCAGAGGGAAAAAAGGAAAGGAAAAAAGCTATGCAATAGGTGTCCTTGTACCACATAACCGGTCAAAGACCGTATTCAAGCAATAATATCTGCTAACAGCAGGAACACCACATCAAGTGTCACCAACAAGCGAAACTTATACCACCATGATACTGCCATAACATGACCAGCAGTGTAAGAACCAAAAGATTAATATCCCCTATGCTACTTTAAATCCCAAACTGAATAACGAAAGACTACAGCTTAGACTGGCAGAAAGAACATCGAAACAACACCCTTCTCCCTCTCACCTTGCCCTCCTCAGAGCTGGTAGATCCACCAATAAGAAACACCTTTTCAACGAAACAGCAGCCTTTTTCGGTGCTCAACTTGATTGTGCCAAAAACAGGCCTAGAGAACTTTTTAACATTGTAAGAAAACAAACATCTTCTGCTCCTCTAGAGCTGAAGGCGTCAATCGCGAGATGTGGGGAAATTGCCAGCTTCTTCTCTGAAAAAATTGACCAATCCTTCCATCAAATCCAGTACCCGCTCTACCCCCAACTTACCTACGATGCTGCCTTCTACACATCCTCTTGGTCTGCACCACCCCTTCCACTTCATTCTTCCAACCTCCTACCCACTCCATCCTCACCTGCTTCCATACCTCCCAACTTACAACTGAAAAATAACACCTCCTGGCACAATTTCCGCCCCATGACCGAGCTCGAAGTCTCTAATATTATAGCCAAACTTAAACCATCTTCACACATCAAAGACCCTCTCCCTTTGTTCCTAGTTCACAACCGTAACCATATCATCGCCCCTTACTGGACCAAAATCATTAATACCTCCATCACCTCTGGATGTGTCCCTGACTCCCTCCAACTTGGACAAATCATGCCCATTCCTAACAAGCATTGGCATAGCCAATAGGTCTCACCTTTGGGACCTTTAAGTGGGATGAAAAAACAGAGGGGGTCTCTCATACGGTTGTGGCCAATGTAATTTGATGTAATTAAGGGTGTGGCTTAAAACACTCAAGCTAAAAAATCTGTACTTAGCACTCGAGGAGTTACTAAAGAAAATCCTCATGACTTAGGAGCAAGTTGAAAACCATTTAGTATATGTTAACAATGTAAGTGCCCGGGAGCAATATATGGCAATGCTGAGCAGCTTCACAAAACGACAAGTCAGCCGTGGTCAGTGCTGGGTCCGGTAATCGATCCTCATCCACATGCCTGAACAAGCGCGGCCGCGAATGCAGCTGCAGCGTCCCACGAGTGGTGCGCGCTTGTGAGCCGGTGCGTGCAACAGCAAGCCATAGGCCGGAAATCAGTCCAGAGCGATTCCAAGAGGTCTTTTTTCCTAGAGCAGTGCATCCGCGCTGCCTAGGCGAGACCTGAAAACCTCTCTGCTGACCCCAACGATCCTAACAATCTCCGACCAATCTCTAATCTCCCACTTCTTGCTAAAGCCCCGGAAAAATGTGCTTCGCTCCAAATAGACAATCACATAAGCAATTTCAACCTACTTGACTCCCTTCAATCTGGTGTCAGGAAAGGCTGCAGCACAGAATCCGCAATGCTGAACATTGTTGACGACATCCACAAAAATAGTGAAGCTTGCCTTCTCATTCTCCTTGACCTCTCTGCTGCATTTGATACAATTAATCACGCCTCCTTACTTAATTTGCTTCAATGTCACTTTGTCCTTAATGGTGTGGTCCTCAAATGGTTCACCTCTTTCCTCTAACACAGAACACAACAAATCAAAATCCAATCCTGCCTCTCTAACCCGACGGCTATCTCCTTGGGCGTACCCCAGGGCTCTATCCTTTCCCTCTCCCACCTCTTTATGGAACCCCTCCCCCTCATTCTGAAACAAGTGGGAATCAACTATCCCCTCTATGCCAACAAAATTAAATCGCACTCTGATATTCTGCACTTAAACAATACCTTGAGTAAGATCCGATCCTGGTTCTACTCCAATCATCTTAAACTGAACCCTAAAAAAACTGAAATTATTCTCTTGTCACCTAAAAATAATCGGCTCCCAATCCAAAGCTGGATCACTGACCTAAATGCCCTCAATTGCGCACTCTCCCTATCTGATTTTGCAGAATCCCTAGGTTTCGCTCTTGTTAAAAACCTGGACCTTAAAGACCACATAAACTCGGCTAAAGGAGCACTCTGCACTCTCCGTCACCTTAAGAAAATCAAACCCTTCATTCCCTCTGACGACTTCAAATCAGTTGTCCAATCTTTAGTCCTCTCTAGATTAGTCTATGGCAGTGCTATCCTCACAGGAACCCCCGAAGTTCACCTGGCCCCACTTAGAGCTGTTTTCAACCTGGCGGCCAGACTCATCATGGATTGTAAAAGATTTGACCACGTTCGAGGCATGTGGGCTGCTGAATTCATATCTGTGCATAGATCGCCGCCTAGTGTTGGGTCCGGATGATTGCACATTGTTGTCCTGGAAGAGTCTTCGAAGTATCCTGAGATGGGTGACTCCTCTACTGGACCACAGTGCGCATGGGCATCCTCTCCATTCTCAGATTGTTTTTTTCCGCCATTGGGTTCGGATGCAACTATCTTAGCTCAACTTCGGAATACTTAGTTTTAGGCCAAAAGGCCTATAGTTTTCGTCGGTACAGTTACCGTTCGGTGTCGACTACTAGTTCTAGTGCTCCACACCCTTTTTCACAATTTCGAATCGAATTGGTCCAAACTTCGACGCTCCATCGACAATGGAATCGAGAACTCCGTTCAAGAGGTGTCCGTTGTGCCACGCCAAGTACCCTCACATCGATGTCCACCCGGTCTGTAATAAATGCCTCTCGCCGGATCACGACGAATCAAAGTGCATGGCCTGCGCGCGGTTCCGATCCAAGAAAACTCTACGGAACCGACGGGCAGCGAGGCTCGAGGCGCAGCAGGCAGCGCCCGCACCCACCAACATATTCAGCACCGAGGACGAGGACGCCGAGAGCGTGGAAGAAATACTATCTAGCCCCGCTTCGGAGCATGGTTCCCAATCGGACGACTATGACGAAGAACTCTTTCGACGTGAAGAAGCCGTCGACGAGGTAGGGGACATCGACGAAGCCTATGGGGCTGAAGAAGACAGCTCTCCCGAGGAGTTAGGCCAATCCGTCGAAACGGAGGCCAAAATTAGTCGTCCGGCTCCGGTCGAGGGATCGCCTTCGGGCCTTACCCAAGACCTAATCCATGGTTCCTCGGCCCCGCCTTCCGGCCCGGCACTGAACACTATGCAAGAGCCAATATTACCCAAGACGACCGGGTTGTTAAACCCTAAAACATCCATCGCTCCAGTCACTTCCAAATCGAAAGCGAAACTGGTGTTGGTCGGATCAAAGGCGTCGAAACAGTCCACTGCCACCGACATCGGCACCGAAACTCTTTCAAATTCGGACACGTGTCCTCCACACACAGTCCACCACCTCTGGCCTACCAGAACACGAACCTTCAGGGCCACAGTTTATCGACGCCGACACTGGCAGGCTCATGCTCCACAAGCGCAAGATCACTCCAGTCAGGGAAGAGGTGCCATACAAAATTCCTCTTAAACGCAAGCTACCGGCGGAGCAGGAACCAGTGCTACAAGAGCACCTCCATCCCCTCCACTTAGATCCGCAGTCCTTTTCTCCTACCCCTTCTGAATCGGACCCAATGCAGGAATATGGCGGGGACGATCCCATCTACCCCGGGGACGCAGATCCCGATGAAACACAGGATCCTGATCAGGCATGGGATGACCCCACAGACCCAAGTGTCACGCCACATGCTCAGGACGCACAACTCTACAATATTAAAACTTCCCCTACAGAGGACACGGCCGCATTTAATGCCCTTATCGAACGGGCTGCTGCTCATCATGGGGTGGAACTGCACTCTGACGCCATTGAGGAGGACTTCCTGCTTGACACTTTCGCATCTTCGGAAAGAACTGTCAAGACCCTACCCATGCTTAAAGGGGTTCTGAAGCCTGCCAAAGACATTTTCAAAGACACCACAAGAGCCCGGGTCTTAAACCCCAGGATTGAAAAGAAATATAAGCCTGCACCTGGTGACCCTAAATACATTAGGGGTCAGTTGCCATTAGACTCTATGGTGGTTGCCAACGCTCGCAAAAGAGCCCACTCACAGACAACTGGTGATGCTCCTCCCCCAGACAAAGAGTCTAAGGTCCTTGAAACATCTGGCAAACGTGTGGCAGCGCAAGCAGCCAATATCCTGCGCATTGCCAACACACAAGCACTCCTGGCACGTTATGACAGGTCACATTATGACACGCTAGAGTCACTGCTCCAAAGCCTACCAGAGGAGTATAAAGAGTCAGCGGAGCTCCTCATTAGAGAAGGACAACTCCTCACTAACGCGTCCATAAAATGCGCCCTAGACGCAGCTGACACAGCGGCCAGGGCAATAAACACTAGTGTCATGCTACGACGCCATGCCTGGTTACTCATCTCAGGCTTCAAACCCGAGATACAAAACAATATCCTCAACTTACCGGTTAACACGGAATCTTTATTTGGCCCAGACGTTGACACTACTCTGGAGAAAATAAAAAAAGACACAGATACTGCCAAATCTATGGGGGCGCTACAAACCCAACAATTTCGTAGTGCCTCCTTTCGTCGCACTGGAAATAGGGGAACATCAAGAGGCCAGGGGTCACAACAACAGTATGCCAAAGGTGGCACACAAACCACCTACGACAAAAACAGGGGTGGATACCGTAGATCCAGCGCCAAAGGCAGGGGACGTGGATATGGCAACACCAGGTCCTCCCCAAAAAACAAACAGTGACGCCCTCTCCCTACCCCCCGACCAATTAACATCTGTCGGGGGACGACTCCAGCTGTTCCTGCCCGCATGGAAGAACATCACCACGGACAGGTGGGTCAGGGACATCATTCAACATGGGTACTGTCTGGAACTAACTTCCACTCCACCCAATATACCACCAAAGCACCGTCCTATGTCAGCCGAACACTTACATTTACTCCAGCAGGAAGTGCTTGCTATGCTCGCAAAAGGGGCCATAGAAGTAGTGCCCACCACCCAGCAGGGCACAGGAGTGTACTCTCTGTACTTCTTGATCCCAAAAAAGGACGGCTCGCTCCGACCTATCCTAGACCTGCGACCCCTAAACCTGTATATACTGTCGGAGCATTTCCATATGCTCACTCTCCAACAGGTTCTCCCACTACTCACTCAGGGGGATTTCCTAGCTACACTAGACCTGAAGGATGCATACTTCCACATACCAATACACCCTTCACACAGGAAATACCTCAGATTCACCATTCAAGGGAATCACTATCAGTTCAAAGTTCTCCCCTTCGGAGTAACAACAGCGCCCAGGGTCTTTACCAAGTGCCTGGCGACAGTGGCCGCGCATCTACGAAGACAAAATATTCACGTCTTCCCTTATTTGGACGACTGGCTAGTTCAGGCCAAATCAGCACAACAATGTGCCGCACACATGTCCCACACCATTCACCTTCTTCACGATCTGGGATTCTCACTAAATTACCCAAAATTAAGTCTCCAACCTGCGCACGTACAACAGTACTTAGGCGCGACAATCAACACTCTGGCTGCCACAGCTCAGCCAACTTTAGTGAGAATCAACAGCATGCAACTGCTGATCTCAAAATTCAAACCTCAACACTCCCTTTCGGCGCGAGTGTTCATGCAGTTGATAGGCATGATGGCCTCCTGCATCTTCATAGTCCCACACGCGAGACTACATATGCGCCCGCTTCAGGAGTGCTTAGCACGTCAGTGGAATCAGGCTCAAGGACAGTTGAAAGACCTAGTGTTGGTGAGCGGTCGGGCATACAACTCTCTGCATTGGTGGAATCCACAAAACCTTTGCAAGGGCCGACCGTTCCAAGAGCCTGTCCCACAAATAATACTGACAGCGGACGCGTCTCTCCAGGGATGGGGAGCTCATGTACTCAATTACACAGTGCAGGGACTATGGACTACACAACAGAAAAAGATGCACATCAACCTTCTGGAACTGATGGCAATCTTCCTGGCAATGAAAGCATTCAAAGTACACCTGTGCAACAAGGTCGTGTTGATCCGGACGGACAATATGACTGCCATGTACTACATACAGAAGCAGGGAGGAACACACTCTCCACAGCTGTCTCATCTGGCTCAGAGCATGTGGAAGTGGGCCATTCAGAGGAACATATTCCTCATGGCGGAACACCTCCCCGGCAAGGACAACCAGATGGCGGATCTGCTCAGCAGACACAGCCACCAAATGCACGAGTGGGAGTTACACCCATCAGTACTCCAACCGTACTTCCAGCAGTGGGGTCATCCAGAGATAGACCTATTCGCCACCAGGGAAAACGCAAAATGCCAAAGCTTTGCCGCCAGGTTCCCACATCCACAGTCGCAGGGCAATGCGATATGGATGAACTGGTCCGGCAGATTTGCGTACGCTTTTCCCCCAGCGCCGTTGATACCGCTGGTGGCACGCAAACTGCGACAGCACTCACTGACACTCATCCTGGTTGCTCCAACATGGGCACGCCAGCCATGGTATACCACCTTTCTGGAACTTTCCGTGGTGCTGCATCAAAGACTGCGGATCAAACCCGCGCTTTTGACGCAGAACCATGGAGAAATTCAACACCCAGATCCGCAACAGCTGAACCTGGCAATCTGGCTCCTGAAGTCCTAGAGTTTGGCTACCTAAACCTGCCACCTGAATGTATGGAAATCATTAAGGAAGCTAGGAGACCCACTACCAGAGCTTGCTATGCAGCCAAATGGAAGCGGTTTGTCGTTTATTGCACCAACAATCACATTAACCCGCTAGACGCATCTATTCAGAACATAATCTGCTTTCTATTACACCTATACCGATGCAATCTAGCATACACCTCAATACGTGTCCATTTAACCGCAATAGCAGCCTATCTCCAAAACAGGCAGCACCTCTCTTTATTCAGAGTGCCTGCCATCAAAGCCTTCTTGGAAGGCCTTAAACGGGTGATTCCCCCAAGGCACCCCCCAGCCCCGGTGTGGAACCTCAACTTGGTCCTCACCAGACTAATGGGTCCACCCTTTGAACCTCTCCATTCTTGTGAGATTCAATTCCTTACCTGGAAAGTGGCTTTCCTGGTTGCCATCACTTCCTTAAGAAGAGTTAGTGAACTCCAGGCACTAACCATTCAAGAGCCATTTATACAAGTTCACGCAAACCGGGTCGTACTGCGTACCAACCCAAATTCATGCCTAAAGTAATATCGCAGTTCCACATGAACCAAACCATCGAACTGACTGTTTTCTTTCAAAACCCACAAAATGTCGCTGAGAGGATGCTCCACACACTAGATGTAAAGAGGGCCCTCATGTACTATATTGACAGAACTAAAAACTTTAGGAAGACTAAACAACTCTTTGTTGCCTTCTCTCCACAACACAAAGGCAACGCCATTTCCAAAGCAGGTATAGCCAGATGGATTGTTAAATGTATCCAAATTTGTTATCAAAAAGCTAAACGCACATTAACGATTCCACCACGAGCCCACTCAACACGGAAGTTAGGGGCCTCCATGGCTTTCCTGGGAAACATTCCTTTACAAGAAATATGTAGAGCAGCCACATGGTCCACTATACATACATTTACAAAACACTACTGTGTAGATGTACACTCAAGACAGCAGGCAGCTGTAGGACAGGCTGTTCTCAAAACTCTTTTCCAGACTGCTGCAGCTGGCACGGGTAGCCGCCGCTAATAGGAGGTACTGCTGTGTATTCTATGCACAGATATGAATTCAGCAGCCCACATGCCTCGAACTGAATATGCTACTTACCAGTATGCATCTGTTCTTTGCATGTAGGGCTGCTGACATTCATATCGCCCACCCTCCTCCCCGGCGCCTGTCGCAGCTGCAGCTCTCAGAATTACTGTATAGCATGGTCATCACTTCCTGTATCTACTCCATCACTGCCACAATGGCGAAAAACAATCTGAGGATGGAGAGGATGCCCATGCGCACTGTGGTCCAGGGGAGGAGTCACCCATCTCAGGATACTTCGAAGACTCTTCCAGGACAACAATGTGCAATCATCCGGACCCAACACTAGGCGGCGATCTATGCACAGATATGAATGTCAGCAGCCCTACATGCCAAGAACAGATGCATACTGGTAAGTAGCATATTCAATCTCCCCAGCCCTGAAAGCCCTTAAATGGCTCCCCATTGAAGGAAGATGCTTCTACATAATCGCATGCATCACGCACAAAGCCCTTCTCCAACAAACTTTGCTATACTTAACAAACTCAAAAAGGCGGGCTGCACCAGACTGATGAGAAGCTCCAATTCGCTCCTCCTCGTCCCCCCACTTCAAAAAAGGAAATCCACCCAATCTCGCTCCTTCTCCAGGAATGCCCCGAGCATCTGGAATTCCCTCCCACTGGACCTGCGCTGTAACCCCTCCTACCTAAACTTTAAACAAGCATTTGCAATGCAATAGGTCACGCATTATTAAAGTTTGAGCTATTGACATTGCTAAATAATGCAACACCAATAGCTTAAACTTTAATAATGCAAGACCTATTGCATTGCAAATGCTTGTTTAAAGGAGGCCTTGAAACGGGTCTCTATCGGGCTCTGTTTTGTGCCCTGGCACAGGCGGTCTGTTTTTTCCCGGACTGCAGTGACAGCAGCCTGCTGTCACTGCAGTCTGGAAAAAAGTGCCAGGGCACAAAACCGAGACCGATAGAGACCCGTTTCGAGACAGCAGGCACATCGATTTGCGCGTGCTCACACTGCTCACTTCTCATCAGTGGAGAAGTTACGGCATGACGTCATGCCAGCTGAGCGTTGTACGGGAAGGGAAATCCTTTAAAGAGAATCCTTTTCTCTCTGGATTTCCCTTCTCTTTTTGAAACTCAGGAGCGCAACATTGTCGTAGTGTCTGTCACAAGGGCTTTAAGTGGAAGCTTTTTCAATATTAATACAAAAGCCATAGTTGCCGCCTATTTATCGTCCTGACTTGTTATAGGTATGATGTTACTACTTGTATCGTATATCTGGATGCAATGATAGAAACCGCAAAATACAAGTCGGGCGGCACACTATGCTAAGCACAGATTTTTAGGTGTTTTTAATCCACGCCCTTAAATACATTGGCCACGCACCTTTGAGAGACCCCCCCAACAGTTTTTTCATCCCACTTAAAGCCCTGTCTCAGTTAAACCTTCTCAGATGTCATCACATTCTTTTCTTAAAACCGGTCTTCTCAAAAGTAATTGACCTGTCTCTTTCACCAGTGACCGACCCCTTCGTATCCTCAGGGGACAGGTCCCCTGCGCCGCCATAAATTAAAGAGTTGCAAGAAGCCAGCAATGGTGCACTGCGTGCACTTTTAGTGGACCGTCCTGCTCATAAAGGAAACGTTCTACTTCAGTATGCTTCAAATATTTAGAGCGTTTTCCACACGTACCACACATTACGTTTGGTTCTTAATTACTTAACATGGAAGCTTTCTTCTGATCGAATTTCAAGCATTCATTTTACTTTTTCATACTCTTTACAAGTTTTTAAAAACCTAGGTTTACAAAAACATGCAAACTATTTTATACATCGTGATTTTCAAAACACGCGTTTTTAAATTTTGGAAGTTAGAGTCCAGTCATGAGCCCTTAGCTGTTTTAATTTCCTGTGGTATGTTAATGGCATTCGTATAGCGCATATTCTAGCGCTTTGAGCAGTATGATGGCTTTCCCCATGGTTCCGGTGCCTTCGCCGCAGGTCAGACTCTCTTCAGCTTTTGATGATGTTTTACTTGTGGTCTGGTCGCATTCTCCTTGGTTAGTTGGTGGTGTTTCTGGTCGCCTTCTCGGTTAGATTGCTTACTTTTTTTTTTTTCTGTTTAATATAGCGCGACCTGAAAGTATTGGACCATATTACATGAGCACCAGTTCCTTTACACAAGGACACACACATTCATTGCTTTGGTAGGCACGGGAGATTAAGTGATTTGCCCAGAATCACTGGATGTTGAGCAGACGCCGATATTAAAGTTTTTATCACTGCAGGCTGTCATAAATGAAGTGTGCAGTCTTCTATAACCTGATAAAGTTTCCCTATTCTTCACAACAATCATCGTACAGTGGAGTATTTGTTCTCACACTGCAGCACCATGTTTGTCCATGACTTGACTAAGAAGATTAATCGCGTAGATGAAGGCTGGCTTTCAGCCGCTCTTGAAACACCCCCCAGGGCGCGCGCCATTGTTCCGCTTGTCATCAGTTACGCCTTTGCGTGGGCGGCGCTGGACGTATCCTCAAGTGCTCTTGTTCAGGTGTCGTGTTGACAGGCCAGTGTGTGCCAGGCTCTTATGGAGTACTTCCTAAGCATCACGTGTGCACGGAGCAAGCCGTAGTGCGTATGAAACAACCTCTGAATTGTGCCACACACCTGCATAGTCAGTTTATGTACATTAGGTTACTTTTGTTAGAATTATGAAAACAGCCAAATTGCGGTCAGCCAACAGCATGACGGTCTTAAAATACAGTGGCTTTGAACATCTCCTAGGTATGAACGGACTCGACTTGTTTGAAGCCAACAGTGAGCAGCACAGCACCGTTCTAACTATAAATAGGCATTGACAAAGCCAGCAGGCTTGGCTTTCACATGGCAATGTGTGTAAATCGAGGCATTCACTCATTAAAAAAGTAAAAGCGAGTTTACAAAAAAGGAATCAATAACATCAGATTAAAGTTAAATCGATAAAAGAAAAAGACGGATTTTTTCAACATGTAGTAACAGCCACTTATCTAATGTGTGGGAACATCTCAGGGGTTTTACAGCCAAATGAAAACCCAGAAGGAAGGGGAGAAAATATTTAGGAAAAGGACTCCGCAATAATAGTATTAAGCACTACATCACAGACACCCTCTTTTTCACTCACACACATAAAAGTTGGGGGGCTTCTCACTCCTAGGGGTGGGTGAGCAGGCAGAGAAAAGGCAGCACACCAGATTCACCACTGTGGAGGTTTTCAAGGCATCCCAGGGTTAAGCCTTAATGACAAACATCTGTACTGGTGGAGGAGGAAGGGGGAGAAGCCAGGTCAGCAGAAAACCAGTGGTGCACACACACCACAGAGGAGCGGGGACTAGGGAGCACGGCAGCGCGCGAACGTGCCCTGCTGCGCGTGCTGGCCACCGACGGGAATGGGCGGAGCAAAGGTGGGACATGCGCCCGCCTTTGCCCAATCGCGTGCTGGCTTTTAAAAAAAATGAAATGCACGCGAAAGCCAATGTCAGCCGCAGAAAGCTGCTCACATGCACGAGCGTGTGAGCAGCTTTCAGAACCCAAAACAAAAGGGCTCTTGCTGCGCGAGCAGGGCTGCGCACTACAACGCAGGCGCGAGCCTTATAAAGACCTAAAACATCACCTTCTCAACTTATACTGGGGTCCTTTATCTCCACTCTGACCGGACTTTCTTCTTCCCCCTGCTTCGGTTTTTGTCAATTTCTTTCCTTACCCTCTCTTCACCCACCCTTTGCTTATATTATTCCTCCCTTCCCAGACACTGACTTCTACCCCCATGTATATTATTTTTATGTTCATTTCCTGCAATACCCCCTGGATCTTCTAATTGCCTGTTCCTTTACATTGATTAGTACCAGCACATTTTTTACCCTAATCTTCGCCAATCTTATTTTTATACTGTGATGTATTAGCTTGCTTCATTTGTTATCCTGTACAACTGTCCTCTCCAATTGCCTCTGTTCATGTAAAGCGCTCTGATACCCCCGGGTCTAGCCAGCGCTATATAAAACCTTTCAAATAAATAAAGTATAGGGGAAAAAATCAAATGGCTATATAATTAGAAAAAGAGAAGTTAGGACTCTGTCTTACTACTTGTATGATGGAAACACCATAAAGCAGAGTTGGCCTGGCACCAAAAAGATGGGTGCCATCAAAGGGCATATCAGCCAAAGCAGCTTGGTTAGCCTCTGAAAGGCCTTGCACGACGACATAGCACCACAGAGGATGCCATGGCCTGACCAGTGGTGTCCATGCCACATCTAATAATCCGCTGAGCCGCATGTTGGCTATCCCGAATCAACTGTTCTATATTAAAACGGAGGCCATGTGGAAGCGATGTCAACATAGTCTGCAAGGAATCCCACAAAGCATGAAAAAAGCGCCCAAGAACATAAGACGTGCTAGTGGACCTTAAAGCAGAACTAGTTGAGGAAAAATATGCCTGCCACACGACTCTTGCCTCCTAGAGTCTCTATTCGATGGAACATTAGAGAATCTATATCCTGTGAGGCAGAAGCCACCTGAATTACCAAACTATGTGAGGTAGGATGCTTGAGGAGACCAGCTTGATCTCCAGGAGCAGGCAAGTGCCTGTGAGATATAGCACAATCCACCAAGACCCCGTATTCGGTTTAGCCCAAGTGCCCAACAATGTCCTACAGGGGCTCACCATATGGGAGAATAGGCTCCACCCCTGTCTGACCTTGATATAGACCATCAATCCGGCAGGAGCGGCTTGTGTCGGGGAAAAGAGGCGATGAGGGGGTTGGGTGACAACGTTTACCAAATAATTCTGATAAAATATTCACCACTTCTACCTCATTCGCCTGCACCGGCTCCAAATACCTGCCCATGCACCAACGTACCCAAACTGGCCCAATGCTTCTGTATTTATTTTTTGTCCCAGGAGCCCAATATTCATTGAGCAGTTCAGAAGCTGCTCCCAAGAGACCTGAGAATCTTCCAGAATTCCTGACACCTGCCAAACTAGAAGGTTGAGCAAGCCTGCTGATACTAAAGGATGTTCCTCCTGTTCTTCTCCTTTCAAAAGTCCTTTGCCAACTGGATTAAATATGAAATCTCGATTGCCATTTCCAACAAAGTTGGTAACAAAACTTTTGTGTTTTCCAAAACAAGGTCAACAACTGTACCGGACACATCGGTTTCCTCACATGAACCAACACTCCATCATTGCAAATGGAGGAAATGCATCATCTTTTATCCCCTTCCAATTCAGTTTGAAAGCATCTGCTGCTGTCTTTCGGATCTGGTCTCCAACCCACATAATCATGCAACTGAGTTGTGAATCTGGATGCATAAAGATCCACCCAGAAGGGCCCTAAAGTCTTCTGAATTTTCCGAAACAAATCCACCCTTTACTTCAAATCTCTGTAATCTCTCACATTCCTTGAATCAGTCTGCTGTAACACTGCAAATTCAAGGTAAATATTCTGCCTTCAGAATAATTTTGTGTTCCAAACAAAATTCCCACATTTGCAGAGTCAAATCAGACCACTTCTTTGACCTTGTGTCTCCTAATTTGTTGATATAAGTCACAGCTGGTGTATATTGTTCAACCTTAAAATAACAGAACTGTCTTTTGAAACTCTCTGAGGCCAATAATCCTGCTTTCATCTTCAAACAATTTATGATTCTCCTTTTCTAAAACATTCTATACACCCCCTGTTTATTGTCCTAAGCAATAGGCTCCCCATCCAAACTTGCTTACAAACAATACAAAATTAAAATCTGGTTTTACTCCAAATATCCATCGCTTTTCCATTTCATGGGTCCAAATTCTCCTTCCACCACTGTATCTCCATCTTCGCACCTTGACTCAAGACTGTCTCCATACCACAGACCTCTAGACAATCCCCACATCTTCAGCCGTTGCAATGCCTGATATTGTAATGGTCCTGGAAAAATCGTCCTGTATTGATGAAGAGAACAGGCCAATCACTCGGGCTAACTCCCTCAATATCACCTTCTTTCTTCAAAAAAGCTTTTTTTTTCTGCCTTCTTTCTCACCTCCGGCAACTGTAACTGACAAATTGTGTCTACTACAAATCCCAGAAATTCTACCTGCCTTATTGGGGTCAAAATCTATTCCTCGATATTCACTATGAATCCCAGATTCTCCAGTAAATCCCTCACTAGAACCAGCTGGCTTTATAGTTCCTCCAAATCCTGCCACATCATAAGGATATCATCCAAGTATGTTATCATCCTAATGCCTCTCTCCCTGAAATACCTACTACCGGCTTCAACACTTTTGTAAAACGCCATGGGGCTGCTGATAATCTGAACAGAAGACACTGAAAATGGTATAAAACCCCTTTCCACCTGAATTACAGATTTTTCCTGCTCTTTCCCAATTAGAATTGTGAAATAGCCATCCTTGAGATCTAATTTCACCATTAAATCCCGTCATGTAACATGTGCACCACTTTCATTTTGAAATGTCTGCACACTACATATTGAATTAAATTCCTTAAATGTATCACCAGCCTCCATCCTTTCTTTTTCTCCACAAGGAAAAGTGTACTTACAAAACCTTTCTTCTCTTCCCATACTACCACTATTGCTCCTTTTGCTAACATCTGTATTATCTCCTCCATCACAATGTCGTCTAACTCCTTGTTGAATGCCACCTCGCTTGGTTCTCTTACTTCACAAAGTTGACTTACAAATTCTATTTGATATCCTCTCACAACTTCCAAAATCCACACATCTTTTGTTATTCGTTTCCACTGTTCGTGGAACAATCTGACTCTTCCTCCCACCTTTATGGGTTTAAAACCGATAAAGGTCTTCGTACTCTCCTTATCCTGCATTGGTCGACTGTCCACATCCTCTATTAGATTTATATCTTCTCCACTTCCCCTTTGGGGATAGAAACCTCCTTGATTTCCTTTTGGCAACCATAATAATGGATCTTAAAATTGGTGCAGCAGAAAGGTTGGCCTCTCTTTGCAGCCCGCCCAGAAAAACTGCCCCTATTATATTGTACTGTGCCTTCTCTAAACTGGTAAATATTTGCACTACTTCCCCATGGATTTCACCATGCCTTCATCAACTAAAAGGCCTTTGGCATAATCACTTGTTTCTCTTTTGGCAAAATCTTCCAACTTTGGATTCATGCCCATCTAACGGTCTTTCGATGCTATGCTAGTAGAATCGCATTTGTGTTGCCTAAAAAACATATAGCGCTTTGGCACCATCCCCTCAGCATATCAATATTCGCATCTTTACCCTTTAGGTAAGCGTCTTCCACCAAGTCAGTCTTGCCAAGAGTCCTAATACATCTAGGCGCGCCTGTCCTGACATTGTTTGAGGGAATGCTTTAAACCTTTTCTAGGGTCTCGCCCTAATTTAAACAAACGAGTGATCATCTCCAGATCTAAATTAGGAGTCACCTTATCATCTATTACCAGTCAAGAACACTCTTCCCTCATTATATTGCTTCCTCCTTTTCTAATGGTCTCCAGATCCATTGTCGAATATACTCAGACACATGCTGCAATGGCCACCAACCTTCTGTCTGGGATGTCTTGTATATCGGGGGTCAAAAAGATTCTTCCTCATAGGATCAGTTACCTTCTTTACCTTCTTGACCTCTCATCTATATCCCCAAACTCCTCATCAAATTATCCTTGTAATCCATATCCAACACATAATCATTCATATTGGATGGCCCTCCTTTTACTTCCATCATATTTGATGGGCATCACTTACAGTGCTTGACTGCCCCTTCTGTGTGCCACTTCGAACACCTTCTCCTTCTGAGCTGCCTAGGACTTCCTTCCGAATTGATGTTACCCCAGCATGCTTTCTTTTCCTTTTGCATTTACCTCTTAGGCCTCTACGCACATCCTCCTCATCCAAGACCGAAAAATATCCCTCTTCCTCAACACAAACTGCCTCCCTCTTTCTGTAAAGCCTGCTTAACACTGCCCAATACCTTAGCAATACATTTTTCTTATAATAGTCTCCTGACTAACTTCAGTCGCTTAAGGCTTCATACTTACTAAATTTATCCCACCAAATAAACTGATGTTTACTAAATTATATGCTTGTAATAAAGCTTCCCTCAATATGCTTGAAACTAAGCTTTTCCTCACAATATTCCTTTTATTTTTTAACAGTCTCACCTCCAATATGCAAAGAAAGCACCATCAACTACCTATTTTTCTGTCAGCGGAGCGCTCGAGCGTCCTATTGTTAAGCAATGAACCTTACACACCTAAATCTTCTAGGAATAAGGCCTATTGTTTACAAATTAGGCCTAAAACCCTTAAATTCTTCACAAAGCAGCCAGCTTCCTTTGGAAATACACTCGCGGTCTCTCCACAGACTACAAGCTTCCTGACACGTGCCAGATCCCATGCACTCAGCAAGATTTAACAGGTTTTAACGGCTCTAGAGCGAGAATTAAACAACCGTTCCATGGGCTTGCTGCACATGGTAAAGCGCCAGTTTTGAATCTACTGATACTTTCCTGAAAGACTGTTTAAAAACTGTTCAAATTGCTAGAAACTGGCACACAAATTAATTTAGAACATCAAATTAAAAATACTTATTACCTTCACTTACCTCATGTAAATAATAAATCCTACATAAAGTAAACTGGGCAAACATTTATACCCATAAATTGGGTAAACCAAACCATACTATCAAACACTTTTGTATCATTACCAAATATTAATTTGATTTTTAAAAAAAACAAGCATTTGCAATGCAATAGGTCTCGCATTTACGAGAGTTTGAGCTATTGGCATTGTAAATGACATTAGCTTAAATTCTCGCAAATGCGAGCCCAATTGCATTGCAAATCTTTTTTGTTGTTTACAAGCGCCCCATGCCAATTTTTCATATTAATAGAGGCCATGCCCCCTTCTTTAGACTAACTGCGTCTAAAGAAATTGGCGTGCCCACCATGAAAGTGAAAGTGCGGCATGGTGCGCTTTTACAAAAAAAGCATTTGTCAACTTGACAAACACATTTTTTTTTTTTTTTTTTTTTTTTTAAAAGCACCGCATGCGGCAGTTTCACTTTAATGGCGGCGCACCCCTTTCTTCAGATGCGGCTCGTCTAAAGAAAGGGACGCAGTCCCTATTAATGTGAAAGCGTGGCATGGGGCACTTGTAAACAACAACAAAAAATGCATACTTTACAAACACCATCAAAATGCTTTGGGTTTAAAACAACATTGTTTATAAAGTGTAATTTCCACTCGAAAACGTGGTCAGAATGATTTCCGTAGGTATGTGGGTTGCAGCTGGTGCTATTTCTTTGAAAACATAATAGTCTGCTTCTGTAATGTATTTTCTCTTTTCAGAAATGTGACTTCTTTCTTGTTTAAAGGATAAGATTTAATTTCACCTAAAGGAGTGAGACATGCATTTAGGTGTTAAGGGCCAGTTTTGTAGAGAACTTGTTTGTAATTGTACATATTTGCTGGATAAGGGAACAGAGGCATGGGTGATAAGGTAATGGAAGCTGTAGGTAAAATGCAAAGATTCTGATTCTACGTATGCTCGAGAAAGAACATCGAGTTGACAGGGGACGATAAAATGAGAAAAGGCTGTGAGTGAGCAAGAGAACACACAGCTGTATTGTGAGCCTCTAAGGGCTACACATCTTCATGGAGACTATGTAAGAGAACATTGTGTCAAAAATAGATGTACGTGTATGTTTTGTGGATATACAATGTATGGTAGGAATGTGTAAAGAAGATATGTGGCCGGGGGAAGCTGTTTGTAAATGGAGTGGGGGAGAGGTGCCTACGGCGGACTGACCCATAAGTGCATTTTAAGGGATGTGTTTCTTAGGGCAAGACTTGACATGCACTTTTAAGGGAGATCTATACGTGTGTTTAGGGGGCGTGTTGGTGTAGCTGTGATAGGTGGGTGCTTAAAGAGATGTACGAGCGTTAAAGAATGACGCAGGATAGAAGTTGAGGGGCGCCAGAGGGGAGGGGTGTGTTTGTGAGATAGAGGAAAGTGGCCAGAAGAGGATGTTGTGAAGAATAAGCAAAGTGGAGCACATCAATGAAAACGGAAAGGAAGAGGAACAGAAATAGAGAGATGATAGAGTAAAGGGTAAATGTGAGGAAGACCGAAGAGGTCAGCAAAAGGAGAACAAGAGCTGGCAGCGCCAGCCAGGGCCATTGCTTCCAATTTAAATTCCCATTTATTACTCTATTTTGATTGGGATTGGGATTCCAGGAATGTTGAGACGTGCTGGCGGCGAAAGAGCCTTGAATGTAAAACATTCACGCATGACTGAAAGGAGGCTCGCGCTAATGGAAATAAATCGCTTGTCAACGAGGCGGACTTCAAACATTTGTACAAAAGGGTCATGGAAAAGGCGGGTTTGTTGACTGGAATTGGCTGGATCATTCGGTTCTTTCATCTAAACGTTCAACTACAGGAATAGTTCGCCTCAACAATGTTAAGTAGCATTTGTGGGAAGAAGCGCAGTGTAGGGACTCTTATGACGGCAGTAGAAGAAAATCGCTGTTCAAAGAAAGAAAATATAGGAGCTGGCGACAATTGCAGCATTCCACTTTTTTTAGTGAACATTTTAAGCTAGCAAAAATCAGTATTGCGCAATTCAACAGAGAGAATTTGGTGGGGGAGGGACAGTTGTGAGAGGTGCCATGAGGAAACAATCTCTCGCCATGCGGGGGCGGGGAAGCGCATTCCAGGCGGGGGAGCGGACACTTTGAAGTATGATGCCGAGGCTGTGGCTACACGTGCACGCGCCAGTGGGCTGAAGCGCTTCCCCAAACGGATTGCATGGCGGCACGATGCACGTGATTGTGCGCGTGCTCGCCATGCAATCCACTAATGGGAGCACTTTGAAATGCCCCTCTTACTAGAGTCTCGCCTTGCGATTGCGAAAACGCAATAGCTAGGCGAGACCTAAAAAGAATACGTATCTGCTCAGAAGCAGCAAACAAAAGAGGAAGAAAATGAAGGACAAGGAGCTTATATGGGATTGAGAATTCTATTGTTTTGTAATGTTGTAAAGTTCTATTTTGGAAGCTTTAAAGTGCTGCTCAGGAGTGGAAAAAAAGGGTTATGCATGATGCTAGCCTCCTGTCTAGACATACAATGTTTAGTGGTGTCTTGAGACCAGTATCTTGGGGTGCAAGTGAACGAGTATTCCTGTGTAAACATAAACATTTCTGAATATTAAACCTGCACCTATTGGGTTGTTAATATTGAGGATTTTGATACGTGACACATTAAATACCTTGGCCTTGATTACAATTGGCCCACAAGGAGGGTGCTATTTATTGCAAAAAAAATCCAACTACCTAGGATTTGGAATTCCAAGATTTGGGGTAATATCCAGATGTTTCTGCTTATTACTCCAAAATTCACGTTACGTTAAATGTTAATCCCTTTGAAATTCCAGGTGGTTTGGCCTGCGGAAATTTGAGTGCAGACTTTATTGTACTTGGTAATTACTGCGTCGGTAAATTCAGCCTAACTGTGAGTTCTGACCCCTTCACAAACGGGCTTGCGCAGCTATGAAAACTTCCCCACTTACAGTCCCAGTGTAATCCTTCCTCCGGATATAGGAAATCCAGTTTAGAGGTTTAAACTCCCTCGCCCCATATGATTCTCCATATGAGGACTTGTACATGTCTATATTTATTTCAAGTGTTCCTAGAGTAACATGCTGTAACACTATTTCAGCATGGCACTCTGTGTTAGTGAAGCTTTCCCTCTGTAGTAGCTCGCCACGTTGTGCATTTGTATGAACACTTCTTAACCAATAAGGATTTACTTTCTGACCTGGAACTTTTTTTTTTTAAGCATAAGCTGTTAAACTGGATGTAAGAAGGCTCCCCTCCTTAGGGAGATTGCCCTGTGGCAAAGAAGCCATTGTAACATCCAGTGTTGGCAAATCTAGTTCTCAATGCCGTGCAAGTGGCTCAGCATAGAGTTACAGCAGATGAGCCATAATCTTGCCACCTAGGCGGAAGTAAATGTTTTGATACTTTATTATGATGAATTTTGTTTTAGCGTACAGTGCTACACCCCTTCATTGTCTCTGATTGCGAACTGACAGTTATTGTTGAGTTTTTCTGAAGTAACCGCAGTCTGCAGTTTTGCCCTGACCCACGAAGAATGTTTGATCACGGTCTACAAAACTAGTTTCCAGATCTGTCCTAATAAGTTCTGATCTCTTGGTGTTTCATTTATGTATTTACTGATGGCAGTTCACTGATCTTTAGTGGACATGCTCCCTTTACGACGCAGCTCTTCCTGGTAGCTTCTGCTGCTGCCCTCGTTGCTGCTGCTGCCCTCGTTGCTGTTGCTGCTCCGCTGGTCAGGCGTTCGAGGCCCTTCCTGCACCTTATCCCTAGTGGTCTGGTGAAAGGGCATCACTGTTCTGCTGCAGGGCTGCCCCTCTCTCTCTTTTCTGCTTTTTCTGTGTTCACTTTATTTGTGCTCTTTTTTCTGCCTTTATTCTGTTTCTGCCTTTATCCGTTCTTTCTGTTTTCCTCTACTTTTTCCTTTTTTGCCCCTGAAGTCCTCCCTGCTCCTGCCCCACTCTAGTGACGCTTCCCACCTCCCAGCTGTCCAGCCACCCCACCCCCCTTCCCTCGCAGCACTACTTAATGGCGGCCACTCTGTGGTCTTGCAGCTGGGCTGCCAAAGGCAAGCCCGTCTGCACCTGGGCAGTGCCATGGACCCTGGTTCTCTGACCTTCCACCGCTACGACGCCAGCACCCTCCTCGCCCTCCACTCCGGACGCCACACCGCCTGCCACTTTGCGTTTAGAAAGGAGACCCATGAACCCTTTGCCTGCTGGAACTGCAGACACACTTTCACCCATGCCAACACACCTGCCCCTCTCGCCGCCCAGTCGACCAACAGCATGCCTGACCGGCTCAACTGCATCCTCAATGTGCAATCTCTCCACAAACACATGACAGAATTCTGGGACCTCCTTGATGCCACCTCTCACGACATCGCCTTCTTCACCTAAACCTGGACCAACCCCTGTTCTTAAATGGACATTGCCATCCCAGATCGCTACAAAATCACACACAAGGACTGCACCCACCAACTGGGAGGAGGCATCGCTGTCATCCACAAGAACACCCTCTGACTGACCACGCACTCAAATGACCCAACGACAACCATAGAACACCTCCACTGCCTGATCTAGACCAACGCCACCCTCCTTGGCACCCTTGTCTACATGCCACCCGGACCCTGTCCGCCTCTCACAGACACAATTGCAGACCTCGTCGCACCCCAGGCTCTTGCATCCACCGTTTACATCCTACTTGGTGACCTCAACATCCACCTGAACAACCCCAGTGACCAGAACACGGCCTCCCAACTGGAGACCCTCGCCAACATGTGACTTAAGCAGCTAGTCACCGCACTGACCCACATAGCCGGACACACGCTCGACCCCGTTTTCTCTGCCAGTGGAAACATCACCTACAGCCACACCACCAACTTCTCCTGACCGACCACCACTACGTGCATCTCTCTTTGACCAAACCCACCGTACACCACCGCCCTCATCGCCACCACCCGTCACAGCTGGAACAGGGCCACCGAAGAACTTCTCGCCAACTTCCTTATCACGACCACTTCACCAACATACACCAACACCACAACGCGCAACCTTCACCGATGGATCTCCAACTGCGCCGACACTCTGGCTCCCCTCAAGAAGGCATTATGCAAACAACATTCCAAAAAAGCCAGCTAGTTAACTCCCGCCCTCCATGAGTCCAGACGCACCTGCAGACTACTCGAGAAGAGACAAACAAAACCACAGAATTCCACTCAAGCTTCAAATCCGCTCTACCTTCTCCTCAAAACAACAAAGAAAACTGCCTTCCAAGACAGACTCCACGTCAACGCACACAGCAGCAAAGAACTCTTCGCCATTGTCAAAGAGTTTGCCAGGCCCAATAGGGCGATCACAGCCGTCCCATCCTCCCAAAACCTCTGAAGCAAACTCTGCACCTTCTTCCACCACAAGATCCGGCTGCACCCCAATAGATTGTGCTCAACTGGACGTCGCTCACCACACTCAAGACCATGAAGAGCATCCACTCAGGAGCCCCATCGGATCCTTGCCCGTACTACATCTTCCATAGAGCAGCCACCTCCATCGCCCCCCCGCCCCCCTTCCAGCTTCGCCGCACCATCAACTGATCCTTCGAAACTGCCACCTTCCCCGACGATGGAAACACGCTGAGATCAACCCTCTGCTGAAGAAAGTGTCCGCCGACCTGACAGACCACAAGAACTTCCGACCCATCTACCTCCTCCTCTTCCCAGTCAAGTTAATCGAAAAGGCCATCAACGCCCAACTCTCCATGTTGATCGAAGAAAACCATGTCCTGGACACCTCCCAATCCGGCTTCTGAAGCAACCACAGCTCCGAGACCGCACTCCTCGCCACCACCGACTACATTCACACCCTCCTCGACCAGGGCAATACCACCGCCCTCATCCTACTGGACCGCTCGGCCGCTTTTGACACAGATTCCCACAGCACCCTAATCAAGAGACTCCACGACTCTGGCATCTGCGACAAGGCACTGGACTGGATCCACTCCTTTCTTACCGGCCGAACACAGCGAGTCAACTACCCCCATTCCTCTCAAACTTTAGAACCAGCACCTTGCATTCCACACACCCGTCAGACAATTTTTCTTAGCCAACTCACCCTGGCCTCTATCCCAAGAATCCACGAGACGAGAAGCGGAGGAAGATACTTGTCCTACCTCACTGCTAAGACCTGGAACACCCTGCCCCTCCACCTCAGTCTGCGTCACTGACCCAATTCAGGAAGGATCTCAAGGCCTGGCTCTTCATCTGAACCTCCACACCCAGACTGATCAGCAGCCCACCCCCTCCCCCCAGCCCCTTGAGACCTTCACGGATGAGTAGGCGTGCTACACAAACCTTTGATTGATAGATAACTGTGTTACTTGAGTATGAAGTCTATGCTCTGAGTCTGGTGGTATAAACATATGTTGGTCTATGTCCTATTCAAAACAAAAACCCTTTCACATTAAACATGCTTTGGCTGGATCTTTCATAGACTGGGGCGGCTTCTACAAATAAATCTTCCCTTTAGGGGTTCTATAGATAAAATAATTGTATCATATATGATACTTCAAGATATAAATTGCCATATCTATTTGGGTATGAACATAGAGAGATGATAGTATTTTTTCACCGAGTTTGTTGTAGGAATATTTGACAAATGGAACTCTTAAGTCGAAAAAAACATTTGTGCAGTAGGTCATTCTGTAAGCACAGTCTGATTTTGCACTTTCCTCTCTCCAAACCGATTGAATACTGATTTACTGTTAATTTGTTTATGCCTCGTGTTTAGAATGTTTATTTTACACTGCCTCAATAGGAAATAATCTAGTTTGATTTTTGAAAAGACCTGCATTGTAGTGTTTCTAAATGTCTTTTTAAAAAAAAAAAAAATTTAAATGGTTCTATAAAATATTTTTTCTTTTTCTTGGGTCAGTTTTACTCTGGGCACCGATCTCCTCACATTCCCTATAGGTTATTGCATCTGGTGTGGACGCATGCACGGCATTTAGCAGGGTACGAGCAACAGGATGCACACGAATTCCTCATTGCTGCATTAGATGTGCTACACAGACACTGCAAAGGTAATGGTTGCGCTGGAGCTGAACACCCCAGGAGTGATGGAGGTAGGACTAGTACATGGGACATCAATTACATTTTTGCTGTTATGTTTAAGGGCTCATTATCGTTTCCATAGTTTAATAAGAACTGGTATTGATTTAGTCCACTTGCTCATGTTCTGGTGTTGCATTGAGACTTCCTTCTTTTGAAATTTTCTGCTTTCCTACTAGTATACTTTACTCAGTTGTTGACAGCAGTCTGTATTTAAATGCAAGGTGTGGTCTGTTTAATCTCTAAGGGTAAATATCTTTTCATATTACTGTGCAAGGATGATGAGGCACAGCATTGTTGTCCATGACTTCATTTTTCTACTGTGTTGTATTTTACTAGTTCTTAAAATGGTTCTCCTGCTGAAATGTCCTTAACTGAAAAATGAGTTTGAGAGTTTCTCCAAGAGAAGTACAGACAGTCTGGCATTGGATGCCATGGACAGATAAGACATTTCATCAGTTTTGTATCTGGGCTTTTAACTTCGATAACAGGCAATCTCAGCAGGTACCTATTAGAAGAATGAAAAATTTCCTAGCTATCGTAACGGAAAGTTTCAATTCTATTAAGGACTCGGAGGCGAGGATTATGCCTTCTTTCTTCACTTTATTCATACAGCAGCACTGAAAGAACAACAGACTAAGTTTCCCATGAACCATAGGGGAAATAAAGTAGTCATCAACATTGTGTTAACAACCAATCAAAGAAAAGAACAGCGTCCAATCAGAGCCTCTCCAGTTCCATATAGTCCTTTGTTAGTGGCCAGATCCCCTCTTTCGGAGCGCGAAGACAGCCCAGCTCTCAACTTCAAGAGTCCTGTCTGTGGGTATCAGAACCTGCAACAAACAAGGCAGTATTACCAGGGGAAAACACAACCCTAGGTATCAATTAGAAAGAGAAAAAATACGGCACAGGTAAACCATTACATACAATCAAGTACTACTTCCTTCGACATAAGCATGAAGGAAAAAATTTTATTTACTTCTATACGGGGAGGGATTTCCTCTGAGATCACAGGGCGGGATAATCCTCGCCTCCGAGTCCTTAATAGAATTGAAACTTTCCGTTACGATAGCTAGGAAATTTTTCATTCTATGTCAGGACTGGAGGCGAGGATTATGCTTGTTTAAAGCTTGCCCACGACCAGATGAGCCATATTGAGGATTGGCTTGAAGTAAAACCGCTTAAAAGTGGAATCAGAGGACCAGTCCGCCGGATTGAGGATATCCTCTAAGCGGGCACCCAGACCAAACGCCTTGGAAGCCATAGCTCCTCTTGTGGAGTGCGCCCCAAAATGTCTGAGGCTAATGCCAGCCTCTTGCATCACCCAACGAACCCATCTCGCGATGGTGGGTGAAGAAACAGCCTTAAAGGGTTTCCGGAGCGCAATGAGAAGCTGACGCTCTCCCGGAGGACGGTAGTCTTCCGTCATTTCCTCATATGCCTTGAGGCAACGGACCACACAGAGCTTCGGAGAATCTGAGAAAGCCGGGTAGGAGACGACTCTCGTATGGCACTTTGTCCGGCGTGAAAGGGTAAATGTCACCCCATCTGGAGTGAACATCCGACCCGAGATATCTAGAGCGCGCACATCCGACACTCTACGACAAGACACCAAGCAGAGGAGCATTGCAAGCTTTGCTAACAACTCCTTACGGGATAGAAACCTATTGGGTTGCCATGAAAGGAAGAGATTCAAGACCTGATTAACATCCCATAAAGCCGAATACCGCGGTTCCGGTGGTAAGGAAAGTCGAATACCCCGTAGGAGCCTGCAAACCAAAGGGTGTTCACCCACAGCCGAGCCTCCAACCGGGACGTGACCCGAGGAGATGGCAGACCTGAAAGTGTTAATAGACCTATAGGCAAAGCCGTTGGATGCCAAATGCGCCAGAAAGTTCACAACGTGGACCACATCCGCGACCACGGGATCGAAATCCCGTCGCAAACCCCAACGGGACCATCTGCCCCACGCAGATTTGTATCTTTTAACGGTGCTATCCGCCCAGGCTTTAGAGATGAGCTCCTCAGCTGTTCGCAAAAGGCCCGGGGCTTGCCATCTACCCCGGAAATCCTCCACGCCATGAGCCACAGTGAGTTCGTGGACACTAGAGGATGAGGAGTGCCGTACGGATCCATGAGGAGATCCGGTACCCGGGGGAGTAGGATTGGAAAATCCCATGAAAGTTCCAGCAGAACTGGAAACCACACTTGAGACCTCCACAGAGGGGTGATTAGAACCAAGTCTGCTTGCTGTCTGCGGACTTGAGCCGTGTAATCATCGCGAAGGGAGGAAACGCGTAGCCGCGATCCTTGCTCCAATCCTGGAGGAACGCATCCGTGGCCGCTGCCCGAGGATCGGCCCTCCAGCTGAAAAATCTGGGAAGCTGGTGGTCCAGGCGTGATGCAAACAGATCTACCGTAAACGGACCCCAAAGATCGCTGAGGGAGGCAAAGACCGAATGATCCAACTTCCAGAGGCTGGAGTCTCGGAAGTGGCGCGATTGATAATCCGCCTCCACGTTGTCCCAGCTAGGAAGATACTCCGCTGTGACCGATACCTGACTGTCCAGGCAATACTGCCAGAAGCTCGCCGCTAGGTCCGAGAGAGCTTTTGACTTGGTGCCTCCCAGATGGTTAATATAACGGACAGCCGACACGTTGTCCATTTTAAAAAGTACACAAGATTGTACGGAGTCTCTCGTCCAACATTTCACGGCAAACGAGCCGGCCAGAAGTTCGAGACAATTTATATGTAATTTCTGTTCGTCGGGAGACCACAAACCTCCCATGGAAAGATCTCCGCAGCGAGCGCCCCAACCAAGCCTGCTGGCGTCCGATTCGATGACCAAATCCGGAACGGAACCGAAGATCGCTCTTCCGTTCCATGCCTCCATGTGTGTTAGCCACCATTGGATCTCGCTCCGAGCTTCTTCGGATAGGCGGATCTTGTGGGAGTACGAATACCCCTTCCGAAGAAAATACGCCTTGAGGCGTTGAAGGGCCCTGTAATGGAGTGGACCCGGAAAAATCGCCTGAATAGAAGCAGACAGAAGCCCTATGACACGGGCCAGCTGGCGAAGAGACACGCGCTGTTGAGCCAGAACCCGACGCAACTCGTGGCGAATCTTTGCAAGTTTCCTGGTCGGCAGGCTTAGAGTGGAGGCAATGGAGTCGATGACGAACCCCAGAAAGGTAACGGACTGCGACAGCAGAAGAAGGGACTTTATCCTATTGATAACAAATCCGAGGTCCTGGAGCAAGGTCACTGTCAGCTGAAGATGATCCGTCAAAAGACGGGGACAGGAAGCCATCAAGAGGAGGTCGTCTAAATAAACGATCAACCTGACCCCACGAACTCTCAGGAACTTCACCACCGGTTTGAGCACCTTGGTGAAGCACCAGGGCGCGGAAGAGAGCCCGAAAGGGAGAGATGTGAACTCGTAAATCCAATGACGCCACACGAATTGAAGGAAACGGCGGTGAGGTTGAAAGATTGGGATCACCAGATAAGCGTCCTTCAGGTCCAAACGAACCATCCAGTCGTGAGGACGGAGTACATCTCGAAGGAGGTGAATACCCTCCATTTTGAAATGGCGGTAAACCAACCACCCATTGAACTTGCTGAGGTTTATGACCGGACGCTTGCCTCCGTCGGACTTGTCTACCAAAAAGAGGTTGCTGAGGAACCCCCGCGGGTGGAGCGTTGTCAGCGAGATGGCGCCCCTGCGAAGCAGGGAAGCCACCTCCTCGTCCACCAGGAGTGCATCATGAACCGAAAACTGAATGGGACGCGGAGGAACCTGTTGAACAGGGTTTCCGAAATATTCTATGTGGAACCCTCTTATCGTCTGAAGAACCCAAGCATCGCGGGTGAGAGATGACCATGCCCCGTAACAACTTGCCAGGCGCCCCCCTATGTTTTGTGGGGAAAAAGGGAGAACACTCACCAGAGTTTGAGTTAGACGTTCCTCCCCTGTGTCCTCTGCCTTTGCCACGGCGTCCTCTTGTGGGGTAGAAATTCCCAAACTTCGACTGGTCTTGATATTGACTGGAGCCTCTCTGGTTGACTTGGTGATTTTGCCGACCGGTCGAGCGGCCCCTTCCTCGACCGGCCCCTCGAAAAACACGAGGGAACACTTTTTTAATGGTGGACTGCGCCCTGTCCAATGAAGTAAAGGTGTTCACGAACTTGCCCAGCTCTTTAATAAAGGGTTCTCCAAAGAGTCCCCCTTGGGCGACTGCCCCCGCTTCTGAATCCGCCAAGTCGCCGAGTTTTGGGTCGATCTTAATAAGGAGGGACCTCCGCCGCTCGGTGGAGAGAGCACAGTTAGCGTTACCTAGAAAAACGACTACCCGCTGAGCCCAGCCTGATAGCGTCTCGGGTGAAATCATAGACCCCGAAGCCTTGGCTTCTTCAGCCATATCCAGAATTTTCGTGGCGGGCCCAAGTACGTCCAAGAGCTTATCTTGGCACGCCCTCCAAGACCCTTTCAATGCCCTTTTTGGGGTCTCGAATAAATTTCTGCAGGAACGTTAACATTCTCGGGGTCAATATCCGGGGTCAGGGCGACCTTTCCCTCAAGAGAAGGGCGGGGACACTCCGCTCAGACAATTGCGAGCCTCCTTTTCGAGCGGGCGTCTGATATGTTCTGCGACATATGTCGCTACCTTGTCAGCTGGGACCCAGTCCGAAGAACGTGGGTGTATAATGTCATTAGGGTCCAACATGTCGGAAGGCGTTGGGGGCGGTTGCAAATCAGAAGGCACTGAAGGGGTCTGAGGAATCTGCGAGGGTCGGGACGGAAGACAAGGCCTGTACGGGCTGGCGTCGGGATCCCCTGAAGGACCTGGAAATCCTGGGGAGGAAGCAAGGTTAAGAGCTAGAGTGTCGCTCGTACCTCCAATAGGTTGGCTATCAATAAAAGCCTGTTTGAGGCGCTCAAAAGCGTCCACATCTATCCCCGGGGCACAGGGGCGCTTAGGAGGAGGGGGGCCCGGGAGTTCCTGGGCACTAGAAGACAGAGCCGATCTACGCTCTAGCCGCAAGAACGCCTGTTCTATTTTTTGCGTTAGCCTATCCTCCAAAGGAGAAATGGCCCGGTCCACTGCCCTGTAGATAGAGGTGTCCACAGCTTCGTAAAAAGCATCACCCCATGGCATGTCCGCCAGAGGATCTTCCTCTTCCTTGTGATAATCCCCGTAAAAATCCATGACAGGTGAGGAAGGGCAAGAGGACCTGCACTCGCAAATAATTAACAAAAAACTGGGTGTCAGTTTGTAATATTCACACGTGGCAAAACCACAATTTTTTGCAGGGTGACTAGCCCTGAGGGGACAAAAAGGCTGGCCTTAACCCAATTTAAATGAATGCAGATGACCTGGGCTGGAATTGTCCCCAAAGCAAGCCTAATGGCATGTACTGGACCTCCAGGGAGGCATCAGCGCTAGCGTACACAATACAGACTCTTATTCCCTTATGAATGTCTTTTGGGAAACTAGCGTCAAATATGCTGAAAAAAAGGCCCGCAAGCGAAATGACAGGCTCGCGGGACCGATACAGACCGCAGAAACGGTGTCACTCTCAGCCCAGTGCTCCAGTCAACAGAACGCGCGCGCGTCTCTGGAAACCGTTGAAAACCAGAGAAGCGTCGCGTCACGTCCCGTCCCAGCCTCTCGTGCCCCCAGGCGGCGGGAGGACCGGAGCGCGCCAGCCACCACCGCGTAGGAGCGAGAGACAACTCTCGGTCCCGCGGAATTAAAGCAAAAAGCGGAATCGCCACTGAAAAACCTCCCACATGTTAAAATGGGCAGGAAATAGCAATTCCACACAAACTCGCTACAAACGCGAAATTAATGCACATCAGTAACTCGCCATAACGTGACTAAACATTGGCACAATTACGTAAAAATCAGCAATGCGCAAGAACAAGCGGCATATTTAAGAAAAAACAGAATATAGCCATAAAAGACATTACAAAGCCCCCCCAAACAGTATAAGACTCTGAGGAGACATAACTGGCTGCGCAGCAGTGAAAAAAGAGGGGATCTGGACACTAACAAAGGACTATATGGAACTGGAGAGGCTCTGATTGGACGCTGTTCTTTTCTTTGATTGGTTGACACAATGTTGAAGACTACTTTTTTTCCCTATGGTTCATGGGAAACGTAGGCTTTGTTGTTCTTTCAGTGCTGCTGTATGAATAAAGTGAAGAAAGAAGGCATACTCCTCGCCTCCAGTCCTGACCTAGAATTTAAGGGATTCTAAACATGAGTTTTTTCAGACTTTTCCACTGCCTGCGGCTCACCATATATCGGCTTATTAGTTGCTGAAGCAAATTAAAATGCCAAAAGGTTTATTGAATGCCACATCCCAATAGAATGCATTTCCTATAGGGTCTTTAAGGCAATTTGCTTACACTTATCCTTCAGTTCCCCTAAGACAGAACACTAAAATCTGACATGCACAAAAAAGGTGTTCCTCCTTTTCCAGGCTTGCATCACCAGCAGTAATAAGGGACCTGCTCTGCTTGTCCATCAAACTACACCGGAATTGCCCTTCTACGGTACATTTTCTATCCAGATGTCACAAAATACTTCCTAATACCCTTCCTTTGCAGTGCTTGGTCGCCTACCTCCTGAAGACTTACCATGCCCTCTAGACATTACCAGATAAACTAGATAAACATCAAGAAACAAAGAATCTTTCTACAAGCTATCCTATGCTTTTAGATCAGATTCTGCATCTGGTATCTATAGACAAGTACTCGAAAAACAAAAGAGGGGAGGTAGAGAAATAGAAGACTCGTCCTCCTATTCGTTATATTGTAAACAAAAAAAAAAAGCCCATCCATCTTTCAGGACTATCTTTCCACTGCAGTTGTTACATTGTAAACGGACTGTTTAAAAAAAAAAATAATAATAATAAAAAAATAACCCTTCACCCCCTCAGTTTTCCCCTGGTGGCATGCTTCATCATTGGGTTCTTCCTGTTCCACTGCAGAATGGGCGTGCTATGACCTACGGGTTACGTGGAAGCACTTATTGGTGTATACCTTAAAGGATGAAGGAACAGATAGGAGTGTTTTTTTTAATACGCGAAAAAAATGTTAAATAACCGGCTAGTAGGAAAATAATTGTATTTGTAACTCTATCTGGTATGGTTATAAAATGGGAAAAGTGGAATGTTTGAGTTTCTGCGGTCTACATGTTTCAAGCCCTACCTCAAGGCTATTCTTCAGGACCAAGGATTGCTCCCCGATACCACTCCTGCCAACACTTTATTCGAAGTGCACTGCATTCTTGGAAATATAAAAAAAGGAAATACATATACATACAGTACCGATATGGTATATATGTAAAAAGCCAAAATAAGGCTGCATGAGTCTTACTGGAAGGAAGGGATGCCTTTAGTAATACTTACTCCAAGGCAGCTCCCTTGCTTCGGGAAATATCCAGCCTGTGGCTGAGGACAGGAGCCCAAAAATACGGCAAAGATCAAATAGTACTACTTTATCTGGTCTTCAATTTTTGACAGTAGAAGTACATTTGACTGTTGATGTGTTTGATTGGAAATTTCTTTCCAAAACCTATTTATTAACGTTTCCTCTGATTAAAGATTTTTTATGCTGAGCAGTAAAGTGTTTTTTCCTCCTTTATGAAACCATTCCGTCTCTGGAAAATCATTATTCATTTGGCGAAATTAATGAGGCCACCCTTTTAGCTTCTGCAGAAGTTATACCTCCAGAATCTGTTAGGGCAGGTAGGTTTTTGTTCTGTTTCTCTGTAAAGAGAGTGAGAGCATCAGCCTCCTTGCACGAATGAAAAGTGTGAGGTCATCCATTCTAATAGTGGTTTTCTAGACTCACACTTTCTTCTCTGCCCATGACTATCTAGAACTTTCATTTTAAACTAAACATTTTAATACTGATCAATTGAATCCTTCTACCTACTGAAGCACAAAGTTTTCACAGTCTAATAAACCATTAATTTATTTGTAGAAAACCAAAGTTTCATTAGAGATGTTTGTATGTTATGGAGCTTTTAGCTCTGGAATTGGTTGATCCAAGCAAGCCATAGTTAGGTGGGTAGTTTCTGATGACAACCTACCAATTAGCTAATGGTCTGTGCCAGGTAAACTGATAAAACCCATGTCATTACAAGGAAGTAAGCCATTGCTGCTCTTATGAGCACTATACCATTCATTTTCATGACAGCAACATGAGATCAGCACAGGCAGCAAAATATTACTGTTTAAGGTTTGCACTTCTGGAAAAACGTTATGTGACCCACTGCAATTTCTTTGCATAATTGTTTTAAAGCACCACAAACTATCTTCTAGTTCCTCGCCTTAAATCTTTTTGAATATCTGAGATAATTTCATCATGGTAAAAAAATCCTCAACCTCTAATTCCAGTTCTCAGTAATCCAATCCGTATTCTCACCAAAATAACCTACCCTGTGATCCAGAATTTTTCTGAGTGGTGTTCTCTATAGAATATAGATTCTCTCAACATGGCCTGCAAAAACAAATTAGCGTACTGAGTCTGCCAGGCATAAGTGGTCAGAACAGCTTCTGGGAACCGAAAAATCTGTCTTGATTCTAGTTAGTATGTGCACCACTTCGCCTTTTCTTGAGTTTGAAATGCTACTGTGGTTGGGTACTTTAAGTCAAATGTACTTTGCCATTGCTAACTAAGACAAAAACTGTATTGTGCTATTGGTGTGTTCTTTTTTAAATGAAAAGAAGTATTTAAGCTTGTTTTGGATCTTATTTGTGCGCTGTTTTGTTGTAGGGTTCATGATTTCAGAGAGAGTAGTCTTGATGGCGAACTAGTTACAGGTTAGTAACTTCCTTTTCCATTTTACTCATGCTCCCCTCTATCTTTCTAGTGGTAACCCTTTATCTGAATTGTTGTAGCTGTGCAAGAGGACTCTATTTATATTTTCAATATCTATTCACAAGAAGAAAGTTATTGAGTGCATGCAATAATTTGTTTTTCAGTAAGGTTTGTCTCCTGCAGCCTGCTGTGTTGTAGTAGATCCTTGCTAAAGATTTTTTTTCACTCTTAGCAGTGAAGGGTAAATCTTACTTTAGAAGGCTGAATTTAATCATGGGGTGGCCCAAATGAATGGCAGCAGATTGTCCTCTGCTAAGTCCTTCAGTTAATTCCAGACTGTTCTGGCAAATATTTGAGTTGGGGAAAGTTTTGTTTTGCATCAGGAATTTCCTTTAGCTTCACATGGTTTGTTAATTCCTCTATCAAGTGGTTGGAGTGAGTCGGAAATTCCTACTTATGAGATGTTTTTCTGACAAAAGAGCCAGTTTATCAGGATTTTATGCTTGTTCAGACTGCATACACTGTAAATCAGTGTGATCATGGAAGGTTTCTTGTTGTTGCCATCCAAGTCAGTGTGTTGGATCCTGTGCCGTAGCCTTCAAGTATACAAAAAGCGATGGATGGAATGTATGAATTAATCTAAGCCACCGGTAATTACTCTGGCCATAGCTGGATCCAAACTAATGTGGCATGGTGTGCGAAATAAGGATGCAGCGTGAGTGATCACCAGTGGCTGAGATTAATTCAAGTATTCCATCCATCACTTTTTTGTATACTTCAGTATGTCACCCTTTGTGGGACGGGTATGCCTAGACGTGGGTACTGTGCACACTGTCACTGGAACCAAGCTGTACCTGGCTTATAAGCCCATAACTAGGGAGAAACTAGTCCTGGGTTGCTTGTGCTTTGATTCAGTGAGGATGTGGCTTGGCAGTTCTGGCTGGACTGTTCCAATTGGGGCAGGGTCAAGACTGATTTGCATAAAGCTGGCTGCAAACTGAGGTGGCATAGTGTGCAAAATAACAATGGACTGGGATGCAGCACAAGTAATAGTGGCTGAGATTAATTCACGCATTTCATCCATTACTTTTTTGTATACTATAGCAGTAGCCTTGGTCACGGGTTGTATGCTAGACCCAGAGCTACAGACGAGGTACTATTTTCACTCCCATTAAATGCATGGTCCTCCTCAGTGACTGTTTGTTGGTTTGCTCCTCATTATCACGGCCCAGATGCCTCCAGGGGATCTGGTATTTTAAATGTTTTTTTCCCCTTAAGATTATACTCCCTCTGCCATTGGGTGAATAGGATATAGGCATATCAGCAAGTGCTTTTTCATTAGCATAACAAGGAGAAAGGTCTAATACCACCTTTAATGCATTAAAATCAATCTGCTTATCCTTAGTCATGTAAGGAAATATTGTACTCATAGGTCTGAAGAACTGTAATGCATAAGGTTTAACACAGAAAGAAATTCAATAATGAGTGTTAAAAACCTGGGACGCAAAGCTGTCAATCCCCAGAGGGGGAAAAAAACTCACTACTTTAGAATAGCCAAGTATCCTCATCGCCCCAGATGCTGTGCAGGGACCATTGGAGACCAGTCCATGCTTCTGTGCTGGAGAATGATCCTAGAGAATCCTTTTGTTGCAGGAATATGACCCTACAACAGTCAAGGAATTTGTCAGAGGAGTAGATTGGAAAATATCAGGAAGTGTGCCTCATTGAAAACTGAGTCGAGAGATTTAACACCACCAAGGGAATAGAGCAATCAAAATAATCGGTGTCAAAGAAAGACAGTCACTCCGGACAAACACCACCATCTAAAATGGCATTATAGTATAAGATGCTTAAAAGCCTGCAGGTCTAACATGGAGAAGAAACTAGTGTTGCCTGCTCATGTGGATTTCATGGCAACACACTCCTGCCCACCCTTCTCATATCCCCCAAAAGCCCAACCAAACCCCCAAGGTGGTTACCCACTTATTCCTGCAGAGCTCAACACAAGGAAAGGCACATAGGTTAAACGTCTGTAAGGCCGGTGCTGAAATCCTGGCGGGCCCCGCGACAGGGCTCTTTGTCGGATATCTTTTAATAAATTCAGCAACTAAGCCCAGTAGGACAGGAAATGCTGTGTCTTACAACGTGAGAAGATTGGTGAAAGTATAAGTATAAAATAAACTGTCAAACATATGCTGCAAAAAATGTTTGTGATATTAGTGGTGGTTGTAGAGCTTAAAAAGAAGGCAGAGACTCTGGATAGAATAGTCCCTGTCTCTGCCCCACACAGTGTATAGGTGATAAGGTGCCGACTGACATCTTACTGGCGAGCAGTGTTCTAATAAAGTGGTTGAATTATGATAACCCTCCTGCAATTAAGGGCAAGTCGACCTATCTGATTGCGAGGAGGCCAACACAGAGCGCGACTTGTCAGCTCTAGACAGTGCCTACTAGCACCTACCCCTATCCTCTCCTCGGTGCTTGCCAGTGACGGTAAGATGTCAGTCAGCACCTAGGCACTTTATCACCTATACACGGAGTGGGGCTTTGAGCCATTGAGCTCCTCTCTGTGCGGAAATAAGGTCACATCTACCTGTTTGTACAAATAGTTGGTTCTGAGGAAATGCGACCAGATAGCTCCATGACTACCTAAGGCATGAACATTTTTGACCTCTGGCTTAGACCCAAGTTCACTAGCAGGATAAAAACAACTGTCATCCAGTTGCCGCAAAAAAATATTTTAATCTGATATTCCTTGTTGAAGTGGAGTTTAAAAAGAAGGCAGAAAAACTCTGGTTATAGTGGTCCCCTTCTCTACAATTGAGAATGAGTATCGGTCACCTCTAGACCTGCTAGTGAGGTTAGGTCTAAGCCAGAGGTCAACATGTTTCATGTCTTAGGTAGTTGAGGAGCGATCTAGTGGCATTTCCTCAGGACTAACAATTTGAACAAACAGGTAGATGTGACCTAATCGGCTCCGCTGAGTGAGGAGCTCAATGACTCAAAGCCCCACACCGTGTATAGGTGATTAGGTGCCGACTGACATCTTACCGCCACTGGCGAGCACTGAACTCCCAAAGTAGATGGAAACATTTCAGGCTCTCAGTCTTAGTCTCTACAGAAACATTCTCCTAATGACAATATTTAATAATCTTTATGATCCTTGTTATTACAACCTTAAAGCTCATCATACCGGTCATTTTTTAGATGAACAGCCACTTGCGTTCTTTCAGGCTTTACACTGCAGTTCATCCAGTTCAGACATCCCTTTATTTCCCTGTCTGCTTGAGCCAACAAAGAAGATTATTGTAGCTCTACCAAAGGCTGAGGCCTTCACCTTAAGGCTAATGAAAACATAAAATTGTGCTGAGGTAACTTCATTTTTGCAAACAGACCCTCTAGCAACAGTACCATATTCTTAAAGGTGAAAGAATAAACTTAGTTATTCTTCAGCTAGAGCTGTGCCGCTGTCAAACTGATGGCTGTTTTTATACTTGTGGACCGAAATATTGTGACACATCTGCCACTTCTTTGAGTCTGACCATTGTATTTAGTAGTCCATAGAATAATTCTCAGACAGCCACCTATGACCGCAAAAAACAAGACTTCATGCAAGTGGTCAAAGAGGGAAATTCCGGAATCTGACCTGTCTATAGATATTGATAATGGAGAATGTATTCTCTGCTTACCTTAGCTGCAGCTCAGAAGCTTGATGTGGGTCATCCAAGAAGCATACCGCATTCTCAACCGAGATGAAGGTCATTCAGAGGTGAATGACCTTTTGTATGAAAGTAGAGAAGCGATTTAAGGCAGTCAAAGTTTAAAAGAGAAAAATCTGTCCATGGTGAGGCAAAATGTTAGCAAAGAACCCACTGCTGTGAATCAGCAGCAGCCCGCACAAACAGTAATCACATTGCCAAAACCATCAATTATTAAAGACCACTAATTGGTCTATTCTCCAATGAAATCTGCCTTTCTTGTGGAATGGAATATGTAGTTCCACTGCATCAGAAGGCCAACACTTTCTTATGTTCTGTTATGTTACATAGTTTTATAGAGCGCGCTATTACCCAAAAATGGGCAACTTTGCACTATTGGCAAGAAGACTCTTGATATTGTTCATTATCTGCAAATAAAAACAAAAAGCGAACACCATCTTTTAGGGGGCATCAGCCTGCTGATTCCAGGAGAAAAACCAGCTTTTTAGATCCTTCCTAAATTTGAGAATGTTGGGTTAAGCTCATAGATGATTCGGCAACCGATTCCACCATTTCGCTGCCATATGGGAGAAACTTCTCCCACCCCAAAGAGCTTTCTTTATTCTTGGAATTTCTCTTTTGTTGGCAGTACTAGATTTTAAAGTGCGTGGGGTAACATACCAGTGAAAGAGGTCCTGCAAGAAGAGTGGACTGTACTGATGTAACCCCTTATGTACCCAACAAAGGGCTGTGAACTGAATCCGCTCCTCAATTGGAAGCCAGTGAAGATCCCTGATTGATTTAGAAGCTGAGCAGCATTTTGATAGCTTCAACAGAACTCTTGCTGCTGCATTTTGCACTCTTCAGTTTATTAAGAAGACTTGCTTGACCTCCTACAAATGGGGCATTACAATAATCAATCCTTGATAACACCAAGGCAATAATTACTGTTTTCCTATGTTCTAATGGTAGAAATGGTAGGATCCTTTTTTTAAAATCTTTAGCGTGAAAAAACAGGAGGAGGTCACCTGGCTTGAGTGTTCATTATAGGTTAATCTGTTGTCAAAAATGACAGAAACCACAAGAGAGAGTCAGGCGAAGATAAGGCAACACTACTGTCCCCACCATGAAACATTAAACACAAAAAAGGTAGGTTGCCAATATTAATACAATAAGGAATGAAAGTGTGGTTGATGGTGAAGATCTGATAGTCATAAGTCATGTGAGGTCTAAGAATGACTAAACGGCCATCATTAGTGGAAGAGGATGCCTCACACACAATATTGTCATGCTTCATCATTTTTTTTCAACAAACTTTATTGCCTTTTACATGTTATACAGCAGGTCCTCTTCCGTGCGGCGCCAGTAGATAAAAAGCATGATCAATTTAATGTATCACATTGCAGTGCCTGCTTTGTCTAATAACCCCAAGTCCTGATTTTATCAGTCGCATATTCCGTCGGATATCGCTTCAGCATACAATCGTGAAGATTCTCCCCTCCCTCCCCAACAAATAACTGAACCCCTCCCGCCCGCTGTCTCACTACTACATCTATTGAGCTCAGATAGGAGCCTCTCCTGCGCTTGAGATATGGGTGATGGTGCTTTGCCGGATCCCCTATCATGCTTCATCATAGGCATCCTCTCCCTACCCTGGTAAGATGGTACTACCAGGGTGGATTCAACCTCCTTGAAGATTTTTGGCGAAAGGAGAGAGTTCTTACATAAAACTTACAGGACAAAAACAGGATCCAGTTCAATTACAAATACCTTCAGGTGCCTCGGTTATCACCTTTATTAGCGTGGACCTGAGGTACGTTAAAACCAAATACATCGATGGACCCTAAAGAGAATAATGTCTTTAATCCATCTCCCAACAAACCAACATGTTTCTGCCCACACAAAGAGCCAAAAAGGTCTGGGGCATTAGTCAGGGCTGTCAGATCCCTACAAGAACAGAGTAAGGTGTCCCCTCTGTCCCTATCAACTTAAGTGGGGGAGTTCACCTAAAGTGTGCCCAAGTGAATCCTACCTGGGATACTCGTGTGTAAATCACCACGTACCTGCAAATGGAAAGATAATATAAAAATGCAAGTCACAGGGAAAGTACCTTGTAAAGGTGTGCCAGTCATGATTTTATATATCCCAGCGCACACCTTGGTGAACTACATGACTATAAACTTAAGTCTCCTACATGCTTATCACCATCACCCAACAGGTGCACAAAATACAACACATTTCGTGAGTGGGTAATGGAATAAGGAAACCTTCTATGATCAAGACAGGGTAATTTTAATAAATGTTAGCTATGGTGGAAACAATTATACCAATGCGTGTAACAGCATGGAGTCCTCTTACCAGGACTAGGAATTCTATATCCGGAGTAGTAAACTATGTCCACTAAGGTTAATAGTGATCAAAGTTAAAGCACCTGCTCCTTACCCTAGATTTTAGGGAATACCATTAACTCGGTCAGAAGGAGGGGTGGTGGCCTTCGTAGTCACACTCTAAAAAAAGAGGGATACATGAGAAAAGAAGAATAATCATCATAAGGAAGGACAACATGAAGTGAACACCCAGATTTCTCACTTTCAGGACTGGAATTGGCAACGGACCAAAATTATATGGCCACCAGGTGGAGTACCAAAAGGTACTATTGTTGACAAACGTTAACACCTCCATTTTATCGTAGTTTAGTTTGAGAAAGTTTAGTTGCATCCACTGCACAATGTTATTCATGCATGTGGTAAATTGCAAAGCTACTTTTCTGAATTGGATGAAATTGTTTCCAATAGCTGTGTATCATCTGCGTATGAACAGATCGAAAAACCATGCGCTCTAATTAACTGAATCAGTGGAGTGATGGATGCATTAAAAAGATTTGGACACTGGGAGGACCTCTGTGGAACCCCACAGGGAAGTTTAAGTTGAGTGGAAGTAAACCCTTCAAGCATAACTACTTGCTCTCTATTTGTAAGAAAGGATGAGATCAATTTCACAGCCTCTCCTTTTATGCCTAATTTCTTCAGAAGATTAATGCACGGTGATCCACTGTGTCGAAAGCAGTCATACATCCAGTAAAATCAACGCCGCATTTTCCCCCGCATCAATAATGGATCTGATATTTTCTATAGCTGCTGATGTCACTGTGTTGCTCAACAGTTACTCAGGAGTAGTCTAATCAAATGCAAGTGTTCAGGCCAGGTGGCCTGTGCTAATTGCCTGCATGCAAAATGATGAAAATTGAAGAGAGTAGAGTTTGCTTCAAATATTTGTAAGCTTGAGATTTTGCAACAGTTTTACTTGCATTCAAGTCTTTATCTCTGGTGCTTCTCGGATATATGGCAAGTTTCTCAGTTGGTATTGGCATGAAGAGATACTTTCACTAATTATTGTGCTTCAAACTCAGTAATTTAAAAAAATCGGGTGACCGCTCACGTTGAAGAAAGGAAGGAAATTTGATTAAGCAGTTCAATTGTTACAAGATTCAATACAATTTACTCCGAATGAAATGTGCATTATTGACCTTGTTGAGATGCATTCTCAAAAGAATGTTTTACTGTGTTCTAAATGTCAGGTTGTCGCGCGTTCTTTCCACAGTTGGAGCTTCTCAAGTAGGATTGTGTGGTCAAACGTAGATGACTGAAAGGTAAGAGTTTAAGAATACCTTTAGTCGCCTTTACCAAGAAGAGGAAGAGCCAGTGCAGTTTCTGAGATGGTGGTGTGGGTTTACTGACTTCTTCATAAAGAGGTTGTCTGATTCCATATAGTCCTGAAGTTGTCTTGTCAGCATCTCCAGTTGTTTGCTGAGAAATGGGAAATTCAAGTTTGATAGATCGCCAACCCGAAAAGCTTGTCTGGTGCAGATGGCAGCAGTGTAGGCTGCAGGGGAGTGCTGTAGCTGTGGCATTTTGTTGCATTGGTTGTGGACTAGCTGTAATGTTAACATAGTCAGTTGGACATTCCTTGGTTAGGACTGATGGGGGTACGAGGATTCAAGATTTTTTGTAATCTTCAGATTCAGGGTATGTGTGTCTGGGAGAAACTACCTGCTGCCTGTTTAAAGCTGAGAGCCTGTATGTTATGGATGAGGGGGATAGCAGATTTCGCATCTGCAATTGTTTACTCTCAGATAGTGAGAATTTGGTTAGCATGGATTTGTATAAGACTGAGTTTAAACAGTTCTAGAAGGTTTGAGGTGGGAAGGGGGTAGAGTGTCAAATGGGATCGATGGTGTAGTGGGTGGGTACACACTAGAAGGAAGTGAATGTAATGTTTGGTATTGTGGAGCAGAACTTTGTTTGTGTAAGGTAGTTATCCCTCACCCTCGTTTCACTTCTCTTCTGCTATATGATTTTGCGAACATTTTGTAGGAAGCCAGCTGGATGGCATTTAAGTTTAGTTAGAAGATCTTGGGCATCTTGAATGTGGCTCATGACTAATTGGTGTTTAAGGTTACGAGTAGGGCTCGGGTTGTTTCATTCAGTCTTGGTAGGGCAGTGCCAGAGCTTTGAGCAGTTCGGTGATGCAGTCCTGTGGAAGCAGGTCTTGTCAGAGGAAGGTTATTGGTGGATAATTTGTGGCAGGTTGTAATGGGATTAGTTGAGCAGGGAAGGTTTTGTTCGAGGCATGTGGGCCTTACTTACACATGCCTTGCATAAGTCCGCCATCTAGTTTTGGGCTCAGATGATTACAAGTTGTTTTTGTTCCAAGAAGTTTTCTTCGAATCTCAAGGCTATGTGACTCCTCGTCTTGGGAATACTGCACATGGTGATCGATGCCATCTTTCAGATTATTTTTTCTGCCGACTGGTTCGGATGTAGTATCACGCACTCTGGTTCGAGACTCCTTCAGACTCCCACCACCGAAACGTTTCGTTTTCTGTCCAAAACCTCCTCCAAAGCCAATTGTCGAGCAATTTCAGCAAAAGCTCGATACAAAACAATGCAAATTCTGCCTGGAACTAAGAACATTATGATACAACCACAAAAACAACAAACATCTAAGAAGCAGTTGAGTTTTGAAGAGACATTGGACATTACTGTTCACCTTGTAAAGAATAAGAGGAAGAATGCTGCAACTAGACCATTGCACATTCCTATTCATACTTCACCACTACCACAAACACCTCCACCACCTATTCCGCCACCTCACTCACCACATTTATCTGAGGCAGGTAACCTATCTCTGCAGTGTATAGTAGGAGAGAATCAGGATATCCCAGATGATATACAACCAGGGGATCCTTGAGATAATTATGATATTGAGCCTCAAGCAGACACTAATCCTGACTTGTATCCCACTCGCCCATCACCACCTGATGATGCCTCTGCTTATCAGGACCTAATAGCATGTGCAGCAACGTTTCATCAAGTTCCTATTCTATAGAGAAATATTTTCTATTAGAGACTTTGTCTACTTCACAGAGAGGGCACAATACTTACCGTTACTCAAAAGTATGACACGTCATTTAGACAAATTGTGTAAAGACCCAGTCAAAGCAAGGATAATTGCTCCACGCATTGATCAGAAGTACAAGAAAGCATCATTAGACCCCATTTTTATTAAAAGCCAACTCACCCCAGACTCTGGTAGTGTCAAATGGCAGGAAAAGGGCAAACTCACAAACAACTGGAGATGCGCCACCTCCAGAAAAAAAATCTAAGATCATAGATGCCTCTAGTAAAAGAGTTGCGGCACATGCAGCTTATCATTGGCGTATGGCTAATAGCCAAGCTTTATTAGCAAGGTATGACTGGGCCCACTGGCATGAAAATAGAGTGGCTCCTCCAACATCTCGTAAAGGAGCACAAAAAAGGAGTCCAGAAATAGTGAATGAAGATACTTATTACTAACATTTCTATTAAATGTGCACTAGATGCAACTGACACCGCTGCTAGGGGTATTAACACCAGTATTCTATTACGTAGGCATTCATGGCTAAGGGTGTCAGGATTTAAACTTGAGTTACAGCAGGCCATATTAAATCTACCATTCGATAAAGAACATCTTTTCAGCCCGCAAGTAGACACAGCTCTTGAAAAGATGGAGGACACAGCGGTATCAAAATCTAAGTGCCCCTACAAACTAACTCCTATCGTGGTTCTTTTCGTAGACCCATTTGCAAACAAGGTGCCCAAACTGCCACCATAGATACCTCTTAGTCACAATACAAAAATCGGGGACAAACCTCTACACCTAGACCTTTCTAAAGAGGCTCCTATAGTGGAAACAATTTTAAAGGAAACATCTGTTCCTCAAATGCCAATAACACACAATTACTTCCTTATCATCCCCCAGACCATCTAACACCTATTGGGTCGTCTTCAACAGTTTCTTAACAATTGGAAATAAATCACAACAGACCAATGGGTCTTGGACATTATCCAACATGGTTATTGTCTGGAGCTCATAACAATAAGTTCAAATATTCCATCTCACAAATACTAACTATCTGTTCAACATCAAACCCTTCTGCAAAAGGAGATCTCCGCTCTGTTACAAAAAGGAGCAATAGAAAGTTTCACCACAATTTCAAAGAACAGGGGCATGTTTACTATACTTCCTTATACCCAAATAAAATGTGCCCTAGGACTCATTCTCGATGTCAGACCATTAAATCATTACTTCATATCAGAACACTTCCATATGATCACTCCCCAAGAAATCATCTCATTATTACAAAAAGGAGATTTAATGGCGGCTTTAGATCTAAATCCACACACCAATTCACCCTGCACACACGAAATACCTCAGACTTCTATTTCAAGGAAAACCTTATCAGTTTAGGGTTCTTCCGTTTGGAATTACCACAGCACCACGAGTCTTCACAAGGTGTTTAGCAGTTCGCCATAAGTTGGCAGGGTATGCTCAGACGTGAGTCCCTTGCTCACTTTGCCACTGGATTCAAGCAAGCCTGGCTGAAGACGGCTGAAATGCCAGAAACCGGTCCTAGGAAGCTTGTTTCCGGTCCAGGGAAGGCATGGCTTGGCAGTTCGGGCTGGACTGTTCCCATGAGGCACAGGGTCAGACTGATTTGCATATGGCCATGTCTGAACTGGGGTGGCAGAGTGGGCTAAAGAACAGTGAAGGATCAAACCCAGATCTGTTGACTGGGTGTGAGTGTTTGATTGGTTCTGATGCTCCGTCCATCACCACCCCCTTTGTTACCGCTTAGCAGTAGTAGCAGCACATCTACGCAAGCAAAATATTCATGTTTTCCCATATCTAGACTACTGGTTAATCAAAGTAAACAACTACATTCTTTGCAACCAAAGCACGCAAAAAATACCTTGATTTGCTGCATGAACTAAGGTTTAGCATCAGTCTACGAAAATCTCATCTACAACCAGCCAAAACTGTCGTACCTAGGAGCTCTACTGAACACACAATATGCACAAGCATACCCAAACACAGAATGGCTGCACAGCATAGTAACATTCATTCAGCAGTTTCAAACAAGAAATCACCTTCCTGCCAAAATATTTTTCAGACTTCTAGGCATGATGGCAGCCTGCATTCACATAGTACCACATGCCCACCTAAATATGAGACCTCAACAACAATGTCTCTCAACAGAGGACTCAATCACTGGGTCACCTTCACGATCTAGTGTTGGTAGACAACCGCACAAATAACTCTCTGCAGAGGTGGAAGCTACGGAATTCAACCAAAGGGCAGCTGTTTCAGGATCCAGTTCCCCAGATAATACTCACAACAGATACTTCCCTAACAAGTTAGGGTGCACATCTCCACAACCTCACTATTCAGGGAATATGGGATTCCAAATACAATAATCTCCATCATTCATCTAGTGCTGCAAGCTCTTCATCTAGCAATCAATGCCTTCCCACCTCACCTGCAACACAGCGTTGTCTTAATTCGAACCGAAAATGACAACAATGTTTTATTTACAAAAATGGGGTTTGGATACTCTCTCCAGTATTCTCATGTAGCACAGAAAATACGGAGACTAGCAATACATCACAACATTTGTCTCCTAGCAGAACCTGTCCCAGGCACAAGCAAACCAATTGTGGACTTTCTAAGAAAAACGCAACAAGAAGTCCACGAATGGGGGATTCACCCCAATATTCAACCATACTTTCACAAGTGGGGATTTCCAAAGATAGACCGGTTTGTAACAAAAGAAAATGCCAAATGCCCACACCTTGCAAGCAGGTACCCACATCATCAATCTAAAGGCAATGCTCTATGGATGATCTGGTCAGGGATATTTGCATATGCTTTTCCACCTCTCCCACAACTTCCATCAGTGGTCAGGAAACTCAGACCGGCATCTCGCACCATGATACTAATAGCTCCAACATGGGCTTGACAAGAATAATTTTCAACACTCCTGGAACTGTCTTTAGTCCCACACGAAGCTTCACCTGAACCCGAGCCTTCTCACACAGAACCACTGACCACTAAGATATCCCAGTCCCAAAGAAATTAATCTTACAATTTGGCTCCTGAAGTCTTAGAATTTGGATACTTACATTTACCTGAAGAATGTATGACCATTCTTAAAGCGGCTTGTAAACCAACTACAAGGCAATGTTGAGCAGCAAAATGGAAACGCTTTATGTCCTGTCACAAACAAAATATTAGCCATCTTCAGGCAAAGGTACAAGCACTTTATTGCCTTTACAAACTGCTGTATTAGCATATACTTCTGTAAGTTTACATCTTGCAGCTTATCTCTAAAATAGACAACACATCAGTGTTTAAAAGTCCTGTTATAAAATCTTTTATGGGGGGTAGACTTAAAAGAATAATTCCACCTAGACTTCCACCTGCCCCAGCATGGAACTTGAACATTGTCCTAACAAGATTAACCTAACAAGATTAACGGTAATCCTTTTGGACCATTACATTCATGCAATCTCTTTCATGTTAACTTGTCTTTTTAATCGCTATTACTTCTCTTAGCAAAGTTGGTGAAATTCAGGCATTCACTCTAGAAGAGCCTTTCTTTCAACTACATAGGGATAGGGTAGTGCTTAGAACTAATCCTTAATTCCTACCAAAAGTAGTTTCTGATTCCCATATTAATCAGTCCATTGATTTGCGAGTTCTCACTCCCCCAACCAGATACAGTTGCAGAAAGGGCATTACACACTAAATGTAAAAAGGGCATTGATGTATTAAATTGACAGGACTAAATCGTTTAGAAAAACTAAACAATTGTTTGTTGCCTTCGCACCCCCTCGTTTAGGAAAAGCAATTTCAAAATCGGGCATTTTAAGATGGATAGTTATATGCATCCAGACATGTTATGCAAAAGCTAAATAAATTGTATCTGTTACACCAAAAGCACACACTACTAGAAAAATTGGACCTTCATTGGCTTTTTTTAGGGAATATTCGTATTGCTTACATTTCCAAAGCTGCAGCCTGGTCTGCTCCACACACCTTCACAAAACATTGTGTGGACGTATTTGCATGCCAACAAGCCAATGTTGGTCGGGCAGTACTTAAAACTCTTTTTCAGACAACTGCAACCCCCACAGATTAACCACTGCCTACGGAGAGGGACTGCTTTACACTCTATGCAAAGCATGTCTATCTACAGCACACATGCCTCGAACGGATTGTTACTTATCCTGTAAGGATCTGTTCTTGGCATGTAGTGCTGTAGATTCACAAGCGCCATCCCTCCTCCCCACAAATTGTTGTGTAGGTTGCAGTTCATACACTTTATTTCATACTAACGCATGAACATCCCAATGCTTACATGTATAGCATTCTTACATTCTCACGTAGCCATGGCAAAACAAAATTAAGATGGCTTTGATGACCATGTGCAGTATTCCCAAGAGGAGTTGTCACACAGCCTAGTGACTCAAAGATAACTTCTTGGAACAAAAACAACTTGTAATCATCCGAACCCAACTCTAGATGGCGGACTTATGCAAAGCATGTGAACCTACAGCACTACATGCCAAGAACAGATGTTTACAAGGTAAATAACATAATCCTTTCCATGCATGTGAGTGTGGATGGGCAGCTTTTCTTTCAAGTATCTGTCCTTTCTTCTTTTATCAGCTGGTATTAAAATAAGAATTTTTGGTCAATTTATTTACTAATGCACAGTTGTGTGGTGTTTATTAAAATAAAAAAATAGAAGATAGGTATGTGTTTTGCAATGGATATTCTGTTGAATATTTATTGGTCTTGCAAATGCATTGTGGAATTCCCTGGGATTACCCTTGAGCAATCCCTGGCACTCATGAAAAATCTTAAGTCTGGCTCACCCTCTGATCCATGTCCAGCAAAAGTACCGTCTTCCATTGCAGAAGCGATCAAACCCTGTAGTTAATCCGATTTTAAACACCGCACTGCGGGAGGGGCTTATGCCACAAACTTGGAAACATGCCAAAATCCTCCCTCTTTTAAAGAAACCTATGGCAGACCCTGTGATCACCAGTAATTACAGGCCTATTTCCCTCCTGCCTTACTTTTCCAAGGTTTTGGAGAAATATGTTAATGAAGTTACCACGAAGTATGTGGAGGCCAATCATCTCCTGCACCCGAGCCAGTCTGGCTTCAGAGCCAACTTTAGCACGGAAACTACCTTGTTAGAAGTCGCTGAGCTGAGGAACCAAAAGAAAACATACCAAATGACGCCGGAACGATCAAGGGAGAAGTAGACCCGACAATCGGACCCAACCCCAGCAACAGAGGGAAGCAAATCAGTGAAGAAAACTCCCGGTGAGAAAGAGGGAAGATCCAAGATTGTGCCCACAAAGTGAAACCCCCTTCCCGATGCCTGAATCGTGTGCCGACTGCGAATAATAACTACGCTTGCAGGGAGACCAGCAGCTAGCTCACCAAAGGTTAGTGCTGGGGACCTCCCGTGAGGCTTCATGGAGGCAACGGTATTCATTGTAGGAGCCCGGGAGGGAAAGACTATCGATAAACCTCCCAGAGCGAAACTGAAACTTGGCATGAGGGCCGCCATCTTGGGAGAGCTGGCAAAACAACTCGGCCGGTATTAAGAGTGCTGCCGGGGAGTGACGGGGAGATTAGTGACACGATAAAGGATCACCGCAGTGAAATAGTAAAATGTGCGGCTTTTGGTGAATGCAAGCGCGAGTTTGTGCCCAACGGGTGCCATCAAGCACGAGAACTATTTTGTACAATAAAAAAAAAGTGCATTCTATAGTGGGAGCCGACGCCACATACTGTTGTGCCGCCATCTTAGCTCCGCCAGACAATCAACTTGGTCTATACAAGGTCCTTGCCAGTGCACGCTCAGCAGAGCGGGGGGTGAACGCAACATTCTGTAGCTTCGGATGCAAGCAGTGGATGACCAACACAAACCAGTTTAAAGAGGCTACCTTAATGGGGCTATTGAAAAGGAACAAATGTAAGGAAACAAAAGAAAGTCATCAGTAATTACCACCGCCACAGAGGGGAAAGAAAATAATAATAAAAACCTCCACAATTGGCATACTGGTAATCGAGCAAGTTAAGGACAGAACCCCTAGCTATTCATAACGATACATAGCAAAGGCAAGGCATACAAACCACAGAGAGACTGGAAAGACCCAAACTCTTCTATCGCGGTCACACATAATATCACAAACGCGATATTAGTAAAGGTGTAGCGGTGTCTCTATATAGTTAAATGAGATATGTTCAAGGTGAGCGTGGTGATCAAAACTCAGTGGGGTGCATAACGCGGAAGAACTAGCAGCAACCAAGCTTTAAAAATAAAAAATATAATCAACGTGGTCTAAAGGATAGCAGCAACCAGCTTACTTGCGCAGGTCAGCTGGCATAAAAGCAACATAGAATGGACCAGAGCTCATTGGAGGAAAAACTGTCTGCAAGACCGTCAAGCCCAACAAAAGCCACCGGCTCAGAGACTGTACTGTAACCAAGGGGGGACAAAAGCGATAACTATCTGTCAACAAGGGAGGATCACAAGAGAACCAACCATAGAGCGGAAAGTCAGGAAGGCTCAGCCTACAGCAGGAGAGAAGAGGGCTAGTAGCCATGGCTGGTAATGACTGGAAACTCACGCAGCAGCCCAAAAAGAATAAGAGTGACACTCTGGACTCCCCTATCAAACAAAGACCTGATATCAACAGCACGCTGGACATGATTTTGAAAAAACTGGCAGAAGTACACAACCTAGCAAAATCTACTAAACAAACCACGGATGCTATCCAGCTGGAAATGGCTGCGGTCAGAGCGGGCATACATGCAGCGAACAATAGACTAACAGAAGTAGAGCAGAGGGTGAGTGATGTGGAGGATAGCGAACAAAAGGCAAACAAGGCATTGCTAGAACTTGCCAAAACCACAGCAATGCTATGAAGACAAACAGCAGAATTAGACGACCGCAACAGGAGGGGGAACATCAGAATACTAGGGGTCGCCGAGGGAGAAGAGGAGAAATGCGGGTTGTGCATTGCGTTCATACAGGACATGATCCCTAAAATTACTAACATTAAATTTGACCTCCCGCTGGAGCTAGACAAGGCATACAGAGTTCCAGCCTTCAGAACTTCGAATATGACTACACCACGCCCCATAATATGCAAGCCTCTTAGATTACAACACACCAAAGCCATCTTTGCAGTGGCCAGGAAAAAACAATCTGCAGTGGAACGGCCAAAAAATCATCCTCACCCAAGACCACTCCAAACACATAGTGGACGTAAGGAAAGGATTTTTAGCCCAAAGAGATAGATTAAGGAAGGAAAAAATCTTCTCATTTACTGGCCCCACGAAGTTTAGAATCACCGACAAAGGCAGAACGCACATCTTCGAAGACCCAATGACCTGTCCAGTTATCTACAAGGTCCGATGCTGCAAGAAATTGAATTTTCCCAAGCAAGCGCGAACAAGAGGAGAGCCTCGCCAGATTTAAGGGGGAATGTATAAATGTATGTCATCTCAAAATTCTGACTTCACTACTACTCGAACATTCACGATCTACCTCACGATCTACCTCAGACAGGCCAATACTTTCTCACACCTATCTACCTCAATAGCCAGACGGCCGAAACTACCTCAGGGAACGACCTACATGTGGATCTTAAAACCGCCACATCTGTTTCGGAACACTAAGAGCGCGCCAATAAATAAAACAATGCTGAGACAAGGCTGATACGAGAACAACATAAACGCTATATCCTTTCTAAGATCAATACTACAGTACTGTACAAATGTGTTTTGTATTTGTTTTAACAGTGTGGGAATGCCCGTAATTTGCAAGAGGGGAACATAGCATGCTAGACAAGATGCGCTTAGCTTTGAGTCTAAATTAGTCTAATGAGTCTAGATTAACGCCACAGATGCATGCACATACGGACACATACTATCCCAGGGGAAGCGGAGCTGGATCTTTGCTGTCGCACGTTCAGAATTCTATGTGTATGTTGCGGGGGGGGGGGGGGGGATCTGGGGATTTTGGTGGGGTTTTAGTCTTTTTTTCGTCATGTTAGTAATATATGACAGGCACTCATGCTTTGTTTCCACCCACTGTACCCTTTCCTCTTTAAATCTTTCCATCTACACTTCTGTACGCAATGTAGAGAACGATACCAGGCCACGAGAGGGAGCGGGGACGTGGGCCCAGAGAGGGTTGACACAGAAAGCACACACACGAAGTCTCAGTGAGAGTAGTAGTAATACTGTACGGAGAAGGAAAATGGCTTTGATCAAACAACCATTACCTAGCATAATAAAATTACATCTAACCCTATGAAAACATTAACGTCCAACTTAAAGATAGTCTCCCTAAATTTTAAAGGTCTCAATCACCCAGTTAAAAGGAAAGAAATACTTGACTACTTAGCTAAAACGAAGGCAGACGTCTTTCTCCTACAGGAGACTAGGATATCCCTGGACGATGCAGAACGGATTAGGGCAAGATGGGTTGGTCAGATGGCATGCTCTCCGGCCGTAGGTAAGAAACTGGGTGTGATCACTTTGATAAATAGGAACTCCAATATAATTATAGAAGATCAAAAATGCGATGTAGAAGGGAGAATTCTATTCACACAGCTGAAAAGGGGGGAAGAAAAGATTCATGTACTCAACATCTACGGACCAAACACGGATGACTCCGGTTTCTGGGACGGCATCTCGGAAAGGCTGGAGTCACTCCCACAAAATGACCTAACAGTGACGGCAGGTGACTTCAACATGGTGTTAGACTACACTATAGACAATCACAGTGCCATACAGTACCCCCGGGGGCACACAACGTACTGAAAAATGTATGTACCCGATACAATCTTAAAGACACGTGGCGACTTCAACACCCAGACACGAGAGACTACACATTTTACTCAAACCCACACAATTCATACAGCAGAATAGATTACATACTGATCACAGGTACACACACCCACTTAATAGAGCATACAGACATAGCCACGAGAACTGTCGGACCACTCCTGTATCAGTCTCCTACTGTGCGGACGCCACAATGAGGACCATCCACGAAGATGGAGATTCAACAGCGATGTGGTGACGGACCAGAGCAACAGATCCAAAATAGAGATGGCCATAAAAGAATATATTAACTTTAACAACACTACAGATATAGACCCAAAAACCATGTGGGACGCTTTGAAAGCCACAATTAGGGGGACAATTATGGACATTAAAGGCAAGATGAACAAGAACGCAAAGGCACAGTTGGACCCTTCTAAAAACAGATATCCAAAGACTAGAGGCAACCCATATCTCAGACTCAAGGAATGCAGGGGTACTTACAGAACTCACAAAGAAGAAATACGAATTCAACAGAATTCTGAGCGAAAAAGCGGGTCTGTGGATAAACAAATTTAAAGCAATAAACTTATGCAAGGCCAACAAAGCTGGGAATATCCTGGCATCCTACCTAAAACACAAACAAAGACAGCATACCATTTCCACAATGACAGACTCACAAAACATCACACACACACTTAATCAAATCCTAAATTAAACTAATGTTTGCTTCTGGCCGTGCCCCACTAACGGAGGAGCTGCCGTGTTGCCGTGCGTCAGCCGAGGCGTGGTTGAGGGAGTTGGCGGAGCAGGAGCAGGAGCTGGACGCCGGCCGATTGGTTGATTGAGCAGAGCTGAGCAGTGCTACCGTGCTGCGTGTAAGCGGGAGCGGGAGTGAGAGAGCGAGTGAGCCGGTTCCTCCTTCTGGCTCAGGAGGTGCAGGCACAGGCAACAGGAATCTTCTGGTAAGTCGGCGAAAAACGGGATCATGGGAGAGGAGGCTTGAGGGCCCTCTCTATTGAAGGTGGGGCGTGTTGGGGGGCTTTTGACAGGTCAGCCGGCGAGGCGAAAGCCTTGGGCCCAAGCCTTGACCCCCCCCCCCTGAGCCGCACGCTCTTACAGCGTTGCCCGACGTTTTGACGCTTGACGCTCAATACTGCATAATACCGCATAATACTGCTTGCCTAGATATTGCCTAGTCCTCCCTGTATTCCTGGCGCCTGCTCCCCTGGTCCTGTTCTCCTCCACTCCCCCTCTGCCCTTTGCTCTATAGCTCTCTGCTCTCTGCTCTTCGCTCTCCTCAGTGCCTCCGGCCCGTCCATTCTCTCCTCCTGTCCCTCCTTACCGGCCTGGCTGTGGGCGTGTAGGGGCACGGGGCAGCTCTGTCCAGCTCTGGGGCTGCTCCCCCTGCTCTCCCCTTCCCCTGCGAAGCCGCCTGACGCCCGACGCTTCACTGTCTCACTGTCTCATTGCGGCCATTGACCGGAGAGCCCTCTTCCCAGTCTCATTACCAGTGCGCCCCCCCTTAAGGGGGATAACACAGAGGTGAGGTGAGGTCTGGCTTGGACTCCCGGTCTCTTGCCTGTGTGGTACGGCAGGCAGGCAGGTGGCCGCAGGCTGGTTAGGGGCTGGGGCAGGGCTACATAAATGAGCGGGGGGGTGCCACGACAAAGGTACCAAAGGTGACCAAGGTGCCAATAAAAGCTGGCATAGATTTTACCGAAAAAAACGAAAAAAAGACATCTGTCAATAGTTTTGGCAGATCAAATTCGCAAGATAGCACAGCTCATAACATAAATACAGGACAATATTTACAGTATCCATATTACCTGGCTGTCGGAAACTGCACTGCTGGAATCACCGGACTATCAGTCTCCGACGCTCCAACGTCCTGGAGGAGCGGCTCCGGTGGATCCCTGGCAAGAGCACTTGTTCCAGCCGACCTTTAATAAGTTTTTAACTTTACAAGCCATGAGATCTGGGAAAATTAGGAAACCTGCAGTGGCTCCCAAAAGGAGGATACCAAAATGGATGTCGTCAGACGAGGAGCCCGACCAAGGTAGCTATGGGCCCCCAATGGCTTGTAATGACACAATAAAGGTGGCAAAACAGAAGCCAAATGGTAACGTCAATAACAGTCTTGGCATCAACGGCAAGGGTAAGGACACACCAAACACTTCGAAAACCTTGAAGCTGCTTGACTATTTTAAAATAATTCCATCTACGGCGAAAGCTCCCTCAAATTCGCAACCGCTGGAGGAAACCAAATTTGGAGCATCGGACCAAATGGCCGAAATAATTACGCTCTTTACAACCTCCATCTTCACAACAGCTGCAGAAGAATACGTCCAGTAAAATCTCGGCTCAACTTTCGGAAGTCTTTATTTTTGGATCCACACAAAAAGATGCAACCCCAACCCAGCCAGAGGGGATAACCTTAAAACAAAATCCTCAACACGATGACTTTCTACAATCGCAATCAGGTTATTCTGCCTCACTAATGGATACGAGCAAGCAGGAAGCACCTTTGTTGCATATTCTTCCGCTGAGCCAAACACAAAACTCAAGCACCTTTTCAGACCAAGCTCAGAATATAGAATCATCAGCACCACAGTCATGTCAAGACCTAGTCGTATTAAAGGAATCCACAATGGCTTTTCATAGCCACCTAGTTTTTCCTCAAATTCACGTGCAAAACATCCTCCACAGCAACAAAAATCCACGACCAGCTGAATTGCATCAATCCATAAGCACACCTAAGGACCATCTCGATGCGTCAAGTCTTCAGCATATCGCATTTACACCAAAAACAGTATCAATGACACCTTCACCACAATCGCCTAAAAAAACAGCTCCAGATGACCAGTTTTTAGCGGACTTGTCATTTTTCTTTAAAAATACTCAGAATTCTCATAAACATTCTTCAAATGTAAAATCCAAGCCAGAGGACCCTACAGCAATTGATATCTGGCCCCAACTTCTCCAAACTTTCCAACAAACAGTTAATGCATTAAATTATCATTCTGATAAATTGGACGTGCAGATAGACCTTTTGAACACCCTAGCACTGTTCACAGCAGGTATTGACGACAAATTGGACAAACTGAACAACTTAATAATAGGAGCGCAATCTTCTGCAAAGCTTGTCCAGGTGGTCTGTTGCTGTTCCCCAATCATAGACTCACTTTCGTCGCTTCCAGCCTTTTTATCAAAGGTCATAGACTAAGTTAAGTTGCTGAAGGGAGGCAACACACCAACAACTCTTTGCCCACAATCGCAAACACCGCCAAACAAGTCTCAAAAACAAGCTAACCCTCGGATTATAACAAAACAAGGCACCCAGCTGAAGGATGAAATAGTTCCCCTCCCAAAACAACTAAACGAGCAGCCAATACTTGACCGACTCCAAAACGGAACAACGGGTCTCGACCTGACAGAAGCAACGACCAAAAAAGCTTGGTCTCCAAGTGGGCGCACAAACTGCGCAGCCCACATTGAGCTTGAGTCAGGGGCTAGCTCAGCAGCCCAGATAGCCTTGATTTCGGAAGTTCAGCCAGTTCCTTTACCACCCTGTAGTAAGAGAGCGCAAACGCCAGCGTAAAAACAGAAATAAAACAAGGTCTAAAACAGCAGCCATGACAAACTTTTTTCCTCTTTTCGCAATAGCTTCTAACAAAAAAGTTCTTAGTGAATGTGACATACCATCACCCTTAGCAAACCCAAACATAATTGATCAAAAAGGGGACCTATCTGAAACCGTCATTCAACGGACTTTGAGCAGTAACCATGATTCAACTAAGTCAGCCATGGGAATAGCGATTGACGACTTCAGTACTGCTAAAGAAAAGCCAAGAGTGAAATTTAACGATCTAAGCGCATCAGAGCCCACATCTGTGGGAATAACAGAAGATTTTAGTATAGCTAAAGAAAAGCCAAGGGCGAACAGTAATGATCTAAGCCTGTCAGAACTTACAGCGACCGCAACTAACCCTAAACCAGTACCTGCTTCAATTTTACCCCGGTCAGACCATGCCATGACTAGTTCAAACCTAACAAAAACAATTTACAATCACAATCCACTTTTGCCTACTAATAGACAGTCCTTGAGGAAGGACCATCAACACCAGCCTCTACAGGAGCAGGATCTCGACGCAGGCCTGACCCTTAATAACATCAACAAGTTAACTCAAAGCTTATGCAGTAAAAAGAACAAATGCGACTCTAATCTTTCTCATATTATACTAGCCCCAGACTATAAATCAAAAGGTAGGCAAGTCATTCTCAACAGATCTAATATAATTAAATTAGTGGATGGTACTCCGGGGTTTGCAGGCTTGGTTACGGCCGACATAGATTCCATCGTATTCCTTCCCCCAAGAGGCACACAACCATCTGAGGTAACACTGGTAGCATTCAAGTCGGCCTATTGGGCAAGGGTATTTCTGGACCACAAGGCTATCCTGCGGGATTGGGGCATTCGAGTTTATCCATATTCCACCCCAGGGTACCCCCCAGCTTTATTAAACCAGCAAACGCCACCCAAAAGAGCCAGAACCCTACAATTCGAGCCCCGCCCCAGACCTTTCTCGATTCTAAAAAATGCGTCCGGATCTGAAGCATGTGACAACCCGACTTCAAATGTGGTCTCTAACGATGACTCTCATCAAGGCTGGAGTTGGCTCCCAGCTATCTTATCAAAAAGAACAGAATGACCTCAAGGTACAGAGCCTATTGGTCAAACTCTTACACCTTCGGAAAACACAAGCACTCAAGCATTCCCATCGGCAAAGGGGCACATCCCACAAGTAGATTCCATCTTCTTAATTTGCTCCTGGAACATCAGCGGTCTTCAACAGAAAGTTAGGAACCCAGAAACTTATTCTTTTATTTGTAAGCATGCTGTAATAGCTCTGCAGGAAACTTGGGCTTCACAAGGCCACCCCGTCACTGGTTATATCGATCTATGGAAACCAGCACTGAGGGACAGCAGGTATGGTCACTCAAAAGGTGGCATGTCAATATATATATCAATTAACCTAAAAGGCCCAATAACACAATTAAAATTGGATGAAGACTGGCTGCTTGGGGTTAAAATCAATTCTTGGCGGGAACAACGCTCACTCATTCTTCTAAACGTGTATATCAACCCAAATACACGCACAAAAAAATCACATCTGGTACGACTAACGGAAGTTATGAGCGACTTAGCCGTGGAGCACCCACACTCGGACTGTATTGTTACTGGGGATTTCAATACCAATCTATTTCAGGGGCAACTAACAGAAATTGAGGGGCCCTTTCTATTCTCCTTGAATGAGGCAGAGGCACAAACTAAACCGGCGAATCAAGCCTACAGTGCTCTGGGACACCTCTGTGCGATGCGTTTTTATAGCGCAGGCTACTTGGTCATAAATGGAAGATCGGAGAGTGATACGCCCCCAATTGGACTTGGACAAATGGAAACAAACGTTCCTATCTGGACTATTCCATCTGTAATTCAGCTCTGCTCCAAGCTTGGTCAGCTTTTGCATTCACCCACGAACAAAGTGATCATCGGCCTCAGGTCATAGCTTTCAAAACAAACCCGGTGAAGCATAAACCTGCACCTTCAACCAGTAGGGGAATATACTCCGAAAACCTCAAACGCCTCAGATGGAGCGATGACATTAGTCCGCAGATCCTTCAAGTAAGCATGGAGCTGATAAGAGGTGGATTTGACCAGGAAGCTTCCCCGATAGTGACATGGACGATGCTCTGCGCTCACCTGATTAACCTTTTTCCAAAAAAACACCAACCCTCAAGTAGATCTCTCCCGCGCCAGTTCACGCTTTCACACCAGTCGAAGCAACTTAAGAAAGCTAGAAACAATGCCTTACGACTGCTGGTAAAAACTCCAGGGAACAGCGAATGCTTAAAACGGTACCAAGTAGCCCAAAAGTCATTCAGGTTGGCAACCACTAAAGATAAATGGACACATGATAACCAATTTTGGTGTAAGTTAGTGTGTGAGAGTAAGAGCCGAAACTCACAAATTCTGGGCCCTAATCAATCAGTCAAATTCAAGCACACTGAGCCTTGGATCTGCTAACATCCAAGAAACAGACTGGGTCACCTTCCTTACTGACCATTTTAGTCACTCGGAATGCTTGGGAGCAACAGGAGAGAATCCCGCAAGTGAGAAAGTATCAGATCATAACAACAAGCAGAACAATCTTATAGAGTGCTCATACACCGATAACGACGATCTCCAGATTTCACAAGAAAGGGTCGCCACGGCTGTGTCAAAAGCTAGATCAGATAGAGCTCCAAGTCCAAATGGCCTCCCACAGAACTTGTTTAAATCTGACGTGGCCCTCTGGTCAGGCCCATTGTCAAATCTCTTTAACTTTGCTCTGACAACTGCAACAATCCCAGACTCATGGCGGGGTGCAATAATTCAACCTATCTATAAATCTGGTTCCCGTGCCTCCCCCAAAAATTATAGACTTCTTGCACTCCTGGACATTGAGGCGAAACATTATGCGGGTCTCCTGCTGGAGGAGTTGAGGGCATGGGCAAAGGCACACAAATTGATACCAATTAACCAAACAGGTTTCATTGCAAATTCCGGGACAATGACCAATCTATTAGCATTGTCAACTATCGTCGATAAAGCACTCTCTACATCCAGATCGGTGTTTTGTTGCTTTGTTGACTTCAAAGCAGCGTTTGATAGGGTTCCGAGGGCCGCTCTATGGGAAAAGCTGATGAAATGGGGGATCCCTGACAAACTTTTGGAGGCAATTGTACAACTCTACTCCAGAACTTGGGTTAGGGTGAAGTTGGGGTCCGGCACGCATCTCTCCCGGAAAATTTCGACATCAAGAGGTGTGAAGCAGGGATGCGTGCTGGCCCCCATGCTTTTCAATCTGTTTATAGCGGATTTGTCAACCTCATTGGACGATACTAATAGTCACGCCCCAAAGGTAGGAGGAATGGCTTTAAGCAACCTCTTGTATGCCGACGACCTGGTTCTTTTTAGCCTCAGTAGGGTCGGGCTGCAAAGGCTTCTTGATAAACTGTACACCTACACGTCCATGAACCAACTAAAGGTTAATTTAAAGAAAACACAAGTAGTTCCATTTGGTCGGAAACGGCGCATTGTTGGAGGTTGGTCATATAATAACATAAGCCTCGTTGTAGGTCACTCGTACAAGTACCTAGGTGTCCATTTGGACTCTAGAGGTAACCTTACTAAACATCGTAACGAGCTCACAGTCAAAGCCATAACCCTTGCTGTATCACTAGCTAAAGTCTCGAAAAATATCTCTGGCCCAAATCTTTTACCACTCTTAAGTTCTGAGAGCAAAAATCGGCCCTTCTCTATCATATGGTATAGATATTCAGGGGCAAGCTGAATACTGCCTTAAACCAACATACAAGCAAAATCTATAAAAAGGTACTCCACTTGCCAAACTCCGCATCTCCAGCTCAGGTAAGACTTGAGCTGGGGATATTGAATTATGATGCTTCTAACATTGGTACATATCTGAATCTCTGCCACAAACTGCGACAAGCAGACTTAGGCACAATAGAATCTTTGGTCTGGTTGGAAATTACCCAGAAAAACCCTGGCAGTACGTTTGGTTGTCTTTTCAAGGATTACATTTGTCCAATGTCGGCGAGCGAGCTATGGGTCCTCAACCCCAGCCGGGCAGCATTCAAAACTGCCATCAAAAAATGTGTGAGAATGAGTTCTCTCATAATGGATAAGGCCCTCTTCACCAAACGCAGTCATGCTTGGGCTCTTGTAAATTCTTACAGACGGCTAGCCCCTGCATCTTATCTGTCTTGCACATATTCACTGTACTTAAAACGCAGCTTTATGGCAATCAGGATGGGTGACTGGCGCTTTTTGCAAGATCTGCCCCCCTGGCGACGTATGGCGGAAAATGTTATCTGCAGAGGGTGCGGCAAGACAGCCGAAACCCTGCTACATGTAGTTTGTCTCTGCCCAGCTTTTAACTCGCAACGCAGGTGTAAACTTAAAGTAGAGTGGAATAGGATGGGTGTTCGGACATGCAGGCAAGCCATTATTGTGGCTCTAAACCCTGAAAACAAAGACTTAAACCTGGGTTTAATAACTTTTATTCAACAAGTATATCGTAACTTTACGCAAAACAGGATTTGTTAACAAAAAGTTTAGAGAAGAAGAAATGAAACGTTTATCATGCTCTGCAAAGTGATAGATCAATACATCTAATCCTATTCCACAGAACACTGCCTTGTTTTAATACTTATGTTGTATTTTTATAGCCAGTGTAACATATAACAGTGTATTGTATTTTAAAACAGTTGGTTTCTTTTTAACTGTGAATCTTGTAAACTCTTTTAAAGATATGTGTTATATCTAAATAAAGATTATTATTATCACACACACACAGCATAAAGAAATTCTACGCACATTTAGTGTATTTTATCAGGAGCTCTACAATAAAGACCAAACGCTGGACGAAAAGGGCTGCACCGAATACCTTAACAGACTAAACCTTCCAAAAATAACACCAGAAGACGCTATCACCCTAGGAAAAGAGATTAGTTCAGCTGAAATTGAGATGGCAGTTAAGTCCCTCAAAGCTAACAAGGCACCCGGGCCAGATGGTTACACAGCCACTTTCTATAAGACTTTTATAACTCCGCTACAACCAACTATGACAAAAGTATTTAACCATTGCGAGGGGGCAGGGATGGTCTCAAATACCATGTCTGAAGCGAATATTATAGTTATCCCCAAAGAAGGCAAAAGTACCCAGTTCCCCCAAAACTACAGGCCTATCTCTTTAATTAACGTAGATTGCAAGATATATGCAAAAATCCTGGCATCAAGGCTTAATAAGGTTCTTCAACAACTTATAAGCAACACACAAGTTGGCTTCCTAAAGACACGCATGTCACACGACAACACCAGACTTCTATGCCATATCCTCGATAGAGCGGCCAAGCCGATCAAACCTGCTGTGACCATTACACTAGACACAGAGAAGGCGTTTGATAGGGTATCGTGGCATTTCCTAGAACAGTGCATGCCTGCTTTCAACTTGGGAAACTCCTTCACAAGGAAAGTTATGGCACTATACGATAAACCTACGGCTTGCATTGTGGTTAATAGGGCTGTCTCTGAGCCCTTCACTCTGCAGAGAGGGACAAGGCAAGGTTGCCCCCTGCCCCCCTCGCTATTCTTACTAGCACTAGAGCCTCTGATTAAAGACATCGAGAACAATGAAGAGATGAAAGGGTTCTCCATCAATGATGTCACAATCAAACTAGCAGCGTATGCAGATGACATCCTTGTTGTCACAGAAAGCCCTAAAGCCTCTATCAAGGCACTCATGGAATCCATAAAGAAGTATTCTGCCCACTCCGGGTATAAACTTAACAAAGACAAGTCAGAATGCAAACCACTCAACATACACACCACTAGAGACATATTGGGGGATTCGGGTCTCGCTTGGCAAACAAGTTTCGTAAAATATCTGGGCATTTACTTTGGCAACGACCTTAAAAACACACTGGGAAAAAAACTAAAATAATGCTGGACAAAATAAAGAAGCTGCTGGAGGGCTGGTCGCCTAAATTAATTACGTGGTGGGGAAGGATTGAGTCAATTAAAATGATGGTTACCCCAATGGTCAACTACCTGGCAAATATGCTCCCTCTAACTCTTACTGACGACTTCCATCGCAAAATAGATAAGATGCTAAATAACCATCTGGCGAGACAAAAAAGCAAGGATAAGCCTTAAACTAAGACTGGGGAAAAAACTATGAGGATTAAACCTGGCAGATTTTAAGACCTTCCAAACGGCCTTTTTGGCAAAACAGGGTAGCTACTGGATTCTACCAGACCAGGAATACACACCAGCTTGGCTGAGAGTAGAGAGAGCTATACTAAATAACCTCGAACCATTAGCACTACTATCAGCCAGTAAACATAAAATGGTAGTAAACCCAATACTCAAAAATACCAGAACCGCCCTACTGAAGGTAGACCAGAAGATGGAACATAGCATTAAAAACTCGAGATGGGAATCATTATGGGCAAACAATAAGATAAAATACAAAGGCAAACCGCTCAATATGGATACGTGGGGTAAAACCCACCCTATTCAACTCGAAGAGGGAGGGAATCCCACCACTTTCAGGACGTTAAAAACCAAGCACAAATTACCAGACATTAAACTTTATAACTTCCTAAAAATCAAAACCGCTCTGTCCAAATCGAGACTTTCTGCTACCAAGCCGTCAATCATTCAGTATATGTCCAACCTCAATAAAATAGGTCACCAGGTTTCACACATTTATAGACTCCTACGGCCGAACACATCTAAACTTAACAAGAAGACACGTAAATACTGGGAGTCGCAACTGGGAGTTACACTGAGCGAGAAAGAAACCCAGGCACTATGGTCCTCCCCCACACAAAATAGGATAACCCCGGTATTAGCTCAGACAAAATTCTGGACACTACACAAACTACACTGGACCCCAGCGCGCCTGGCTAACCTAGGCTAGAACACCAATGACCAATGCTGGAATTGTAATAGAGGAAGGGGGGATCTGGCCCACCTCATATATCATTGTCCCAAAGTCAAATCATACTGTGAGAAGATCTTTGCCTTTATAAACGATATGTTAGGATGTTCCCTTAAAACTGAGTTTGCCACCCTGGTAACAGCCCCTATTAGTACAGAGGCAGTCCCACAACAAGATAGTGACTTACTTGATCTCCTACTAACAACAGGTGTAAAAATGGTTCTAAATAAATGGAAAGACACCTCCAAGGCATCGTTTAAGGGATGGCTCAAATGGGTGACGTACCTTAGAGGTGCAGATACGGTGGCCCTACGAGACTCACCGTGGAGACAGCCCACCAGGAAAATGTGAGCATCCCTGGACAAATACTTAGACCCCTATGAACCACCCTGAAGTTGTCTAGTATAACGACCTGGATACCAACCCTTTTAGACAATGGTGGGTAGGCTTCTTCTCTCTCCGCTTTGGTCCCTTCTTCCCTGTCCCTATCTGTGCTTCCTGTGACTTTTTACGTGATCAGAGGGTGGGGGGCAGCCTAAAAAGGAAACAAAAAATTGTACCTCAACTAGCACAACCATCATGAGCTGCCCTGTAACATCATGCGATACAAGTGCATTGTTTTATGTTTATTTGTATTTGTTTTGTATGGCTTTCGTTTTTGACAAAATCCCAATAAAATTCTATTGAAATTTTAAAAAGTCGCTGAGACAATAAAAGCCACGTTGGATAGAGGCGGTAACGCGGTCTTGGTGTTGTTGGACCTCTCCGCTGCCTTCGATACCGTACTCCACAATAGATTACTGCAAAAACTTCAGGAGGGCGGAATCGGAGGCACGGTATTGAAATGGTTTGACCTTTTTTTTTTTTAAAATCTTTATTTGAATCAGGGCATAAATTAATCACAAAGCACCTACATAAATTGCAGTTCATTGTTACACACTCCTTCGACATCTCACACCTCGTTAAGTTCCACAGTGCAGAAAGCATAGCATTATTATATGTATTAATCTCGCAACGGTCCTCCGCCCTCCACATCAGATACCCCGTCTGTCCACACCCTTGGTGGTTCACAGATGTAGCCCCTAAATTTATTCCAAGCCCCTCATCCTATTCCACTTTTGAGGACAGCCTCGATTGACAAACACTGCTTTTTCGGCTACCATAGCGGCGTCCATGTCTTTGCACCATGTGGCAAGCGTCGGGGACTCTTCCGAACCCCATTTTTGGGCAATATTACGCTTTGCAATCATCCCCAGTGTGGCCCAATCCTGTGCTGGATGAGTAAGGTCAGTCGGCTCCCAGACATTAAACAGACACCTCTTTGGCTCAGGCACCAGTGACACCTCCTCTGTTTGTGGGAACGTTCTCATCACTTTTACCCAGTAGGCTTCAATTTTCAGACATTGCCACATGGTGTGATAAAATGTACCCTCCTCCCCGCACCTTCATAGGCAGAATGGATGCTGGATTGTCCCTATTTTGCAGAGGGTAAGCCTAGTGTAGTAGATGCGATGTAATATGTTGAGTTGTACTAATCTAAGCTTCGAGGGTATTCCCACCTCGCGTCCAGACGCCAGTGCCTCCTGCCAATCAGTGTTAAGTTCCCCTACGTCTTGGGTCCATTTTTCCCTGAGTGCCGCAGTAGGATCAGGTAAGTTGTTAACTAGCTTTCGGTAGGTGAAGGAAGTGGCACTTTTTGTCAAACGTATTTTTATTGAGAAATTTTCGATACACCTCAAAAGAATACTACACATCTCTCTCAACCCAGTGAGCTTATGTTTTAAAGACCTACAAAAGGGTTGAAGCCATAGCCCGTTCCCCAGCCAATAATCTGTCCCTTGATGCGTAGAAGATGCAAATACAAGGGGTACAGTGTTATAACATCGCAAGGGATCAAACCCGGGTCTAGCTTCCACAATAGACAAGTAGGTCACACGGCCTGCCAACCCTCCCATCTTTCATTTGTGGTGGGTGTCAGTTGACTCTTCCAAGAGAGGAGCAATATACAATACATTTTTTTTTTTTTAAAACACAAATAAAAAAAAAAACCTCCAGTCCAACAAAAACCAACCCTCCCTCCCCTCCCACGATGGCGACGACTCAGGTACGAGTTATATCCGTAGGTAAATAGGCTGAGGCAGGTCAGAATTGAAAGAGGTGCAGTGTTCTAATAGAAGAAGGACAAACGGCCATGGGCAGACCACGTGAAAGAAAAGCAACCAGCGGGCCCCACGTATATTCAAAGTTCTTATAATTATCTCGGAAGATATCCGCCATTCGCTCGAGGCTGAGTAGCCTCCACAGACGAGAGTGCCAGAGAGAGATTGCCGGAGTTGCTCTCTGTTTCCAAAAGGCCGCTATGGTCACCTTGGCCGCCCCTATACAGAGCCATAGGATTGCCTTGTCTGCTTGGGTCTGGTGTTCGAGTGTCGGGTCGCGAAGCCCTAGTAGGATCTCTGCCATGGAGGTTGGGATGGGGTAGCCTAACATTTCCTTGATGTGCACTAGTATTTCTTCCCAAAAGGGGCGCAAAACAGGGCAATCCCACCATATGTGTCGGAAGTCACCAAGAAGTCCGCACCCCCTCCAGCATCTATCCGAGGTGCTGGAAAAAATCTGTTTAAGTTTGGAAGGATAGAGATACCAATCCATCATGGTTTTGAGATGGGATTCTCGGAGTTCCGTGGAGTGGTTGAATCTTGAGATATCCGTCCATAAGCGTGACCATTCCCCATCTGATATGTCGCGCTGCAGCAGACCCTCCCACATGTTCATGTATCTTGGACGTGGTGAAAGCGCAGTGACAAGCAGGTGAGAATATATGAATGTGATTGCCCCTTTCATAGTGGTGGCTTTTGCAAGGAAGGATTCAAAGTCTGTGGAGGGCGGGTGGCCGCCCCCTCACACATGGAGTGAGAGCCCAGTGTATCAGCTGTGTGTAGTGGTACTGTTCCACGTTCCCCAGGCCATAATCGCGTTTGCAATTCTCAAATGTCCGGGGGTCCGCGTTGTGGAAAAGATGAGTCGGGGCCAAGCATCCACCCTCCCTCCAAGCATCAAAGGGGCCCTCGCGCATGGCCGGGGGAAAGGCCGGGTTAAAATGAAGAGGCATGAAAGGGGAAGGGAACGAAGCCCACCGCTCGTCGCCCGCTAGGGAGTCCCATACCCTCAGGGTAGTGCGTGTAGGGGTGCTAAGGTACGCGTTCATGGGTATATCTTTCTTGGGGCGCCATGCTAAGTCCCAAATGGTCCTCCCCGCCACACATCGGTCCATATGTAACCAGTGCTTTTCAGAATCTGGCTTGGACCACTCTACCAACACTCTAAGCTGAGCAGCCTTATAGTACAGAGCTAGATCTGGGAGTCCCACTCCCCCCGCCGCTCGCGGGCGGCGTAAAATGGCGAAGGAGAAGCGGGCTCGCCCTCCCTGCCAAATAAAATGTAGGATCATAGATTTAATTCTGCGAAGAAAGTCTCGTTCCAATTCTATGGGTAGGGCCTGAAATAGGTATAGGAGCTTGGGGAGGAGGGTCATTTTAATGGCGTGCACCCGACCTAGCCAGGAAAGAAAAAGGTTTCCATCTAGCCAGATCTGCCTGAATGCGGGTGAGAGCAGGGGGAAAGTTAGCCCGAAAGAGATCCTCCACTCTGGCCGTCAACTGGACCCCCAAGTATTGTATAGAAGAGGTGGCCCACTGAAAATGGGTAAGGGATTGTAGGTCACGCACGGCGGTCTGCGACAGCGTGAGATTAAGTATGTATGACTTGCCAAGATTGATCTTGAGGCCCGCCACCGCCTCGAATCGCTCCATCTGCAAGGGTGGGAGGGACCGAGCTGGTTCGGAGAGGGACAAAAGGATATCGTCCGCAAAAAGTGTGATCTTGTGGGAGTCCCCACTAAAGGGGATTCCCCGAATCTCCGAGTTGGCCCTGACAGCCAGCGCTAGAGGTGCAATGCTAAGGGCGAATAATAGGGGCGAGAGTGGGCATCCCTGACGGGTGCCCCTGGTGTGTGGAAAAGGGGCTGAGTGCATCCCGTTGACCTGTACTCTAGAGCAAGGTTGAACGTAGTTGGCCCGAAGCATGGTAATTCATCTGCAAAACCGAAGCCCTTGAGGGTGTGAAAAAGAAACGACCAGTCCACTCTGTTGAACGCCTTCTCAGCGTCAAGGCCCACTAGGACAGCAGGGAGTTGTCGTTTGTTAGCCTTTTCTATCAAATGGACTATGCGACGGGTGTTGTCGTGGGTCTGCCGGCTCTTAATAAAGCCCGACTGGTCAGGATGTATAAGGTCGGTTATAAGATCATTGAGCCGTGCCGCAATGATGGCGGAATAAAGCTTCGCATCGAGATTTAGCAGAGCGATGGGGCGATAGGAGGCGCATAGTTGAGGGTCCTTCCTTGGGTATAATCGATATTACCGCTTCAGTCATGGATCTAGTGGTCTCCCCCTCCTTCGCCATTTTGTAAAACAGTCTCGTGAGGTGCGGAATTAGATCAGGGGCGAAGGCTTTATAGAAGTGAGCGGTATAACCGTCGGGTCCTGGGGCCTTGTGAGGTTTAAGCACTTTTATGGCGATCCCTATCTCTTCAGAAGTTATGGGAGCAGTGAGTGTGGTGTTCCACTCCGCCGAAACTTGTGGGAGGTGCAACGACCGGAGATACTCTTGTTGCATGTTCGTATCTAGCTGATCAGCAGTGTACAGGGCCTTGTAATAGGCGCTAAAGATGTCAGCCTTGAGCTCGTCTTTGTGTGTGATTTCTCCATTCGCCCCCGTACACCCCCTATGTACTCCCGTTCCCTTTTCTCCTTCAGTTGCCTTGCCAGGTGTTTCCCAATCTTATTGCCCTGGAGATAAGAGAAATGGCGGAGTTTAAGAAGGGTGAGTTCCGCCCTGTTATTATAGATATTTCTAAGCTTGCCCCGCAGAGCCGTTAAGTTGCGGAGAGTCTCCCTGGTGGGGTTCATCTTATGAACTTGTTCAGTGGTGGCTACCTCTTGTTCCAAAGCCTCCCTCTCCCTGGTTCGCTGTTTGTTTAAAGCCGAGTTCAGGGCAATGCATTTCCCTCTAAAGACGACCTTAAACGCATCCCAAGTATTATACTCTGAGGTGTCTACGGGGTTGTTGTTAGTAAAAAAATCTGCTATCGTTTCTCTCAGCTCCGTACAGAACACCTTGTCTTGCGTGAGGGACGCAGGAAAGTACCACCTGGGGCGAGATGAGGCGTTACAGCTCCAGGCCAGGCAAATTGATACTAGGCCATGGTCCGACACGGACAGAGGAAAGATCTTGGCTTCCTGCAGTACTCCCAAGAGGTTTTGGCTTATAAAAATATAATCCAGTCGGGAGTATGTACGGTGTACATGCGAGTAAAAGGTGTAGTCACGGGATTGAGGGTATAAAGTGCGCCAAGCATCTAGAAGACCCAGGTCGTGCAGGTTCTGTTTAGTGTCAGCGGGAAATGTGCTCGCGTCAGAACGTTGTGGGTGAGTGCTGTCCAAGTCTTTCTGCCAGATCAAGTTAGTCCCCCATGAGAATTGTAGGTCCCTCTGCGAAATCTTGAATTTTCCCCGTTAGTGTGTTTAAGAAGGCCGCTTGACCTGTGTTAGGCGCATACACAGCCACAAATGTACAACAACTGCCCATCAAGAGGCCTTTGACCATAATAAGGCGACCGTCTTTATCGGCCTGAACATCATGTGGCTAGAATTTCACTGAGGAGTGAAACAGGAGAGCCACCCCTCTATGTTTTGTGAGTGCAGAGGACCTGTATATCAAAGGATATTGTTTGTGGCGGAAACGCGTGTCCTCAGATCTAACCAGATGGGTCTCTTGCAAGGCCACTATATCAAGGTGGTGGTCGATGAGATATTTCCAGACCTTTTGGCGTTTTTGGGGTGAGTTGAGGCCCTTGACGTTCCACGAGCCAAGGGTGATAGTCATCTATCTAATAAGGGAACCTGCGCTCCTCTGGGCATTGTGTACCGTCCCGCCCCGCCAAGATATCTGGTGGATCTCCTCCGAATGTCTCCATTAGGGATGGTGTACCACCCGAACTCTGCCCAGTGTAACAGCAAAGAGCCGCCGCCATTCCCCTCCCTAACCCTCCCACCTTCCCCCAACAATGTAAAAATAAACATTATCAAAAGTTGAAATCAGAATAACAATAATATGGTCCCAATAAGGGAAAGATACTCCCCACGAGAAGTCGGTGGGAGCGGTAGAACCGAGGTCCCCGCCCACGCCCATCCCGATCAAAACTTAGGTGAAAATTTGTAAACGGCCCACTTGGGACAACTATACCATCAGGGCCCCCCGGCCATGCCCATCCAGAACATGACATGAAATGGCCCCCCTGGACAGCTGCGACAGTGTCAGCAAGTCTGTGAAGCAACGTACAGGAGCGCAAAGCCAGTCTCTGCCAATAAGAGCGATCTCCGAACCAGTTCACCAATCCATCTGCAGCAGCTATCAGCCTGCACATTGAGGTCAAAACCAAGGAATCTGCGATGAGACCAGGCGTTGGTAAGGTCAAAACAACCCAGGAGAGAGTCCGTCATCCCACTGCTATGGTGATACATCATGAGTTGACAGCAACATCTCCCTTCCCGAGGGCAGCTTGAGGAGAAGGAGATTTTGTGTGCCGCCCGCGGTTCCTACGCGGGCCCATGGACCAGGGGGGGACTGGCGGGCCACCCCGCAGCACTACCCTCTCCGCGACACGGGTGGGCCCGATTCCTCGGGGTGGAAGGCCCAGTATCTCCAGACCGTCCTTCAAGTCAGTGATATGGCGCCGCCTGTTATTTAGCTCTAAGCTTAGACCAAAAGGGTAAGTCCATCTGTAACGTATCTTGTCCTCACGCAGCTTTGAGGTGATAGGCCTGAACAGTTGCCTCCTGGCCAAAGTGGTGGGTGCTAGGTCCTGATAGGGCATGAGTGATTCTGGAAGGATACATTCCCTTTCTTACGCGCGGCAAGAAGTACCGCCTCTTTAACTTTATAGGAGTGGAACTTGGCCAACACATCCCGGGGGCGCTTCTTTTCGCCAGTGGACAGACCACCCACTCGGTGTACACGCTCCAACTTGATGTTGAGAGTTTGAGGGCTCAGGATTTCTGCAAAGAGCCCCTCCAAGAAGGCCTCCAGATCGGGACCCTCCGCTCCCTCCTCCAGGTCTCGTATGCGAAGGTTATCTCTTCGAGCCCGGTTCTCAAGATCCTCCGCCTGAAGTTGTGTCTGATGGAGCTGGTCCTGGAGGATCCGAATGTCTTCTCTCAGTTCAATGGTACATGCCTCCTGGCTCTGAGTTTGGGTTTCAAGGTCGAGCACTCTCGCGCCCACCGAGTCCACATCCCGCTGTAAGGAGGACAAACCTGTCTGTGAGGTCAGTACGCAGTTGGTCTATGGATGCCTTTATGTCCTGGCCGAGATAGTTCCTGAGTTCTGTTTTAAAGTCTTTAAACATGCCAAGGAGATCTTCCCGCATGAGGGCCATACTGCCCGCACCACTGGAATGCTGCGTTAGGTGCCTGTCAGTTGGGGCGAAAAATTGTGAAACCTTGGTGGGTGCTTTGCCTGATGTCTTCTTTGGCGGCATAAGGGCGGGCCCAGGAGGACCCCCAAGGCGGTGGCTGGAAAGGCACAATTAACCCACGCGGGAGGACTAACCCGCCCCTCGATATCAGGAGTGGGTTCCGGGCCGCTGTGTAAGGGAGACGGCAGGAGGTGAGTCTCGTGAGCGCGTCAACCTCTCGGGGGACCCATGAGGTGCACCACAGCGGCGTGTCTCCAAGGAGAGGGCCTGGCAAACTTACGAGTAGGCCCAGCAGCAGGCACCAGATGTCGCAGGCCGTGTGTCCGTTAGCTATCCCCACCACAAAGCGGACCAGGCGCCGAAGAAGCAGTCAGCCCAGATGAATTCTACCGCCCTAAGGTCGATCAGTCAAGCTGGTACTGAGAATCTGGGCCGTTGGATTATCTCCCTGCCACCAGAGAGGAGACCATGCCGGCCAGGACGGGAAGTGGAGGTCCGCCGCACCATGTCACACCGGAGCCGCCATTTTGAAGTCAGGCAAGGCGGGGAAACCCTCGTCGGGGGCCGCAACGCGTCCGCTGCTATTGGTGGGCCCTCCGTGACCGGCGCTAGAAGGTGTAAGGAGACAGCACCTCGGTCTCTTCCCTCACCATCCAAATACTGGCTCCAGCCCGCAAAGCCCCTCCTCACCTCGGAATCCGGCCTGACAGCGGTCCCGGCTCACTCCGCTGCTCCGGGTAGGTGGCGGCGTCCGCAGCCTCAGCTTACCCCACCCCCGGTCTCGGTAACTGGTGCCGTGATGCTAATAGGCTCCTGGTGCAGGCACTACGGGGCTCCGAGCCGCGACCGCCATCTTGTCCACAACGGCGATCCGGCAACGGCTGCACATTCTGCTCGCGGCGGCGAGTACAAGGCAAGACAGGGCTTTCCAAGTGCGCCCCATATCATCCGCTCCCCGGAGCCACGGCGTCTCAGCTGCAAGGCATCAGCAGGCCGCGGAAAACAGATCGGGAATAGTGCGTGGGCCGGGAGCCGAAACGATCTATGCCCGTTCGGCCATCTTGCCCGACCGGATAGTGGTCTCTGGGACCTCAGTGCCAGGTGGTAAGGCTGCTTGCAGTGCATGTTTAATCTGCAGATATCGAATATTTCTGAGGGTGCTAGGTCATATTGCCTTTGTAGACGTTCAAACGTGATCACCTCCCCTTTGTCGCACAGATCACCCACCGTGGAGATGCCGATCGCATCCCATTGGGCAAATCCCTTACTGTTCTTGAGTCGCCCAAGCCGCCGTGTGTCCCAAAGCGGAGTAAGTTGGGTTATGACTCCTTGCCAGCCCAACTTAGCGTGTGCCGCATGCCATATGTTGACTGTATGGATTGTAGGTCCGATTAGTGAAAGGGGCAGTTTTTTGTTGTAAGGTGCTGACATAAGTCCCTCTTTTTCCAGCCCATATCTATCTGCTTGAAACGCGGGGTCTGTTTGCGAGGCATGAATCCACTGATTGATGATTTTCAATTGAGCTGCCCAGTAGTACAAGTGTATGTTCGGAAGAGCTATTCCGCCGTCGTACCACCCACTGACCAATTTGTTTTGCGCTATGCGCACCGGTTTGTTTCCCCGTAGCAGACTGGAGACCTCCGCCGCTATCGCCCTGAAGTAACTTGGCGGCACTGGGAATGGTGTGTTTTCCAAAGCGTACAGGAATCGAGGAAGCGCCATCATTTTAAAAAGCGCTGCCTTTCCCAGAAGTGTCAGCGGTTAAGTGCCCCAGTGTATCACATCCATCTAGGGGAGGCATTAGGTTATTTTTAAAGAATTAGTTCGAATCAGCCGTTCTATGAATACCTAAATACTTGTTGTGTTCTCAACAATCGGCAGCGGACAATCTCTGGGGAGTTGCGGTTGAGTGCCGTGAAGCACAAATGGGATCGATTTGGACCAATTTATGGTATAGCCAGATGCCCGGCCAAAGAGTTCACAAATATGTAGGAGCACCATAATGGAGCGCTTAGGGGAGGCAATATATAACAAAACATCATCCGCATACAAAGAAATGCGGTCCTCCCACCTTATCCCACGAATCATCGTTTCCCATCTAATCTATGCCGCCAATGGTTCCAGCACAAGAGCGAACAGGAGCGGAGATAGTGGGCAGCCTTGGCACGTCCCACGAGTCAATGGAAAGTCTTTAGAGACATGACTATTTGCCGTAACATGTGCCATTGGTTTAGTATACAGTAGGCGTATCCACGCGCAAAATTTAGGGCCGAAGCCAAGGTGAGTAAGCACTGCGAAAAGGAAGGGCCATTCCACCATATCGAATGCCATTCGGGCGTCTAAGGAAAGGATAACGGCTGGCTCCTGGATATACGGTATACAGGCCATCACCTCATGTAGGCGTCTCAAATTAAGAGCCGTGTTTCTACCTGGCATGAATCCCGACTGATCCGGATGTATCAGGGTCGTAAGATTCCGGGTCAGTCTTATCGCAAGGAGTTTCGCGAGGATTTTAGCCTCTGCATTGATTAAAGATATGGGGCGGTATGAGGCACAGTCTTCAGGGGACTTTCCGGGTTTTGGGATCGCTACAGTGGTAGCCATCCGCTGATCTAGAGGAAGTTCTCTTGACTGTAAACTATTACAGTACATATGTAACAGATGTGGGGCAATTATCCCAGCCGTCTTTTTATAAAGTTCAATGGGTACTCCATTGGGGCCCAACGCCTTTCCTGATTGCAAAGTACCGATTGCCACCTGTATCTCCTCAGCCGTAAGATCGGCCTCGAGCATGAGAGCCGCCTCTGGCGTGAGCTTGGGCATATTTATATCTTGTATGCAAGTCTGCTCCTCTTCCTCAGTCATGGTGGACAATGACGTGTAAACCTGCTGAAAGTGGTGCGCCAATGTGCGTACTATTGTCTGTGGGTCAGCTACTACCAGGCCATCTTGTGTTCGGATTTGTGCTACCCATTTCTTCCCTTGCTCCCTTTTGTCGAGCCATGCCAGGAGCTTCCCGGCCTTATCGCCGGTCTCGTACACCTTATGTTGTGTGGCCTTCATTCGGGACCTAGTCACTTCCTTGAGGTACTTTGTGTTCTTGTTGTTTAAGACGCAGACATTGGGCTGTGGCTGGAGATGCGTTGCGTGTGTATTGGTCATCGGCCTCATGTAAATCTAATTATATAGTGTTTAGTTCTTGCTGTTTTTCTAGTTTATGGCCTGTAATAGAAGCAATGGCCTGCCCTCTAATAACCGTTTTATAGGCTTCCCACAGTGTGGTTGGAGAGCGAACTGATGTGATATTTTCTTGGAAATAGTGTTGTCGTTGTGGTGATTGCTTTCAGGATCTTGGGAACATGCAAGTAACCAGGGTATATAGGATAGACATGTTGCCTCACCCTGTGGCGACACTCATATGTTAACAGTATTGGGGAGTGATCCGAGATGCCCCTAGGACGGATTTCAATATTCGCCACGTTTCTCAGGCTGTCTGCTGATGTGAGGAAATAGTCTATTCTGGAAAAACTATTGTGAACTCCGGAGTGAAAGGTGAATTGTCGTGTGTTGGGGTGGCGGTACCTCCATACATCGGTGAGTCCAAGTGCGTCTAAGAAAAAAAAAACATACGGGTGACGCCAGTCGTGTGTATCTTTGTGGGGTGCCGGTCAAGGGTCCCATCAATTGTGGCGTTAAAGTCTCCCCCAATTAGTAGTTCCCCCCCCCCCAGAAAGAGTAAGTAAGAAATCACTAAGCGCTGGGAGTGTCACTGCGTGAAGGGCTGGTGGAATGTAGTCTGATGCTATATTGATAGATCGCCCCACCCATAGACCAATCAGAGGTGACTGCTTTCTGACCAATATACCTACTCAACTCGAGCCAGACGAGAACTCTGAGTGTACTACCACCTTGAACCCCCATCTATCTAGTGCTTTGCAAGTGGTGCCGGTTAGAAGAGTCTTTTGCAGTAGAGCCACCATCGGTGAATACCGTTTCAAACATTGTAAAACTAGGCTTCTCTTTATTTTGTCCCCCAGGCCACGCACATTCTATGTAATCAGCGATAGGGGAGTCACTTGTGACATGGGGAATGTCTGCGGGTTACGCTCTCGCGAGTCCTGCAATGTCACCACTAATATTGTGGGTGTGCGTTGTCGTGCCTGCAACGTACCTGGAGTGCAACATTCGAAAACGCCTTATGTAAAAATGCCCTTGTGGAAACTGAAATAAAAAAAAACATAACCATATTAACATTCCCACTCCCTCCCTGCTTGACGGAATTAAAACTACCCGCCACCCCAACTGTGCAGAGTGCTTGATACCCATCCCCGTTACTATAACTTGGGGTTGAGAGTTAGCGTCCGCTGTCCATTAGAACCCCCCAAACGACTTCATTAAACTGTCAGATATACAGTTCGGAACTTCGTTCCAAGGAGGATAGGTCTCAGTGACAATTTCCATTAGTCTCTGTAGTTGGACATCACAATCCTCCTGTTTTCTATTGTCAGTTCAAGGGGACCATGTCTTGGGTGCAGCCGATCGGTGCCAGGGCGGCCCCGATGTGCAAGAGGTCAATAGAGTCCATCTGGGTGCCTCCCTTTGAAATGCATCATCCCAGTTCTGTTTCAATGCCAGGCGTAATCCAGTAGGTTCTCTCACTCCTGTTCTTCACTAGTCACGTGCTCTCCACGGCGTGCCTCGAGTCCTCCTGTTTTTTCCGATCGTGTGGCCTTTCACCATCCCTCCAGCCATTCCTACACGTTTTCTGGTGCCAGAAAGAACCATGTTTTCCCCTCTGCTTCCACTCTTAACTTCGCCGGGAACATCATGGAGTATTTGATTCCGCGTTCACGAAGGGTCTTCTTCACGTCAAGAAACCCTCGACGCTGCTTAGAAACTGCTGCCGTGTAGTCCGGAAAAATGGTGATTGTAGCATTGTCAATGCGTATCGGGGGAGCGGTACGTGCGGCTTGCAGTATTACGTCTGTCTCGAAAGTTGAATATGTGGGCCAGAATGGGGCGCGGAGGTGCTCCCGGTTTCGACCTTCCTCCGGGGACTCGGTGCGCCCTCTCAACGGAGAAGTAGTTGGATAGGCCTCGCGCTTGGAGGTGATTGGTGATGAGATCTTCAACAAAGAGATCAAGGGCTGGGCCACCCATTCGTTCCGGTACACCAATAAGGTGGATGTTGTTCCTCCGTGATCGCCCTTCTTGGTCTTCCAGCTTCGCTGCCATCAGCTTGTTTGCCATGAGTTGATTCACTTGTTTTTTCAGAATGGTTGTGTCCTACACTAGAGTTGTCGTAGTTCCCTCCACCTCTGTTATTCTAGTGGACAGTTTGTTAAAGTCTGCTCGGATCAGGGCGACTTCTACCGTGAGGGCTCCAAAGCGCGTATCTACCTTGGTCAGAGCGGCCATAACGTCTTGCAGGTTGACTTCTTGTGGCGTAGTACTATTTTCACTAGGCGCAGGCTGGCTTTCCTTATCCTCAGGGTTCGTCTGCGTTTTGGAGTAGGCATATTTATCCAGTTTAGCCTGGCTCGGGCCTTTCGGATTCTTGTTACTCATCCTGGCCGTTGGAGTGAGTGCGCACCTGTCCTGGGATCGAGGGCGGTAGTCACCGCCACCAGCCAGAGGGTTAGTCAGGTCCTCGCGGCCTGTTGGCTTTCCCACCCTTTCTCCACTCTCTCGGTGCCTTCACAGTTGCCCCCAGTTGGATGGTAAGCTCGTATGTTTGGTCCTTATGTCTGACTGAGCTCAGCCCCAGGATGGAGAAACACTGTCCCTTGGGAGCGTCCCTCTCCCTTGCAGGATGTTTTGATCCTGGCACTCTTCCTGCGCCGCTTTCTGCGTTGGTTTTGTTGCGGTGGGATCCTACTGCAATGATTTATGCATGTACCTGCGGCGTCATGTATATTATCCCTACCGAGACTGCTTGTCTGAGCGTGAGGGTGGGGGTCCGTAGAGATGGATCCTTCCTTAGGCCAGCTCAGGGATTGCTGACCGAGTTTACACCACAGCACCGCGTTCCCTGACAAGATGGTGTCCGCCCAATCAATCCTCTGCAGAGCGCTGTGAGTCTGGGGCCCCTCAATGCGATTGTATTGTCACTATTTTTGTGGGCTTCTGTTGTGAGGTTTACATATTTCTCCCGGGGTCACCGTATGAAGCGGGGGGTGAGCCTCCATGCACGCTCACCCGACCGCCGAGCTGGTAGTTGCGTGTGTATCACGGGCAGTAGGAATTACCGATGCTCCGCTGTGCAGTCCACCTCAAATGCTGCTGTTCTGTAGGGATCTCAGCCGGTCTCATCGGACATTTCTTTGTCCCGTTTTGTGCTTTCACCACCGCGGCAATCATGGTGTACTGGCCGCTGCGTCTGCCTTTGGGCCTCCACTCTGCCGCTCCGCCTCGGTCGGCCTCACCACAACTTTAGGCCCTGGTCTGTCACGAGGAGATAGGCCGCCGCATGGGTCTTCGCTACCGCTGCCGCAGGGAGTCAGCACGGTACTTCAAATCCGCATCGCTCGGTAGCTTGGATCTTCCGCTATCATTTCCTATAATTGCGTGCAATTTTGCTGCCGGATATTTGGTCGGATCTGTGGGGTCGGTTCTGGGACCTTCGGAGCCTCTCTAGGCTGCGGCCATGTTTCTCGGCTGCTAGCCATGCCCCTGTTTGTCCTTTTTAAGTAACCGCTCACAAATAATCTGGTCACTACCTTTCACCGCAGAAATCCCTCCCTCGAACGTCTGGGTTCCTCAGGGCTCAATTTTGAGCCCCACATTGTTCAATTTGTATATGGCCCCGCTTGCCCTTCTCGCTGAGAAGCACGGCGCTAAAATAGTGTCATACGCGGACGACACTCAACTGCTGTTCACGTGCGAGAAGGGTACTGAATTCAATGGTACTAGGATAAACAACTGCCTCTCTGAGGTTTTCTCTTGGCTCAGTCGAAATCAATTGAAGTGTATCTCTGAAAAGTCAGAGAATATTCTTTTCGGCTCTCGTCCATATGAGGCATGGCATTCGTGGTGGACGCAGAACATGTCTTCCCCAGTCTGCTGTTACTATCGTGAAAAACCTGGGGGTTAAATTGGATGCAGCCCTTTCCATGAAGGCGCAAGTCCAATCGGTGGCTGGGACCTGTTTTGGGGTGCTGAAAATGCTGGGGAATTTTCTCCCCTTGCTTCCAGTCTCCCACAGGAAAACAGTAGTCCAGGCCCTTGTGGTGTCTAGACTGGACTTCATTAACTCCCTGTATTTGGGACTACCGGAGTACTTACTCAGCCGACTATAGATGATTCAGAATGTGGCGGCCTGGGACTTCTGTTTTTACAAGACCTAGTACTCTTCCGTCTCCTCTTCTATCTTCACTTCATTGGCTCCCGGTGCAACAAAGAATTCATTTTAAAGCTCTAGTCCTGGTTTTCAAAGCTTTTAATAAGATTGGAGCCCCCTACCGAAGGGAAAGATTTCAGCCTTCTACACCACAATGCACCTTTAGGTCCTCTACTCGTGCTTGATCTCGTCTCCGAAGGTCTTGCTCTCCCGGATAGGGAGAAGATCTTTTCAAGCAGTAGCATCTCGACTATGGAATGGCCTCCCTCTTCCTCTGAGACAGATACCGGACCTCCTTACTTTTAGGAGAAATCTGAAAACATGGCTTTTCCAGCTTTAGGACTGTCCGATTCTGCTGTGGGGGCGGGGTTCTGTATGCTGTTATGTGGTCTTTTTCTCTTAGCGCCGGGACACTCTTGGGTGTAGCCGCGCGCTCTATAAATACCAGATAATACCAGATAATATAACATAACATATGTGAAACCACCCAGACTTCAGCCAGTGGATTGGAAGTACTGAGGTCTCTCCGCCCCTAAGAGACCACTGTAGCCCAGATTTCTGCCAAATTGAGTGTGTGAGGAAGTTCCTGGAATGTGCAATTTTCTTTGCAGCCGCCCATGCTTGCACGTTTCACTGAAGGGTTCACTCATAACGAATGTCCACTGGAACATAGTGTCTGAGAAGGTTGATATGATTTTATCAATTTTTGCACGTACTTTGGGCCCTTCTCTGCTCTAGCCTTGTGCACATAGCACAGGGTCTTGAAATGAATTATTTTCCCTATAGGTAAACAGTGTAATTCCCGTAGACTCCCTGATGCAGAGGTGTTTTTTTTTTGGCAGTTTAAACCGCATCTTTGCTGCCGAGTTCTGGACAACTTGCAGCCATTTAGTAGCAGCGTTAGCTGCTCCAAGATATACATTCCTGTAAAACAGCTTAGCGATTACTAGTGCCTGAATCACTGTTCTCTGGCCATAGATTGGTAGCTGCCAAATATTTCGAAGCCATTTTAAAGTGGCAAAGCACATGGTCGCTTGTGTTGTCACCTGTGGTTTCATGGGCAACTTATCGTCCACTATGATCCCCAAATCTTTAGCCTTGGATACTGGTCCTGGAAGAAGACCCAGACTTTTCGGCCAGTGTTGGGGACCCCACAGGGAGGCGTTTTAGCCTAATAGAAGAACGTCCGTCTTCCCGCCATTAAGCGCAAGTGAGTGACTGTCCATCCAGCCTGCAACCAACCTTAGTCTGGAGTTCAAGGTCTCTGAGTTGTGTGTCTGTGCAGATGACCGTGAGATGATGATTTGGGTGTCATCTTCATATGAGAATAGAGTGAGCCCGCAACGCTCCACTAAGTCCGCTAGTGGGCATACATAGATGTTAAATAGTACCGGACTTGGAGATGAACCTTCAGGAACTCCTGAAGTCGGGGGTGTCGCTTGGAAGTGTCCTTTGTTGAGACCACCTGTCTCGTAGAAAAGACGCCATCCATGAGAAGGCTATTCCCCCTCCAGTCCAATCTCAGTGAGCATTTCCAGAAGCATTGCCTGTGATACAGTATCAGCGCTGCCTTACGCCTTTATCTAGGAGACGCTTAAGTTGTTCATTAACTCTTAGCAGGGCTGACTCGGTACTTTGTCCTTTCCTGAATCCTGCCTGAGATGGGTGAAGGCCATCTTTTGTCTCCAGGAAGCTATATAGTTGACCATAGATATACTACTCTATTATCTTTCCCATAATGGGAAGCAGTAACACTGGGCTGTAGTTAGCCCAGTTTTCAGGGTCTAAATTAGGTTTCTTTAAGGGCTGAACCATATCATGTTTCCTTGCTTTTGTAATCGATTCCTGTTTTAGCAAGTAGTTGATGAGCTCCACTAATAGCTGCAGATTATCCATGTCTAGGACATTCATCAGGAAATTATAAAGATGTTCTAGGTGGTTTGGTAATGAGTGTACATTTATACAGAATTGAAACTTTTTCCACACCCTTTACCTACAAGTGAGGTTGTCCCCTTATCCAATTTGTTTGTCGAGTGTCTGAGCCTCCCACTCCTGAGTATGCAGAGAGATTACAAAAATCACATTTTTGCTCATTCTTACCTAACTCTTTAGATGAGAAACGTGACTCCAGACACTCTGGGTGTAGCACTCTTAACTGGTCCACCGAGAATACCTTTCTGATATAAAACAGTCAGAGTTCCTGGCACCTGCACCCATTCGGACACTTGTGTTTTTTGGTTACTTTTGTATAAATTGTACTGTAGTGCTGATACAACTACTTACAAATAAGAACAAGAATCAATGTTCCACCTTACTTTCTTGTGGTCTCCCCTTTTTCTTCACCTCTCCTCAGTGATCTATACAAATCCCGGAGGAGGCCTGGACTGTCCTCTCCCAAGCTATCACAGATGGGAGACATGCAGCAAAATTCCCCATACGGGGTGGCCTAGATATGACCGATTCCCTGGGTAGGTAGACTGCAACGATGGTGGCCTTAAGGCGCCACGCCTGGCTTCATACAACTGGCTTCTCGGACGCTGTCCAACCCAATTTGATGGACATGCCTTTTAATGGAACTTTTAGCAGGTTCAACAACTTTCGAGCTACTGCCAGATCCTTGGGTGCCTCCTCCACTCCCAGTGGCAGACTTCCTTTCGTGGCAACGCAAGGGGTTTCCAGCCACGTCAACCCTATCCTAGCCACCGTCCCGCACAGCCTGCCCAGGCAGGGCGGGGACGTGGAGGCAGTGCATTCCGAGGTCGTGATGGAGGCTAGAAGTCATCGGCCACACTGCCCCCAGCAGCCGCAGCCTCCAAGCACTCCTAGGCTGATTCTGCAGGACCACACTAATCCAGTTAGTGGGAGAATCCATCATCATCTTCCCCACTAGAGATTCCTAACATCGGACAAGTGGGTCTTGCAGATCGTACAGGAGTGCTATTGTCTGCCTTACCTTTCATTCTGCCAAATCAGGAAAGGCTGAGGGAGGATCATTTAAAGTTGGCCCAAGAGGAGGTTACAGCTCTCTTGGCCAAGGTAACTATAGAAAGGGTCCCAGTTTCAGAAGTAGGCAGTGCCTGTTATTCCAGCTACTTTCTGATTCTGAAGAAGGCGCTATGGCCTATTTTTGATCTTCGGACCGACAAGCTCTTCCTCAAAAAGGAGAAGTTCAAAATGCTTACTCTGGCTCAGGTTTTGTCTGCCCTAGACCAGAAAGACTGGATGGTAGCGTTGGACCTGCAGGACGCGCATTTCCATATTACTATCCTGCCGGGCCACAGGGGTAACCTGCAATTCAAGGTAGGCCACGAGCACTTTCAGTTTACCGTGCTCCCCTTCGGCCTTACCCGTGCCCCTCGGGTGTTCACCAAGGTGATGGTGGTGGTCGCAGCTCATCTGCGCAGGTTAGGGATGTCCGTCTTCCCCTACCTCGACAACTGGCTTTTGAAGGCGTCCTTCCCCAAGGCAGTTGTCTCCCACCTTCAGACTACCGCAAACCTTCTGTGTTCGCTGGAGTTCTCTATAAACGGGCCAAAGTCATACCTGACTCCTTCTCAGATGCTCCCTTTCATTTGAGCTGTTGTGAACACAGTGTGGTTTCGGGCTTATCCTCCCGAGCAGCGAGTCCAGGATATTCAGGCTATGTTTCCAGTGTTTCAACCTCGATCCTGGATTTAGGTGCGATTGACTGAGGTTATTGGTGAGACATGCCAGATGGCGTATGCGGGGCTCTGCAGTGGGACTTGAACTGCAATGGGCAAAGCATCGGGGAAATCTCAGGAATGTGGTTCAGATCTCAGAAGGAACTGCAAAAGATCTGCAGTGGTGGTTAACGAACCGCGATTGGATCAACTGCAGACCTCCCTCCCTTCTCCAACCAGATCTCACAGTTGACAGATCCGTCACTTCTGGGCTGGGGTGGCCATCTAGGAGAAGTGGAGATCGGGGGACACTGTTCTCCGGCGGAGTCAGGGTTCCACATACATTTATTGGAGCTCCGAGCGATTCGGTTGTCATTGAAAGCATTTCTTCCCTCTGTCAAGGGTAAGTTAGTGCAGGTGTTCACAGACCACACCACCACCATGGGTTACTGCAACAAAAAGTGCGGAGTGGGCTCATGGACCCTTCGTCGAGAGGCCCTTCCTCTCTGGACATGGCTGGAACTGCAGGGCATAACCATGTTGGTTCAACACCTGGCAGGTTTTCTGAACGCCAGGGCGGACAAACTCTGAGGTCAATTTCTAGTGAATCATGGGTGGCGTCTCCAATCTGAGTTGGTGCTAGGTGTCTTTCAGCAGTGTGGAGAACCTTGTTTAGATTTATTTGCCTCTGAAGAGAACGTGCAATGTCAGCGGTACTGCGCGCTGTAGTTTCCAATGCGGCTATCGCTCGGCGACGCCTTTGGCGTGAGTGGAGCTTAGGTCCGTTGTACGATTTTCTGACCATACCAGTCCTGCCCAGGGTTCTGAAGAGGATCAAGAACTACCGGGTCCAAGTCATTTTTGTGGCTCCGGTCTGGGCGAGGAGAGTCTGCTATCCAGAGCTTCTGAGAAAGAGTATTGATCCTCTGATCAGGCTCCCCCTTCAGGAGGATCTTTTGTCGCAGCAGCAGGGGAGTGTTCTCCACCCGTACCAGTCAACTGTGCGCCTCCATCCGTGGAGATTGAGCGGCGACAGTTGATGGCTTTTGACCTTCCTCCCGAAGTCTATAATGTTATTTTGGCGGCCAGGCAGCCCTCCACTAAGACTGTATACAGCTGTCGTTGGCAGAAATGTGTGTTATACTGTACAGAAAGGTCTATTGACCCTCTTTCTGCTTCTCTTTCCACTGTCTTTTTATTAATTCTAACCCTTGCCCAGCAGGACTCTGCCTTGGGAACTCTCAATGGTTACCTTTCTGCGCTGTCTGCTTTTTTGCGGCTGCCAGACCAGCCCTCTCTCTTCAAATCTACTATTTTAAATAGGTTTCTAAAACGGCTGGCTCACTTCTTTCCACCCACGCCCTTTATTATGCCGCAGTGGGACCTTAATTTAGTCCTTACCTATCTGATGTGTGCTCCCTTTGAGCCTTTGCACAATTGTCCCCTCCGGCTGTTGACACTCAAACCAGCCTTCTTAGTGGCAATTGCATCTGCCAGGAGAGTGAGTGAGTTGCAGACGTTATCTTGTTCGCCTCCTTACCTTCTGTCCTTTCCAAACAAGGTGATGCTTCGCAACGGGGCTTCCTTTTTGCCAAAGGTCGTGACCCCATTCCATCTGGGTCAGTCAATCACTTTGCCCACCTTCTTTGCTTCTCCGTATCCCTCTAAGGAAGAGGAGCGTCTCCTCCGACTGGACCCAAAAAGAGCCTTGTCGTTCTACCTTGACCGCACAAAAGAGTTCTGGGTGGATGACCAACTCTTTGAGGAGTATGTGGGAGAAAAGAGGGGAAGGGAACTGCAGAAAAGGACCATCTCTCGCTTAGTCGTTCTCTGCATCAAAATCTGTTATGCCTTGGCAAAGAAGCAGCCCCCTGAGGGATCAAGAGCCCATTTCACCAGGGGAAAGGCTGTGTCTACGGCTTTTGCTTGGGGTGTCCCTGTCCAAGACATCTGTCAGGCAGCGACCGGGGCTTCTTTGCACACGTTCGCGAAACATTACTGACTTGATGGGCAAGTTCGCAGTGACTGGCATTCTGTCCGTTCTGTCCTGCAAGACTTATTAGTCTAGTATGCGAGTCCGCAACCCACCACTGGGATGGTATGGCTTGGGTATCTAATTCAAAGGTAAGGACTCTGCAGCTAGAAGTCTCTATCAAATGAACAAGTTACTTACCTTAGGTAGCGCATTAAGTGATAGACTCTATCTACCTGCAGACTCCTACCAGCCCCACCTATGCCTCCTCGCTTTGCAGACTTATATTATAGGACTAGTGTGGTTCCCCCTTTCAGGGCCCTAGTTTTGCGCATGTCTACGTCGGTTACTTCATGGCTCTGTGCTTCTGGCGTGGAAAAAAAAAAGTTCTGATGGCAGTGTGCCTGAATGGTGCCTATATAGGCACCGCAATGTCATACATAACCGACGCTGAGGACACTGACGTCACGCGGAGCCGAATGCAGCCACCCGACTTCACCCGCAAGCGGAATTGCTCAGCAAAAGTTTCCAGATCCAGCCTGACGCCTGGTAAATTCAAAGGTAAGGAACCTGCAGCTAAATAGTCTCTACCAGATAATGAGTTACCGAAGGTAAGTAACTTGTTTGTCATGTCAACATACTGTCCAAGCAGACAATTTTTAAAAATTTCTTTTTTTTTTAACTATAGTTGAATATAATCAATATGTGAATCAAGGTGACTCATTTGTCGCCATGACTCCTATCAGCGCCAGGATACTCCCACGGGTGATAGTATGTTTTACAAGTACACATCAGGTCTTGTTGGTATTTAAGTGTCTGCAAGTGCTTTCATAAGATAAAATAGGTGATCTGATTCCATAAAACCCAGGTATCTAAGCGTGTGCTAGGACTTTCACACAAGAGGTTACGCCAGTTCACAGCACCAGCCTCATTTAGCAGCTACCTCGGGGACAGCAAAATGTGCCTTCAGACTGAGCTGTGATAGGGAGTAACTGACTTATTTGATAACGAAAAGATAGGTATTCTGTGCAATTTGTCTTGACAAACTCAAGTACAGGCTTGTCATTTACTGCTTTACCTAGAATTAGTATAACCCCTAAATATAGATCAAGGGTGTTGGGATGCGAAAACTCAATAACTGTGTAAGAAATGTTTTGGTTGTTTTCAGTGACCATGACATGCTTAGTTGCATCCCTTTTCGCATTCCATGTGGTTACTATTCATATTTTGTACACTAGGTGTGGATTTTAAAATGCACTTTTTAAAATACATATCCTGTTTCTTAGTGCTGTTTTGAGTGTGCTATACATTTACAAAAGGGGGGGGCTTTAGTTATCCAGTATTAGGGTATCTTTCATAGATTCACATGCCTGAATCCTTCCCCGTCGGTATCTTTCATAGATTCACATGCCTGAATCCTTCCCCGTCGGGATGAGAGTCCCCGGTACATAAGAAAAGTAATGTCTCACTAGACATATAGAGAGATAGGCCAAAGGCCTCACATCAGTAACATATCCAGGTCCTTTTGTAATGAGGACCAAACTCTAGAGAACAACCAATCCACTATCGCCACCCTCTGGAACCTTCCTGGAAGGAGCTCTAGTCCCTCAGATTTTCTACCGCACGTCGTGCTAAGGGAGTCTCCACTGAGCTCTGCTCAGTTTTTCCTTGCTTCTGGAATTCAAGTGGATTTTTCTTCACAATTGCTTCTTCTGAGTGAAGTCTACTCTCTTCATGTCAGACACTCCTAAGAAAGGCCTTTTTAGGCCCTGTGCTTCCTGCAATAAGAAGAGACTGCATGTCGACGACCAGCATAAAGACTGCCTCTACTGTCTCTATTCGGACCATTCCTCCAAAGACTGTAAGGTATGTCGTACCTTTTCATCAAAGACTCATAAAGACCGTGAGGGACGGCTTTTAATTTGGCTGCAGAGGCTTAAGGACAAAGAATACCCCTTGTCCTCTGAGTAGAGTGAGGGCTCAACGAAGTCTTCAAGAACCTCACAGAAAAGGTCCAGAGATGCTTCTCCAGGTCCTTCTTCGCAGCCCCCTCAAAAGAAGACGCAGAAAAAGTCTTCGGAGGCACAACTTAAGGCTTTGCCGCACAAGGATCCTCTGCTGAGGATTGTACACACCTTTAAAAAGCCTACTTCAGCCCTGTCGACAACCACCTCGTCGACGGTAGCCTCGACGACAAAATCTCCATCTACAGCTGTGGGAGTAACCTCGACGATAGTCTCTACACTCTTGGCGTCGTCCGCATCAAACTCGTCGACGACTGCGTCATCGTCGACGGCTGTTCCATTGTCGTCGACGATCAAGAATAAAAATCGTCGGCGACGTCCAAGTCATTGTCGACGCCACGCTCGACGACTAGCGCATCGACGAGTACGTCGACGAGGGGTGTTCCATAGACGTCTCTCCCATCGTCGACCATGGTGACTTTGTCGACGACTACTTCGTCGACGCTATCATCGGTTGTGTCGGTTGGTGTTTCCTCGTCTGCGACGACTACACAGACGGCCTCGTCGACAACACCAAAATCAACGGTGGACAGTGCATATGTTCACCTCAAGGTCACTAAAAGAAAGCTGACGCCTTCACTTACATCACCAAGCAGGGTCCAGCCTTTTGGTCGAGGAGGAGGATTTAGATGGCAGCATGTTCAGGGCTGCAACAAGTCCCTCTGAACTTCATGTCCAGTACCACTAGGACTCGGGCTAGAACGAGCAAGACGCAGAAGATCAGGCATATTATCCGGATGACACCTATCTTCGCCAACAACCCATGGTTTGTCTCCCTGCGTCTTTGGTTTCTGACCTCCAATTTTGGATTTCTGACTACAAGCAGAGGTTCCCTACTTCTGCTCAGTCTTCTACTCCAGTTCTCTCTCCGCCTCCACGGTACAGGTTCCACCTCCGCCCACTATGCCTGTTACAATACCACCTCCCACAGCTGATGACGAGGATGACCAACAAGAGGAGGGAGAGGTTCATGATTCCCAATCAACTCATGATGAGTGGGACGACTAAGTCATCCCTTTTCTGGCGTCTCCAGTGCCTCCTCAAGCAGATTCGCCTCCTGAGGATATTGGGTGTTTTCACAATGTCTTGGAAAGGGCTGCACAGCGTTTCCAAATTCCTATGCCTTCTCTCCAGCAGGACTGTTTCTTGCATGACTTCAAGGAACCTAACCTTTACAAAAATCGGTGAGATCTGTGCCGATCATAGACTACATCTGGGATCAAGGCATTAAAATCATGCAAAATTCTTCTACGGTCCCCCCAGTGTTGCCTCGTTTGGATAAAAAGTACAGAGCTCCAGACACCGCTCCAGCCTGTCTTGCTGGACATCCAAAGCCTGATTCCGTCATCACTCAGGCAGCTCAGCGGAGATCTAAAAACCCTTCTGCTCCGCTTTCAGCCCCTCCAGATAGGGAGGGCAGACGCCTGGACAACATTGGGTAGCGTTTTTCTTCCATATCTGCATTGACGGTGCGTGCGTCTAATTCCTTAGCGTTGTTGGGGCGCTACAACAGGCAGATGTGGGCAGATATTGCACCATACTTGGAGGCCCTGCCGGACGACTCTAAAGCGGAGGCAAAGAAAATTTTGTTGAAGGGCGAACATTCGGCTTCCGAAATCGATTGTGCGATGGATATCGCCTCTACTGGTTCCCGCCAATTGGCTGGGGCTGCGGTCCTCAGCCGCCAAGGTTGGCTTACGGCGACGACATTCCGACCAGAAATCCAGATGAAGATTTTAGATATGCCTTATGATGGCCAATTGCTTTTTGGCACTCGTAATGATGAGGCCCTTAAGGGCATAAAAAAAGGATATGGACACGGCCAGGGCTTTGGGTACCCTTCAATTTAAAAAAAAAAACCTTTTCGAGGCTCACGGGGTAGAGGTCAGTCTTCCGCTAGGGAACCTACAAGCAGTATCGGTCTTCCTATTCTTCTTCCAACCAGCAATATCGGCCACAGTTTCAACAGCGCCAACAGCAGCAATCTCAATACAATAAGTCCTCCTTTCGTGGAAAGGGCGGACGACAGAAGGATTCTGCCCGGTGTCAATGACTTTTCTCTACAACCGGTCTCCATTTCCTCTCCACCCTCTCCCATTTTCTACACAAATTGGAAACGGATCACAACGGACTGTTGGGTTCTTCAACTGGTACCATTTGGACGTTCACTGGAGTTCATTCAGATTCCTCCGCAGACCCCTCCTCGACCTATGCTTCGCAAGAATCTGCGCATTTTACTCCTGGAAATCTCACTAATGCTCCAGAAAGGTGCTATAGAGCGGGTTCCTCTTCGCCAGAAATGGAGGCCGATTCTTGATTTGAGAAGTCTCAACAAATTCTTAAAGAAACAATTGTTTCGCATTGTTACCATTCAAGAAGTGCTCCACCTTCTCAATGCAAACGACTTCATGGTGTCTTTGGATCTTCGAAATGCTTACTTCCATATCCCTATCCACAGGAATCACAAAAAATGTCTAAGGTTCGCTGTGGCAGGCAGACATTACCAATTCAGAGTCCTGCCCTTCGGACTCAAGTCAGCCCCTCGCATCTTCACAAAGTGCCTTTCTCCAGTGGCTGCATACCTCTGGCAGCAACGTCACCAAGTGTTTCCCTATCTCGACGACTGGCTCGTCAAGGCACCTTCTCTGGACGGCGCAAGCAGATCTTCCAACGCCTGTTGGCAGCTTTTCAGTCGCTTGGGACTCTCTCTCAATCCAGACAAATCCAGCCTACAACCGTCTCAACGAATAACTTTTCTGGGTGCTATTCTCGATGCAAACCAGAGGAAAGCTTTTCCGTCGCGACAGTGCAAACTTCTTCACTTGGCGAACCGCATAAAATCCAGAAAGTTTCTCACAGTGCGCCTGTTCAAATCTCTTCTCTTCTCGGGATGTCATCCTGTATTCTGCTGGTTCCCTACTGTCACCTCCACATGCGCCCTCTCCAGGAGTCACTATCCGATCAGTGGATTCAAGCCGAAGGATCCTTCGATGTCGTTCAGGTGACCCCCCAGATGGTCACTGCTCTGCAGTGGTGGACTTGTCCACGGAGTCTTTCTCAAGGCCTACCTTTTTCTAGCTTCAAGCCTCTCCACAAATCACAACTGATGCGTCCTTGGAGGGTTGGGGAGCATTCCTCCAGGAACTTCGGATCAGCGGAAAGTGGTCTCCTTCCAAACGGTAACTTCACATAAACCTCCTCGAGCTGCGGGCTGTTTATCTGGCCCTCCTGGCGTTCTTTCCCAGGATCAAAGGTTCTCTGGTGCTTGTCCGGACGGACAATACTACAACAATGCACTACCTGAACAAACAGGGGGGTACTCGTTCACGGCCACTCTCTAGCGAATCTCCAAAAATCTGGAACTGGTTACTTCAACACATTTCCCTCAGAGCGGAGTATGTTCCAGGAACAGACAATGTGCTGGCCGATTCACTAAGCAGGCAACAAACAACATGTCACGAATGGGAATTGAACCAGCAGGTTCTCAACGGCATATTCTCTGAATGGGGCACACCTCTCTTGGACCTATTTGCCACCCAGCCCAACGCCAAATGCCAAAACTTCACAAGCTGGCATCCCCAACGGGGATCTCTAGGGAATGCATTTTCGATAGCATGGTTCAACGTCTTTGCTTACGCTTTTCCACCAATTCCCCCTGATTCCCAGGGTCCTCAGGAAGTTGAAGACAGAACCCTGCACGCAAATCCTGATCACGCCAGCGTGGCCTCGCCAGAATTGGTTCACGGAGCTCCATCTTCTTTCCCTGGAACCGCCAGTTCCGTTGAAACCTTTTCCTTCTCTCCTAACAATGGACCGGGAACAAGTCCGACATCCGGATCCAGCATCTCTCAAATTATCTGCTTGGCTTCTGAGTTCCGAGAGTTCCAAGGCCTAGACATTGCTCCAGACTGCAGGGCAGTTCTGGCTCGGGCTTGAGCCGACAGCACACACAACATATTCCTTGAAATGGAATAGATTCTGCTTCTGGTGTAAGTCTGCGAATATACATCCTTTCACTTCTTCTCCAGAACAAATATTGCCTTATCTTTTCCATCTGGCGACTTGAGGTCTGGCTCAAGTCCCTATTAAGGTTCAGCTGGAAGCGATATCCTCTTTCAGGAGATCTTCTACGGGTCCTTCTCTTTGGTCACATAGACTGATTAAACAATTTCTCAAAGGTCTGTTTCGGATTTTCCCTCCCGTGAAGTCTCCCCCTCCAGCTTGGCAACTCAACATCGTTCTTGCTCAGCTTATGAAACACCCTTTTGAGCCGATGCACAGAGCCAACCTCAAGATTCTCTCCTGGAAAACGGCACTTCTTCTAGCCCTTACGTCTGCAAGGCGAGTAAGCGAACTTCATGCATTCTCAATTCAAGACCCTTTTCTTCAATTCAAACATGATAGGGTTGTACTTCGGACTAATCCCAAGTTTGTTCCCCAGGTCCCGTCACTTTCACCTCAATGAGCCTATAGCCTTACGAACCTTTTTTCCCGAATCCTCAAACGGCGGCAGAAAGGGCTCTGCATTTACTGGATCTTAAACACTGCCTTAAATTCTACCTTGATAGGACAAAGATGTTCCGCAACTCCAACCAACTCTTTGTGGCTTACAGTCTACCTCGAAAAGGTTTTCCACTTACTAAACAGAGTATTTCTAGGTGGATCTCTGACGCAATTACTTTGTCACCAGCAAGCAGGCCATCCCTTGCACTCGACAGTTCATGCCCATTCCACTAGGGCGATTTCTACCTCCATGGCACTCTTTGCGGGTGTGCCTATCACAGACATTTGCAGAGCGGCAACATGGAAGACGCCGCATACATTTACCAAGCATTACTGCTTGGATACAGAAATCATGAAGGATGCTGCAGTGGGACAGGCAGTGTTACGTCATCTATTTCGATAGAGATGAACCTTCTTTTCATTCCACCATCCTTTCCTTTACCTGCACATTTCTCCATTGTGTTTTCTACTGTTTTCTTTTGATTGCACTTTACTTCTCTGCTTTCACATTGATATGTTATTATCTGATGAATTTGTGCATTCTGTTCTCTCCGAAATGTGCCTATCATTGCTTGCTATTCTGATTCAGGCATGTGAATCTATGAAAGATACCCTAATACTGGATAAGAAATGTGTTACTTACCTGTAACTGCAGTTATCCAGTATTGGTATCTTTCATAGATTCAAATGCAACCCACCCACCTCCCCTGGAAGGGCTCACCTGCTTCTCTCAGTGATACATCTACTTAGCACTGCTTACGAACATCTGAGGGACTAGAGCTCCTTCCAGGAAGGTTCCAGAGGGTGGTGATAGCTTATTGGTTGTTCTCTAGAGTTTGGTCCTCATTACAAAAGGACCTGGATATGTTATGTTATGTTATGTTAAATTGGATTTGTTGAGCGCTTAATACCGAAAAGGTCTCTAAGCGCTGTAGAGGAAGAGTAGCATAGAAGCCAAGCAGTTCACTTGATCGCTAAGTTAAGCCCAGGCTTCCACAAACAGAATGGTTTTCAGTTGTTTCCTAAAAGGGAGGAGGCGGTCTTCAGCTCTAAGTTGGCTGGGAAGCTTGTTCCAGAGAGTGGGAATAACGGAGGAGAAGGCTCTCCCTCCTTTGGAGACATAGTTGAAGCTGGGACAGTAAAGCAGACTCCCTGTGGAGGACCTGAGTACACGTCCTGGTACGTATTTTGTGAGGCGCTGTTTGATGTAATAGGGAGCTTGGCCATAGATGTCTTTATGGGCGATGCACAGGCCCTTGAATTTAGCCCTTTGTTTCACCGGAAGCCAGTGAAGGCGTTGGAGAAGAGTCGAGGCTCGAGTGTGTCGGTAATTTGAAAATGAGCCTGGCGGCATTATTCATTGCTATCTGCAGTCTTCTAACCAAGAAGTCAGGGAGACCAATGTACAGGGAGTTGGCATAATCGAGCCGGGCCAAGATAATGGCAGAAACAATGGTTCTCATAGTAGAAAATGAGAGAATGGGGGACAGTCTCCTTAGCAGTCGGAGAAGTCCCACACAGGTGCCAAAGACCGTGGAAACTTGATTGGCCAGGGTAAGCTTGTCATCTATTTTGATGCCCAGACTTTTGACCACCGGGATCGGGACAGGGGCCACACCCAGCTCCTGGGGCCAGTACAGGGAGTTCCACGGATTGTGGTCATCTGACATTGCCAGGACTTCGGTTTTGTCAGGGTTGATTTTCAATGAATTTGCCATCCTCCAGTTAACCGTAAAGCTTATAATCTCTTTTGCCCTGGCTTGTGCATGGGGGGAGTTCTCAATGTGGAGAATGAGCTGCGTGTCATCTGCATAGTTAAAAATCTGGCAGTCCATGTCCGATAAGGCCTTGATTAAAGGACTGAGATATATGTTGAACAGAAGAGGTGAGAGTGCCGACCCTTGCGGGACTCCACAGGTAATAGGGCCTTTCTCCGAGACCCACTCGCCCATCTGGATTCTTTGGGTGCGATCTGTCAGAAAGGAGGCGACCCATTGTAGGGCAGGTCCCCCCAATCCCAGTGAGCGTAATCTTTCCAGCAGAGTGACATGATTGACCGTGTCGAAAGCCGCCGACAGGTCGAGAAGGATCAACACGCAAGGCATCTTCTTGTCAGCATTTAATCTAATGTCGTCGAGAACCGATGGCATTACCAATTCGGTGCTATGGTGGGCCCGAAAGCCTGCTTGCCTATCCCCCAGGAAATGGTGATCTTCAAAGAATCTAGAAAGATTCTGCAGCACGTGCTGTTCAAGTATTTTAGCGAGGAAGGGGAGTTGGGAAATGGGGCGGTAGTTCTTCATATTGGATATATCAGCGCCGGGTTTTTTAAGGAGGGGTGTAATTCTAGCTTCCTTGAAGCTGTTAGGAACCATCCCTAAGCGTAGGGAGGCATTGAGAAGAGCCAGGATGTCATGCTCGATTTCTGGGAGTGCAAGATTAAAAATCCTAGGCGGGCAGGGGTCGGCTGGGGAGCCAGATTTAGTCTTTTTGGCCAGGCCTTGGAGGGCATCCATTCCCAGGAGTGGAAAGGAGGAAAGGGACTCGGCCATCCTGACCTGTGAGTCATCCACTACTTTGGGTAAAGGTGTGCAGGGAGAAGTACCGATCTCCATCAGGATGTCCTGAATTTTCTTTGAAAAATATGTGAGGAAGTTATTACATTGTTCCTTGCTGGGTGGGGTGGTCTGTGATTGTTTTTGACTTAGTTCCTTCAGGATTCTGAACGTTTCTTTTTGTTTATTTGGGGCAGACAGGATTCTGTTTTCATAGAAGATTGCCTTGCTACGCAGCAGTGCTTTTTTATATGAGGCTAGTTCTCTTCTGTAGTCTGCCAGTGCCTGAGGGTTATAGTGTTTCCGCCATACTCGTTCATGCTGGCGTAGAACTCGTTTGGAAGTCCTAAGTTCTTCCGAGAACCACGGGGCCCCTTTGCCTTTGATGCAGATTTTAATTTTCTTTTCCGGGGCCACTGTGTTAATTGCTGCAGAAAGTCTATCGGAGAAGGCAGCGACCCCCCCTTCTAGATCATCCTCAGATTCTAAATCCGCTGACGCCCATTTAATGGGAGGGAGATCGCGGAGGGCGTTTAGCAGCGTCTGGCCTTCTATTTTGGACCAGGTGCGCACGAGCTTCCAAGTCGCAGTGGGTGGCTTTGTGCGTTCAGTAAGGGGAAGTATCAAATGAATACAAGAGTGGTCAGACCAAGGGCATGGGATGACTTCTTTAATTAATAAGGAGGGGATGGTGGACCAGACCAGGTCCAGGGTGTGTCCATGCACATGAGTAGGAGTGGTAATTAATTGGGAAAAACCGAGCTCGATTAGAGTCTCTTCTAATTGACGAGCCTGAGCCTCCCTGGGTTGTTGATCCCAATGGAAATTAAAATCACCCATTACCAGGAGGTGTTGGAAGCGTGAGCGGAGGTTGGTGATAGATTCGATTAAAAGGTTAGTAAAGTTGGGGGGGCATTTCGGGGGGCGGTAGAGCATAGAGATCGTGATGCTCGAGGAGTAGTGACAGACCTTGATGGTCAGCATGTCAGCCCCTGCCAGAGTTTCAACGGACACTTTCTCTATCCTTAGGTGTTTTTTGAAGAGGAACGCTACCCCTCCTCCTCTTTTACCAATGGGGCGGTTGTGCCAGAGTATGTCACAACCGTCTGGGAGCGCCGCCAGTATAGTGGGTCCCGAATCTTCATCTAACCAAGTTTCCGACAAGGCCAGGATGTCTGGGGCCTCGTTTTGTAGAAACGTGAGAATTTCTATGGCATGTTTTTGGAGGGCGCGCGTATTCAGGACCATTACTTTCAGTACTTGAGGCGTTGAAGTGGAGGGGGTCTGGGCCGGAGTGGGACTGGGACGCGTGGGCCTGTCCTCTGCTGGTATGAGGAGGCCTTCTCTCCTAAGAACACCAGTAGTCTCCCTATTCAAGGGGTAGTGGTCCCGGTTAAGGGTTCTTAATTCTACGCTAGTGTAGGATCGAGGTCGGGCAGAGATTTTGGTCCCTGGGCCCGGCAGGGCGCGGACGGGCGCAGACGGGCTTGAAGGAGCGCCAGCGGCGCGCCCGCTGCGCGTCCGCTCCAGTGTAAAGAATATATACCCCCGTGACCCCTGGCTCCTCCCCGCCAATCAGCCCTGCTGTGCAGCAGCTGACACCCTCAGTCACTAGACCAGCGTGAGCGCGTGCGTGGGAGGAGATCGGAGCGGCCAGGTGAGGTAGCAGGTGTGTATTTACACCTGCTACCTCAGGTAGTTACTAATGTGAGGCCTTTGGCCTATGTGAGGCCTTTGGCCTATCTCTCTAGATGTCTAGTGAGACATTACTTTTCTTATGTACCGGGGACTCCCATCCCGATGACTGGGAATAATTCAGGCATGTGAATCTGTGAAAGATACCAATACTGGATAACTGCAGTTACAGGCAAGTAACGCATTTCTTCCATTGTGTACCTGAACTCCTCTTGTGACGTATATTGACTAGAAAACACAATCTGTGCAGCATTGCTTGGTTGGTCGTGTATGGGTCCTCGTAAACGTGGACTTGGTAAATTGACTAAGTCCTTGAGCCAGAGTGTTAGAAATCAAACACCCGCACTCTGAAAAGCCATAGAGCAGAGGTCTTCAATCTGTGGGGCGCAACCCCCATGGGGACCGTAGGGTCACAGGAAGGGGGTCGCACATTCCCCGTCCTCACTTCTGCCTGGAATCTCGAAAAAGAAAACCATCCCCGGACGGTTCATTATGAAGCTTAAAATACTTCAAGTAGCAGTGCCATTCAGGGGGTGTTCTCTGGTGCTATGAAGCCGGAGCTGATCAGACAGGTAAACAAGGTTTCCTTCCAGGATGCCTGCTTGCCTGAAACGAATGTAAAGAGCAATTTGCAACTGTAAAGGATGCTTGGTAGTGGTACTGGCTTTCATTGATCAAATCAATGGTAGCTTTGTGATGAGCTGTAAAATGCGTGCTTATAATTGTAATTAATTTACATATTGCTTACTATCCCTGAAGAGGTGTTGAAGGCCAGTAAGGAGTAAGAAAAAACAGGGAAAGCTGGGGTAGGACGGGCAAGCTGGAAAATAAATTGTGGTGAAATGTGTTGGAAGAATGGGAGTGTTTTATACCCAGGCAGGCACATTGCAAATTTCAGTTCTGACTTTCCTGTATCTGACTTCTTATCAGTAGCCCTGATGCCTTGCATGGGAGCTGACAATAAGTTAAAATGGTTCATATTCAAATACATTTTCTCCAAAAGTATCAATGTTCTGAAAGACCTTACTAGAAAAGGTGTTTCTGAATGGACAACTGAGCTCTGAAGTGATTGCTTTTAATTGTAATTGCACAGCGCTTACAATCCCTGTGGAGGTGTTGAAGGGACAGTTCTGTACAAAAATTGCATTGCGTATGGTCTGGGTATTACTAAAATCTATATTTAGGAAGCACCATTTTATCGTACAATGTTTTGCGCATTCTGTAGCAGTTTATCTTCTACTGTGTGTAATGCAAGTATAATAATGACATGCATATTCACAGTGCTTTCTGTCACAGGCTGTGACCTCGTAGCACTAAAAATAAACAAATCACTATCCTCCACTGTACCAACCAAGATTTAATTCTGTGGCTCTCTAGTTGCACACAGACCATTTAAGGTGGGTTAACTACTAGAGGTTTAATAATGTACTATATTGCATTGCCCACTTAGTAGCACTTTGTTTTTATTTTTAATTTAAGCTGACCCTTATTTTATATGTAGCTACCTGATGGTGAAGGACCTAAAAATCATACAGACTATTTAGTTTTTAGCCACACCTTTTACCCGCCCAAGCACTCACACTCTTAAAGCCCTCCAGCCGCCCCCAAACATGACTGAAGTCAACAACAGCAGCAGCAAACTAATATACCCAGTCAGTTTTTTCTAAAATAGAAGCACCTGTTTTCATAATTTTAAAAATATATAACCTTTTTAGAACAACTGTGTGAAAGATTAAGAGACCACTTCCTGCCCTGGAATTAAAGAAAGCATTCTACTTAGACCTTACAGTTCATCATTAATGACTGTAAATGGTATGTTTTAATTATGTAGAATGAAGTTTAGCAACCTCCAGTTCCATCCAGCTGTAAAGGCCAAGCTATCCACATCCCATGAAATTCATTATTGTTCTTCTCGAATGCCGTGCTCTCAAGTTGCAGCCCATGCATTACAGCCATTATACCCAGGGCCACTGGAATTATGCGATTGTGCAACTGCAGCGATTTTCGCATAGTTCTAGATCTGCCACATAGTCAATCATCTGCCACATAAGCTGCTGATTTTAACAAAAAAAATGTTTATAGCTCAACCGGTTCACTAGTTTGACCCTCTTTCTGGAGAAAAACAGGCACACCATCACATTGATTCAGAAAGGTGTTCTCACCCAAATACGTTTTGCTAAATTATATTTTATTTGTGAAAGTACCATTGTGAATTTTTGGGTAATTCTTTTTGGACACTTTTTGTTTGAACTGTGTAGTAAGCCTAAATGATTTGCCGTCTGAATTGGGGACGTTTATAGTTGTTGAGGATGAGGAGTACCAGGTTCTACAAATGTTGTAGGATGGGGTCCTTACGCCTAAAACATTTTGGCGGTGGGGGGGGGGGGGGGGGTGGGGGGGAGTCTCTGCATCAAAAAGTTTGAAGACCTTTGCCATAGAATAGGAAGCAAGTAGATGAGATGTACAAGAAGCCAATAAATAAGTAGTGGGCTCATCCAAAATAGCCTCTAAATATTGGTATTTTCCACAAGAGGTCTTTTTGACTTCAAGACATAAAAATGATGCGTTCTTAACACATAACCAAAGCTCTGGCTGACACACAAAAAGCTTTAGTGATCCGAGACCTTGTATATACAGATCCAACTTCATAAACTATGCTTTTACTTAGAGACTGTGAATATACAAAGATTGATGTAGCTAGACCCTTGGTATGTTCGTAGATTGTATTATGGGAATGGTGATCTAATCATAGCCTAACTGGAAACCACTCCCAAACCTAATTACAACTGGCATAACAGAGGACCTATTATTAGAGCTATGATATGAGAATCCTTACATAATTTGCATGACACCAAATGGAACTAGTCATTTTTTTTCTTCTTACGAGCTAAGTGGATTTCTGAAGGTTTATGTCTGTTGAACAATTAAAAATTGTATAAATTGCCTGATGTTCTTGATCTATTCTCCCACTCATTTAAACATTTTGAACAAAAACATAGGGGAGACTTGCCCTAATCATCTGTGTTATTAGATATTGTAAAATTGTGCCAATCGCCTATAGACCGTTCTTCCATCAACCTTCCTTCGTTTTATTTGTCTACCTGTGTCCCAAAAGGTCCTCCAGAATCCAGGTCAGATTTTGGATTTTTTTGTCCCAAGTGTCCACTAAGGATTTAGGCCAGTGTGCTACGTTTTCTTTGTTAGTTGAGCTCTATTTGCCCGAGAAGACTACTGAACTCTAATGGTCTCCGTTCATAGTAAACGGGAAATTTCCTTTCTGCATGCAACTGCATAATTGTTGATATTTTAATTTTGATTAGGTGTGTTGGCTTGCATACCCTTTTGACCCACATGCTCATTGGATGCACAAGTGCACACTATCTGTCCAAATGCCTACGTGTAATAGAACCATCTAAAATGAACCCTTTTGCAAATTGAGCAGTCTGATGTTATGGTTATAGAGGTGTACTTGATAATACATATCTGAAAGAAACACGTTAGTTAGATTCCTCACCTTAGAATATCCCCAGACGTCAGACTGGATCCGGAAGGTTTTTCGTCAGCAATACCCCTTGCGCGTCGCTAGGCGTCGTCTGCGGCTCCGCGTCCGTCGTCTGCGTCGTGCGCCGGAATGACGTCGTCGGAGTACTTAGACGCCGCCCTCGCGCGCTGACGTCAGTTCTTCTTTTTTCCGCGCCAGTAAGCGCAGATCCGGGAGAGCTACCCCTTTAGTCACTTTTTGACTAACTTTTTTCGATCCTTTTTGATCTTGTCTCGACTCCGGTGCCGGTAGGATGCCTGGTTTTAAAGCCTGTGCTGACTGTAGCCGCTTGATGTCGGTTACGGACCATCACCGCCGGTGCCTTTACTGCTTGGGCCTCGACCGCGACGCGGAGTCGTGTTCAGACTGCAAGGCCCTGACCTCGAAGGCTAGACGGGAGCGGTCCCGTAAGCTTCTCGAGATTCGCCACTCGGCTCCGCGCCCCTCTCGATCCCGGTCCAGGAGGAGGTCCAAGGATCGGTCGCGGAGCCGCAGCCGACGTCATCATCGGTCGTCGGGATCCAAGTCTTCGGGTAAGTCGAAGCACTCCAAGAAGTCCAAGAGGCGACACCGGTCTTCGGACTTCCCTCGCCGGTCGCGCGACTCGGCCGAGGGTCAGGGTGGTTCCACCCCCGCGGCTCCGGCGGAGCCGCAGGCGCCGCGCAAGTCCCCATACCCACCGGTCCCTGGGACTGACGGGACGCCGGCGGAAGTTAGTGCCTTCCTCTCGGCCATGAGGAGCCTGGCTCCGCCGTCGACGCCCGCTGGCGCGCCTTCGGGCCCCGCGGACCCGACTGGGCAACCTTGCCTGCTGGCGGCCCCGGCGCCGTTGACGGCTCCGGCTTCGACGCCCCAAGCGCCCGAGGGACCCATTCCCCGCCGACGCCGGTCGACCTCGTCACGCCTCCTCCGCGACGTCGACACCGGTACCGACGCCGACTCCGCTCGACGTCGAGCCCCGGTTCAGCCCCGGTCCGGGCCCGGCGCCGATACGGCGTCGATGGACGCCGCGTTCGGCGCCGCTGGAGACACATTTTGTCTATCGCCCGGCTCCGATCCTTCCTCCTGCATACCAGGAATCGGATGATGGGGACAACTGGGAGGGATCCGAGGATCCTATGGCCGCTCAGGCTCAACTGTCACAGGACTGGGCAGATGAACTGGGGGAGGCCAGTTGTCTGGATACCTCTCCGGACACTGGATTCATCTCTCCTCCGACTGTGGCTTCGGAGGAGGGTGCTGCTTTCTCTGTGGTGCTGCGCAAGGCGGCCGCAGCCCTTGGGCTCGAGCTACCTGCCGTGGCTGTGAGGACTAACGTCCTCACTGAGGTGCTTCAGTCTGCAGCAAGCTCCACTGAGCCTCTGCTGCCATTCAATGAGGCCCTCACTGACGTTCTGCAGGGCACCTGGTCCAAGCCCTCCACAGTTCCTCCTGTGGATAGGAACGTCGCCAGGCGCCACCGCCCTGCTCCGGGCGACCCAGTTTCCTGTCCCAACACTCTACCCCCGAGAGCCTGGTTATCCAGGCCTCTACCTCCCAATCCTCCTTCCCGACCGCTCTGCCGGACCGGGATTCGAAGAGGCTGGAACAGTTCGGCAAGAAGCTGTTCTCCTCCCTTAGCTTGGGTCTGCGGTCTTTGAACACCGCCTGCCTCTTGGACCGTTTTTCCCACTCTCTGTGGGATACGGTGGAGGACGTGCTGCCCCTGTGTCCGGAGGAGGTCCAGACACGACTTACCCAGGCTCTGGCCGATGGGAGGGATGCAGCACGACATGCTATCCGATGTGGGCTTGACACTACGGACTCGCTGGGTAGGGCGATTTCTACCTCAGTGGCGCTTAGACGTCACGCCTGGCTGCGGTCCACGTCCTTTTCGGGCGATGTCCAGAGCACCCTCATGGACATGCCCTTTGATGGCACTCGCCTTTTCGGCGAGAAAGCGGACAGTGCGCTGAATCGCTTTAAGGACTCCCGGGCTACGGCCAAGTCCTTGGGCCTCTCGGCCCTGCGGTCGCAAACTTCCGCCTTTCGCCCCTTTCGTGGCCAAGGAAGGGGTGCCTCCTCACGTGCGCCTTGCCACCAGCCGCAGAACCAACCTGCGCGTGTTCGCAGACGTGGTTTCCGCCGAGGCGGTTCTGGAGGACGACGCGGTCAGCCCACCTCCACCCCGGCAGCATCCGCCTCAAAGCCTTCCTAGTCCGAGCTTTCAGGCCCATTCCACGCCAGTGGGCGGCAGAGTTCGCCATCACCTGCTCCACTGGCGGTCCATCACATCGGACAGGTGGGTGCTGCAAATCGTCCGAAGGGGCTACTCCCTCCCCTTCGAGACGACCCCTCCAGCCATGCCACCGCAGCACCACCGTATCTCGGGGGATCATTTGAATCTTCTCCACGAGGAAGTTTCGGCCCTCTTGGCCAAGGGGGCCGTCGAGCGCGTATCGAGCCCAGAAGTAGGTCGTGGTTGTTATTCCCACTACTTTCTGGTTCCCAAGAAGGGCAAAGGAGGCCTACGCCCTATCTTGGACCTCCGGAACGTCAATGCCTTCCTCCGGAAGGAAAGGTTCAAGATGTTAACTTTGGCTCAGGTTCTAGCTGCCCTAGACCCTGGAGACTGGATGGTAGCGTTGGACTTGCAGGACGCATACTTCCACATCCCCGTCCTGCCGGCCCACCGGCGTTACCTGCGGTTCACGGTGGGCCAAGAGCACTTTCAGTTTACCGTGCTCCCCTTCAGCCTCACCAGTGCCCCTCGGGTGTTCACGAAAGTGATGGCGGTGGTCGCAGCTCATCTGCGCAGCTCAGGGGTTCCAGTCTTCCCCTATCTCGACGACTGGTTGTTGAAGGCGGGCTCGCCCCAGACATTCGTCTCCCACCTCCAGACTACGGCGGATCTCCTGCATTTGCTGGGATTTTCCATCAACGTGCCGAAGTCACACTTGAGTCCCTCTCAGAAGCTCCTCTTCATCGGAGCGGTTCTCGATTCGGCGCAGTTCCGGGTCTATCCGCCGGAACAGCGGGTCCGGGATATTCAGGCCCTGATTCCCATCTTTCGGCCTCTATCCTGGGTTTCGGTCAGGCTAGTGTTGCGGCTTCTGGGGCTGATGGCCTCCTGCATCCTACTAGTGCATCACGCCAGGCGGCGCATGCGGGCTCTGCAGTGGGACCTGAAGTTTCAGTGGGCCCAGCATCACGGCAACCTGTCCGACCATGTCTTGATCTCGGAGGGCACTGCACGGCAGTTGCAGTGGTGGCTCACGGACCGCGATTGGGTCAAGGGCAAGAGCCTCTCCCTTCCCCAACCGGAGCATATCGTAGTGACGGATGCGTCCCTCCTGGGATGGGGTGGCCATATGGGAGAGGCGGAGATCAGAGGCCTCTGGTCTCCGGCGGAGTCTCGTCTCCACATCAACCTGTTGGAGTTGAGAGCGATCCGACTTGCACTGAAGCCTTCCTTCCCTCTGTCAGGGGAAGTGTCGTGCAGGTGTTCACGGACGACACCACCGCCATGTGGTATTGCAACAAACAAGGCGGGGTGGGGTCGTGGACCCTTTGTCAGGAGGCTCTGCGCCTCTGGACATGGCTGGAACACCAGGGCGTCACCCTAGTGGTTCAACATCTGGCGGGCTCTCTGAACGTCAGAGCGGACGAACTCAGCCGCCGGTGCATGATGGATCACGAATGGCGTCTGAACTCCGAAGTGGCGCAAGGTCTCTTTCAGCAGTGGGGAGAGCCTTGGTTAGATCTATTCGCCACCGAAGAGAACGCGCAATGTCAGCAGTTCTGCGCGTTGGAATTTTCAAGGCGGCACTCGCTCGGCGACGCTTTTCGTCACGAGTGGAGTTGCGGTCTGTTGTACGCCTTTCCGCCTATACCACTTCTGCCCAGAGTGCTGAAGCAGATCAGGCACGACTGGGCCCAAGTCATCTTGGTGGCTCCGGATTGGGCACAAAGGTACTGGTATCCAGAGCTACTCAGTATGTTGACCGATCCTCCGATATGTCTGCCCCTTCGGGAGGATCTTCTGTCGCAGCAGCAGGGGACGGTCCTCCACCCGAACCTGTCCAGCCTCCACCTCCATGCGTGGAGATTGAGCGGCGGCAGTTGATGCCATTTGACTTGCCTCCTGAAGTCTGTGATATCATTCTGGCAGCCAGGCGTCCCTCCACAAAGACGGTATACGCCTGCCGGTGGAACAAATTTGTGGCATGGTGCACAGCAAAGGCTGTGGATCCCCTTTCCGCCCCTCTTTCTGAGGATCTCCTCTTTCTTCTTTCTTTGGCCCGGCAGGGCTCTGCCCTGGGCACCTTGAAAGGTTATCTTGCTGCCATCCCTGCCTTCTTGCGGCTTCCTGATCAGCCTTCTCTTTTCAAGTCCCCTGTCGTTACACGCTTTCTAAAAGGCATTACTCACACGTTCCCTCCTGTCCCTTTTGTAATGCCTCAGTGGGACTTGAATCTTGTTCTCACATTTCTAATGTGTGCTCCTTTTGAGCCTCTTCATAATTGTCCTCTTCGTCTGCTGACGCTTAAGACTGCTTTTCTGGTAGCCATCACCTCGGCTAGACGGGTGAGTGAGCTCCAGGCTTTATATTCAAAGCCTCCTTTTCTCTCTGTTCATCCAGACAATGTTGTCCTTCGGCCTCGTCCCTCCTTTCTTCCGAAAGTGATGACCCCCTTTCATCTTGGGCAGTCTGTCACCTTGCCCACCTTCTTTCCGCATCCTTCCAAAGAGGAAGAGAGGCTCCACCGTCTGGACCCAAAACGTGCGCTCTCCTTTTATCTGGACCGCACAAAGCTGTTCTGGGTGGACGACCAACTTTTCGTTGGATACGTGGGTGCTAAGAAGGGGAAAGCTGTGCACAAACGGACCATCTCTCGGTGGGTCGTTCTGTGCATCAAAATGTGTTAATCCTTGGCAAAAAAGGAACCTCCTGTTGGGCTGCGCGCCCATTCTACTCGGGCCACAGCGGCTACTACTGCTTTGGGACGGGGTGTCCCTTTGCAGGACATCTGTCAGGCGGCAACTTGGGCTTCGCTACACACGTTTGCCAGGCATTATTGCCTTGACAGCCAAGTCCGGAGGGATGGCTTCTTTGGCCGTTCTGTCCTCCAGGACTTTCTGGTGTGATCTTGGTTCGCAGACCCACCACCGGGTATGGTATTGCTTGGGTATCTATTCTAAGGTGAGGAATCTAACTAACGTGTTTCTTTCAGATGAACAAGTTACTTACCTTCGGTAACGATGTATCTGTAAGAAACATTAGTTAGTTAGATTCCTCACCCACCCACCCATCCTCCCCGTTCTGCGAACTGACATCTAGGGTTAAGGTTATACTCTTCAGGCCCCTAGATTTTCTTTTTGGCACCAGTGTCGGTCTTTGCAAGGCTCTGCGTTCCTGGCGTGGAAAGCTATGTACAAGAACTGACGTCAGCGCGCAAGGGCGGCGTCTAAGTACTCCGACGTCATTCCGGCGCACGATGCCGACGACGGACGCGGAGCCGCAGATGACGCCTAGCGACGCGCAAGAGGTATTGCTGACGAAAAATCTTCCGGATCCAGTCTGACGCCTGGGGATATTCTAAGGTGAGGAATCTAACTAACTAATGTTTCTTACAGATACATCGTTACCGAAGCTAAGTAACTTGTTCGTCAGGGCTCTTGTGTGTGTTTAATCGTGCAGAATGTGTTTTTAGGTGATACTGCTGGTTTATCTTTAATTTTGACTTGACTACAAACAGCCCTTTTTAACTTACAGTAAACATGTCCATCTGTTTTTATTTTAAGGTGACGATAATGGGAAAAAGGCCAACAATCCCAACCACTGTAACTGCATCATAGACCAAATCTTTACAGGTGGACTGCAGTCTGACGTCACGTGTCAAGTCTGCCAGTAAGTGTATTTACTCTTTGGGTTGTTCTTCAACTACTAAGTATCTACTCAGAGGTTTGCCACTGTTAATTTCTTGGCTACCTGAAGCTCTGTTGCTTTGTCTTGGAAGCAAAGATATTGCAATTGTGTGACTAATGTATGCAAGGTCTGTAGATTTGCTTCTCTCTTTACTAGGATGTCAGGAAAGTTTGCTTCATCTGTCTTGATATTGGGTTAAAAATGTCATACTGACATTTACATGCAAAAAAGCAGCATTTTATTTTGCCTTATAAATAATTGTAAATTTGTTTTTATTTGATAATATAAAGAAATATTGCCACCTGGAAGGTTCCAAAACCTTTGTCATCCTATTTATTTGCCCTATTAATCCTTTTTTTAATATAGCCTGTGACTTCATTCATCTTAGTTCCAGATTGGACTACATTTAACAATAGCACTTTGTCAAGAACCTGTTCTCCAAATTGTATATTGCCTAGATTTACCAACGTGACTTATCCCAGTTGTCGATCTGTGAGCTCCACTGTAACATTACCATAGCAGTATAATGTTAAACATAGCAATGAAGCTGTAAACTTTGTCACTTAAGTAGCCTGCCAAACTTGAATCATTAAGGTGGAAACTTTGCCTTCAGTCACACTAAGAACAAACCTTTTTTTTTTTTTATTCTTAAGGACTTTCACCTGAATAAACTGGTGATACTGAAGAACCTTTCAATGCAGCCAAAAAAGCTCACTATAGGGTGGACTTTAGGGGTATCTTAAATTCTACTTAAATAGAACCAAGTGATTTTGTAAATGTGATGAAATTGAATTAGTCGGATCCTGAAATCCTCAAAAAGGACATTCTATCTCTAGACAAGGTATAACCATGCAGGATTGTAGCAGCGATAACTTTCCATCATTGAGAAGCTGACAGACTGTTTTAAGGTCCTGTTACAGTGCACTCCACAAGAATCCTAATGCACTGTTTAGTGGAGTGCTGGTGGCAGACATATGTAGGGCAGCAGCCCGGAGGTATCTACACCTTGGACAAACACTGTGTAGAAACACCTGTACAAAGAGACTCCGCAGTGGGACAGGTGGTCAATTATCTGTTTCAGTAAGGTGAGTTCGTTTTGCTATACCAGCTATCCACTGTTATGCTTCTATATTGGTTTAATGTTCTGATTGTTCTGATTGAAGCATGTGAATCTTTGCAAGAGCCAATTGTGAAGAACAAAATAATTGCTTACCAGCAGTTCTCCAGCTTTGGTATATTTCAAAGATTCACAGGTGACTCGCACTCCTCCCGCAAGATGCTCATGCGTCATTTCAATCCTTCATAATAGTGACAAAATCTGAGGAATGGTGGCCTCTAGGGCAGTAGGGTCTTCACTGTGCTCCCACCTCATTGGTTAAAGTTTGGTTCTTTTTCAATGAAGTCAGTAGGGTACTGTTAAGCTTTGTTTTAAATTGTACTGCTTTAGTAATGTTAACATAGGGATGCCAACTGAACTGGATTGATTCAAGGCATTCTGTGAAAGATATCAAAGCTGGAGAATACAGGTAAGTAACTATTTTCTTTGCTCGATTTCATTTTTCCACAAATAGCCACTATTTAATAATACCTTTCTTACATTGTTAAACTGCTATTCATATGTCCTTACTTCTTTTGTTTCACCTGCAATACGTATTTTTTAGGAAAATTACTGTATGGTGAAATACCTCATGTTATAAAGTTTGATTAACTTTTAGTCACATAAGCTGCCTATTTACTTGTACCTCTTAAGAATCCTCTTGGAATGAAAAGTCTTTGGTTGGGCCGCAAGTTAACATCTTCTTTCAAGCCTCTTGGTTTACTGTTGCTTATACAGACATTGAAAAACTGCTGCATTTGCAGTGTGCTATACCCACATTTGTATAGCCATTTATATAGCCAAGAAAAAACCTGAGATGACAACCTTTCAATTTTACAAGCTGTCCCTTTCATCACAGCTTATTTTAAATACAATAATGTGATAAATAGTCAAAGCACATTAGAATAATGCTTTAATCGAGGGTTAATGCAGAACAAAAAGTAGCCCAGACCAGCAACAAATTTCCATTATTCACATTAAACCAAAAAAGTGTTGCGAGTGAGCCAAGCCGTGCCAAGTGTGGAGGTTTGGGGAGGTTGAGACTGTTTTGCACAATAATTATTTTGAAAAGAATAAGCCAATAGTGTATATACACCTCAAGTTTTCATAGTAAAGGTCAAAGATTTTATGGGAATTCAAAAAGAAAGTTGCATGTGTTTTGTGTAATGAGAAACAAATAGTTGACACTGTAATTTTAAATCTTGTCATGACATGCTCTTAGATGTTCTTGTCTGCTATTATCCCCTCAGACTGTATGTGTCCGGAAACAAAACACTATCGCATTTCATGGGCCTGGAATCGAATACTATTGTGCATCCAGAATATATTTGAGTTCTACTACAATCTTAATAGACGCAGACAATTTTATTAGAATTTTATATAACTCCTTTAGACTGCAACTGTTAACAGTGTGCTACTGTACGGTATAAAATGGCAGCCTTGTCTAAGGTGACTACTTATGTTCGAATAGATCAGGTGGTGTTATAGGAATGGGTTAAGCTCAGTATGTAGATATGGGTGATACTCATGGTACATAAATGGGTTCAGGTCATTGAGTGTAGTCTCAGGCCTCAGGTTGCAAATACTACTATGATGTATGAATTACCCCTGTGTGAATAGCGCACACTTTGTGGGCATCTTTAAGGTTGCCAACATCCCACTATATTTGCAAAGCACAATTATGCCAGAATACACTACCCACCCAGTATGTAAAATAACCAGGGTCTTGGCAATTTTCATTAACACAGTTTCGCAAGCACAGTTGTCCTGCTAATTCACACACTTGCCAGTTTTAGGCAACTGCTTAGTGTAACTTTTCTCCCCTTTCTGAATGCATGATATAACCTTATGTAATGTTCTCTGGGATTAAAACTCTTTCCACTCCCGACTATTGGAAAAATCTTGTCTTGTTTCCTTCCTTGTGAACTGTATCCAGTTTTGAAATGTGTTGCTGTCTCTTTAATGCAAAGCCGCAGTTAAGAAGTTGTTAGAGTAGAAATTTGCAGATGCTTGCTATAACGGACTCTCTGTATTCATCACTGATGGAGGATGAAATTGGATCTTGCAGTAAGCTTTTAAACAAGCATTTGCAATGCGTCTCGCATTTTCGTAACTTTGACCTATTGGTATTGTAAATGATTGCCATTTATTATTGCAGGTTTTTTAAACTGATAAATAAAAGGCATTGTCATTTACAATGTAAAAAGCCAGAATCTCGCAAATGCGAGACCTATTGCATTGCAAATGTTTGTTTTAGAAGAAATACGGTAACTGTTCCTGGTAAAGACATTTCCTGGTAAAGACAATGCTCGGTGCATGATTTAATAGCGCCATTTTTGTGGAGGGAAATCCTATGTGCCATTTACCGATCAGTGTAGAGGTAATGTAAACTGCAGAGATAGCACCGCGTGCAATTATCTTCCAGAACTACCATGTACCCTGCGCTAACGGAGCTGGCATCCTTCATCGCAAATAAAGAATATACCTACGCCATCGATGCAAGCTGTTTCCAGCTGCATGAGTGTGCAGAGACTGAATAGGCGAGGGTAAGCACTCTGCACAGCTGGTGTCTGCCTCCCCCTCCTTACCCACCTCTGTAGATTGACAGCTAAGGAGCTGGCAGGGGACACACTCCCTGATTGACTTCTCAGCGGCGACGTCAACGCTGGTTGTGGTCACCATGGCGACGTCTCGGCAGTGAACTGTGAAAGTTGCAGGCCCCGCCTCTCCTCTTCCCGGTGCCTTGACGTCACGAGGGGCGGTGCAGGGTGCAGGCCCCGCCCCCGGCCGAGGCTGAGCTCTGCCACCGGAGCCTGAGCTGTTCGCGCCGCTCCCGCACCCCGGTGCTGCCTCCGTTGCTCCCCGGCCCCAGCATGGTTATGGCTGAGCCCCTGGGCACCCCCAGCGCGGCCTGGTGCGGGTGGGTTTCTACTTTCTACGACATCGACCGCATGCTAGGGAAGGGCAACTTTGCTGTTGTGAAGCTAGCGAGGCACAACATCACCAAGAGCGTGGTGAGTGCCTATGAGGACCTATAGAGGGATTCCTATAGATGATGCAGATTTACCCATAGATACAGATACATGCAAGCCGGGCCCTGGATCACCAAGAGGGAGGTGAGTGCACGTGGAGAGCCAAAAAAACAAGGAAACCGTAAGCGGGAGCCACCATTGCTAAGTGAAACAAAAAAAAAAACAGAAAGGAGGCGTATTACAGCAGCGCAATGTTGAAACTAGCCTGCATTTCTCCTGTGTTTGTTAATTAAGGAAGCCCACATGGCGCAGGGGGCTCTAAGGCGGCGCCAGCTGTACACGTGCAGATCTTCTGCACTGAGAGTTAACTAACGCCTCACGGTGTAAGCAGGCGCGTGTTCACAGGCGCGTTCACAATTGCAGTCCGTCCTGCGCTTGCACATATCCGGTCTCCCTTCCAAAGCAAGTCAGTAACAATAGATCTCGCTAGCGACAGCGCTTTTGCTCTGCGTTGCTAGGCGAGACCTAAAAAAGGACATAATAAACGAAAGGGGTGATATGGCCATGTTAAATCTTCAGGATAATTTACCTAGAAAGTTTCAACCTTGAGCTTGTCTTGGAAGGGATTGACATTCTTCCCTTCTACTTGCAACTTAGGTTCAGTTTTGTTCTTTTGTGCTGTCCATCGAAGACCTCTTTTGGCTTTAACTAACTTGGTTATGACCTTGTTCGACGATATGATCATCCTGGATATTTTCATGGTTTGGTGAGATGATACTGCTTGCCCACATTAAAAAATCCAAACACAAGCAGTGGGAAATTAAGTTATTCACACTCAAGCATTAGCAGTTTCTCTAGTTTTTTTGAAAAAGTCAGGCTCTTCAGGAGAGAGATGGTCAGAAATTCCCTTGTTACGATATAAACGAGACCCTTAACTCTTTGCCTTGCATTTTCTTCACTGCTTTCAAAGAAATAAGCTTGTCTTAAACTAAAGATCCTCTGTTAACTAAGTCATCCGAATCACCTAAAGATGTTTGTCCAGCATATACTGTTAGTGTCATGAGCCTTAATATTCTAATTTCCTTTCAGTCCATCAGATTTTTGTCCACAGAGTGTAATTCTGTCGTACTACAAACTTAATTTTATTTTTATTTGATTATTTGCAGTTTTATAAAATGTGAACTTTACCTTCTGGGTGTCGGAGCACTTGACAGAGACTGATTGGTCACAGTTACATTAAAGGGTAGTTACAATAACAGTTCAACAAAAGCACAGATTACAAAAGCTTGTAGGTAGCAAAGTAGCATCCATGGTGACTGGGTTACTGATAACCCGTATATAGAGATTGACGTTGGAAAAGTAATATTGTAATTGTATGTTCAAGGCATGTGTGGCTGTAGATGCACATGCTTTGCAAATTCTTGCAATCTAGTGTTGGGTCCCGATGTGTGCAAGTTTTTTTCTTTTCTTTCAAAGAAGTCTTTTTAGTTGCGAGATAAAGTGGTGCCTCCTCTTGGTGAGCATGGGCATCAATTCCATTGTTAGACTTACTTTCCGCCATCTGCTTCAGACATGTATTACTGTGCGCTGGTTCAAGACAGTTTCAAACTTCTTTTGGTTCGTAATCTACATTTACCCTCATCTGTATTGTAATCAAACACATTCCCATCTTTCTGTTTTGAAATTTGGAAGCCTTTTACTCGTCAGATCGACGCGCTCCAACCGCAGCCTTTGGGCCTACCTTTACCTTTCTTTGGCATCTCCTAAAATGCCCTGCTAATGGAACAGAATGCATTCCGTTTCTGCCCATGCTGCCCGTCTTGCTTTATGCTCCCAAATAAAAGAAATTCAGCACTCCGTAGAAGACGTCAAATGAATCCGGTAAAACAACATGCAAATGCGTGTGTGTGTGTGTGTGTGTGTGTGCGTGTTAGTGTGTGTGTGTACAAACTAGTAATAATAAAACACTCAAGTTCAAATGCATGAGATAAAACACAAGCAGGTGATAATGGTAAGTAAAACACACGCAAATAATAATAAAACACTCAAGTCAAATAATAATGGAACACTCCCAAGTCAAATATAAGAAAGTAGAAGTCAACCAAATAATAATAATGGAAATCCAATGCAAGAAACCAGCACTGTCAAATATCAGGAATAAACTGTCAAATGAGAGAATCAATTATAAAGAGCACAACATGAAAACATCACCTTTTGAGTTCAGCATTCTGGTCAACTCGACTGGAAAGCCCTTTCAGTTACCCAAAAGTCTCAATGGGACAGCAAGACTTTTTCGTGACGGTACATCCACCCCACAAATGAGCTTCTGTAGGAACGCAAAAAATTCCCCCTCCCTTCATCTATTGCAAAACCAAAGCTGACCATACCAGTCTGTTTCAAGGTCAAGACGGAAGCTGGCCAGCCCTCCGTGTTTTGACTCAGAGACCGAGAAGTACATTCCTAATTAAAGCTTCCAAATGCACATCCCACACATTCTGAACCAGCAAGGCTGTTTTGCTCTTTGCTAGGAAGAAATGAAAACATCATACTCCGAAGCAGGCACAAAATGAGAGCCCAAAATGATGTATATTCAAAATGGAGTAAGTTAAAACACCTTGTTAAAGGTCACCACAATCTCACTAGGTGACCTGTGCTTATATTGTAATCACAAGGAAGAAGCCTGCAAGGCCTTCCGATCACTTTGATCCAAGAAGACCTTACAGGACCGAAGGGCACATCGCAGGGAGATGCAGCGTCACAAGGGAGAAAACACACCCAACCTCTTCAGGCAACAGGATGTCCAGGAGGAACTCCTTGAGGCCTCTGCGGCTGATGAGGCTTTTTCTGTGAATGACTCCGACTTGGAGATCAAACTCCAAATGCAGGATCTTTCACCAAGTCAGCATACCATGAGTATGTGCGTCTGACCATCATTGTTCTTTTTGCACCTCTGTACTGTGGCCAAATCTAAAGCCAGACTGTGAGGGGTGGAGCAGGCCATTATATTCTCGATGCATCATTAGTTTTGTTCATTTGCTTTTCTAGGGCTTTGGATCAGATAGGCAAGAGGGAGAACGGTCTATAGTTAGAGCAGCTGAAGGGGTCAAGATTAGGTTTTTTAAGTAGGTGTATGACCATTGCATGTTTTCATGCCCTTGGGGTGATACCTTCCGAAAGTAAGGCATTTAGAAGCTATGTAAGTAAATCCTTTGCAAAAGGTTCAAGATCGCCAAGTACCGCAGGAGGGTTAATGTTAAGCGGTGAACCTGACTTAATGGAAGTGAGGAGGGATTTGAAAGTTGTGGGTCCAGGAGCCGGATAAGCTCAATGATCAGGTCCCGGCAGAATGATCCTATTGAGAGTTGTGTTCTAAAATGGGAGAATGGGTAGCTAGAGTGTCTGCTTAGTCTCATGCGACACCATAGTGCTACATGCACGATTAAATGTGTGTCTGCTGCAAGAATGTCTAGCACGCTATTGGTCTTAGTCACTGGGTCATTTAGAGGATCTTGTGTTGCTAGACAGCTGCACCCATTGCTCTCTTCAGTGGTGGAAAACACAAAACCTGTTAAAAGGGCGGCCGTTCCTCAACCCTATTCCACAAATCATTCTGACAGTGAACTCCTTCCTTATAGAATGGGGTGCTCACCTACAAGATCTCACAGTTCAGGGTCTCTGGGACGCCTAACACCAAGGTCTCCACATCAACAACCTCAAGCTTCAAGCTGTTCACCTAGCGTTGAAAGTGTTCCTACCTCAACTCGTTGGCAAATTTGTCTTAGTCCCAACGGACAATACTGCAGCCATGTACTATGTATAAAAACAGGGGGACACACTCTACACTTATCACACCTATATCAGACAAATTGACGTTGGGCAGTACATCCCAAAATCTGTTAGCTGAACACCTCACCGGGCACAGAACACGACGTTGCCAACCTCTTCAGCAGGATGCGGCAACAAGCCCACAACTGAAAACTCCACCCCCAAGTCGTCCTCCCCTACTTTCACAAGTGGGTGTTTCCACACCTAGACCTGTTCACAAACGAAAGCAACTCAAAACGTCCAATCTTCGCCACTAGGTTCCCACACCCTCTATCCAAGGGCTATGCTGTATGGATGAACAGGTCCGGTATATTTGACCGCACTTTTCCTCCTCTCCCTCTTCAGTTTCTGGTTCGAAAGCTCAGGCAAACCTCTCTCATACACCCTGGTTCACAACACTTATCAAACTCTCTGTAGTTGCCCACGAGAAGTTTCACCTCAACCATGACCTTCCCACTCAGAGCAATGAAGAAATCGGGCATCCAAATCCAAAGGAACTCAGCCTTGTGATTTGGTTGCTGAGATCACAGATTTTGGTTACCTGAATCTCCACCTGAATGTGTGACCATTCTTGAACCTTTTAGGCCTACCAGTAGAGCATGTTTTGCAGCTAAGTGGAAAAGATTGAACATTGATCCATTTAATGCAACTGTTGAAAGCATTGTTTGCCACCTTCTTCATTTACAATTCTCTGGCCTTGCCTACACTTCAGTACGCTTACATCTTGCTGCAGTGGCTGCCTGTCTACAAAAAGGCAACACTTATCTTTTTTCTAAGTGCATGTTATTAAGGCCTTTCTGGAAGGCCTTAAAAGGGAAATTCTACCGAGCTCCATCTGCACCCACATTGAATCTCAATATTGTTCTCACTAGACGTATAGGTCCACCTTTTGAACCATTACATAATAGTTCCCTCCAGTTTCTGTCTTGGAAGGTCACCTTTTTATTTGCCATTACTTCACTTAGGTGAGTCAGTGACCTCCAGGCACTAACCTTGGAAAACCCTTTCTTCTAATTATACAGGAATAGGGTGGTCCTTCACACCAACCCAAAATTCCTTCCAAAGGTTGCTTCCCCTTTCCACCATAAGCAATCAGTTGAGTTACCTGTTTTTTCCCTCAACCAGACTCATTTGCGGAAAGGACTCTTCATACAATAAATGTTAATAGATCTCTAATGTATTACTTTGACAGAACCAAAGATTTCTGTAAAACCAAGTAACTTTGTTGCTTTCTTTCCCCCTCACAAAGGAAAGCCCAGATCTAGAGTAGGCATTTCTAGATGGATAATTAAATGTATTCAGACATGTTATGTCCAAGCTAAAAGAACTTTACCTACACCCCCCCCCCCCCCCAGCACAGTCTACTTGTAAAATAGGGGTATCCATGGCTTTCCTGGGCAATATTGCAATTGCTAGCATGTAAGCCTACCTTCAGCTACTGTTTAACATTAAAAGGCATGACCATTTCTAGCACCCTTGTATATAGTTTTTTTTTTTTTTAAATAAACCTGGCACCAACCCTTAATGACGAGTGCAAGACGAAGACCAGGATAAATCAGGGGACCCTCAAGGGGAAGCATATTCCGATGGTTCAAAATAGGCAGATACAGTTGAGAAGAAGTTGTATGTAAACTCCAAAGCAACCCCCCTTTGCTCTTTTTTTAAACCAACACTTCACTTTTGAGTTTTGTTGAGACTTAAAACCAATGATGGTCACAATCAGTGGACTTGTTTTGAAATATTATAATTTTTCTATTATGAATAGAAACGGAAGCAGACTTGCTCGGTGCAATATTATGAATTCTGCACTATCTAGGTGATACATGCATGCAGTAATCACTTATCAGTGAATTAAAGAAATATACCAGTTAGAGAAAAATTCAGCATATGCTATACTTTATTTTATGCTTTCCTCGAGTCTTCTTTTCGTTTTCCAAGTTCTGCAGGCTAATATACCTACACTTACCATTTGTTACAAAAAAGAAGGAAGGAACCCACTGGAGTGCCAAGAAGAAAAGGATCTGACTTGTGTATGGTCCTGACGAAGGCCATTGACCCCCTAGAGATTTTCCGGGTGAAACGTGTTAACCACCCTGCTTAACGCCAAGGAGTAGTTCTTACCAACTGCGCCACATACTGTTTTTAACCTTATCCCTATTCCCCCCACTTCAGATTAAATTGTGTTAGGACATAGGCGATAGTTTTATGTTCGAGGCATGTGGGATCCCTTTGGTTCGCAATTCACTCTACCCTCGTCTGTATCGTTTTTGAACGCGTTATCTTCTGCGTGTCGAAGAACTTCAGAACTTTCATTATCCATGAAAAACTGACCGCGGCTTTCAGACCTACATCTTCTCTGGTTTCCACTCGAAGATCCTGCATCCAGTCTTCCGCAGATGGAACGGACTCCATCCAGTTCTGTCCTAGGTGCCATTCTAAATACCCGCGCACAGATCTTCATAAGGTCTGTAACCTTTGTCTCTCTCCGGAGCATAAAGAGGAAAACTGAGACGCCTGTAGGTCGTTCAGTTTGAAAAAGACTCCGAGACCGTTGCTCTCGACGCAGAGACATGCAGCGACAGTCTATCGAAGAAACTCCTGATATCTTTGGCGAAGAGGCTGAACAAGAAGAGATGGTGGCGGCGGTGGAAGAGGCCTTTTCAGATCAGGGCTCGGATTCTGAGTTGGAGATCGAACTCAAGTGTACTCACTGGTTGGTGACTGTTCCTATTAGAGAGGGCTGTAACCAATTTGGTTGCAAGAAACACAAATAAGTGGATAGTCTGTAGGTGTGTTACTAATCTGATGAACTTTAGTCCCACAACATTCCATCTGGACAGGGTGCCGTGAGTAACAAATCCCCTTTGCCCATGAAACCCACTCCAATCAAGCTAAAGGTTTCTGGGCCACCACTGCCTTCAGACCACGGTATGCACCGAGATTGATACCAACGCCCCGCCTTCCAGCTCGGCACCAGAACAGAAAGTCCAGCCTTCCGGTTGGGCCCGAACCAAGATGATACCCCTTCCATGCCGAAACATTCGACATTGAAAGATAAAAAAGACAAATCCAGCTCGGCATCAGACATTTCGGCATTGAAAGACAAAGATGCTCCTTTGAAGCGACCAGTGCCGATTTTGGAGAAAATGCAGCAAGAGCTGGATCCCAAACAGAACATAATCCACATTGCCATTACCTCTGTGATTCCTCCTCCAAAAAGGAAGATAGACACCGGGTATAGAATACATCTGAAGACTAAAAAGAACATAGCGACTAGTCCTATTAATATTCCCCAACTCCACCCTCTCCACCACTACCTGTCAAACCACCATCAGACCCAGTATACATTACACCTTCAGGGTCTCCAGCCATAGATCCAGATATAGCTGCAAATGAAGACAATGATGATCAGCTACATGGCCCATGGGATGACTATAACATTGATCCATCGGGAGCCACAGATCCTGATCTGTTTCCAGCCAAACCTTCCCCTCCTGATGATAACCCTTATGAAGAGTTAATTGCTAGAGCAGCCACTAATCATGGGGTCACTTTACATAAAGCAGACCTAGAAGATTTCCTTTTGAAACTTTTTTAGGAAATACACACAGAACATCTCCGTCTTTGCTCATGTTAAAGGGCATGATGAGGCATGCAGACAAAATCTTTAAAGCTCATGTTAGGTCACATTTCCTCACACCTAGAGTAGATTAAAAAAATACAACGCTCCTCCATCTGACCCTGTATTTATTAAGGGTCAGTTGCCTTTGGATTCCTTGGTAGGTTCAAACCCACGTAAAAGAGCAAATTCACAAAGCTCAGGAGAAGCACCTCCTCCTGATAGTCAAAGTTAATAGATGCCTCTGGAAAGAGAGTAGCAGCTCAGTCAGTCAATCATTGGATAATAGCCAACACTCAAGGGCTGTTAGATAGGTAGGATAGGGCACGTTGGGATTGAATGGAAGAATTATTATAATATATTCCAGAACAACACAAGAAATAACGACAAATAGTGCAAGAAGGCAAGCTTATTTCTAATTCATCCATTAGATGTGCTTGAGATGCTGCATACACTGCAGCTAGAGGACTCAATACCAGCATTTTACTAAGGAGGCATACATGGCTCTGAATTTCTGGTTTTAAGCGAGCGGTTCAACAGACTATTCTTAATGCACCATTCGACAAAGAACACCTTTTGGACCTCAGATAGACCAATCACTAGAAAAGATGAAAAAGGACACGAGTGGCGAAATTCTTACTGTGGTATAAAGTATACGTAGTTACTTGGAAGTTCAACCCCTATCTGTCTTGAACCCTTGAACAATCTATGCATACGTCAGGTTATTAACGTTCAATGAATGAAAAAAATATAAAAAACGCGGGAATATCTTTTTTCAAGAAAGTACAACATTTTTATAATACAGAAGACAGTAACATAAATACAATGACTGTTTGGGAAATACATGAGAATGTCGACGTTTCGGGTCTCTTTATACAGCTGACTGTACGTCCTGAAGATGGTCTGACGGACATTTACGCCACAACGGACCGAAACGTCGACTTTCTCATCTATTTCCCAAACATTCATTGTATTTAAGTAACTGTCTTCTGTATTTTCTGGGCCGTTACTTTATCTATATAACATTTTTGTACTTTATTGAAAAAAGATATTCCCGTGTTTTTGATAAAAAAAAAAAAAAAATCATTTTTTTTTCATTCATTGAGCGTTAATAATCTGACGTATGCATAGTTTGTTCAAGGGTTCAAGACCGATAGGGGTTGAACTTCCAAGTTACTACGTATACTTTACACCAGAGTAAGAATTTCTAAACAAAATCCCTCGTAGGCACTTTGTACTCCTAATTGATTTAGCAGTAGTAGCGCACATCTGAGACCGCAACAAATACATGTCTTCCCATACGTAGACGATTGGCTCATAAACGCCAACTCATCTCAAATGTGTTGTGGAAATATGGATTTTTCTGGTCAGTTATGTCCACTATCTTGGACCCCAACGGTTCTATGTGCATGTTACAAGTACATGTATATTCCCTCCAGTTCCAGTTATGAAGACGCAAACACATGTGCGTCCACCGTCAACATGTCCTCTGTCAGATCCGCCATGAATAGGCCGGATATTCCATTCCTAAGTATGAAAAGCCACCGGCTTTATATGGTTCACCTATGCCATTTTACAGTCCAGGCAAGTAGGCCCTGATTCTGTCATCAAACTCTTCTTGCCTTCTGCCTCTGAAAACTCCAGTCTGAGCCTGCATCTGTGACCATGAACTTTGTCTCATTCTCTGCGCGGCTCACGAAGCCTGACATCAGCCTATTCTCTGCCAAGAACTGTATTTCACCTTCGAGTTATCTGCTTCACCCCTTAGCCGATGCATTCCTGTCTAGTAGTTTAAATAAACATTCTTCCAGCTACCGAGCAATGGCTCGGCTTCTCTGTCTTTATGCAAGTAATTCATAGTCCTGTTACCATGGAATATTCCTACCCCCTCGCATTTAGTGTAGACACTTAGACGCTTGTACACGCACGCACGGTCAGTATAGAATAGATTCTGTCCGAGAGTCCTTCTTTTGTGGATAACATAGTTCTTTAAACATAGGATGTTAGATATGATTTGGGATTAGGTTGACTTGACCCCCCAGACTTTTCGTCTCCACATGTAGAGCTAAATGTCCAGTCCCCTTCACCCCCTAGTTGCACGTCAATCACACGTCATGCTGCTGCGCGCGCATCTATGCCAAGTATTATCTTATAGATCCACCTATATATGACATCATAACCAATTATGTTCCTTTTTACTCCTTATTACACCCATTTTCGGTTACGCATATGAATCGTCATTTTCCTTATCAATTGTTACGCCTACTGCATTCGCTTCATTGTAATGTATGTACTATAAAAGTCATTTCTTGTCAATAAAGTATGTACTTCACTTCCTGAACCTCCGTGGTGATGGAACTTGGAGCAACCGATTATAATCGATCATTGGAATAAAGCCCATTCCGAACCTCTAATACCACGGATTCTGCCTCTCATTTTACTGAGCTATTTTATTATGTTTCCGTATCAAATTAAGTCCCGGTAATGAATTTTATTTACCACATGAATGGCGCCCGAACAGGGACACTTTCTCATCTCACGCGCCGGCGGTGAGTTGCAGGCCCGGTCTCCTGCCACAGCTGGACGGACAATAACGCGTACCAGCAGGATTTCCTGTATCTCCCTCCGGTCAAGCGGGGGCGACTGAGGCTGCGATCAACACCCAGACGAGGCGGTGAGAAGTGCGAAGTATCCCGACCAGAGCCTAGCTGAGAGAGCAAGATCCGAGGTATACAGAGGCCCACCAGTTCGAAGTCAAGTCCAGTTTCCAACGAGTCGAGTCCAGTCCGGTCCAAGTTCAGTCTCCGAGGCCTTCCGTTTCCGAAGCTACCCGGTGAGTACCATTACTGGGGAGGCATTTCTGACGTGCACATAGGTTGTGCCGGTCAAGACGGGTTTGGGTACACAAATCCGGTCTGCACTGTTTTAGCAGTGTATATGTACTGTTTAGCAGTATATCAAGTATTCCGAAGTATCTAGTTATTGTCAAAGAATTATGCTTGGTGATTAGTTATGCAGACGATCATCATTGTTGGTTATTTTAAAGGTTAAAAAATGTTTAATGTTTAATGTTTAATGTGTTAAACGTCCTGCATATTGTGGTATGAATGGTTGTTCATTATTGTGCTTTTGTACTAAGTGTGTTCAAGATTAAGTATCAGATCAGTTCTCAATATGCCGCTCTTTTCGAAACTAAGACAGATCACTACAAGAAAAGGGGTACTCGAAGAAGCCGTTCCTATTCCTCCTAGGGACACTCCAGGGTACTTCATGTATCATAAACATGGCTTAGACGCTATATTATTTCTTGATTTATGGGTAGACTACACCAAGGAATTACCAGAAAGTCAGAGGTGGCCCACAGCGGGAACCTGGGATGCAGAGTGCATCATGAAAGTAGAAGAAGAGTTATGGAAAAGGAAAGTCAGACAGTCACAGAAAGATGCCGTTGAGTTATGGCGTAAAGAATCTCATAGACGTACAGAAAAAGCACGTAGACAGGAAGAGAAGAGTAAAGAGAATTCCAATAAAGTTCGAGAAAATCTATTAATTGAGGAAGGTATCCGAGTGAAATCAGAACAGGTAGACAGACAAAGAAATGCCCTTATGAATGGTATGTATCCCCTTCTGGCCGAAGGATTACCTAAAGCTACTCCAGAAACACCGAAAGACTTGCCGCCCCCATTATTTCCAATAAAGGTACATCCTAAGGGGCATCCTAGAACCGCAGAAGATGTTTTTCTTTCCTCATATTTAGATGACGCAGCTCCCGAGTATGCTAATTCCGCCCCACATAGACCGCCTATCAGGGAGGTTCAACGCCAAGACCCAGTACCCGTATCCCTACAGCAACAGATCGTGTCACAAGTTCCGGCAAGCACATCTGTTTCTACATCTGTTCCTACAGCTGCTTCTATAGCTGTGTCCACACCTATAGTTGCTGTGTCACGTTCAACGAATCCTTTCACACCCGACACCCCAGATGGGGCTACGGGAGGTGCTAGTAACATTTTTTCTACGCCACCCAGAATAAATAAACTTACTTTTCAAGAGTCAGCACATTCACGTACCCCCAAACTCATAAATGCCCGTACGCTTAAGGAACTTCTTATAGATTGCAGATATGACCCTGTGCCCGGCAAAGAGGACGAAATGATCATGGCATCATTGCGTATCAGACGAGCCGCAGTGTACTTAGGGAAGTTACCAGGAATGACTGCGCATCTAGATAAAATATACCATTTTGTCCAAACAGGGCGAGATCCAGAATGTATTAACAGAGCTATGGAATACCAGAAAGTGGAGATACAGGGGGAACTGTTACGTTTCCTCATAAATTGTGTGATCAGAAATGAAGACCGACCGGGGGTAGACCCGGAAGCAATGCAAATTCTTACCAGATGGAGCCAGAATATATCAGAAGGTAGACATGATAAACAAAATTGTATAATAGCCATGTGCCGAAAGATCCGTAAAGAAATAGAACGCCTACACGAAGAAAGATTAGCGGTAGACGAGTTCGAACAAAACGAGGAGGAAGGGTCAGGACTGCCCGCAGGACAGTCAGACACCATAGCCTATGTAGGTAAAGGAAGATCTTGTAATAGTAATAGATGTCCTATTGACCCGATACGTCCGATATGTCCTGATAATAACAGGAATTTCCAAATACCTATAATTAACATCAGGTCTAACGAGCATTCGTTCCAAGCCGCCGACAAACTACTCCGAGAACGAAGGGGTTATCATTTCCTCGATTCTATGGATGAACAAGATTTAGCTAGGGCAGCTGTCCATTGGGTGGACAGTCCCGGAAAATATAGTGATGATACAGTAGCACGCGCATTTTTGAATCTCACCCCAGATGAACAGCGGTTAGCTGGGATTTATATGATTCAACAACTCATTATACTATATCAGAGTCAGCATTCGGACCCTGGTCCCTTACCTGACATATTGACTGAATTGCTTATGAATAGATGGAGAGGTTCAGGTACTAAATTAATTAAAGAAATTCTAGAATCAAGAAAGCAGTATATTCTTTTTGTATGTTCAGACCGGGTCTCATTGCCCATCAAGGAAAGAACCACGTATTACATGGATAGACCGAATCCCTTACGAGAAGTGCACCCAATAAAGGGCGAGGACAACGAGTTTAAGCGCGTATTTGTATATACGCCCATATCAAAAATAGAATTGTTAGAAATGAAGAAAGTGGTACCCAGTCATGACAAAGATCCAGCGGGTTTTCACCGAGAAATTAAAGACATGTTACTCATGGGAGAGTATACCTATCCCGACATTATGACAATATTAAAGGTATTGATGCCTGCTGGCATTTATGAGAAACTCAGGGAAAAAGAGTGGGAGGTAGGAGACCAAAAGATAGAATGGTCAGTATTAGAAGCAGAAGAAAAGGCCCGAACTGCAGGAGCAGGACTCGGGGATAAAACTAAAGCACTACCAGGTTTATTAGTACAGGTACTGCCACGTTTATTAACTACGAAAAAGGAAGATTGGGGTACAATTTCAGCCTGTAAGCAGAAGCAAGATGAAGACACTAGTGATTACTATGCCCGATTTGAAAAATGTTTTGGTATAAATAGTGGCCTAAAAGCAAGTAGCGAATCATACCCACATCTGTTCGTAACAAAATTAGTAGAAAATGCCCTGCCCCAAGTAAAGAATAGAGTATTAAAATTCGAGAGTACCTGGCAAGGTAACACTCCATCACAAATGTTACAAATGTTACAGTACCATCACAATAGAATTAGAGAGGAACAAGAACATGAACACAGACGCATGAAAGACACGAAAATGAAAATGTTAGTTTCTCAGACAGTCCCAGCTGAAGGACATAAAAAGGGTATGACACATTCCGGTGATTCAGCCGGACCTGTAAAAGGGACATGCAATTATTGTAAAAAGCCAGGTCATTACGTACACGATTGTCCAGTTTTGAAACATAATATCGCCATAGGAAAAACACAAGAAAGACCACGGCCACCTAGACAGGACCAGAATGAACAAGGAGCTCCGCAGCATGCACAGTCCATGCCAGCTTCACAACAGTCTATACAGTTTGTGCCAGCTGCACCAGCGCTGCCTGTTGCTGCCACACAAACCACGACACGACAACTGTACCAGACCGCACAGTACGACTATCCTGATTATCAACGATACGCATGAACAAGCCTAGAGAGGGAAGTTGACTTACCCCTTATCGAGATCCCTGTAGATCAAGAAGGACCTTATGTACATAGTGAATTATTAGGCCAAGACAGAAAATTTTTACTCGATACAGGGGCAAGTCGAACAACCATAAAACGTAGTGAAGTTCCAGGGGCACCCCTCTCAGGCTCACAGAATATTTCCCTTGGTTTTTCAGGAAAACCTATTGTTAATGAAGTGTCACAGCCTCTCCCACTTACGATAGGACCTTTGACCCGAACTACAGATTTATTGCTTACTAAATCATGTCCAGAAAATCTGTTAGGAATAAAAACACTGAAAGCTCTAGGAGCTATAATATGTTGTTCTCCGGAAGGAGTAAGGTTGTTTTTACGTGATTTTAAAGGTCATTATGTGTCTAGAGACATGGATCCCCGACTGCAGACTTTACCTACACATCTATGGGCACAAGGCCCTACTGATGTTGGATGCATGAATATTACACCATATCGAGTCACATTAAAGGCAGGAGTGGTGCTACCACGAATGCGACAATACAAGTTACCACCAGATGCTGTAGTGGCTTTACTACAAATCATTGACGAGCTCATTACCCAAGGAGTAGTTGTAGAAACAGACTCCAATGTATGTAATTCACCGATAATTCCGATTCTTAAACGAACAGATCCAAAGGCCCCGCCAGTATATCGATTGGTTATTGATCTGCGCGAATTAAACAAATGCATTGTGCCACAATTTCCTGTGGTCCCAGATATCTCGTCATTACTGACAGCTATTGATTCCAAAGCGACATTCTTTACTGTAATCGATCTCAAGAATGCCTTTTTCAGCGTCCCAATAGATCCGGAAAGCCAATATTTGTTCGGATTTAGTTTAAATGGACGTAGCTTTAAATTCTCACGCGCACCTCAAGGATTTACAGAAAGCCCCAGCATCTATAGCCAAGCACTGAAACGAGAACTCGACAGTATCCACATGCCAGTTAACACTGCTCTGCTTCAATACGTCGATGATCTGTTGATCACCGCGAGAAGTGAACCGGAATGTGAAAAAGCATCACTGACAGTTTTACAATTTCTAGCCGAAAAGGGGCACAAGGTGTCCCCTTCTAAGCTGCAATTCTGTGTCCAGCGAGTTGTTTATCTTGGACACTCGCTGTCCAAGGAGGGAAGGCAGCTTACACCCGACCGCATTCAGTTAATAGCTAACATGCCAATACCCAAGACACAAAAGGAGGTGCGGGCTTTCATAGGCCTCACGTCATATTGCAGACAGTGGATCCCTCAGTACGCATTTCTAGCAAAACCACTCATTCAGTTGACAACACAGGAGGCAGCCACATCGACTGTTCTCCCTTGGACTCAGGAACATACACAAGCTTTTGAAAGCCTAAAGAAAGCTTTATGTCAAGCACCTGTTTTAGCAACGCCATGTTACAGAAAACAGTTTACACTCTTTGTTACAGAACGCGAAGGTACTGCCTTGTCAGTACTCACACAGGAACAAGCAGGAGCACACAAACCATGTGCTTATTTTTCTAGTACATTAGATCCCGTAGCTCAGGCTTTGCCTGCATGCCTAAAATCAGTGGCAGCGACAGCTTTAGCAATCAGACAAAGCGATGCCATAGTGTTAGGACATCCATTGACAGTTCAAGTACCACATGCAGTAGAGGTTCTTGTAAATAGAACGCAAACACAACACTTGACTATAGCGCGACTTACAGGGTACGAACTTACATTGTTTCAGCCACACATAGAAATCAGACGCTGTAACACATTGAATCCTGCCACACTTTTGCCAGTAACCGGAACAGACCCACTAGCCCATGACTGTATTGAAGTTATTACAATAACGACGAAACCTAGACAAGACTTAACCGATGTCCCATTGTCAGACCCAGACCTGACATTGTATGTAGATGGTTCATGTATGAGAACAAATACAGGAGAGTTGGTGGCTGCTTACGCAGTCACAACAGATACTGAAGTCATTGAAACTAATCGTATAAATACTTTGTCAGCTCAAGCCGCAGAGCTTATTGCTCTGACACAAGCCTGTATTCAAGCCACAAATAAAAAAGTCAACATATACACTGATTCACGTTATGCATTCGGAGTTGTACATGACTTCGGCGTGCTATGGCGAGAGAGAGGTTATTTAACTTCCCACGGTGCCCACATTCAGCACGGACCCCTCATTCATGCCTTATTAGATGCAATACATCTACCTACTGCAATATCAATTATGAAATGTAAGGCTCATACGAAGGTTACTGATATCATTTCTCAAGGCAATGATCTAGCCGACAGAACAGCTAAACAGACTGCTCAAACCCAAACATCCGACATGACAAAGACAATAGTCCCGATGCCGACACATTGTATGACAGTTAAAGATCCTACCCTTGACGTAATTGACATACAGACACATGCTACACCAGACGAAATAAAGAAATGGACTGAATTAGGAGGGATCCAAACGGACCAAGGATGGATGATGAAGGAAAAGTCTGTGTGGTTCCTTCCTGATTCAATGGTCCAAGTTATAGTTAACACTATACATAGTCCAGCACATCTAGGAGAAAAAGCTATGCTAGACAGCATTCAACACATTTGGTTCAATAAACATTTACGAGCAGCAGCCAAACAAAAGGTCCGTACCTGTATGATCTGTTGCCAGTTCAACCCAGGAAAAAGTGTTCCCGTAGAACAAGGTGGATTTCATCCTCCTAATCACCCTTTTGAAGTACTCCAGATGGATTATATCCAGATGGAACGATGTCGAGGATTCAAATATGTTCTCGTAGTTGTCTGCGCTCTGTCCCGCTGGACGGAGGCATACCCGGTTTCAGATTACACTGCCCCGACTACTGCCAAACAGTTAGTTCGAGAATTCTTCCCACGATACGGTTTACCACGTGTTGTTCACTCAGATAACGGCCAGCCGTTCTCATCCGAATTAATGAAACATGTTTCACTTCTGTTAGGTTATCAGTGGAAATTTCACTGTGTCCGACACCCCGAAGCAGCAGGTCTCGTAGAAAGACATAATCAGATACTGAAAATCAGATTGTCCAAAATATGCAGAGAGAAAGGTGTCGACTGGGTAGTAGCGTTACCAGTTGCACTCTTCTACATGAGAATGGTAGCACACTCTCGAACAGGGCTATCCCCGTATGAGGTGATCTTCGGCAGACCACCAAATATGTGGGGGACGCCTATACCACGCAAAATAACTGATATTGACTGTAATATGCTGACAGATTACTTGGCTTCCTTGATGTCTGCACTACAATCTTGTCGTTCACAGGTAGCTGCAGCCTTTCCCGACAACACTGAGGTGAAACCCCATGACGTAGTTCCGGGAGACCTTGTGCTTGTGAGAAATTTCGACCGAAAGACTCAGCTGGAGCCCAGGTGGAAGACACCCAAGTTGGTCCTGCTGACCACAAGGACAGCCGTGAAGATCGAGGGCAGGAAAGGATGGGTGCATTCAAGTCATATCAAGAAATTTCATGGACTTCCTTCAGATGTAAACAGCCCACCTCGTGTGTCCTCACCAATTGACTCAAAACTACCTCTGGCTGAGGCCGACAGTAAAGAACTTTATAAACTAAAATTAAGGCCTAGGCCGTCGGACGATTTGATTGTTTAAGTCCTCTCCTAGGTGAAGCGGTTGAATCTGTCTCCGACATGTATCGCCTAGACCTGAATCATGGACAGTCGCGAAAAATGATGAAACGACAGGCGTATTGTAAATCACTGCGTAGCCATTGCATAGTGACATTATTAATCTTGTTTTTCTTAAGTCTTTTAATAATTACTGCAAGTATATTGTTGCACATATATTACCCTATTGCCAGAAACGTTTACAATGTTACTGCTGAACATTCTTTTAGTGACTTACCCCCGCATGAATTGTCTTATAGACTTGCGCTGCGCAATAACACTTTCATTAGTATGTTACATCATTCCCATCAGATTAGTAATGCAACTAATTGTTGGGTGTGTGGCCGGCTCCCTCCCTATCAGAATTATGAAGGAGTCCTGCCTTTCTTTCCACATCCGTTTACACATAATGGCTCCTGTGGAGCATGGTTTAGTTTAATCAATTCCATAGACTCAGATACAGCCGTTTACCAAGACCAGTGGGTATGGGGAAATCTGAACCTAGTTTTATTCAAAGTCTGTTACCCTGACAAGGAGGGTCGCCCCAAAGGAACAGGAACTGATCTAGAAAATGAAGTATATGGATTAGGTAACTTTACACCTAATCTCATGGTTCTAAATGTCGAATCCGAAGTTGAACTAGTTTTACCAACCATGTCAGTATTCCCAGTGAAAGGTGAATTGTGTGTGAGAAAAGTTGGTTCCATACATATGGGCCATAGTAAATGCACTACTACAGTAGAATTCAGTGATCAAGGCAAATCTTCATTTAGAGCTTATCGCCACTCCTACTTTATATGTGGTCAGACTGCATATATGCGTCTACCTCTAGATTGGGATGGTACCTGCTACATTGCATTCCTTTTGCCACCTGTTTTCCTAGCTCCTCCTGATTATTATAGAAATATTCATTTAGTACACAACAGAGAGCGGAGAGATCTCCCAATTGTCGATTACACTGAAACAGCATGGGAAAAATACACAGATTTCAATAATGGCATCTTTCCCTATATAGGTACTGTTACTAATAGTAAGCTGATACGTAGATTAACTAGAACCCTTGAAGCAGTAGTGAATGAAACTATTTCCGCCCTAGGCAATTTAACAGAAGAGCAGTCTGCTATGCGGATTGTTGTGCTTCAAAATCGTCTTGTCCTTGACGTCATCCTGGCTGATAGGGGCGGAGCTTGTAGGGTCATCGGATCAAGCTGCTGCGTATTCATACCAGAAAATTCGCCATCTGTATATAAAGCTATAACTCGCCTTCATAAGATTGTAAGCCAGATACACCAGAACCCAGGCACTTGGACTTGGTCCGGTTGGTTTTGGAGTGTGATATCAGCCTGGGGATGGAGAGTTCTATCATTCCTAGGTATTGGCCTTCTCATACTATTCAGTTGCTGTCTATGTCTACAATGTGGACCAGCGATCTGTGGCCTGTGTGCCACATCGTGTATTCCACCACCAAGATCTCATTCGTCACGGAAGAAGAAAGAAGAACAAATGATGTTATACGAACAGATCAATGGATTAATGAAGATTGATATCTCTTGACGGGCAAGTAGGGGACAAGGAGGGAATGTGGAAATATGGATTTTTCTGGTCAGTTATGTCCCCTATCTTGGACCCCAACGGTTCTATGTGCATGTTACAAGTACATGTATATTCCCTCCAGTTCCAGTTATGAAGACGCAAACACATGTGCGTCCACCGTCAACATGTCCTCTGTCAGATCCGCCATGAATAGGCCGGATATTCCATTCCTAAGTATGAAAAGCCACCGGCTTTATATGGTTCACCTATGCCATTTTACAGTCCAGGCAAGTAGGCCCTGATTCTGTCATCAAACTCTTCTTGCCTTCTGCCTCTGAAAACTCCAGTCTGAGCCTGCATCTGTGACCATGAACTTTGTCTCATTCTCTGCGCGGCTCACGAAGCCTGACATCAGCCTATTCTCTGCCAAGAACTGTATTTCACCTTCGAGTTATCTGCTTCACCCCTTAGCCGATGCATTCCTGTCTAGTAGTTTAAATAAACATTCTTCCAGCTACCGAGCAATGGCTCGGCTTCTCTGTCTTTATGCAAGTAATTCATAGTCCTGTTACCATGGAATATTCCTACCCCCTCGCATTTAGTGTAGACACTTAGACGCTTGTACACGCACGCACGGTCAGTATAGAATAGATTCTGTCCGAGAGTTCTTCTTTTGTGGATAACATAGTTCTTTAAACATAGGATGTTAGATATGATTTGGGATTAGGTTGACTTGACCCCCCAGACTTTTCGTCTCCACATGTAGAGCTAAATGTCAAGTCCCCTTCACCCCCTAGTTGCACGTCAATCACACGTCATGCTGCTGCGCGCGCATCTATGCCAAGTATTATCTTATAGATCCACCTATATATGACATCATAACCAATTATGTTCCTTTTTACTCCTTATTACACCCATTTTCGGTTACGCATATGAATCGTCATTTTCCTTATCAATTGTTACGCCTACTGCATTCGCTTCATTGTAATGTATGTACTATAAAAGTCATTTCTTGTCAATAAAGTATGTACTTCACTTCCTGAACCTCCGTGGTGATGGAACTTGGAGCAACCGATTATAATCGATCATTGGAATAAAGCCCATTCCGAACCTCTAATACCACGGATTCTGCCTCTCATTTTACTGAGCTATTTTATTATGTTTCCGTATCAAATTAAGTCCCGGTAATGAATTTTATTTACCACAGTGTGCATCATGCTCAGATTACCTTAAATCTTCTACATCAGTTGGGATTCACAGTCCATATATAGAAATCCCATCTTCGACCCAATCCGACCCAACCATATCTAGGAGCCATTCTAAACACTCTATCTCAAACCAGCCAGGACTCCGAATTTACAGACACTGTTACAACAGTTTCAAGTCAACCAGTATCTCTCAGCCAGAACATTCATGCAGTTACTAGGAATGATGACATAATGCATCACAATAGTGCCTCATGCAACTCTAAACATGTGCCCTCTATAAGAAGGCTTAGCACATCAGTGGAATCGAATCAGAAGAACATAGAACCACCTACTGGAAATATTCTTAACAAGATGGCGGGCTGAAGACGCCGCTGCGCGGCAGCGCTGTGTGATGCTCCCTCCCTCCCTCCCACTTTGTGAGAGAATAGTGCCGCATAAGAACTAGAATCAGAAAAAGCTCTACCCGCTTTACCCGCTGATATTCACTCTCGACCGGCCATCGGATGTTACGTTTCCTGCTGGGTCGCTGTAGGTGGAGGTTCTTCTTCACTCAACCGGTGATCGCTCTGGGAGCAATCGGGGTTTCGCTGGACTCTTCACTTGGCTGTTCTGGTCTCGGACTGATACGGCCCTTGGCTGTGCGCCCTGCTACCGGCTTCTGCTCAGGAAGGGAGACGCGGTGCGTCTTGGATACCCGCGTCATGGCCCCGAAAAATGCACACATCAGCCCGGACAGGGAGAGGTCTCATTACCGAGAACACAGCCTGCAGCGGAAACATTGTTGCGAGAGCTCCTTTGGTGGTCTCAGAGGCTACAGCAGAACACGCTGGGAAAGCCGAGAAAACCGCAGCGATCCCCAGTAAGCAGATCATTCGAGCTTCCTTATTTTCTGCAGATATACAGGGCAGGTCAGGCTCTAAATTGACATTTGGAAACAATGCTGTCCCTGACGTGCCCCTTACACACAACGAAGCCTTGCCTCTTAATCCAACGGGGGATACCCTTTCTACTATCCAAAGGGGGATCCTTTCTAGCGACCAGGAAGACATTCTCTGAGCTAATGCAATCGGTACTGACTGTGAGCTAATTACAAATCAGCAATCGGAGATTTTCAGTGCCAACGGAGAAATAGATCCTAATTTATCCAACAAGGGATGCTCAGAGACTTTTATATCTGCTGGGGGGGGGGCACACTTATAATTGATACTTTGAAAACGCCTGAGTATCCACAAAGGGACGGTCAGACGAATGCACATACGGGGAGGAGGTCGGGTACTCTCGCGTCACCCCCCACGGACGTGCAAACTACATCAACCGAAGATGAAACCAACTGCAAGGAAACAGATGACTGCCTTATTGATGATTATGAGGACTCGGTTGAAGAAGATACGTCTAGCCCTCCCATGAAACACTCTGGTCTCAAAAAGGGGAAATCAAAAACAAAACACAAAATAAAGAAAGGGAAGTTTCTCAATACCTCTATTTTGTCTGTATCAAGCTCGGTCCTGAAACCACGTGGTAAAACCATTACTGATGAAAGTCCCTTACGAAGGTGGATACAGGCAAAAGGAGGAGTCAAGAACATGGCCTTACGCCTTTCAGGTACTAGCCCCACGGAAGAAGAACACTTAAAAGAGTGCTCTGCTACGGCCGGATGTAAAATAATCCAACCTGTCTCGGCTATTTTACCCACTGCTGCTCCAGGTATCTCCTTAGTTGACTCTTTTGCTTCTACTGCTACTACTGCAGTAATAATTACTGAACTGGATTCTCAACGATTACCTCTAACCCCTACAAGTACTCCAGGAGTCCTGCTTGCCCAAAACTACACTGGGAACACAGAACGTAATCTTTCATCTTTTGATCAGATTTTAAAGATTTTGACTGACCACAGAAATGAAGCACAACAACACTTCCTACAGCTCAGAGAAGATAATTGTCAACTGCAGAAGTCTTTAGTAGAAGCTACTAATACATTTGGAATAATTACTCAAGAAGTTGAGGAACTGCAACAAAGGGTGGCAGGCATCGAGGAAGTATCTGCCCGGACCGAGACTCTAACTAACCAACATGACACACACATATCAAATCTTCAGAACAAGCTCGAAGATATGGAGAATCGCCAAAGAAGACAAAATCTCCGACTTTTTGGTATAGCGGAAGGCTCAGAAGGATCTGATCCGCGGGCCTATATGGTAAATCTCTTTCAGAGAGCCTTCCCAGACTTATCAGATTGGGATTGGGACTCCCAGCTGCAAAGGGTCCACAGGTTACCTCTGGTTCAAAGAAACAAGGAGAGTAAATTTCCCCGTTCTTTCCTGATTTACTTCGGCAATTATCTACTAAGACAAGCGGTCTCTTTTACGGCCAAGCCTCACTCCCCTGTCAAAATAGATAATGTTACTTTCTTTGTTAGATCTGACTTGAGCAAGGCCACTATGGACAAGCGCTGGAAGCTACGACAACTTATGGACCCTTTAAAATCTCTGGGTGGGCAGGTATTCCTGCAAGAGCCTGCCCATTTAAAAGTAATGAAGGGGGGTCATACATATACCTTCACTGACGTTAAGGAAGCTGAGACAGCGCTATCGAAATTTGGCTAAGAAAATATCGATAATTTTCTTATATATATGATTATTCGCTTTAATGTTTTAGCGGATCGGTCGTTATACCTGGTAACTGTGTTTCGGTGAAGTCTGGACTAGAGCTTGGTAACTAATATGGGTACTTATTGTTTGATGTTTATTACATATGTTTTTTTTTTTTGTTTTTTCAGGGTTTTTTCAGGGTCCTTAACTTTTCTTTTTTTACACTCGTATGTACACACGCACTGTATGTTTTTTCTTTTTTTTATCAACAAATGGAGTGGGGGAGTTAGAGGGAGCTACCCGCTGCTGCCTCTCAACAAGGCTGCCTCAACAACGGCAGCATGGGACAAGGGGGTGCTCTTCCCCAGGGGATTTGGGGGAAGGTTTAGGTTGGGGGTGGGTTTGGAGTAAGGGGTCATGGGCGGAAGCCAATAATGCTAAAAATGACAACACAATAGTAACACTTACTGAAAATAATAAAAAAAAGAAAAGCTGATATTTACGATAGTTATTATTAGAATAGTTGATCTTTTAATATCTTTGAAATGTATAGACTTAGATGCTTAATATGGAATGTTGCTGGCCTCAATTGCAAGAATAAGACGATTAGTACAGGAAGAGCTTAAATTATATAATCCTCATTTAGTTTTACTTACTGAAACACACATCTGTTTTAAAGATAGGAAATTATTAAGGCTATTAGGGTATGAGGTGGTCGCCTGTACAACTCTAAACGCCACTATCAGAGGGGTCGCCATTTTAAAACAAAGACAACAAACTAAATATCATTAAAACTGCTGTAGACAAGAGGGGCCGATGGATAATTATCCAAGTTGAATTGGGAAGCTGTAAATATGTTATATGTTCTGTATATGGATCTAATACCGATGATCCGTATATTTTTGATTGGCTAAACATTGAATTATTGGAATGGGAAGGGGAACGTCTAATCGGGGGCGATTTTAACTGCATAATTGATTATGATATAGATACTACTAAGCATGGGGGGTTTCAACGCATGCGGAAAACATGCGTGGCCATTTTAGAACTAGGCCGCTTCCATAACCTAAAAGATTCTTGGCGATTCCTTCATCCCAAAATACCAGGCTACACGTATTATTCTGTACCTCATAAACTATGCTCTCGCATAGATATGATCTGGGCCTCTGATAAGATTCTACAATCTAGCTGTATTGATATTTGCCCAAGACTCACCTCAGACCACAATCCCATTCTTTTTATTTTTAACACAATCTCAAGAAAACAAGATATAAGATTATTTTCATTTCCCAGGTATCTTCTTTCAGACTCAGAATTTATACTACAACTCAAAGAACATATCTCTGAATTTATTGATATAAATCTTCATTCTACCTCTCCAATCCATGTATGGGACGCCTGTAAGGCCAGCATAAGAGGATTTACACAACAGTTTATTCTTACACAAAACTCAAAACGCCACAAAGAGGTTAAGAATATGACGTCCAAAATTTTGATGCTAGAAAGTCAGCTAGCAGACGCCCTTATACAAGGCTCACTAGATACGGACAAACTAGGACTAGAATTAATTAGTCTTCGATCTGCTACCAAAAATGTTTTTAGAGAGCGAGCCAGTGTAAAATTACAAAAATTTGAAATCTCTCAATATGAGAGTGGCGATAAAATCGGTAAGATTTTGGCGTACAAAGTTGTGGATGACAAAGCTAATACAATAATCAAATCTATTAAGGGACCTAATAACACTATTTATAATCAACCCATACATATAATGGAACAATTCGTTAAGTATTAGTCATTTATACACCCCGGAAAATAACCCTACACTACACAATATTCAAGCATACATCGGTAATAATGTCACCAACAATATAGAAATTGAACATAATGGGCAATTAGGGGAGAATGTTACCACTGCCGAAATCAGAACGGCGATTACTTCTCTTCCGTCTGGTAAGGCTGCCGGAGAAGATACACTCCCTATAGAACTTTATAAAATCTGTATTGATGAAATACTCTCTCTTCTCTGCTTAGTAATGAACTCGATTGGTCTAACAGGGAAGGTTCCAAATTCTTGGAATTCTGCTAAGATCGTGTTTTTTCTCAAAAAAAACAAACCTGCTGATGAGTGTGGTTCTTACAGGCCTATCTCGCTTATTAACGCAGACGCCAAAGTATTTTCTAAAATTCTTGCACTCCGACTGGCTCCTTACATGCCTAAGCTAGTTAATCCACAACAACATGGATTTATTATCGGCAGAGACACTACAGCACATGTTAATATGGCAATCACTGCTTTTGATGTAGCAGCAACTAATTCCACCCGACTCGGTATGATACTTTTAGATGCTGAAAAGGCATTTGACCGAGTCGGGTGGGATTACCTCTGGGCTTTAATGAAGGCGTACGGTTTTAAAGGCCAATATTTAAGATGGATACAGGCTCTATGACTCCCCAATTGCCAAAATTAGCTATGCAGGTATGATCTCTCCAGGCTTTAAAATACTTAGGGGTACGCGGCAGGGGTGTCCGCTCTCACCCCTGCTGTTCGCGCTTTCCATGGAACCATTTATAAACTCATTACAAACTCAACCTCATATTATCCCGTCGGGATTCGGTCCTAACACCTTGAAAATCACCGCCTACGCCGATGATATTGCCATATACTCCACTGATGTAGTAAAAGCTCTCTCAATGATAATTGAAGAATCTAATGCTTTTGGATTAATTTCAGGATACAAATTAAATTTAAATAAAACACAGGTAATATTAAACTATAAACCATTGACTCCTGTCCAAGGTACCTGTCGAGTGGCGACGTATCTAGGTGTTAAAATATCAGCCAAAATAAACGACATAAACACCCTCAATTATGATGTTTTATTGAAAGAAATAGCTGGCCTACTTAAAAAATGGCACAAAACACCTTTAAGTTTGATAGGCCGGATCAACTTAAATAAATATACGAATTTGGGGAGTATCTTCATTTTGATTAGGTCTATACCCTTACGCGTTAGTAATTCCTTTTTCAAAAAACTAGACGGGATCTTAAGTAGCTATATCTGGGGGTATAAGAAAGCTAGAAGATCGCTTGCTCTGCTTAAATTACCAAACAACAAAGGTGGATTAAACTTCCCCGACTTTAAATTATATTTTCTGGCAACCTTTTTCGGTCGCCTTCGTAGTCTATTTAACCCCAATAGCCAATACTATTACCACCAATTTATGTTGGGCACTGACTCTAATCGATTCCTCACAAGAGTAAATGACCCTAACTATTTTAAAAGGGTCAAATTCAAGACCGCGAGAGAGATAGTTGCGGTTTGGAAATCTTTATTAACTACATGTAGGACTTCTCTTTTTCATCCAAAGCTTTCTTTATGGGGTAACCCTGGGCTACCAGGAATATTTAATGACGGACTTGGGGTTTTCTGGGCCAATTCGGGCATCAATTTTTTGGGGGACCTTTATGGTACTCAAGGTTTTTTAGATTTCACTGCGCTCAAACTTCTCTTTAATTTAACTGAAGCAATGCGATTTAAATATATGCAAATTAGAGACTATTTGGTTTGCAAGATGAAAATCAACCAAATTTCGGACTCAGATCTATGGACCTGCTTCTACTCGGAAAATCAGAAATGACTAATTAGCAGGGGTTACAGATGTTTAAATAATTTCAAAGAAGATAACTGTCCAAAAATTGCTCTGAAATGGACAACTAGATTAGGGACTAACATCACTTCTACCAAAATCTCGGCCTCACTGTGTAATATTAACAAAGTGGTACAATCTTCGAGCCTGAGGATTCAGTTATACAAAACCATCTGCTTTTTATACTATACCCCGCTAAGAATTTCCAATTGGTCCCAAAACTCTTCATCAAGTGAACGCTCCAAGTGTCCCAAATGCGACCTTTTGGCGGCTGATATTACACATATATTTTTCTCATGTCCAGCCTTGTCTGAGTTCTGGGCCGGATTCGAAAATATTTTATCGCAAAAACAAATAGTTTTTTGTTCTCTTTCGCCATTATCTGTATTATTAGATATACAATCTGTGAATTGCCCACATAAAGATTTGTTAACAGTATTATTTTCTTGTGCTCGATTGACTATTGCTAGGGCCTGGATTTCCCAGAAATCTCCACATATTCTGGAATGGTGGTTCTTGATTAATGAAATTTATACTATGGAACGTGCTATTGCCAAAACGAGGGGATTGAAATCAATGAAAAAATGTGATAGAATGTGGGGAACTTTACTTTAATCTTTCCCTTTAAGTCTCTAATGTTTATATATTTACATGGCCTACTTGATATCAAATGTATATGCTACTATTATCAGCTAATCTTTTGTTTCTGATTTATCTGTGTTGTCAATAAAAATATTTTTAAAAAAAGGAATCAGAATAGGGTCAACTGGCAGATCTTGTGTAGGTAGAAAGCTGCACTCATCGCTCTTTGCAGTGGTGGAACACACAAAATTTATCAAAAGGACTGCCGTTCATCGGCCCTATTCCACAAGTCGTGCTTACTACAGATGCATCTCTCCCAGGTTGGGTGGCACACTTACAACAGTTGACAATTCAGGGTCTTTGGAACTCCAAACAGCAGAACTATCACATCAACTACCTAGAGCTGCAAGCAGTTCAACTAGCATTGAAAGCTTTTCTACCTCACCTGGTAAAGAAAGTTGTCTTAAACCGGACGGACAATATGACAACAATGTACTGTATACAAATACTAGCAGAGCAGCTTCCAGGCACAGCCAACATTTTTGCTGATCTCCTCAGCAGAAAAAAACAACAAACACACAAATGGGAACTTATCCCACTGGTTCTCCTTCCGTACTTTCAAAAGTGGGGATTTCCACATATAGACCTCTTTGCCACAGCACAGAACTCAAAATGCCCAGACTTCGCCTCCAGGTTCCTACACCCTCTATCCAAAGGCAATGCCCTGTGGATGAATTGGTCAGGGATATTTGCTTATGCTTTTCCACCTCTCCCTCTCCTTCCATTTCTAGTTCGGAAACGCAGGCAGACCTCTCACACCAATTCTCATAGCTCCCACATGGGCTCGTCAACCATGGTTCACCACACTGTTGAAACTGTCAGTAGTTCCACATCAGAAGCTTCACATAACATCAAATTTTCTCGCACAGAACTGTGGCGAAATCAGACATCCAAATCCCAAGGACCTCAACCTTTTGATTTGGCTCCTGAAGTCATAGAATTTAGTTATCTAAACATGCTACCAGTGTATGACAATTCCTAAAGAAGCAAGAAGACCTACCACTAGAGCATGTTATGCAGCAAAGTGGAAAATATTGATCATGTATTGTAATAATAATTCAATTGATCCGCTAGGTGCATCTCTACAAAACATTATTTATCGTTTTCATCTACAGCTCTCGGGTTTAGCCTACTCATCTATTCGACTACACCTTGCAACAGTAGCTGCATATCTTCAGAACAAGCAACATTTATATTTATTTAAAGTACCTGTGATCAAAGCTTTTATGGAAGGCCTTAAAAGAATAATACCACCCAGAGTACCACCTGCACCTGTTTGGAACCTTAACGTTGTCCTTACATGACTTATGGGCCCACCATTTGAACCATTACACAATCGTTCACTACAATTTTGTTCATGGAAAGCTGCCTTCTTAATAGCAATTACTTCACTAAGACAAGTTAGTGATTACAGGCATGAACCTTAGAAGAACCCTTCTTTCAACCGCATAAAGATAGAATTGTTCTTCGGACAAATCCAAACTTTCTTTCAAAGGTTGTCTCTTCTTTTCACATCAGCCAATCAGTTGAGTTACCTGTATTATTTCCTCAACCCGAATCCGTAGCAGAGAGCGCTCTACACACACTTGATATCAAAAGAGCATTATTGTACCACATTGATAGGACAAAAGATTTCCGCAAAACAACTTTTTGTTGCTTTTGCTCCACCTCATAAAGGGAAGCCCTTCTCAAAATCCGGCATTTCGAGATGGATTGTCAAATGTATTCAAACTTGCTATATTAAAGCTAAAAGAACTTGCAGTATCTCCTAGAGCACATTCTACTCGCAAAATAGGAGCATCTAAGGCCTTTTTAGGTAACATCCCCATAGCTGACATGTAAGACAGCTAGATGGCCTACACCACACACATTTTCAAAACATTGTGTAGATGTGTTAGCACGTCAACAAGCTTTTGTCGGACAGGCAGTACTAAAAAAACTTTCAAACAACTGCAACACCTACTGGTTAGCCACCGCTTTTGGAGGGTACTGCCATACAGTCTATGCAAAGCATGTGCATCTACAGCACACCTGCCTCAAACGGATTATTCTACTTACCCTGTAAGCATTTGTTCTTGGCTTGTAGAACTGTAGAGTCACATGCACCCTCCCTCCTCCCCGGACACTTATGGCTGTTGCAGTTCTTTTTGTTCACATTATATGTGCATGGACATCTCTATACTGTGCTTACTTACTCCATTCTCACCCTCTTGCGGGAGAACAATCTTAACAATGGAGTCGATGACCATTATCACTGAAAGGAGGAGTCACCTTACCTCGTGACTGGAAAAGACTTCTGCAAAGAAAAATAACTTGCAAACATCCGGACCCAACACTAGATGGCAGGAGTATGCAAAGCATGTGAATCTACAGCTCTACATGCCAAGAACAGATGCTTACAGGGTAAGTAGCATAATCCTTTCAATGCACGTATCCTACCAGTGTTATTAACTGCACACACACTCCCTCCAGTTGGAGGCATCACTTACCTGGGGAAGCGAGTACCCTGGTGCGGAACTCTGATGATGCCACCTACAACAATCGCCCCAGTGGAGAGGATATGTTGCTGGGGGCAAGTAAGGTTTGAGGGTTTCCGGAACAACAACTGTGACACTCTGGCATAACTGTTGTAATCCACTTTATTTTGATTATGTTTGTAAGGCAGCTGCATGGTCTACACCACACACTGACTAAACATTATTGTGTGGATGTTCTAACACGCAAACCAGCTAATGTGGGTCTGGCAGTGCTGCGTACACTTTTCTAAACAAATGCAACACCCACAGGTTAGCCACTGCTTTTGAGGGCACCGCCTTAGTTTATGCAATGTATGTGTATCTACAGCCACACATGCCTCAAATGGAGTAGGTTACTTACCCTGTAAGCATCTGTTGGCATGTAGTGCTCTAGATTCACATGCAACCTCCCTCCTCCCTAGGCACCCTTGGCTGTTACAGTTCTCTTTGCTTTTCATAAGCATGAACATCTATTTACCAATACTTATTCACACCTGTCTGTGGGAGAACAATCTAACAATGGAGTCGATGCCCATGTGCATTATCACCAGGAGCAGCAGTCACTTTACCTCGTGACTCGAAAGACTTCTTTGAAGAAAAAACAAATTGCACACAACGGACCCAATTCTAGATGGCAAACGTGTGCAAAGCATGTGAATGTACATCACATGCCAAGAACAGATGCTTACAAGGTAAGTAACATAATCCTTATATAGCGCTTACTACCCCTGACAGGGCGTTGAAGTGCTTTTCGGCAAGTAGTAAAAAGGGTTAATGGTAGATTAGTATAGGGAAATACAAGTTAATTCGAGCGATAGACATGGAGTTTGTTAGTTTGATTGAGCAGGTTAATTGAACGATAGATGAGGTAAGAGTCTAAAAAATTTTATTTGGGAGATCATGGTAGTAAGATGCGGTTTGAGATGAGTCAAAGGAGGGAGCAGTCTAGAAAGGGATTAGGGAGATGATAGTATTAAAATGAGGTTTGGGATGAGTCAAAGGAGGGATGCATGAGGGAAGACACTAGAAATGGTTATTTGGGAGATTATAGTAGTACAGATAGGTTTAGGGTGAGCTGAGGAGGGAAGAGTCTAGAAAGGGTGTTTTGGGAGATCATAGTAGTAGAATGAGGTTTGGGATGAGTCGGAGGGTGAAGGTAGGTGGTAGATTGAGAGAGGTATAAGATGTGACGGAGTTGTGCATTGGAGAGAGTTGAAGTTTTTTAAAAATATATTTGTATTCAATGGGAGTTAAGTAATATAGATACATAACTACATAGAAAGGACATTCATGTGTAAGGAAGATAATATATCGAACTATAAAGTTGTATAAAGTCCCATATGTGCATGTGTGGATAGATAGTTAGCAACTCAGAATATCAAGCGTTGCTGCCCGTGAAGCTAATCTAATGGTGTACTTTTATTATTTTTAAAGTGTTTACATTTTTATTTTCCTCTTTTTCACTAGAGAAGCACTTGTAGATATTTATGATCATATTTGCATATTTTGTGATGTATAAAATAAATCTGAGACCCATAAGCATCTTATCAAGTAGCTTGTATGAAATCATTGTAGTGACCGATATACATGTCAAGCCTTTTATATGAAAATAACAATGCCTTTTATTTGTTTTGGTTTTTAAAACATAAATAAGACATTGTCGTTTACAATGCCAATAGCTTCAACTCGCGTAAATGAGAGACCTATTGCATTGCAAATGCTAGTTTCATCCCAGCTACTTGGCGCTGCCCTGCATGGGAATTACTACCTGGAGATTTCTATCGGATGCTCTTGTGGCATATTCTGTAACTCTGTGTATCGGTCTATGGGTGAAGGTGCAAAACCCAGAGAAATTCTTTTGATTAAATAAAAATACAACTGACACTAAAATTGACCAAGAAGATACAAGTAATTTATAAGCCTTTTGCCTTACACAAGAGAACCAAACACTTTCAGACTAAAAGAATATTACAAAACCACCAATCCAAAACAGACCAGAATACAATAGCTTGCTACTCGCTGTAAAGCGCTTCAACGCCTCGCCAAGTGTAGTAAGCACTAAATAAATACAATTACAATGCTAATAAAACATTATCTGAAAACAAATCAGACTTCAGTCTGCATTGTAGAACGACAACCGAGACCACCTAAAGCTCAAAGAGCAATGACACACTGCAATATAAAACGGTCAAGAACCAAAAATAATAATCATTTGGCCTCAATAACTAGTCTCAAAAGAAACTGAGCACCTGGGTTTGCTCCTAATTAAGCGGAAGCCCAAAAATACCAACTCTTGTGTCAATCAGAAAACATTTGCAACTGGAATTCGGGCCCCTCAATATTACGCATGCCTACCCGTGGATGCACTAAGGTACAGATGGGGGGGACACGCGACAGGTAGTCTGCAAGGTTTCATTTCTGAAAAGCTGGCTCCTGTTTACATAGAACAAGGTGATGTTTCAGTAGTGCATGCGACAGGTGAAACTTGACTAAGTATACTCGCCGGGTCCTTGCTAATCATGGCTTCTCCTCTTTCCCACAGTGTGACTGTAATTGTATCTGCTCCTCACAATCTAAACTAACAAGGCGCTCACAAAAATACAATGTCTCAATTTAATGCGCAAAGAAGTAGAAAATATACATTGCGTTGCTTATCCTCACTCCCAGAAGCATGTTTCCAGTCAAATTACTCACACGTTTGACAAATGACTTGGCCGCCTCTCCCACTTTACAGATGGGTGCCGGGGTGAGGGACATGTGGCCATGGTCTGATTACTCGTCAGTGGAGCACCCGTCACTCGGGAAGCCAGTCTACCTCTCAGCCACTATCTGTAGATGAAGCCTCTTCCGGTGATGTGACACAGGCGCCTGTGGTAGTGAGCCGTCCCAACCGGGGGAATGCCCACATGCCTGTTCGTAAAGGCCACATTAAGAGACACTGGCTGCCATAGTGTCGAGTACTGAGCAAAAGATAAATCGAGAAGAGCCGCGCGGCGCTCAGGTCCACTCAAACACCAACATGTTTTTACGTCGCACCTAGTGTTACGAGTTGGGTGAGATGCGCGTAACTAGGCGTGCGGCCTCCATTTTTCAGCACATAAATAAACCAGTAAAAAAGCATACGAGTGCGTACTAAATAAACAAGCATTTGCTGTATGATATAAATAAAGTGAGCGCAGTGTCCCTAGCGGACACAGTAATCAAAAATGTACAATTGAGAGCGCATAGTGCATAGTGCTGCAGCTGCCATTGTCCGTGTCCATTTCCCAAATAGTGCGTGCTTAACTAATTGAAGGAGACCGTGTAACGCCGCAAGTGAGATCCAGTCTGGATGGGCCGTCCGAGAAGGAGACAGGGCGGTAACAAAGAAGCCTTATTTTGAATCGGAAGCCAGCGTTTAGCGTAAACGATGACGCCAGCCAATGAAAATGATGGGCGGGGCTTCCCGTCCCCTTCAGAAATCCTATTGATTACAAGACGCCTCGCAGAGTGAGGAGCGCATGCGTGCTCCAACGCTAGGCAAGACCTAAAAAGAAGACTTTTATTTTTTTTACATTTCGTGAAGATTTGTCAAGCGGCGCCAAAGTTACCTACCGCCAGTACAATGGATATATATACACACATGCCATAAGTAATATATACATTTGTTAAGCAGACATAAGGAATATCTATGTATTTTAAACCATAGGCAATATATATATATATATTTGTACAGAGAAATGCACATATCTAAATACATACATATCAAATTATAAATGTTTAAATACATAGGGATATGTTGTCTATTTGTGTTTGAGTATGGTGGTTATGTAGGACGGAGCCAACTCTTGAGTAGTCTTTTGAAGATAAGATCGTTATCCGTGGATCTTATGTTTGGGGTTAGTGAATTCCATAGTTTGGCTGCTTGAACAGAGAAAGATGCGCAACCTATGTTTTTTTTTCTAATGAGGTGCCAATCTGGAGAAGCATTTCCTTTGTTGAATGTATTTTGTGGTTTTATCCCTGATGAAAAGCAATCCTGCTCCATATATTGCTTTGTGGGTGATAAGCAGTTTGAAGGTGGGTCTTCTGGCAACCGGTAACCAATGTAGGGCCCTCAAGGCAAGGTACATGTGGGCTTGTGGGTTTACATGTAGGAATAGTCTGACTTGAGAATTCTGAATTTGTTGTAGTCTTTTCATAGTTAATAAAGATTATCCGTGGTAGGTGGCATTGCCGTAAACAAGTTTTTTAAATTGTTGATGTACGGTTATGAGAAGGTAGGAGGTGAGAGATGCTCTATGGTTCAGATGCGGCAGTGACGCCTGAAGAGTGTCCTCATTCCTTTCTTGACAGAGGCGAGTGCTGTCTATCAGACTCCATTCGGGGAGGCACAGTGAATGCTGGGGCTATTGTGCACAACTGCAGTGACTGAAGTAGTTTGTCACAGACACTATGGCTGTCCAAGGTGGACCATGTGCAACCCTTTTCACATTTGACTCAAAGGGTTGCAAGGACTTTCCAGGGTGGTAGTGTGGGGTTCGAGAACTCAGACGTCAACAGACATAATATTTTGCCCAGTGCCATTCTTTTATTTATAAGAAAATACTTTAATCTCACAGCAGCAATTAGTACTACACAGTTGAAACAGGAGTGCAATGCAGATTTGTAAAATACTTCACGTTTATCGGTGAGGCACTATCATATCCCTTAAAGGTACTCACGCACCACTATATTCTGAATCCCCTGATTACAGTCCATAGCTCCCTAGCTCTCTAAAAGCATAGGTATCATGAGGCACATTTGCAGATGAAGTAATATGTCACAGTTCCGTGCCTTTCACTCCCTTGAGTTTAGACCGCAAAAGTCTCAAACTTGTGAGACTCTAGCCTGTGCATGTTAGCTTCCTCTCCTAGGTGGAAGCAAAGCCTTTGTTTACCTGTTTGTGATCGTTGTAGTTCTAGCAGGGTGGTTTGCGCTCATGGCCTTTCGTGAGGGGCTCCATCTGTGGCGGTCACAGCATCAATCTTGCATTGGAACAGGGATCACAAAATGAAATGGATGATGCAAGCCTGTGCAACAGCGCTCTACCACTACAGCGGTGACCTTTCTGGTTGGTGGCAAGCAGGTGCTCGCTTCAGCAGTTGCTGCCTCGTGGCCAGTCTGTGTTGGTGTCTTCTGCAGTTGCTGCCGCTGGGCCTATCTGATCTTCCGATTGTTGCTGTGATAGAGCTTCATTTACTGACAGCGCAGTGGCTGCACCAGTTTCTTGAGCCCACAAGGATTCTCAGGCGAGAGTGGTACTTGGTCTTGGAAAGTCCTAATGCAGCTCACATGGGAACATCTGGTAGACGCCTGTGGGGAGATGAGGGTGCAGGAGTAAGCAGGAGTTATCTTACAGTATGGTTCAATCTTTACTTTACTCTCTGATTGGCCACTTTCTCTGAGTGCTCTTCACACCCGTTATCTCCTCCTGGATAGTCTGTCCTCCTGAATAGCTAGGCACGCCCCTTCTGTCTCTCAATAGACAGGCTTCTAAGCAATCCAGTCAGAACTTTAGCTCCTCCTGCAGAAAGTGCATACTCCTGGTGATGTCCTCTCAACTCTGGGAGACTTGCTGCCAGGCACACACTAATCCTGTTTACACAGCAGCTCTTTAAGTACTCTGCAGAGCATTCTCTTCCTAGTTCAAAAAGAACTTGGAACAAAATGTAGTGGTTTGGATCACACTTTTATACACATTTTGCTGACAAAGGATGTGGATCTCCTGTCAACAGTTTGAGAACTGGTTTAGTTTTCTTTCACATGGCATTTCCTGTCTGCCTCTCAGACAGCCTTTGTGATGGTGATAGATATGATAGCAGGTAGCAGTGGGGCTGGCTTCGAGTAGGGCTACCCAAAACATGGGCACAGTCGAATATATTGATTTCTACACTTGGCCGTCAGTAGGCTTCCTAAGCAGCAATTCTCGTTTGGCCAAAGTGCCGTTTTTAGAAACTTCATGCTAAGCAACGTTAACTACAGTTTCATCGACAAACCCTGCCATCTACCAAATGGCAGTGCTTAGGACGAACAAATAAAAAAGGCTGTTGCTAAGAAGGTCCTCATTGAAATTCTAAAGATAGCCCTGTGTCCATCCGCCACCACTTTGGTGTCTTTGTCTCCTCTATCCAGCCTCAGGAATACAGGCAATACACTTCCACAGTCTGGGGGAAGCTGTCCTCACTGGCCAATCTTGCTAAACCAGGAGCATCCAGAATGGAAGCCACTAGTCCCAGTAATTATATTCCCTCAACAGTCTTTCTAAAATATGTGCTATTCCCACTCAACAATCAAATGGGATGTCTGCGCAAAGTTCTGAGTCTTGCAAAGCCGCTGAATTTTACATGATTCACCTTTCCTTGACACTGAGAATGGACAGGTAATACTGACTCGCACAACGTGGTATGCTGCCACAATGTGTGATGGGGCAATGGCATGGAACGTAGTCCAAGGCCCACTAGGAGTGCGCCCCTTGAAACTCTCTCGATTTACCCTTTCAGGTTACAGAACTGGTTCTGGACCTCTCCAAATAAGGGACTGGTCATGGTGTCTGCTCACATGCTAGATTAGTATGATGCCATGACCAAAAGACTTGAGGATACAAGTTCAACATGCAGTCGGGCACTTACACCAGGAAAACAATGACCAGTTACCATACAGGGGACATTCCTTTCTCAACACTGGATTAGTTTAGATCTTAGGAGAAATGGAGTTCCATATCATTAGGGCACGCCCAGTGAAAGAATGAGCGTTCTGTGTTTGATGCAGAGGACAATGTCCAGTTGGGAGGGGTAGTGCCTTCCCAGCTACAGTTTTGTAGAAAATAACCAACTGCCAGCACATTGGGAGACTGGTTTTAGGCATGAACACAGCACACAAATAGCAGTGGTTTCTGTATTGAATGAATGAATAATAGTGATGGTGGATAAAGGCAGTCTTGCTTTTTCTAGATCATTCTGCTACCTTCAACAGTCATCCGCCAGATCCTCCTCATTAACTTAATCTTTTTGGGCATCAAATGGGCATATCCCCCGACTCTCAATGTTGACGATTCCACGCCGCCTCTGCGTATTTCATTCTTTTCGCCTGGTACTGCCCTGGGGTTGCAGCGTACTGGGTAGAGGTCTACTGGGCCACGTAGCAGAGATACCCAGAAACTCTCGTAGGCTTGCCGCCCTACTTTTCCTCCTTGCCAAACACAGGGTCGCAATGTGCTGGGGTGGCTCCCTGGGGCCTAAAACAAGAGACTGGATAAAAGACCTTGCTTACTGCCATGAACAATTGTCTAATTATTGGGACATAATGCCTCCGAGATCCCGGCCCGAGACATTTCTAAGTTACATGCGTCAACAAGAAACGACCTCCAACCCATGAGGCTCTTCCGGCTATTGAATCCTGAAAACATATGTTTTTGTTTGTAAATGTGATGTTTATTGTGATGACAATACAAGGACGTAAAATGTGGAGTTGCCAAACCATTATAAATGATCTGTATTAATGTATATGATTACCAACAAATATAAATAAAGTTTAAAAAAAAATTACGTAATCTTTTGGGAAATCTCATTTGAGGGCACTGTGCTGGTCTGGGTTCCTCCCTTTGTGTCAAAAAAGGTTCAGACCATGTATCTTAGATCTTTTGCTCTTGCCTCAAGACCTGTTCTTCTGCGCTGTGATTCTTGTTTTTTTCACTTCCCCCATTTATGTTCCACAATTTTCCTTCAGATCTGCTTCATGAGATGTAAACGTAATTTTATGCATGCGCATGCCACCTAGCTGCTGTTAACTTTGAGAAAGGGCAAGACCCTGCCACAAACATACTCACTAAGGCTTTGTAAAAGTACTGTGAAATGATGTCCATGAGCTATCTGAACCCAGCAAAATTGGAAATGCTGCACACCTGCAATCCTACACATGTCTGGGAAAGCCAGCTCTGGCCTTCCCCTACAAGATCATGCGCCCAAGGTGGTAAAACCTTTAGTGCCTTGAAGCCTCTCTGTGGTACAAACTCAATCACAGACTACAAAACCTTTTAAAAGATAAGAAAATGATAGAAGCTTTGTGTATGTTTCCATTTTATAAATCTCACAATAGATAAAGCACCAGTTACATACCAGTGCCCACATACCCTAGTATTTAATGCAGAGTTGTTAGGTCAGCTTCCACCCCTAGTAAATAATGTACACTTTGGCAACTTATATGCAGCTTTGTACCCCAAATTATGTAACAAAACATTGTCACTTTTTTTTTACTGGTGGCATATGCAACAGGCAAACTTGATCATGCTACTTTTCTACTACCCCATCACAAAAATGTGTTGCATACCATTACCACGCATTACGCGTATGCAGTGTAATGGCCTCGTTGTAAAGTTAATGTGTGTAAATGATGTTTCACTATATAAAGCACTGTTCCTATGCTCCTATTCATAGTCTATGAATTTAAAGTTGCCCTGAAGGTGTTGGCATTGACAGTATTCCTATGACCTCCCTAAATTATTCCAGTATTAACAGTGGGCACCTCTGTGACTTTAGGGAATTTCTATTTGGCATAGCAGAATGTTTTCCTAGAGAGCAATATCACCAGTCCTGTGTCCTCTTGTCAGCAGCCTTTAAATGGAAAGCTGCTGCTGCTGCCGCCATGCCATTGCTATAATGCTATATCTTTATTTTCTGCCATTCTCACATGCCTAATCAACCTTGGTAGAAAGAAAACAGATTTGATGTAATATGGCATTCCTTCAATTTACTAACTATAAATGTAACTAGTGAAGTGAGTAAAGCTATAAACCTTGGAGGCCAGAGACAGGCTAGCTCTCCAAGCTTGTGTAAAATGGCCCTCCTAGAGACATTTGTCATTCGAAAATAGTGATCATGAATATCTCCCATAAACTGGAGAGTTCCTGAGTGACCTTAAAAAAAATAAAACGTATTAAATCGATGCTAAAAAAAAGTAGGGGCCTAATCAGTTTGGCCCATAATTAACACTTTCTGTATAAATCCATTGAAAAGACAGCCTTCTTACAGATCTCCCGCTAAATTGAACAAATCAAATTCTTGCATTACACAGAATGCAGTAAAGGAGTGAATTCTAAACCGCATATATCTACATCTGGATTGACCTCAAGAACACCAGTGATGCTAATGAAGTTGTAACACTACTCCCTCCTGTTTTACCTATCCTCAGCGTTGTACACAGTGAACCAGGAAAATGTGGTCAAAGGAGTAAATGACAACAATCTAGTGCACAGTCCCCAGTTCAATAAAATCCTACTTTGGAGCACAACTTGGCACATTTCCTCCTTTCTGCTAGTCTCCAGTCTCCATTCACTTCTTGTGAAATGGTCTTTTAGGATGAAATATTATAACTCACCTTTTTAGTGTAGAATTTTCCCGATTTTCAGATCAGGTCAGGTCCTTCAAGCTTACCTCCTACAAAAAAGTGGATTATATTTTGGGTGTCCTAAAACATGACAAACCTTTTGACAGGTCTCTCCATATTACTGTTGGCAATGCACTTTTCAATGAAAGCAAGCCATATTAATTTGACTGATACTTCAAACCATGGATTTCTCACCTTTTAGAATATCCCTAAGTGCTGTACTAGATGGGGAAGCTTTCATAGTAGTGTGCCCATGTGCCGCTAGTTGGCGCAGGGGGGCTCTGCTTTGGCTTTGTTCCACCCTGGAAGGGACTGAGTGGATCTGCATATAGGCGTCACACCTGTATGTTGACGTCGATTCCTTTCTATCTGTGCCTTCAAACGTGTAGCTAAACCCCTGCTCCCTCTTTTTTACAGATTGCAGATAATTTTCTTCAAAAAATGGTATGACCTTGCGTAAGGGTATCATGTGCCCATCTTAAACTACAGGGTTCAAACCATACTGCAGCTGTCTGAACTAGATGTCGGTGACAGACCCGCACATGAGGTGTGCATTTTTATGTTTGGGTTCTGGGTACGACTTCTAGTTACGTGACGAATGCACCCTCATTAACCCAAAGGCGATCCGGTACTGTGAAGTGAAGCTTCTGAAAAAGCCAACCAAGTTCCACTTCAAGTCGAGGACGCAGACCTGTTTCAGCAAAAGGTCAGGCTATTGATTTAGAGGATCTTCTGTCACAGCAGCAAATTTGCGTTGGTTGTGGACATAGTCCTTGCTGCCAAGTGTCACTCTACAAAGTCCATTTACGCCGGATGCTGGGACCGATATATGGCCTAGTGTGGAGCCCACAGCACAGACGTATTATATGCCAAACTATGGATGATTTGTTTGTTTTTGTCTTTGACCCAGCATGAATTTGCAGTGGGCAATGTTAAGTATTAGTCAGCCTTTTTGCTCTTATTGAATCCACCTTTCTTGTTGAAATTACCTGTTGTGATGCATTTTATTCGACGTTTGACACAGCTGTTTCCTTCCCAACTGTGTTATGCTACAGTGGGACCTTAATTTGGTCCTCAGATTTCTCATATGTTCTTCCTTTGAGCTAATGCAAAGCTGCTAGTTGCATTTTTGGGCTTTAAATATTGTCTTTGTCGCAATAACTTCATATTGTTTGTGAGTGAGCTCCAGGCTCTTTCGGTGCTACCATCCTTCACCATTGTTTTTTCATGCAAACTGGTGCTGGGGACCAGAGCAACCATTTTTGCCGAAAGTTACTCCTTTTCATGTTGGCCAATCCATCACCCGCCAAACTTTTTGCCCCACCTCACCCCTTGAGAAAGGAGAAGATACTTCTCTGTGGCTAGATCATAAAAGAGCTTTAAACTTTTGCATCAATTCCACCAAAGACCATTGGATGGACAATCGGTGTTTTGTGGGCTGCTGTGAGGCAAATACAAGTAAGGCGGCACCGAAAAGGACTTTGACGGATAGTCTTGTTGCATCAAAAGCTGCTACATAAGCTAAAAGGGAGCCTCTAGAAGAGCTAAGAGCCCGTTCCACCAGTGCTATGGCTGCTACCACTGCATTGGCAAGGGTACTGCCTTTCCTTGACATTTGCCAGGGTGCGACATGGGCAACTATACAAACGAAGCACTTCTACCTTGCTAGACAGGAAGGTTATTTTACCCATTCAGCCCTGCAGAACTTTCTGGTTTGAGTCCACTCCACATATCCTCCAACTTTGGACGGTACTGCTTTGGTATCTATTCTAAAGGTGAGGAATCTGCAGTTAAATGTATCAGTGAAAAGAACAAGTTACTTTTTTTTTTTTTTATGGATCTTTCTGTTGGATACTGTATCTAAACTCAGATTCTTCACGGTCTTACCGCCTAACGGTTCTGTTGAGTAGTCCATTTTTACCATCTAAAAAGGTCCCAAATTAGAGATCTGCACACCGGTGTGAGAAAGTGGCTCTGTATATACTGTTCCCAAATAGGTACAGTGTGTACAGAGTCCACAGTCCCCAGAGGTTTGGCAGAGGCTAAAGTTAGATATAACCTTACTCTCAAAAGTGGTAGCTTGGTCGAGCAGTAAGGCAGTATTAGAGGACAGTGTAAAGCATTTGTTGTACACACTCAGTCAGCAAATGGTCTCACACACTCAATAACTGAACTCTAGGCCAATGGTTTATATAAAAAATATTAGCTTGTTTTATTTTAGAACCAACAATAGGTATTAAAATATACTTTCTCAGAATGAGATGCTTTAGGTAAATACTTTTGCAAAATGCAATTGACTTTTGTAAAATGCAATTGACTTTTGTAGATAATTGCAGATTGCTGCAATAGGCAACACAATTTCAAACATAATAATGCATTGAGCTCAATGGGAATTTTAAGTTCTATGCAATTGATTACTTTCAAGATTACTTTTCTAACTCCAGGACTGGATCCTAGAGTCAGTCCTGGGACAGTTCTTGGAAACAAATGAGTAAATTCGTTTTAGTTACTGTTGTGATTTTTAAGCAATATTTTGCTATTTTAAAAGTTGACGCAAGCTTTTTCTGATCAAATTACCAATATTATCCTATGGAAGGAAATTCACTTAGCAGGTAAGTGGGGTTATGGTTACTTTTTCTCGGTCAGTGTTGGATCCTAGATCCAGCACTAGTGTACCACCTGTAAGAAGTTGAGAAACTGCGTTTAAGTTATACAGGCGATTTGTAAGGAATATTTATAAGTTTGCAAAATCGACACTTAGATGAAATTTCATAGAAAAACAGTCAATGGTTCCCTATGGAAGAAAATTCAAGTTACAGGTAAAGTATGTTCTCGTTACTTTTGTAATCCAGCGCTGGGCTCCTAGGCTCAGTACTGGAACATCTATCTAAAACAGGTAAGTAATTACGTTTTCACAGTTGGTATGATTTTTAAAGAATTTTTGAAGTTTGCAAAAATCGACACTTAGAAGAAATTTCACAGAAAATAGTCAATGATTTCCTATGGAAGAAAATTGGGTTACTGGTAAGTACGGGTGTGAATATTTTTCAGGGTCCGTGCTGGGCACCAAGATCCAGCACTGGGATCTCTCCTAATATCAGGTGAGTATTTTCGTTTTCGTTACTCAGTTGATTTTTGGTGAATATTTTAAGTTTTAGAAACTCCACACTTAGAAGAAATTTCAGAAGAAACCAGTCAATGTTACCCAATGGAGGAAAATTGGGCTAGCAGGCCACGCGGCTGTGGGAGCTGGACTCCTGGTCACTTGCTCAGGGCAAATGGGGAACTAAATAGGTGTAGAGGTTACACTGCCAGGGCCACTCGGGCGGCTGGGTGCAGGGTGCTTTTGAGCCTTCGGGCGCTCAATGGGTTTCAATGGGAAAGCTCCTGGTCGAACAAAGGCTGCAAGCTCGGGGACGAAGATTCTTCAGGTGCCACCACCACTTAGAGAGGTTAGTTGGGGGATAGGTAGGTACCCAGGAGTTGGGCACCGGGGGCTGCAGGGCGCCGGGGAACCTTTTGAGTCGGGAAATCTTACCCTCTGTTGATCGCGGTTGGGAGGGGCACCTGGTTCTGAGGCTGCAGGTGTCGACACAGGAGCGTCTAGGTGAGTCCTTGGGTGCTGGATTCGGGGTCGCAGTCGCCGGGGGGACGTCCTCGGGGTCTTTGTTCACTCCGCCACAGGCCAGGCTTGGCGGGTGCAGAGTGTGCAGGGTTCGCGGTTCCAGGCTGATCCCAGGGATAAGCAATTTGCTTTGAGCAGAGCCACTGCTCGTGGGAGTCCCAGTCTTGGTAGAGTCTCAAGGTGATCAGGTCCTCTGGGGTTTTGAGGTTGCTGACCACTGAAGGCGCCGGCGTTCCACAGGAGCAGGTTCAAGGATCAACAGGCCGGTAGGGCGGGGGCCAAGTCAGTTGTAGTCCTTTTGTCAGCAGCTGCGCGGCGGGTCTTCTGGTTTCTTGATCTGCTTGCTTGCTTGTTGAATCTGGATCTGAGGAAGGAAGGTTCAGGGTGCCCCTAAATACTAAATTTTGGGGTGTTACAGGTAGGTAAGGGGCAGGGACCACTGGGTCCCTGCCCTGGGGTGGGTACACCCCCTATCCTGCCACTCTCATGTGGGATGGGGACAGTGGCCTAGTTCTGATTGGGGAGGGCTCCCCATCTTCAAGATGGTGAGAGCCCGGGGACATGCTTCAACTCGCCTTCCCCCTCTGAGGGGTGGGGTTGGCAGAGGCTGGCACACCCCCTGTCCTTCCTTGGGGTTTCCGGACAGTCTTCCCGCCAGAGAGGGGGTTGAGAACCGGTAGGGGCCAGTTGCTGGGTACAGCAAGTGGCCTGGAGAAGCTCACAAAGGCGGAATGCCTTTGAAGCTTCCCCTGCCCATCCTGGGGGAGTAGACTTCTCACCTCACCCAGGATGTGCATTGTTGCAAGCCCAGGAGAGCAGATGGCTCTCTACCCAGGGGTCCAGCAACTGTCTGCTGTGTGGCAGCCTAGGCAGCCCCTCAGACCAGACGTGGATTGTAGGTTAGGTTCAGGGGGCATCTCTAAGAGGCCCTCTGTCGTGCATCTTACAGTAAATCCCACACTGGTATCAGGGTGGGTTTACTGTGCTGAGAAGTTTGATACCACATTTCTCCGTCTTCAATGCAGCCATCATGGTGCTGTGGAGTTCGTGTTGACGACCTCCCAGCACCATATACTCTTAATGGCAGCACTGCACTTGCAGTTCCCAGGAATGGACCTGGGTACTGTAGGGGCACAGGGCTCATGCACCCATGCCCACACCTCTGGCATAGGGCACCCAGCTAGAGGGGTGACTGAGGTATGCCAGGGCAGTGTGTGTTGTGGGCATGGCACACAGGGATGTGTGCCATGTCGACTTTGTTTTGTTCTGCACCCAGACACTCTGCCTGCAAAGGCAGTGTGTGTGTGTCAGGGTACAGGGCCTCTAAGGGTGGCACAATAAGTGCTGGTGCCCTTAGGGGCCTTATCTGGTCACAAGGCCCTGGGCACCTAGGGTACCATGTACCAGGGGATGACAGGTGACCAGAGATGCCAATTGGGGTTTGGCTGTTGGGCAGTTTTTAGGGAAGGAACACAGGCCCTGGGCACCTGATTGGCAGGAGCCCAGGGCACAACAAGGAAAAGTGCATCAGTTATTAGGCAAAAAACGGGGAGGTTACTGCAACAGAAACCCACTTTCTTACAACCGGTACCTCCACCAATTTTGCATTCCGTGTTCAAGAGGAGTCCAAGAAGTACCTGACGTCTGTGCTAATCCATGGCACTTGCATGTGGCTCAAATCCGTCACTTTGGGGTGTCACGAAGTCCGTGCCGAGCAGCACGGTGCCACTTAGCATCGCACAAGAGCAATGCTGTGAAAGTGTCTGGTTCATTGTGGTGGCTGGGGATATTCTAAAGGTTAGAAATCTTCGGTTAGATAGAGAATCCAACAGAGAGCATTACCAAAGGTAAGTAACCTGTTCAATTTAAAACATCAAAAATGGACATGCTTACCTGTATAACCTAGCATTTTGTAGGACCCAGTTTCCAATTGTACCCCTCCTGAGTTGAGACCACCACCAGGACATGGTGATGAAAAACCTTGGTATGATCATGGACTGCAGCCTCTCGCTCCATATCAATATACAAAAGTAACTTTCTATACAATAGCGCTTTGTATCCTACCTTATACCCTTTGCACTGGATTTAGGCATCAATAGCGTTAGTGTTATCATAATTAAGTTGTATGGATGGCATCTGCATTGGGCTGAATAAGTGGCTCATAATCTACACTAAATCTAGACCATTACAGCTAGACCACGTTAACTAGCTTCTTACTCTGTTAACTGGAAGGTGATTTGGTTTTACAAAGGGTAAGAGAAGATGCAAAATAAATCCTACAATATGCCTGATAGCTTTGTTGGAGTAGCCTGTCTGTCCTTTCATTAGATTATGAGGACTTCCTTTTTATGAGACGGACTCCTGGCTTTCTATCGTGTCTACTAAGGCGTAGCAAAAAATTGCTTTCTCTGGCTCTTTTCCATTTGACTTGCACACCATAAGATTATTAAAGTAACTGTGTAGCTTACTCTCCATTCTACAGACATAGAAAACATAGCTTCTTTCTATGGTTTGGTTCTAGGTGTAATGCAGAGTTTTTTGGGTTTATATTCATTACTGACAAACCACTCCAGTAGTGGTGACCGCTGTAACAGCAAAACTACATTTGTGAGCTATAGGTAGCCAGCAATTATTTGGCATTGGGGAAAATTCAAGCCCCTGTGGGTAGAAATATCTCCAACCACCTTCCAGCGTGATTTCAGTCCTTGTGAAATTATTTTTTTGTTCATGGGGTCTTAGTCATTCCTCTGCACTGTACCTTCAATCACATTTCTTGTGTAGTTAATCTCCAAGTACAGCAAGATAATGATGATCTTATTTGTGACTGCTCCCACCAGTTGTGGTATCCTGACCTTTTGTAGTAGTACATTCAGGTGCAGAGTGGGCATAATAAGAGACTACATCTCCACTCCAAGATGTCAGACAGGAACCTCCAGCAGAGGCATGCATCTCTGAGCTTAATCACTAGCCAGTTATCTGATTAACTATCCCAAACACAAATATCAACACTGTATACTTTGTGTGCAAAGTCGTTGATATCGACAATAAAAAATATAGAAGACCACAATATCGTCAAAAAAGTGCAAGTATATTGAATTATAACCATTATACACTATATTGACTTTTAAACTAACTTTAAAATAATTGCAAAAAACATATTTAAAAAATATAAATCTTTAAGCATATACAATAAATACTAATTACAAGTGATCATAAACACTGAATACAGTAACATTTAAAAAATATAAATTAAAGCAACTTAACCATTTTATAAAAAACAGACTTGGAGCGGGTCAGATACTATTCTCACTCCAGCTTAAGCAGCAGTAGTGAATATGATTGACTTTGGAGGGTTTAGATTTACTATTGCCACTCCATCTTAAGTAACAGTAGGAATAGTGTTTGATTTTGGATGGGTGAGATCTACAATTCCCACCCCCAAGTAAGCAGCAGTAGGTAATATGTTAAACTTAAGAAAGCTCAGATTCATTTTTTTCTGTCCTAAATTAATATAAAATAAGTTCCATGTATTATAAATATTTATAAAATAAAAAAAATTACATTTTTATGAACAATCTTTCAATTGATCATAATTGGTAAAAAACTAAAAACAAAATAAACATAATTGTGTATAATTCAATGCATTGAAGGAATAGATTTAACATACTTTCACACCCTATTACCCTAAAATTCCCACACTTGCAAAAGGAAATTAAAAAGTAACTAAAAAAAATGACAACCCACATTATTTAGAAATATAATAACTATAAAATGTAAAATATATATATATAATTAATATCCAAATTACTGAAGGCAATTCAATCCGAGTTTCACAAACTGTGGGTCGTACCCCACTCTGGGTTGCCAGCCGATTTGTTGGGTCGCAAACGAGTTATAAACATGCATTAACATTTGTATTTATCTTGTCACGTTCCCTGTCAAATGTTAGGCTATGTTTTCTGCAAATAGCTTTTTTTTTTAACTTGGGAAGTTGTTTACTTTTCTTTCTCTGACTGCAAAGTGAGAGGGGATTTTAAAGTCTGCTATGTGACAACCCTGCTGATGTGAAAGGAAAGGCTGTAAGATGTTATTTTTTTGTAATTAAACAAAATGTAAATACCGGTAAATGAACTGCACCCTTATTTCAGAATATATTAGCAGTAAGGAAAGCAACATTAAAGCACATTTTTTGTAATTCTGAAGTCTGATGGAAACAAAGTATAATAGGCTCAAAACAAATCAAGACTCTTTCACTTGGTGATATGCAAATGATAAATCGCTGAAACCAGGTTTCCACACTATCATTTGTGTGCTATAGTTTTATTAAACAATTGTATGCCTGCGCAACTTTAGTGGCCATTTCAGTGAAAAATGTCATGTCTGTAAAGAACATTGCGGTACCACACACTTCTTTAGTTAAATTCATGAGTTTGCTACAAAATGCACCATCAACTACATACTAAATCCTTACCATTCACCTGCTGGGTACTTTTGTGAAGCTAGGATTTTTCACAATCCCCAAGACTACAGTGATGTGACATTGAGGTCCGCACACCTGCCTGAAAATTCTTCCAGAACCCTGGTGCAAAGGTGCTGAATTATGTTCCTAAGTTCAGTTTAAAAGAAACCCTTCCAGCATTTTTTTGCTGCAGTTTTTTTTTAAGTCTCAAAACACCATTTGAACAGAGAATATGCCCATTATATAGGATCATACACAATCACCCCACTTGTGTAAGACTTTCACACACAAACTGAGAAATGTTGATGTGGCCTAATGGGCATAGCTGCTGACTTTGGGTCTGAGGAACAAGGTTAAAGTCCCGGCATTGGATCTGGCATATCACTTCATCTCCTGTGATTAAAATAGAATGAATCTGACCATATTTATTTTAATTTGGTGCTCATGTACAGCACTCCAATGCCTTTGTGAAGTGTTTGTGCTGTGTATGTGTTTGTGTATATATGTATATCTGTGTTTGTGTGTGTCTGTGTTATATATCCCTTTTATGGGCAGATGATTTTTTTGCCCACAGTCCGATCTAAACCTACAAAGGGAGTCGTCAAGGTTGCGACATTTGCAAACCAAGTGTTTGAGAGGATTGCAAAAAGTTAGTGTTTTTTAGGCATTTAACAGCATTTGGAATGTATGGCCATTACATTAAAAAAAATGCCCTGTCTAATGTCCCTTAAAGCTAGGTGGGTCCTGAAAGTCTGTTCTGGAAAAATGGGTCCTGGTTCTAAAATGTTTTGGGAAGCACTGATTTAAATTATTAACACCATCATCCAGTTAACCAATTAAGTAAACAAATGTATTACCATATCAAAATGATCTATTAAATACATAAAACAATGGCATAGTTATTAAAGAAACTTATCAAATAAAGATTATAATACATTTTTTTTAAAAATTTAAATGCTTACCACTCTATTTTCCTACTAACCTAACAACCTGCCAAAAATAAAATTGACAGAAAATAACACTTTGAAAAGCTACCAAATAAAAAGAACACTAAAAATAATTAAGTATACTTAACATTAAAATAATAACTTGTAACACAAACTAGCAAAATTCAACTAAAAAATTGAAACCCACCTTTATCAAAAAAGTAAAGACCTGCAAAAATTATATTCTTACCTGTGTTCTGCCCTATGATATTTTTTACACTATTTGGGTCTTATTTTTGTCATACAATATTTTGTCGAAATTTCAGTACGTAGTAGTGTAGCAAGGATGCTATGGGCCTGGGTGCAAGCAAGACATATGGTCCCTTTGACTGCTGTGGAAGCAGTAAATATAGTAATTATCTGGGTTCATTGGTCCCTTCTGGGCCCTGGGCCACTCTACCCGCTGCACCAGTGGTAGCTATGCCTCTGCCACCAGGTGTGTGTGTATGTACCACAAACTGACCAGATGGAGAAACAAACGAATGATATTCGAGAATGAACTGAAATTTCTCAAAAACAATAACCCAGTAACTCCCTTGATCTACTTTATACCGAAAGTCCACAAAGATGACAAAAAAAACCCCGGCAGACCAATCATTTCTGCAAGAGGTGGGTTACTGGAAAAGACTTCACAGTATATTGATTATTTTCTGCAAAGTCACGAAAAAACTCTTGAGTCATATATACAGGACACAGGTGACTTTTTACTCAAAATACAACAGATCACATGGATGAACGATGATTGGATGTTAGCACTTGATGTGACTGCACTCTATACTAGTATTATACATACAGATGGCTTAGCGGCAGTGAAATACTACCTAACACGCAGACCTGAACAATACCAAGATCATAAGTCCATGTTGTTACAGATGCTGGAATTCTGTTTATGCAATAACATTTTCATGTACAACAATCTTCTGTACCGCCAACTGCAAGGTGTGGCCATGGGGGCCAGTTTCTCTCCAAGCTACGCCTGTCTACACATGGGGGCTTGGGAGGAACTGGTCCTCAAGGTCCAGTGTAAGTCAATTCTCAGTACCAATGTTATTGCCTGGTACAGGTATATTGATGATCTATTTGTGGTTTGGAGGGGTAGTTAAGAACAGGCAGAGAATTTCATCGCCATGATTAATGTAAATCAATTTAATCTAAAATTCACTGCAACCATGAGTCAATCAAGCATAGCATTTTTGGACACTGAGGTATTCATAGGTAACAACACAATCCAAACCAGACTATACAGAAAACACACTGCAGGCAATACCATCCTCCACGCAGGAAGTGCACATCCTACATATCTCATCCATAGCATTCCATACGGCGAGATGCTTAGATTAAGGAGAATTTGCAGCAGCCAATATGATCTCGAGCTTGCACAACAAGCAAGTAGAATTCGATTCTTGGAGAGGGGTTACAGTGCACGAGTCATTAATAGTGCTGTAATGAAAAGTATGCAAGTTGACAGACAAAAACTCCTTGATACTTATAGAACCTCTGTTTCTATGGTACCCGTTAAAACGAACACCATGCTACCATCAACAGCCAGTCCATTTAGGATTATCACGGGGTACAACAGACAACATTCAGACCTATACAGAATCATAAATCGAAATTGGCCTATTATCCTCAGTGATCCAATCATCGGTCCTACTCTTCCTCACAAAGCCTCTATCACCTATAGTAGGGCCCCCTCCATGAAGGACCGTTTGGTCAATACCAGCCCTGAAACAATTGAAAGAACCACATGGCTTCAGACTAATAGTGGATTTTTTAAATGTAAAACCTGTAAATCCTGCATCCATGGTACAAACATGAAAACTTTCAAGGATGGTTTTAGTGACCGAGAACACCCCATTGATAAGGTTTTAACATGTAAAACAGAATTTGCCATATACGTTTTACAATGCCCCTGCCAACTTAGATATGTTGGCAGTACGAAACTTGCTGTTCATAAGCGCATTCTACAACATCTTAGGGCCATAACAAACGAAGACAATACCTATCCAGTTGCCAGACATTTCAAGGAACATCACCACAGTGACAATAAGGGCTTAAAATTTTATGTCATTGACGCAGTGGCGGCAAGTAGACGCGGAGGTGATAGAGCATAGACTCCGCCAACTTGAAACACGTTACATCTTGCAGCTTGATTCAAAACATCCAGGGGGATTGAACATCACAGAGGATCTTTATACTTGCCTACCTTAAATGCTATTTAGTTTTATGTAGGCATTTACTTTTTCACTCGAGGTTTTTATACCAATCAGCAGGACCTAGAGGCGGTTTTAGGCCCTTCAGACTCATATATATCTATTTATTTATTTATGTATTTTAAACAGTCAGTAATCCAGTGAAGTAAATATGACCTCTTTTTGATGTATATATTATGTACCCCCAGCTTAGCTGCTACTTTATACAGGGTGCCAGACTAACCTAACTTCTTTAACTAAAAGTTATCTTAGCACCCATTTTATTTATTGTGCCCTTCTATCACTACATTCTCAAGTTCTAATTCATGACATAATATCATGTTATGGTGAGGGCTCTCACCATAGAGTATTCTACCTTGAAATAATCCCTTAGACCTCTCCTAATTTGTGAGTTGCTGGATATGCCCTTATTTCTGACCTGCCCACTTCTACCAGCAGGGCAGAGGATACTGATCAGTTCAACAGGTCTCCGGCTGTTTTTTACATTTTTTAACTTCAGCCATTTGATCCATTGGGTGACCTATTCTTACTCGATTCAGTTTGCTTCTAGATTTGAGTACATCCCCCAAAGTGTGATTGTAAGAGAATTATCCTTATCATAATCACATTTGCAGTAATTTTACTTTATTTTTATCTCACAGGTGCGGCTTATTGGTTCACACATTTCACTTTGCACATTTGCACAATTCATTTATGTGACTATACTTATGACATCATTCCAAATTTAGGAAGACTTGCTTATAGCGTTACCCTTTATAGGGGATTTATCCCGTAATCGGCCATTATGGACTTGAATATGAATGTGGAGTGCTATTGTGGTTTCTTCGTGAATATGTTCTTATTTAGATCACACACGAGATGGGATTTTTTTACATCACAGGTCAGGTGCATATTAAACATGAGATCTTGTTAACAGAATCGTTTTATTTTAGATCCATTATGTATACCATCTCACGTCTATTCAGATGTTCCTCTGTTTAGCACCTTACCCTCACTCTACAGCTGTCGGATAACCGATACACGTTTACTGGCAAATGCATATCTATTGATTGTATCATGATGACATACTCATGTGGTTGCGCTCAGCATATACAACAGCGATATTTTGCACAAGTGAAAGAATATATATTTATTTATTCTTTGCAAATTTGATTGCTATTTGCACTTACATCGATTCTAAATATTTTATATTTATTTATTTGATGTATTTACCAATATAGGTTTTTTAATTATTTATAATTCAATTACCATGCTGATGCAGTTTTTAAACGTGTTGTTTTGCACAGTTCCATTTGTCAAGTCTGTTATCTATGTCCATTTGCAAATAGTCACATGACCGTTTGAATGTATGCACAGTCACTTTATAAGCCATCTCTTTATTGGATCATGTTGTCATGTGATCAAGGCTCGGAGGAGCCGAAACGTTATGGCGGCAGAAAGGCACAGATTAAAATAATCGGCACTTAACTTTGGTCCGTGTCCGTTTATGCTGTGACGGTGTGGAGTGGCAATCGCAGCAAGCTTACGGATTCACGTATATATATATAAATATATATATATATATATATATATATATATATATATATGTGTGTATATATATATGTGTGTATGTGTGTATATATATATATGTGTGTATGTGTGTGTATATATATATGTGTGTATGTGTGTGTATATATATATGTGTATGTGTGTGTATATATATATATATATATATATATATATATATATATACTTAAAAAACCATAGGTTTCACACATGTTATAGTTAGCTGTACATTTCACTCGTAAAAAACCAATGAAATTCCAGGTTATAGTTAGATCAGGTAACTATAACTTGCGCCCCTGCAATGCACTGCTGATGACGTCACATAGTACATCACTCATGACATGGTCAGTGACATCACTCATGACATCAATGATGACATCTGAAATTACACATTGTGGATTGCGGTCGCGAAAGTTATAGTTACCTGATCTAACTATAACGTGGAATTTCATTGGTTTTTTACGAGTGAAATGTACAGCTAACTATAACATGTGTGAAACCTATGGTTTTTTAAGTGAATTTGCAAGGTTTTGTAAATGATAATTCCTAACTATAACGTGTGTGAAACCTATGGTTTTTTCAGTGAATTTGTACGTTTTTTTAAATGCTAAGTTATGTATTTATTTTTTATTTTTTTTTCTGGTATTTCACTATGCGCACACCCTGCGCGCACGGTGCGCTTTGCGCACCGAGCGCCCACGTTGCACAGTCCATGCCGTGCGCTCCTCGCATTTTTTTACGCAGTAACATTTGTTTTTTTTCTCCCTTGTGGGTCCTTTAATTTATTTAATAAATGTGATTGTTACTTCTTTTTTTTTTTTTTTTTTTGCCGTGCGCGTACGGTAAGCTTACCGTACGCGTACCCCGCGATTTTTTTTTAAAATTATTAAATTTATTTTTCATACTTTTAGGTCCTTCTTGGACCCCCTGACAAACACTAGGGGGTCTGCAACTCTCTTCGTTGCCCCCGTTTCACGTTCCCCACCTTTGTTTCTCAGTGCGAGAGACAGAAAATGGCAGCCGACACTTCCTGATTTCGACCGATTCGAATGTTTACAGTCATGTAACCACCAATCAGAATTGAGCTCGCGCACGGCACTGTACGCGTACGGTAAGCTTACGGTAAGCGCACGGAGCGCGCTTACAGATATATATATATTGATTTAAATGTTATTTTCTCAGGACCTACTGAACAGATTTACACCAGACCTACAAAAGGCACATCCTTGACCTGAGGACTACCTCTCTGCCAAATTTCAAGTAATTCTGTTCAGCCGTTCGGGCTGTAGCTGTGTCTAAAGGTCCTATAGAAAAATGCATGGGGAAAACGCGTTTTGGGACCCCCCTTTTTTCTCAGCCCCCGCTTGACGAATCCCCCCGAGACTTTCAGGGTAGGAGCGGAGCGTAGCTCCCCATTAGTTTTGAAAATTTCGCGCGGATTCGTCGATCGGCGCCAAAGTTATTCCAAATAGAATGTTGCGGATTTCCTATGGAAACACGGTCCTAACTATAACTATCTACTGGCGACCGCCAGTAGATAATAAATATATATATATATATATATATTCACTGAAAAAACCATAGGTTTCACACATGTTATAGTTAGCTGTACATTTCACTCGTAAAAAACCAATGAAATTCCCCCGTTATAGTTGGTGCAGGCAACTATAACTCACGCGACCGCAATCCTCTGCTGATGCTAATACTGTATTTAGACACTTATTTGCCCATGTCTTCTTCCATTAAATTTTAGCTATACATATATTACAAATATTTTTTTTTCATAAAGACACATATGTCATCAGCAGAAGATTGCGGTCGCGTGAGTTATAGTTGCCTGCACTAACTATAACGGGGGAATTTCATTGTTTTTTTACGAGTGAAATGTACAGCTAACTATAACATGTGTGAAACCTATGTTTTTTTCAGTGAATTTGTACGGTTTTTTAAATGCTAAGTTACTTTACGCCATTCGTGGCGTGCGCGCCCAGTTAACGCAGTTCGTTCCGTGCGCGCGCCCACTTTACGCAGTTAGTGCCGTGCACGCACGGTGGTCACGCGGTGCGCTGCGCGCACCGCGTGCCCACGTTATGCGGGATGGGCCATGTACGCACGATGCGCTTCACGCACCGTGCGCACATTTGTTAATTTCATACCTCTTATATGCCATTTGCACACGGGCACCATTTGCACACGGGGTCGAGAATGTGGATAATTGTTTTTTTTTTAATTTTTACCGTACGCGTACGGTAAGCGTAATCGGCGATTTTCCGAAAAATAAAAAATAAAATGTTTTGACTTGGGGGTTGTTTGGGGACCCCTATAGCAATGCTGGGTGGTTAGGATCTCAAGAAACTGCCTCTTTAGACATTTTTGGGCTTCGTTTTTGCTGCCCAACTCAGAGAGCGAGAGAGAAAATGGCGGCCGCCGCTTCCTGGTTTCGACCGATTCGAATGTTTACTAAGATCTAAGAGCCAATCAAAATTGCGCTCGCGCACGCCACCGTACGCGTACGGTAAGCTTACGGTAAGCGCACCGTAAGCGTACCGTAAGCTGACACAGATATATATATTGATTTAAAGGCTATTTTCTCAGAATCTACTGAACAGATTTACACCAAACCTACAAAAGGCACTTCCTTGACCTGAGGACTACCTCTCTGCCAAATTTCAAGTAATTCTGTTCAGCCGTTCGGGCTGTAGCTGTGTCTAAAGGTCCTATGGAAAAATGCATGGGAAAAACGCGTTTTGGGACCCCCCTTTTATCTCAGCCCCCGATTGACGAATCCCCCCGAGACTTTCAGGGTAGGAGCAGAGCATAGCGCCCCACCTATTTTGAAAAATTCGCGAGGATTCGTCGACCGGCGCCAAAGTTATTCAAAATAGAATGTTGCGGATTTCCTATGGAAACGTGGTCCTAACTACAACTACCTACTGGCGACCGCCAGTAGGTAATATATATATATGTATATGTATATATATATGTATATATGTGTATATAATATATATATCCAGTGTTTAAGAGTTACATTTACCTATAGAGCATACATGCTGCATGGTATCTTCAAATGCAAAAACCTGGTTCCAATAGAAATGTTAATATGGCATCGCCCATGATGTGTGTGACTCAGTGTTTTTTCGAAGCAGTTGAATTGGTCCAGCAGAATCACCAAGAGGTATGAGTGGAAGTTTTATAAAGGTAGATGTAAATTAATTTGGGACTTGCACTCTCCCTAATTTAAGGTGTTTCCACTTCTAGACCGTCTAAGTATATTAGTCTCATGCACAATAACCTGCTTCAAAAAGCCCCTAGCCTTTTTCCAAGTAGACTTAAAGCACACTTCTCTAGCGGCAAAGCAGTGACCACCACTGTGATGTGGGATACAGTTCCTATTCCAGGTGTTTGCTGGGCAGCCGCCTTGTAATCTTTCCCTACATTTGTGACCATTATTGCACAACATTTGACTCCAAGACTTACACCCTTGTTGCTCAAGCTTCCCTGTGTAGCTTGTTTGCATAAAGATTTCTTAAGTGCTTTTGTTTCTGAGGTGGTGTGACTCTTGCTATTTCCTTTCGTGAATATTGGAGGGAATTCTATGATGAAGGAAAATATTTGTGGTCCTAGTTCACCATCCTGGGCATTCACTCAAAATTGTTTAGACTGATCTGCCACCATGTGGTCCATAATCATAGTTTGAATCCATTATTAGATAGATCCTTTCTCTACTTGACCTTCACAAATAACACTAATGTTACCATGAGTTTCAACCAAAAATGAAAGCAGTGACTAGTGTGGCTACACTTAAAATGTACAAGAGTGGAAAACCTATTCGGACACACAACTCCTGAAGATACATCACTTCATAATGCCTATTAAGGTATCCGGTAGGTAGGTTTTCAGTCAAACACACTTTAGTACGTTTAATTTGATTGCCAGGATGGCATGGGAAATGTCTAAAATATGAAATTGGATGTGTGGATTGTTGGCAAACGTTTTGCCTGGCCACCGATCAGGGTTGTATTACATACAACTTGAGGTTTGTTTGCTCACTTTGCTTCACCAGACAGGGACCAGTCCTATCTAAACCAGAATTTACACTCCCCAAGATAAAACAGTTCAATCCACCTTGCCATGCTAAGCCAGGTACCTTCTAAATTGATAGCAAATAACCCTAGACCAGTTCTGTGTTTAGTAGTATGCTTCCGTTCTAATGGGCATGGCCACACGTGGCTCCACAGGATAGAGGCTGCATCTCACTGATAACTAGTGAGAGTGAAACTGGTATGGGGCAACCTGCAAGAGGGGACCTGGCGTAGCAGTTGCGGATGGATCGTCCTGTTTGAGAATAACCAAGTCTTATTTGAGTTTGGCTGGTCCCTTTCTGGACTGGAATAATGGGCAATAAAAGATGGGTTGGAATGCAGATTGATTGCCAGCAGCTAAAACTATTGCAAACTTTCCACCAATACACTTTTTTTTGTTTCTGGAATTATTACCTCCCAGTTGCATGTTTTTCAAATTTTAAACTTGTAAGGAGACGTGTTCAGGGGTCCCACAAAAGTTCTGAGATGGTCAGCCTTGAGTTCAAGAAAATACCATGATGATTAACTCTATTTACAAGTAATTTTTCCTTCCACTAACTTGCAGATTTTAGGAACTAGTGATGCAGTGTCACAGGAATTATCTTGGCTGAGTGCACAGCCAGCACAAAGGTGCTTCTGAAACCCAAGTGGACCTACCCCAAAAACAAATCGGAAGTCTACAGATGGCTTTCTATATTAATAACGTTTTAATAAAATCCACAAGAACTCCCCTTAAGACCCAAGTGGTGAAACGTAATAAATTATAATATGTACTGTAATTTTTTTCACCATACTTTAATTCATAATCTGTCTTTTATTTTTCTATTTTCCAGTGGTGTTTCTACAACAATAGATCCATTTTGGGACATAAGTTTGGATTTGCCTGGCTCCTCCACCCCGTTCTGGCCCCTGAGCCCGGGGAGCGATGGCAGTGTGGTGAACGGGGAAAGCCATGTAACAGGAACTACTACACTTACAGACTGCCTGAGAAGGTACAGCATATTGTTTTATTTGTCTAAAGGATGTTTCCTACCGAATGCTGAAAAGAAGGATGAGCAAATTGCATATTTATTTACTGTAGTTTCAAAGGTGCAAGATAAAATTACCTAATTAAACAAATGAATATATTTTGTCAAATCTTATCTTGAGTCTCCTTAATGTCATTGGATGTGCCAACAGTCTTACATTTTCACAGTGCATGCCCATTGCAAACCCATTCTAGAATTGACATTCGTTATAAGCTTCCATTGGTATTACACATTTAATTGTATTTTTATTATTGAATTGAAGGATGCCCATCCAAACTAAAGTTTCGAGGAAAAACTTTAATTCCATATTTTTCCAGAGTGCCTTTAATTCCTTTGTGGTTCAGCTGGCCATGATAAGTTTAGAGGAATGGATGACCACTTCATTATTTAAAAAGTTGACATCTACAACATCCAAATCCCTTTTCGACTGGATTCTACCTCCGGATTCATTTGATTTGTCTTTCCATTGAGATGTTTGTATTCCAAAGGGCATCCTAGTCGTGGTTAATTGCAGATGAATAGGGTATTAACATTCCTGTTTTGAACCTTGTTATCAAACTGCCATCAGGTTAGGTCCTGCAGATATATGGCTAGAATTTTCTTGAAATAATTTGAGGAAAATATTCTTACATTTGCGGTTGTGGATAACATTGCAATAAAACTGTTCTGTTTATAGACCACCCTGCCTTGAAATCCTTCTTTTACAACGGTAATGGGAATTGTTCGGTCTTATCTTGGTACACAACACCGGGCCGTGTAGAAATGTTCACTTTTCATCATTAATCTAAATAGCTGACTAACATATCCACCACTCAAATTACTTTCATATTTTCACTTTACTAACTCCCCACTAATCCTTTATGGGTTCCGAAGTAGCTTGCTACTCACTGAAAGAGCACTTCAATGCACATTAGGGGTCGCAAGTGCTATATAAATTCAAACCTTATTAACTTCTTTATCCCTCCACTATCCTTCTCAATCCAAATAACTAACATATCAACCACTCAAATTACTTTCATATTTTCACTATGCTAATTCACCACTAATCCTTTCTGGGTTCCAAAGTAGCGTGCTACTAGACAAAAAAAGCACTTCAAAGCACATCAAGGGTAGCAAGCGCTAAATTAATGCAAACCATTTTCCCTCTTCTATCCCTCCACTATCCTTCTCAATCCAAATAACTGACTAGCATATCCACCACTCAAATTATTTTCATATCTTCACTATACCAATTCACTACTAATCCTTTATGGGTTCTGGAATAGCGTGCTACTCGCCGAAAAAGCGCTATATAAATGCAATTACAATACAATACAAGGGCCTGAAACAGTTGTTTCTAGTTTTTATGACCTTTTTTTCTTTATAACCATTAACAGACATCCACTAAGTATGCCAGGGACATGAAACTTCCTCTTTTGTAAATTGATGCTGTTGTTTTAGTCATTTTACGTTCTTTAAGGCATGCTTCTGTGAATGCAGAAGCTGCATCTGAATATTCCTCTTGATATGTTCAGAACGTATGCATGTTCCTTTTAGTTAATTGCTATATGTATGTTTGTTTGAGGTACATTTATAATGCGTAGGTAACCAAAAAGCATACTGTACACCGCATCAGATACCGGGATAAGAATGTTCCTGTACCCAAAGGTTCTAGAAAAAGAACAGTTTTATTGCATGTGAATACTAACATCTACACATTGAATAATTTGAGGTTTTGCCTCTTCCTAGGTCTGTTTTACATGATGTGTTAACGGTATATTTGTGCTGAACATGCAGATATATTCAATTGGATCCATATTGAGCTGCAGATATAAATACGTTTTTTTAATCCTGTTGATTAGTGTGATCTTGGATCTGGCTTAGTAGCATACACCCTTTCCCAGGTACAAATGTGCCACCCTAAGAAATGTTAGTCCTACATCTTTAAAAACCCATTCAGTTGGTAGATTTACTAACCAATGGATTTGGTGAGCCAGAGAACATGATTGGGATGCTGTCCATTGAGATTCCCAAGACTTGCTGAAAATTAAGACATTTAATTTGCACCTTCGCTCCCTCACAAAGGAATGTGCGCTACTTGGAGCCACAGGTCATCAAACATTTGCAGAACATTTGGTAGACAACCTTTTAACCCACTATTTCCAGCGTGGAAAAGGAGGTCCTGTTTCTAGACTAGAGGAGGATTTACCAATGCAGTTGTTTCTCACAGGTTATGCCAGTATGTTTTATCATGGCAAGATATAGATTACACTTGTGGTCTATATTTGAGCGTTATACCTACGAGGTGTCCAGACAATTCAAGGAATATATATCCATGCTTAGACCTGGGTAAAGAGGAGGTTAGAAATTGCATGGGATATAGATCCTCATAAAGATTGCAGCATTATTCAGGAATAGCGATATCTGGGGTCTTCCACTGAAGAAAGGAGAACAGGACAGACAATGACCTGCTGTCCAAATGCAAACATCTCTCCGATATACTAAATTATGAGGCACTCCAACTGTATCAAATAGCCACATCACAGCAAAATCAGAGTTCCATCCTAGCAGGACATGCCATTCCTCTTTCTAATCAGCCAAGGTTCTTCAGTTTTTCAAAGCAAGAGCTAATTTTCACTCACATGGTATGACCAGCTCTGCCTCTTGCTTATTCATCCTAGAGGTGATGCTTTATGGAGAAAATGAAATCTGTCCCATCAGTCTCCAGATCAGCCAGAAATTCAAGTAAATCTCATGAAGTAAATGTACTTTATTTAGTAGTTTTGTAAAGTAAGGAGCTTGTGGCCTTGCACCAGTTTTGCATTTTGAATGTAAGAGAACAGAGTCCAAGCAAAGGCGTAGAAGGAAGTAAGACTCTAACCAAAAGCAATGTGAACAAATCCATGTTCAGGATTACTATATTGCAATGCTTTTGTGCGTGCATTATTAAATTAAAGAATGCCTTAAAAGTTCAGTTTTTACGATTTTCTTACTTGGAAGTAGTTCAGATCTAATTTTAAGCTGTGGGTAAGGGCATTCCATAGTTTAGACCCTGGGCGCCTATAGACCTACTGTCCTGTATTTGTCATTTGATGGTACATTTCTGGATTGCGTTCAGGTTCATTGATTGGAGATGGCATGTGTAAAGTTGCAAGCCTTCTGGATGATGAAAATAATTTTTAAATGTGATTCACGATTCCACAGTTAGGCTGCATGATTGTGAAGTCTTTGCAGTCTGCATATGACCTGTTTTGTAGCTGTGAGTAGACCAAGTGACAGAAATCCAGATGTTCCTAACCTATAGCTATTTTTGTTGCACTTGATGATTAGATTGCGTTAGTGGACAGACCAACCTGAGCATAGACAATTTCTTGTCTTTCTTAAGAGATCTGTATCAAAGATTTCCCATGGATTTCTTACATTTTTGTTGGACAGTATAGAACCCAGGTACTTTGGCCATTCATAGTTTTACCTGTTCCCTGTTATTCCACCTCCTAACATACAACACATGTTAGAAGTGCTCTTCCATCATCATTGGATTTCAATCAAGAATAACTTTTGGCTAGTGTCAGTGGTAGGCAAAGGCATTGCAGTACAACGCCCACCATTGCAACTGTCAAACCTACCTCCGCTTCTTACAAAAGAGTGCCAGGCTCTATTTAAGTATATAGCCGGGCTTCTCTGAATAGGACCCAAAAAAGCAGAGTTTTCAGCCCAAGGTGAGGCTAATCTTTTCAAGTCCGAAAGGAATAGAGACCGCAAGATTCCTGACCATAGTTTTTAACCATGCCAAGCTGTTCATTGTCTTTGCAGCTGCAACAATCATTGTTTTTCTGATGAATACTACTAACAATAAATTCCCCCCAGGCGCCAGAGTGAATCCGGAGATTTTTTCCCACATCGCTTCTGCGTGCCAGCGGGTGGCATTGTGTGGCTTTGCCTCAGCTTTGTCCTGTCCGCCTTGGAGACTCATAGAGACGCCACCCCTGCACACTGACATCAATTTCTTTCTTTCTGCACCTTCAAACACCAATCTGGAGCTTGCTCCCAAGGTTTTAACTTGTCTTCTGACCATTCTATTCACTCAAATTTCCTTTTCCAGTGTTAAGGGAGCATGTTCCCACAAAAATCCACAGAGTTTAAGCCACAAACCGATGTCCACAAAATGCCTTTGCCCTCCCACACAAAATAAGCAGTTCTGTTATTGACCCAGTTCCTAAGAGGGTGAAGGAGCATGAGGAACAATCTGCATCTGATAATTAGCTTTTTAACTCCACCTGAACCAGTAAAGGATCTGGCATTGATGTTGGCTAAGGGTGAAGCGGAGGCGCTCAGAGGAGCTCTGTTCAGAGAAAACTTGATGGTGCCATGCCATTTCTTATTGTCCCAGTAAGCTGTGCAGGAATGTTTGGACTTTGGAGGGGTGATGTAGTCTGTTAGGGCAGGCTAGGGATTCCTGAAATCTAGAACTTTCCACCCCTATTTAAAAACCCCTGCACGGGAGAGACGGAGGCGAAGATGGGGGAGAGGATGTAGCCTAACGGCTAGGGCGGTCGACCTCAAATCAGCGGTACCGGGTTCGAGTCTTGGCAACGACGCTCAACATCCTGTGATTCTGGGCAAATCACTTAATCTCCCTGTGCAACAAAAATGAATGTGTCCTTATTTAACGCAACTGGTGCTCATGTAAAGTGCTCCGATACCTTCTGGTCAAGTTCGCACTATAAAAACTGTAGGGGAAAAAAAGACCCTGGGAATTGGAAGGCGATGACCGCATAAAAATAAGCTGGAAAGAGACTCCATCTAATGCCATGCTAGGATGGACTAAGGGCTTTGAATCTACCTCACCCCTAGAATGGGTCTCTCCAGCACTAATGGCACTGGCCCTCTTATACCCCTATACCCCTTGAGGACCTGTTTGGTGAAGACCTGGACTTCACTGCGACTCCAGGTGCTCTGCATGACAGCTGAGAGGCGCTATGGAAGTTGGGAGTGTGCGCAGGAGGGTGTTCTGCTGGCTGAGGGGCTGCCAAGATGGCCCTACCAGCAGGAGAGGAGTGCCTTAAGCCATGGCAGAGGAGAAGGCTGATGCAGGGAACAATTGAATCAAGCTCCTCAGAACATTTAACATTTTAGAGTGCAGGAGGCCTGTGGAAATTGATCCTGATGGTTAGCCCTGGTCATAAGGAGCAAAGTGAGCCAAAGCTCTTTAAAATTAGCCCAACGGGCCAGAGTTGTGCCAATTTAAAGATTTGTTGTTTGTAAAACAAATAATGGAGTGTGTGGCACAATTCTAGTTTTAAAGGATCCAGGGTCGGCAAGGGCCCGGGGGTGAACAGATCTTCATTCTTTAATTATCTTTGGCAGGAAATGTGCATGGTACCTCTTCCCGGAGTCAAACTTCGGCCGTGGGGACTCCATTCCCTGGGGCCCATTGCAAGACTGCCCTAAGGACCCCATCCCCTGGACAGAGCTAAAAGGCCTGGAGCCGATGAGTAAGGCTGGCACATTACATTGCCCGCCTCCTGCCTGTGTCTGGGGTGGAGCAGACAACGCCAACTTTTTGTTACCCCCTGACTGCATCTGGACAGTGGCGAGTGCTGGGTTCCCACACATGGCCGAGAGCAGAAGCAAAATTTGCGCTAGCATCAACGTGGAAGCAGCAGAAGAAAGGCACATCCACCTACGGTCTAGTGGGCCGGCTGGGGCGCTCCTGCAGCCCCCAACAACAACCCACTAATTGTGGGTTACATGTGTGGGACTGGGGCACCCAAAGCTAAAAAGATCAGAAAGCAAAAAACAATTGTGGCTTCCAGGTTCAGGAAGGCACTTGCAGAATATGCAAGCTCTCGGGCTGCAGTGCCCCATAATTACCCGGGGTGGGGCTGCACTACCTTTTGTGGTTCCAAAAGGTGGTGAACGGACACCACCAATGTTAAATGCAGATGTTCGGAGGATGGGGGACTGCAGAATGCGTAGCAGCCAATCACTGTTACTGTTGGTGGATCCATCCTTAATGCCATCTAAGCCTCTTGACCCCACTTAAGGCAGTTCCAACTCTGGGGCTGATGCATATCCAGTCTTTAAATGTGTGCCACAACCCGGGCTGGTTCCTGCTACACTGAAGCCAGAGGAGGACCAGATGGTTTTTTCCAACACAAACTTGACAGAAGTTGCGTCCTGTAGCCGTTCTGACACAGCTGATCAGACTCCTTCTGTTTCAAACAGAAGCCTACCACTATCCAGGAGTTGCCCTCAAGTACTCCTCAATCTTTTTGGCTCTGATTTGGAACCTAGTCAGCTTGACCTGGGTGATAAAAATGGTGATGGCTGGGATGATGCATCCAGGTGCTGCAATGATGATTATATTCTTGTGTGTAGGAGAGTAGGGTCTGCTTTCTATGTTCACCCCCACTTTTTGCTTTTGCTTTACTGGTTTTCGACTTAGATGTGTCTGTGGGCCTGCTGATCAGACCCACAGCCCTGCTGTTCTCTCTCTAAATTAATACTATGTTCTTTAGGTGCATAACCCAATTGGATAGGATCACCTTATTGGCCCCTGTACAGTGTACCTTAGGTACCCAGGGCATAGGTGTACCCTAGACCTACCAGGGGCTGCAGCATGTATTATGCCACCCCTGGCCTGGCCTTCCATTATGACACAACTGGCTGATCACTCAGCTGTGGCAAGGTCGTGTAATCACCCCTTGCTTAGGTGTAGTATTCCTATACCTACCTTATATATAGACACTTGTACCTATCAGCCACTCCTATGGCAGGCCTTAACAATCCTGGAGGCAGAGTGCTTGGTAACATGTGAGATAGTGCTCTGGCATGAGCTGAGCCTGTCTGCAGCTTTCGGAACCATGTCCTTATAGCTGTTCTATGATATAGCCTACCATATACTCTTAGTGCCTTATAATCTTAAACGGTTATGGTAACTATGGTTTGGCTTTATCAAAACATGTCGTGTAAGGTGTCTAACACGTTGAAATAATACCCCCATCCCATTTCTGGTGATGAGGATATTATCCCTACCTTCTAGAGGGAGAAGACATGTGGAAACCTACTTACCCGGTTAAAGTTAACCAGAGCCCCAGCATCACAAAATGGATGCTGCTGCCACAGACACGAGTCTGACCTCCTGCTGCTGGGAGTGATCCCGGCACGGGAGGCTTGGACAATAGGTTTCCTGCCTTGGTAGGTGCGAGCACCACCCCAGACAGGCCTTAGTGTATTTGGGCAGGGAGGGATGAAAGAAACTAGACACTGCCTGGGGCACACAAGGTGTCCCATGCATAGTCCAGTTCAAACCGGTGCTGGGGCACTCCAGCCCCAGTCCTGGCGCGAAACAGGACAAAGGGAAGGGGGTGTAACCACCCCCCTCCCAGGTCCCACCCATAAGGCGTGACCTAGCAGGCAACCCAGCCCCCCAGACTAGTATAAGTGTGGTAGCTGGGCCCCAGGAGATTAGATTATCCTGAACCTGCAACTTGAACAGAAACTCTGGACCTTCGACATTCGACGAAAGAAGACTGAAGAATCTCCCTTGTGGCCAAGGAGTGGTCACCCTGTGCGAACAGGCACCATCAAGAGACTTACCCTTTGCTTTGCTGAAGTTCTACGAGGGACCGACTGCAGAGCCTGACCAGAGCCTTGACTTCCAGACTTCTCTGACATTGATCCACATCCACAGCCAAGAGATCCGTGGAGGCGACGAGAGACGTGGGACCGGCTACCTGGGAAAAGTGGCGAGTATCTTCCAGCGCAGCTTCTGAGGCACCCTCGAAGTTGAGCACCGGGGAATGAGAACCCCAAGCACCATCTGCACCGAAGATCAGCCCCCCACACTCCACGAGTCCTGCGTGGGGTCCTTCTGCATTTTCCTGCTTGCCGCGTCTGTGCGGTTGCTTGCCCTTTGGCTAGTAACCTTTGCGACGACACACCTTCTATTTTCTACTGCTGGTTTGGCTCCTCCAGACTGGCTCCTGCTCCTCTGTAAAAGAGAAGCACCCCAGACCTTCCTGGTCTGCACCAGAAGCAAGTCCTCCATTCTTCGTGGGTTCCGCTTGCCAAGGTTTGGTGAGTCCTAGTTCGACTTCGCCGCCGCCAACAGCACGAGCCTTCGTGGGACAGCTCGCCTCCTGGTCCTGGTCGTCCTCGACGTCTCCTGGTACCCGTGGCTGCTGCGACAAGCTTCACCCGCAAACTCCCGACATCGCCTGGTTCCTTCCTGGTTCCACGTGGTCACTGGCTAGTGACCCAGACTCTGTCCCTTCTGCTTGCAGGTATCCTTCCTTCTTGATCCCGGCCTTGGGATCCACCGGACACTCTTCACTGACTGCCTGTCAGCATCTTTCCTTCAGGCATCCATAGGAGTCGACGACGAAACCCGACGCAAGTTCACACCTATGCACCCGCAGCCCGTGGGCTAGGTAACTTTGGTACTCCGGTGCTCATCAGGGTATTGACTATCCTAGTGTCTAGTTCTCCAGTCTCGACTTCCTAGCTACTCCAGAAGTGTCCTAAATCTTATTAATTCTAAACTGTACTATTTCTATCGATTATACGCATTACGCGTGAGTGTTTCCACTCTGCACCTGAATCTCGTGGGCCTCCCACTTCCTAACCTTGGGTAGTATAGTGTAGCCCCAGCGATTCCCTAGGCCTAGGCCTATCCTATTTCCGTGACAGTGGTCCTTATACCACTTACTTAGTATATGGTTTGCATGGCCCCTAGGGCCTAACTGTATTACTTACCTCTGTGACTTAATGTATGCTTGAATAAGACTGTGTTGTACTTACCTCGAATCTCATAGAGTGCTGAGGGTTTGACTAGAATAAATACACTTTATTTTATATATATATATATATATATCTGTTGTGGTGTCCTTTCATTGAGTATTCAAGGGATTACATATGTAATAACAGCTGGCTTCACATGCCATTCAGAGTTTAGCCTAAGACTGCTCTTGTCCATGCTACCACTAGGATAGCTGGTCTATAAGGTTGACTTTACAACCAATCACCATAAGGGTTGTTTGGACTGATACAGGGTGTACACTAGAATTAGTGACATCACATATCAGGCCAACTTCTCACATTGTGGACTTAATAGAGACCATGGTCTGGACACTGTCCCAGACAATGGGTTGAGTTCACCTGCGGCCTATCAACAGAAGAATCTGCCTCTCTCACTGTACTCATCTAGAATGCAGCTGAAGTTATTCATTTCCAGCCATTATCTATTGAGGTGAAAACGGACACACTGACAGAGGTTCTACAGCCTGGTCAGACTTCCACAGAGCCACTCCTTTCATTCAGCGAAGTTCTGACTCGTTAATGAGCACTTGGCCCACAACTTTCTCTTCCTAGCTGGTTATAGGCAATACGCCGTGACCATTTAGATGAACCCAAACTCGTTCTCTTGGACGACTACTGATAGGTAGTTGTAACGCATAGAGGCATTTGGGAAACTGTTTTCCTCCGCCAATTTGGCCCTTTGTTAAGTCAATGCGAGCTGCCTCCTGTTATATTTACATTCACTTTGGGATATCATCTGCGGAATCACGATTAATTTCCCTCAAACCAGGCACAGAACATTCAGGATGGCCAAGACACAGTAAAATATGCCATCCTTTCTGGCCTTGCCACTTCTGAATTTTTAGTGAGGGCAGTTGGTACCATTGTCGGGGCTTTGGCACCACGCATGGATCACATCCACAGGTTTTTCGAGTGATGTCCAAGCGTCCTAGAATTTCTGGCATGAGCATGTGTCCTCTGATCAGGCAACAGCATTTGGGGGGATCCTCTGGCACAGCAGCAAAGCAGGACCCTGCACCGGGGGCCTGCACAATCTACACCTCTGTGTGGCGACTGTGTGGTAACAGTTGACTGCTTTTTTAACCTCCTCTCATATCCCTCTAAACCCCACACACACACACACACACACACACACACACACACACACACACACACACACACACACACACACACACACACACACACACACACACACACACACACACACACACACACACACACACACACACACACACACACACACACACACACACACACACACACACACACACACACACACACACACACACACACACACACACACACACACACACACACACACACACACACACACACACACACACACACACACACACACACACACACACACACACACACACACACACACACACACACACACACACACACACACACACACACACACACACACACACACACACACACACACACACACACACACACACACACACACACACACACACACACACACACACACACACACACACACACACACACACACACACACACACACACACACACACACACACACACACACACACACACACACACACACACACACACACACACACACACACACACACACACACACACACACACACACACACACACACACACACACACACACACACACACACACACACACACACACACACACACACACACACACACACACACACACACACACACACACACACACACACACACACACACACACACACACACACACACACACACACACACACACACACACACACACACACACACACACACACACACACACACACACACACACACACACACACACACACACACACACACACACACACACACACACACACACACACACACACACACACACACACACACACACACACACACACACACACACACACACACACACACACACACACACACACACACACACACACACACACACACACACACACACACACACACACACACACACACACACACACACACACACACACACACACACACACACACACACACACACACACACACACACACACACACACACACACACACACACACACACACACACACACACACACACACACACACACACACACACACACACACACACACACACACACACACACACACACACACACACACACACACACACACACACACACACACACACACACACACACACACACACACACACACACACACACACACACCCCCCCCCCCCCCCCCCCCCCCCCCCATTCTGGCTGCCAGGCTACAAATTCTATTTTCATCAGACACTACAATAAGTTTGTCACCTGGTATGTTTCGCACATGGAAACCCATTGCAAGCTAATTATCAGATGTTTTGCGCTCCCTTGGGTGGGCGCGGAAAGGTTATTTGTTGGCTATTTAGGCCGTTTCTGTTGCCAGACCAACCATCCTTGTTCAAATCCCAAGTTGTTATGCGTTTCCTTTAAAGGTTTATGTCCCACCCAAACCTTTTGAGATGGTGCAGTGGGACCTGAATTTGGCTCTCAGAATTCCCTGTGTACCTCATTTGAACCAATGAACAGCTGTCATTAGGCCTCCACCATCTCTGGACAAACTGGTGTTGAGGATTCACATCGACCTTTCAAGGACAATCGGGTGGATTAGTAACACTGTATCGGTTAGAAACACAACCTTAGAGCAAATTGGAAATATTTTGACTGCATTAACAACTGACATTTAAGCGCTCATTGCAAAGTCCAATAGGAATAACCAAAACATTCATCATTCAGAAGGTAATAAATTGAACCCATTGTGTTAAATAATAAAATTAATTACAGAGCTCCTCAAAAAATTCAGATACTTGTGCAAAATGCTGTATAAAAGCACATGTTATTAATATTGATTTTCTTTGATACTTAAGGCACCTTCACAAGAAATAATTTAGTGCTTAAAAACAGTACATAAGAAGCCAGAATGGATGGAAGGCATCAGCATATCCATTGTAGTTGGAAGCCCTCTGGCATTAGCCAGTGTGGAAGCCGATAAACTGCACTCTTGGTTGGTGGAATTAGGCGTCAAAGGAGGATTAATTTTTGCCCACAGTTGCCTTAATTATGCAGCAAGAAGTGACTTCTATATCTGTGTTTCTTTGCTTTTTGGCATTTGAAAACAATATTACTGTCTGGGTAAAACGGTTGCCTCATTAATTAGTACATGTTTTCACCAGATGCTGTAATGATAATTGAAATTGACAATTAAACCTAGTTTGCATGCTAAGCTTTAAAATTGCAGAGAAGACCTGGGAGACTTTTCCACACATTGAAAGAGTCAGCAGCACTAACACAAATAGTTGCACTCCCAGAATGGGGCAGATTGTTCTCAATACTTTCAATATTACTAAATCAGCATGTCCTAAGTATCCTGTGGTGGAGGCAAATTTTAGACTGGTAACTCCGTCATTGAATTATATAGTGATCAGATTAGAGGCGGTTTCGGGCTAATCAGTCAGTTTAGCACCCAAAACATTACTATTACGATGAATCCAAATCTTTTTAGAATGACTGTGTTATCCCACTCCTGGCTTATGCCAACACCATTACTTATGGGGTTAGGCAATCCTTGCACAACCCACTTAAGGCTATCTTGCTCTCCACTGCCAGATTCTTTTCTCCGATAAGAAAATTCAGCATTTTCACCGCAGTCCTTTCCCATTCACAAAGGTTGCTCATTAAAGCTAAAGTTCAATTTAAAATCTGATACCTAGTCTACAATCCCCTCCTCCTGCATCAGCTGTCCTATTTAGTCAATGTATTCTACTTCAAAGAAAACTGGAAGGCAGAAAATCTGTGTTCGGCCCAAGCTGAACACCAATGTGTTTTAAGAGTGGCTCTAGCTTTGTGGTATGGAAATCATTCCTGAAGATCTAAGGACCACTTGTCCTCTTATGATGTTTAGGTAACTCCTAAAATAACACACATTCTGGTTGTAATGAAATTAAGTATGTCTTTCTTTATACTTGTCTCAGTCCGTACCTTCTGACTGTATGTATTGTTTGGGGCTAATAGATATATTTACCACTTAGTGCAGTGCTGTGGAAAACTGAAGTAAATCCCACCACTAAAAAAAGGAAAACTAAGCATATATTCTCGTAACGTCTGCAATGGGGGTCTGAAAGCTCCAAACAGGTTGGTCTTTTGAAACTGCTATTATTCTTATTGAGAAAAGGTGGCGTTCAAGGCATACAGATGTCATTTGTTCATTCATTCTTACCATGTTCATATCCGCAAGGCAATGTGCCTTTTTTTTTTTAAATCTTGGCCTTCAACAGTTGCAGAGTTCATGATCTTACAATAGCTCCGTGGTTGACGGTAAGAGAAATATGAATTTTGACACCACTGGAAATGTTGCCACATTTTTCTAAAGCGTGACTGTTTCCTAAATTTGCATCCAACCTACACATCCTCACCTCTGTAAAAGCACAGTGAACTGCTCGTGGATTGTGTTAAGGCTTTGAGAAAGCCATGAAAGGGGTCTCGTAGATTATTTTTTTCCTAAAATTTACCTGCAAATCTGTGGCAGGTAAAACCTGCTACAATGTGATGGTCGGAAAAAAAATCTCATACTGGAGAACATTACTTAAAATAACCACCATTTTTTTTGTGGTAAGGCAGAGTCCTTCCAGTCATTATTTTGTAGAAAAGTAATAGTTTTGCAATTTCATTTGCCTTTAGTTGGAGCTAAAATAGCTATGATGTGATGCTAGCTTTTCAAGCTAATGCTTGGAAATGTCTTAGTTTTGAGAGATTGTAAGAATGTATGTTGGTTAAATAAAGCTTAAAGTGCTTTGGCTGTAGATCTTCTAAATTATAACACTTGAGGCATTTTAGACTCTGATTAAAAACGTTGGCCATTACTTTACATTTCACTTTGTATTTGTGAAGTAGCTTTTGTTGAGACCCTCACATCAACTTATAAGTTGTTTGATGATGTCAGTTTAACTTTTTGGGGGCATCAACAGCCAAATTATTGTGTGTCAGTAAGCTTCCTCTTCTTTATTTCAGGTTTACACGACCCGAGCATTTAGGAAGCAGTGCCAAAATCAAATGTAGCGGTTGCCACAGTTACCAGGAATCTACCAAACAGCTTACAATGAAGAAATTACCAATTGTAGCCTGTTTTCATCTCAAAGTAAGATGTTGCCATGAACTTCTGGATATGTTATTTAGTGTTCACCTTTCAAAAGTAAACAGACAAGTGTATTTAGCTTGTATCCACTTCAGTTAATCTTTACTAATGGGACGTTTCTAAGAAAGGAGACCATTACAATTTAGAACAGCGTAGGTCTTTGTTTCTTTTAGAAGTGCAAATCTGGCTCAGGGTGCTTGGCCTCCTAACTGTCTTTCTGACCACAGCATACCTGTTGGTTTCGAAGTCTTGTTTGCCCGCAGTAGTTATTGAATGTCAGGACAACATTCATGTCTCTCACACACAAGCATTTTAATCCTTTTATCACATGTGCAGTTTCTCATCGGTTTCATTTACTGCAAGGTTTCTCATGTTGTCCATTAAGTCTTCAAGAATTGCTGATTCTTCTGGACTCAATTTCTCAGTTTATGATCTCCCCAATATTGCTGGGAATGTCTGGGTACCCAGAATTATGTGCACTGATGTCACTGGTGCTTCTGTATATTCAGGATCCAACTTCTGTAGGTAACTTGACAACTGTCATTCAGAAGAAAAAAGGTAAGTGTCTTTGTTTATATAGTTTTGATTTCATATCGTTTTCTCTTGCCCAACAAAGCAGCTGTATCAGGAAAATGTTTGTGAGCAGCTTCTTCTGGCCTGCTTTCCAGGTTTCACACTGAGTTTCGGTCTCAAAGTTGAGTATTAACAAAAAGTGATCTCTAGCTGCATAGGTGGACTAAACTTAGTTTCCCCAAGGTGCCATAACATCCCATGGTTCAAGACTGACAGTTCTGGAAGCCTTTCTTGGTGCCTGATCTCTTGCTTAGACTCGTCCTGAGCGACGTAGGAGTCTTTCTCCTAGACCAAAGTGTGCAAGCCAGACAGGCTGCCAACTCTAGTGGTTCGAAGAAGCTGTGTTTTGCAAGGATTGTACCTCTGTCACTTCAAGGTGGAACACATAGCCTCCAATACACCTCCTGCTAGTTACTTTGCTTTATACTCTTTTGCCACCTACCCCCGCCTAGCTCTTTGAACCACCCCTGCCAAATGTTCGTTGAGCATTCTAAAGTGCCAGGCTACGTCACAATGATGTACTTTTTGTAGGAAGCAAGACTCATGTTCAGAGTTATGTCTGTGCTATGAACGGCTTAGAATAATTTGGAGTTTCCAGAATTGATGCTGAGCACTTTGCTTCCTTCAGTGTCAAAATGTTCTGTGAAGAGTGCCAGAATGGTACCATACCCCTTAACAAACCACCTGTAGTACCCAGTCAAGCCAAGGCATGCCCTGACTTGAGTCTGGGTGGTTGTAGCTACCCAGTCCACAATTGTCTGGAGCTTGGGTTATAAGGGTTGAACGTGGCCTCCACCTACAAGGTGGGCCAAGTATACAACAGAGCCTGCCCTATCTTGCACTCACTTTCCTTGATAGTGAGGCCTGTACCTTTCCAGGGTGGAGCAGGTGATCCTCCCAAGTGAAGCTATAGACAGCAATATCATCTAGATATGCTGCAATAAAGCGTCCAACCCAGCAAGTGCTTTGTTTACCAACCTTTGGAAGGTGGCAGGGGTATTCTTTAGTCCAACTGGCTTTAAATTGATAATGTCCATCTGGGTCAAGAATGCCGATTTATCTTTTGCTCCAGGGATCAGACCATTCTCATCCAGGGGATACTCATCAATAGTCATAATCTATGAATAATCCCCACCCACGTGCGGGATCCCGGAGCATATAAAAAAAACATATATGTATATATATATATACATATATATATTACCTACTGGCGGTCGCCAGTAGGTAGTTATAGTTAGGACCCCTTTTCCATAGGAAATCCGCAACATTCTATTTTGAATAACTTTGGCGCCGGTCGATGAATCCTCGCGAATTTCTCAAAATAGGTGGGGCGCTACGCTCCGACCCTGAAAGTCTCGGGGGGATTCGTCAAGCGGGGGCTGAGATAAAAGGGGGGTCCCAAAGCGCGTTTTTCCCATGCATTTTTCCATAGGACCTTTAGAACGAGCTACAGCCCGAACGGCTGAACAGAATTACTAGAAATTTGGCAGAGAGGTAGCCATAAGGTCAAGGAAGTGCCTTTTGCAGGTCTGGTGTAAATCTGTTCAGTATTTCCTGAGTAAATAGCATTTAAAAGCATATATATATGTGGGCGGAGCCTAACCACACATCTCATCCTGAGATCTGATTGGCTGTCAGCACTTCATCCAAGAAGTGTTGGCAGCCATCTTGGGACAAATATACATGATAGCACCTCATTAAAAAGCATTGCAGTCAATAGAAGGTTTTAAGACTTTAGTTACATTATAAATCATTTGTTGATGGTACCATACTCATTTTAGGAATTGTGGTATGTTCTAAGGTGATTTCACCATGTGAAAAAGCCTTCTGCTGGGATATCATGATTGAGAGAAAAATATTTTCTCATGCTTTTACCACAGAGGTTTGGAAGGTGATCTATAGGCTAAACTGAGAGCTTATTTTCTGTAAATTCACATTATCTTTCTCAGTCATGTGAGAATGAAGTCTGATATTCTCAGTAAAACATGTACATCCAACAAGGGCAGAGACTGTCAGTTGATTCCTTTGTGTTCTACTGCAGCTTCCCAGAGTGTTCCAAAGAACTACTAGAGCGCTAACAGTCCTACTTATGATAAACGTATGGCACACCTGAAGCCATCTTGCTTGGATTAAAGTGGTAACTCTTAAAACATTTAATTTAAAAAGGAACAAAATGAGGGGGTTCATTTTTCCATAAAAAGTATGATTAGTGCTGCAGAAAGAAAAATTAGGGCACATTTTGAGTGACTTCTCAAATCCTCTTCTATTTCATTAAAAAATTCTGACATGCAGACTGAAACATGCACTTTCAATACCAGCAGCAGTTTTCCCTGGTGAGCAGTAGCTTTACTACAGTGATCTAATGAGCAAAAAGAGTGGTAACATTCTGAATTTATGGCAAATGTGTGACACATCTGAATGCCTTCTTGATGGAATCAAAATAAAAAACTGAAAGTATTTCCTACTGAGGAGACTGCAGTAAATGAGGAAATTAGGAAACTTCATAACAAATAAGTCTCCCAAGATGGCCACCAGAGACAAAAGAGCCCAAATGTAGCCCAAATATCACCCAGATGTAGCCCAAGTATAGCCCAATGACAGAATGTCCCAGAATGTTCTTAAAAACAACTAGAGCGCTTACTGTCTTCATTATGACAAAAGTATGGCACACCTGAAGCCATCTTGATTGGAATAAACTGGTAACACTTAAAACATTTAATTTAAAAAGGAACACAATGAGGAGGTTCATTTTGCCATAGAAATTATGATTAATACTGAAGAAAGAAAATGAGGGCACATTTTGAGTGACTTCTCAAATCCTCTTCTATTTCATTAAAAAATTCTGACATGCAGACTGAAACATGCACTTTTAATACCAGGAGCAGACTTCCATGGTGGAGTAGTTTTACTACAGTGATCTAATGAGCAACTAGAGTGCTAACATTCAGAATTTATGGCAAATGTGTGACATATCTGAATACCTTCATGATGGAATCAAAGTAAAAAACTGAAAGCATTTCCTACTGAGGAGACTGCAGTACATGAGGAAATTAGGAAACTTCATAACAAATAAATCTCCCAAGATGGCCACCGGAGACAAAAGAGCCCAAATGTAGCCCAAAATCAACCAGATGTAGCCCAAATATAGCCCAATGACAGAAGTGTGCAAAACACTTATTATTTTGTGTTTTTGCAGTGTTATATAGTGCAGACTTGTCAGGTATTGGAGTGCTTTACATGAGCATTGGTTACATCACACAAGAACAAATTCATTTTGGTTGTAGACATGGGGAGACTAAGTGATTTGACCAGAATCACAGAATGTCGAGCTGAAGCAGAAACTTCAACCTGGTTCCCCAGTTGCAAAGTCTGCAGTTCTGGAAGTAACACCACATCCTCTCCCCTAAGTGCAACATTTAATCAAGTGGTCAACTGGATAAAAAAACATAAAGATAACAAATAATTTAAAAGTGCTTTGTCGCTATTTGAAAACTCAGAAAATATGTCCTTATTTTAGTCTTTTAGAGCACTAACCATAATTTTGATGCCAATAAGACCCTCTCATATATGTAATTTCTAAAGGAAATGCTCTAGGTATTACAGTTTTGATTACATCAAGATGATGTCAGGCGTTCCACACTTTTGTAATAAATATAGAATGTTAGCAATCTAGTTGTTCATTAGGATACTGTTGGGAGGCAGAGGCCAGGGGCACGGACTCTGAAAATTGAAGGCAGGTAGGAGGGTGCAAAGGCAACAATTTAACCACACTGAGCAGGCAGGAAGGGCCGTGGAAGCACAACAGACTATGGAGGGCAGTGGAAAGGGGGGCAGGGGCAACAAACCAACAATACAGGACTTGCAAGAGAGGCTGTTGGAGGGAAGATCTATTACGGGTCAAGGAAGCTAGGGGCGGTCCCCAGATCCCCAGGAGCCACCACAGAACTGAGCAGGAGAGTGAGTCAGGGACAAAAGGGGCACCTTAATTTGAGCCGGGGTGCCTAGGAACGCTTGCTCCAAAAATGAAGAAAACAGACATATGAGACATGGAATTGGAGGCAGAATACAATGGCAGTTTAATGAGAAGATGCAACTTCAAAGAAACCGCAGAATAGAGACATAAAGTACAAAAAACAGAATCCAGATAATCATACAGCTGTCATAATATTCTCTGTATCTCAATTAATGTACTGACAGAGAGAGAGAGAAAACACATCTATAAATGCATCATGAGAAACAAGTTACACCAAGGAAAATGTTACCTAGGAACACTCACGTTTACTCTTAGAGCAAGCATTCCTGCAATTACAATACAAAATCTTTTAAATGCAAAAGTAAAGAGAACAATGGTTAAACATAACATGACATTTCATATAGGTAAAATAGAATAAGATACTTCAAGCAAAGCAGAGCAAGACATTTTAAGCAAAGGAAGACAAGAGCTCCCAGCTCTTGGGGAAAACCTGCACTGCCTGTTAACCTACATACAGACGGCGAGGTAGTCCGTCGATATCTGTGGGTGCTCCCTTTTCATATCATTTTGTGGGCTCCTTTGCACGCTACATCTACCTACGTATGCTACCCAAAAGCTTCGACTGCAGATTTTACCAGACATTTCGTCATTTACCCACTTAATGCTGACAATGGACTGGGTGAAAAGGTCAGTCTCTCAGGCCAATCGCTTATCGTAAGTTCCATAGAGCAAGCAGAAAATAATGGGTATTGTACGGGAATTCAATATATTCATGTATAAAATCTCCTCAGTTCTCCTAACTTGACGCTCTGCGGTTGCCACTTCCTTAAAAGCGGGAAACCTGCCCAGGAAGCAAGTACCAGTCCAGGATGCAGCCTACTGTATGTCGACAGCTTCAGGGGGATGTTGAACTTTGATACCAAGCACGGAGCACTCGGGTAGGGTGGGGGCTACTAGTTTGGATCAGAAGGCCTCGCAGACCTGCCTTCAGACTGCTATACACTAAAATTGCAGAGCTATGGTCAATTTAACAAAGAGGCCTACATATTGAACAGAAGGGCCTACACAGGGGTTTTATGCTGGCTGAGTGGTAAGGATGTCTCAGGATAATTATATAGCAATACAGGACCCGCTGGTCAATTTAATACGGCCTACAAATGCAGCTGGCAGGGCAAGGACAAGGGTCTCATACTTCAGGTGTGGACAGAACGGGCCAGGGGCCCCCTGTGATACAAAATCTACCCTCCTTCAAGGCTGTGGCAATGTAATAGACCATTGTGGGCAGAAGGAAGAGGCAATGGTAGTACAACCATACATGCCAACAGACCCGATTCAGCCAGGAAACGTCCAATGTTTTTAAGCTCAAATGGGCTTTATTTGATCTGTCTCCTGTCTACAATATCCTCTTTTTCAATGTAACTCAAAGGGGAAAATCAATACCCCAGTTTTTTTTCAAAATCTCCCTCTTACCAAGTTCAAAATGTTCGCAAGTATGGTACATTGGATCATGGAAGGAAATGGGATAGGGACATGGACTTGGATAACAGAGGACAGGAGGGACATGGAGAGGTGCACCAAACTGACCCTGCAGGGCAGGCATCAGGGTTTGCAGCAGCACAATACACCACACAGGGCATGCAGGACGGGAGTGCAGCACAACAATCCATAGAAAGCAAGAGGGAGGGGACAGGACCATGCACATGCACAACAGAGAACAGAGGGGCAAGAGGCAATGGTAGCTAGCTGACCATAATGGACAGACAGGAGAGAAAGCTGCAGCATAACAGACCATAAAGGGCAGGAGGGACGGATCAGGGGCATTACAATGGAACAGACAAGCCAGGAGGGAGGGAGTAGGGCTGGGGGCAAGGGGGCAGGGCAGGAGCAGCAAGATAGCCATGGAGGTCAGGCAGGATGGGCACTAGAAGCAAGACACACCATGAAGAGCAACAGTGAGACTGTGATGGCATACACACAGACCATGGAGGGAAGGTGGGAGGGGGTCAGGGGCAGCTAACTGACCACACAGGGAAGGTGGGAGGGGCCATGGCAGCACAGAAGACCATACATGGCAAGTGGGAGGGTTAGTGGCAGCACAATGGCTATGATGGGCAAGAAGGAGGGTGGAGGGGCATGCACAAAGGACAATGGAGGATAGAAGGGAGGGTCAGGACCTGTGCACAGACAAGAAAGTTCAGGGGAAGGGACCTCACAACAGACCACACGGGGCAGGCAGGAGGAGCAGTTGCAGCACAACAGACCAGGGAGGGCAGAAGGGTGTGGCAGTACAATGGACCATGTAGGACAGGAGGAAGAGGATAGGGGCATGGCATGTGGACAGGCAGGGTGGAGGTGGCAGGGACAGGTTACAGTCATCTGACAATGCTAGGCAGGTGGGAGGGGAGTGGCAGCTCAACAGAACACTCAGAGTAGATAGGAGTGGCAGGTCCATGGGACATGGTGGGCAAAAAGGATGGAGCAGGGGCATGCACAAAGACATCGGAGGGCAGGGGGAAGGAGAATAGGGGCAGCAAGCTAAGCACAGAGTTTAAGCAGGAGGTCAATGATGGGGCATAGAATTGGGCAATGGAGGGCAGGAGGACTGGACTGGTACATCATACTAAATTGAGGGCAGTGGCAGCACATCAGACCATGCATGGCAGGAGGGAGGAGGCTAGTCCATGGATTCACACAACAGAGGATAGGGAGGAAGGGGATGGGGCAGCAAGCTAACTGTTCAGAGAAGGCGGGTATTAGGAACTTTATTGTTTTTAAAACATTGTGTCTGTGCGAACTACTTAAAATATGAACAAGTATGCAGCATAATCTCACTTTTATTCAGGAAGAAGAGGACGTTTGTGACTGTGACTCCGGGCTCACTTGGCAGAAACACCCCCTGACCCTCCACCCCCTATCGCAAAATGTAATGCCCGTGAAAAGGGTAGGTGAACACAGTGTTATATAGAACATAGTCCTGAGAGCACGATTGAAAATGAAAACTAGATATAGTGTATGGTATAAACTATGCACCAAAAAGTGTGATATAAGATGAACCGGGCGTGAAATATAATTTGCAATACATTGTGCGCAATGACAGATTCATTGGAGAGCGCGAGATAGCACAGGCACTAGCGCGTGCTATGCGATATGCGCCTTGGAGTGTAATATGCACAGGGCAGTGTTGTGTAACCTAACTAGTCTCTAAAGTTGTAATATAAAATATGTGCTGGGGAGTGTAACGTTGCATATGCACTGTGACAAATATATGGATCCCAGATTGTAATATGTATGGCATAGCACTGTGCGTTATAACATAGGCATCGAGAAAGGCACGTTAGATGGGGCAATATAACCCGTGCGAAGACAAGTGTGGCATGACATATTCACGGGGTGGTGTTACAGTGCACATGGGCTAGAGAGTGTCATAGCATATGCACTAGCTAGTGGAATACAACACAGAGGTGTGTGGCACTCGGCAGGCAATGGTGGGTGTAACACAGCATTGGGCTCTGTCAGGAGCACGCTGTGACTCTCAAGTGATGTTCGTCCCCTTTCCAGAGAGTAAAATAAAAAGTATTACACATCCGGCAGTGGATGTGTGTTTTATTAACCGTGAGGGGGGTTTCTTGCATAGTTTTGGTCGAATTTTTGTCGAATCCCCTTTGAATGGCTTGGTGTGCATGTGTATTAAATGTGCCCGTCAATAGCTACCCATGTTTGTATAAATAAACGACAAGGGTGTCTACCAGGATTAGGCACGGTAGGGCATCAGACATGTCAGAGCTTCACTAGTGGTGTAAATACATTCCACGTGGATTCATTGCATGCATAGTCGCCTTTTAATGAATATCACGCAAATCGTCATGGTGATAGGTACGTACAGTTTGTCCAGCATGTCCTAGGTGTGTCTATAAATATATATTTTTTAAAAATAATAAAAAACAGTGGCCGGCCCTGGGGATTGGGGTCAAAAAAATATAATTAGGAGACTGGCCCTGGGGGATGGGGTCATCAGGGCCAATAAATTAGAATAAGAAGGGGAACCAAACAGCCCCCCTTCTTAAAAAACTAAAATAAATAAAAGACTGGCATCGTGCCGGAGGCCATGCCCCCTCCGTGCAGCACTCTGCAAACGCGCCCCCAACAGGCATCTCCAGTATGCGCCAGGGAGCTGCGCTGCAGCCAGGTGTTCTGAGGCCAAGCCCCTTTTTACACCTCTCTGCAACGCAGCTCTGTGGCGCTTACTGGAGGTACCTAGTGGTCTAGTTTGACCCTAGGGACCCTTAGGATTCAGGGGGACTCTCAACTTAGAACAGCCACAGGGCGCGTTTACACAGTGGTGAAGGGAGGGGACGGGGCCTGAGGTGACGTGTGCAAACACGCACTATGGCATGTTTTAAATTGGGGATATAATTTCCCTTCAATACTGAGGGCCCCTGGGGGCTAACTAGCCCACCAAGTGCTTCCAGTAAGCGCCACTGAGCTGCATTGCAGAGAGGTGGTCCAGGCCGTGCCACTTTTTACACCTCTCTGCAACGCAGCTCTGTGGCACTTACTGGAGGTACCTAGTGGGCTAGTTGGACCCTAGGGACCCTCAGGATTCAAATGAACTTAATCTCCCAACTAAAAATGGACACAGGGCGTGTTTACACAGTGGTGAAGGGAGGGGACGGGGCCTGAGTTAATGTGTGCAAAAACGCCCTGTGGCCTGTTTTAAGAGGTAGTTTTAATCCCCATGCCCTATTATACACTAGGGGCTTACAGAGGAGGTCATGCTAATCACAGGGGGACCCCAACGCATAATGTTCCCTAGTGTATGTAGGTGTTTTCACTGTATTCTAAGTGTCTTTTAACATAGCACTGGCTCTAGGACTGGTTAGTCAGACTCAGTTACCACCAGTATCCGTCTGAAAAAGTTGAGGGTACAGGATGATTTTGCAACAAGGCTTCTTTCTGCTCTTCTTTTTGTTCTTTCTGCACGTTATCCTTCTTCCTGCACTTATCTTCGTATTTGAGGACTTCTGTTGCTTCTTTCTGCACTTCTTTTGTTTCTTTCTGTGCATTTTTTCTTCTTTCTTCACATGTCCTATCTCTGTAGGCATAGTTAGAAATTAGCATTTAAAAAACCTTTGAAATTCACTGAAAAAACCATGGGTTTCACACACGTTATAGTTAGGAATTAGCATTTAAAAAACCTTAGAAATTCAATGAAAAAACCAAAGGTTTCACACATGTTATAGTTAGCTGGACATTTCACTCGTAAAAAACCATTGAAATTCCCCCGTTATAGTTAGTTCAGCGAACTATAACTCGCGCGCCCGCAATGCACTACTGATGACGTCACATATTACATCACTCATGACATGGTCACTGACATCACTCATGACATCACTGATGACATCTCAAATGACATCACTGATGACATCACTGATGACATCATCCAGTGATTGTGTGTTTTTATGAAAATTATATATTTTTTATATTTATGTATATCTCAAGGTCAAAGGAAGAATAAATGGGTATATAAGTGTCTAAATGGATACTTTTTTTGGGAATTTTTTTTGTGTAACTGACTGTTTAAGTGTATCATAGTGAATACATGGCTTACTGAGTAATCTTTAAATATTTAAATATCTGTATCAGTTTCTTACTTTGTGTATAAGTGGCTGCATGGGTTGGTGAGTAGCTACATGAGTGTCTATATAGGTTATTAGTTGGTTTTTTATCACTATGAGTGTCTGAGTTTCTGTATGGTTCGGTGGGGGGTATTACTTAGTGCATAGGTGCATGAATGAGTGACTCACTGTTTGTATGTGTTGAATACAGCATGTGTGCAGGACTGTATGGGTGGATGAGTGTGTGCATGGGTGTGTTAGTGAGTGAATGACTGTCTCAATAGTGTCTTTATGAGTAACTACATATGTTTTAAACTAGTATATGTGACTATTGGTGTATATAAGTGAGTATATGTGAGAGTGAGAGATTGGAAGAGTTCCTGTATGAATAAGTATGTGTTTCTATTAGTGATTGTTTAAAAGAGTAAGTATATGTAGAAGTAAGTGTGGTGGTGTGTGTATAACTGTATATGCAAGTAAATGGATGATTGATTCTTTATTAGCATGAGTGACTATGTGTGTGAGTTACTCTATGGATGAGTGGCATTGTGTAACGGGATGTACAGGTGTATGAGTACATATGATGAGTGAGTACATGTATGAGTGACTGTAGAGGACTGTTGGTGAATTACTGTATGTGTATGTGGTTCTTAGAATTACTGAATAGGTTGTTGTAACTGATATTGATATGTTCATTATTTTGAACATTTTAGTTTCTATTTTTGAATGTGTGTTTCAATGGTTATATTAGGGGGAGAGGAGGTCTGCCACTCTATCACAAGGATGATGTAATCAGTGATGTCATCAGTGATGTCATTTGAGATGTCATCAGTGATGTCATGAGTGATGTCAGTGACCATGTCATGAGTGATGTAATATGTGACGTCATCAGTAGTGCATTGCGGGCGCGCGAGTTATAGTTAGCTGAACTAACTATAACGGGGGAATTTCAATGGTTTTTTACGAGTGAAATGTCCAGCTAACTATAACATGTGTGAAACCTTTGGTTTTTTCATTGAATTTCTAAGGTTTTTTAAATGCTAATTCCTAACTATAACGTGTGTGAAACCCATGGTTTTTTCAGTGAATATATATATATATACATATGTGAAAATATACATGCAGCCTAAAAATGTTTCAAACATGGCAATGCTGTAAATTACATAGGTTTGCATTGTAGTGCCCCCTAACCCATAAGGAAAAAAGGAAGCACCAAGCCAATTGTCACACAACAATGCTTTATTGCCATAAAGCAAACTTGTAATTGCAGGCACTTGCCTGTAGGCTGCAGTAGAGTATCAAGAAACAAAGAAAACTGACACCTTGCCTTTAAGGCATTAGAGTAAGGGGACCGTGCCTTTAAGACCTGCAGGAGACCCCTTGCTCCCATGATGCATCACGGGTGACAGTTAGGTCAGTTCTTTTTTCCGGCTCCTTCTATGAGGATCCTGGAGCTTGAGCTCTTCAGTTTTTTGACTATAATTTTGGTAATACAGAAATTCGACATTTTCTGGCTCCTGAAAGCGGGTTCTGCTGGTTTCCTGAAGAATTAAAAAAAAAAATTCCAGTCAGAATGCCTGCTTTATTTAGGAAATGCCCTTCCTGTGGCAATAAGATGGCACTGGCGGATCCACACTCTGTGTGTATTGTGTGTTTACCAACTTCACACAATCCTGACTGGTGCCCCCACTGCCAGAAGTTTTCCAGGCGCACTCTGCGCGATAGAGAGCGCATTAAGCTGCATGCCCAGCTGGAGAAGGAAAGAAGCCGTCGTGAAGGCGACCATTCATCTTTAAAACCACCTTCTTCAGCTAGACAACCGCAGAAACGGCGACATACCACCTCTCCTGATCCCAGGAAGACCAAGGTTCCAGGAGATTCGCCGTCGAAGGTACTGTCGAAAAAACAGAAGACGACTTCTGCTTCAAGAGATTCATCTCGACGTCGAGATTCTCCGCCGCAGAGAAGTAATTCGGCGTCGAGGCGCAGTCCTTCGGGCTCGAAGGCTGTTAGTCCGGTGAGATCTGGACTGTCTCTGTCGACGTCGAGGCTTCAGTCGACGTCGAGACACTCTCCGCCACCCTCGAGGGGATCGGCGTCGAGAGATGCGATGACTTGTGTCTCGCCGCGAGTGGGCCGTTCGACGTCAAGGCTTTTGACGTCGTTGAGGTCAACCCCCATTCGACGTCATGGAAGGTCGAAGTCGCCAAGCCGACGTCATGGAAGGTCGATGTCGAAGTCATCAGGTCGACGACGAAGGTCGAAGTCGCCAGTTCGACGACAAACACCTGTTCGACGAAGATCGACGTCGAAGTCTCCGCAACGCCGTAGGCGGTCGGCGTCGAGACCACCGTCGAGGGCGGAGCGCCATTCACAACAATCGGCACCGATGGTGACACAAACATCATCGACGTTGAGGCGTTCGACGTCGAAGGAAAGAGCAGCAGTGACCGCGGAGAGAAGATTCAGATCTAGATCTTCAGGAGATCGATCATCCTCTCCAGGCCTGCATATCGTGCAGATCTCTCCGGAAAAATCACCTAAGGCACCGGAGAAGTTTGGACTTTCACCTCGCGGGTTGGAGAATGTGGGTACAGGTGACTGCAGAAGTCCGGGCTCGGACTTTTCCCGCACGTACTCTCCCTCCAGGTTTTCTCCACGTAGGAGCAGGACCCCTCCTGGTAGTCCAAAGCCACCTTCTCCACGCCAGTCACGATCCATGGATCGTCCCTCTTCTTACAGAAGGCCAAGATCTCCTTCCAAACACGGATCACGGTCCAGGGGTCATCACAGCGACTGTCCCCACAAGAGGCGACGCACTAGATCACCCACCTGGTCTTCCTCCACAAGGTCCTCGGTCCGGGACTATTCTCCGACCTGGTCTTCTACACCCCTGTCGCGAGTGTCCCCTGTGGATGACATCGCTACTTTCTCTGACGCCCTGGGTAGAGGTGCGCAGAAATTGAATATCACGCTACATACCCCTCTGGCCCCCACGTCAATTATATTTGATACGTTGCATCACCGGTCAGCACCAAGACCTTTGCTACCACTGGTGCCAGGATTGTTGGAGCCAGCGATGACCACATTTCTCACTCCTGCTACGGTGGGCTCTGTACCTTCAAGAATAGCGAAAAAATATAAGACTCCTGCTGAGGATCCCTTGTTTCTAAGGGCAGACCCACCAGCGGACTCGGTTATCGTGGCGGCTGCCATGAAGTCCCATTCTTCCTCTGTGTCCTCTTCTGTCCCCTCCGGAGAAAGACAGCAAGCAAATGGATTCGTATGGCAGAAAGATGTGCAACACTTCTGCCTCACACATGAAAGTGGCTAGTGCTTCAGCCCTGCTAGGACGGTATGATCGCTCTCTGTGGGATTCCCTCTCCAGATTTGCTGAGAAACTGCCAAGGGATGACAGGCAGGATTTTAATGAAATTCTCCTGGAAGGTGGGCTCGGAGCCAATCAAATTATCATTGCGGCTGCGGATGCTTCGGACCTCGCCGCACATGGCTACTCTCATGGCGTATGCTCTCGGCGCTCAGCCTGGCTGCAGCTGACGGGCCTCAAGACTGATGCGCAGAAAAAAATTCTTAATCTGCCTTTTAACGGGTCAACTTTGTTTGGGACTCACGCTGATGACCAAATGAACAAAATGAAGGCCGAGTTGGACACTGTAAAAGCTGTTGGGCTGGAAAAGCGCAAGGAATATCGAAAGCGCTTTCGCCAGGGCGACAAGCGTGCCTTTCATCAGCGCGTTCAAACACCCCAATGGTCCTCCCAAAATCAGCAGAGGTCCCAGTTTCAACAAAGGGGTCGTGGCAGAGGGAGAGGAAATGCAAAGCAGCAACAGTCCTCCACCAAACAGCCCTCAAAACAGTGAGATCTTACTTCCTCCGCGCTCGTTCGCCACTCCGGTAGGAGGAAGTATCAGTGTTCACCTGGCAGAGTGGGAAGCAATTACAAAAGACAGATGGGTGCTGAATATTGTACAGCATGGCTACTTGCTGAGGTTCAAGTCTCCCCCTCCGCATGTATCCCCACGGAGGCAGCACCTCCCTCAAATCCAAAATCGGCTTTTACTGGGCGAAGACTCTCCTCTCCAAGAATGCCATAGAGGAAGTTCCGCCCCTGCAAAGAAATCAAGGAGTATACTCCCGGTACTTTCTTGTTCAAAAACGAGGAGTACTCAAAGAGTACAGACCCATTCTCGACCTCCGTCTGCTCAACGGATTTGTCAGGAAGGAAAAGTTCAGAATGCTGGCTCTGCATCAGATCTTCCCGTATCTTCACCAGGGAGACTGGATGTGTGCCATCGACCTACAGGATGCCTACTTCCATGTTCCTATCTCGGTGAAACACCGGAAATTTCTCAGGTTTCAGATCTCTCGTCAGCACTATCAGTACAGAGTTCTGCCGTTTGGCATCAAATCCGCCCCACAGACATTCTCAAAGTGCATGGCGGTGGTAGCTGCCTTCCTCCGCAAACTGAAGATATTCGTCTATCCCTATCTAGACGACTGGCTCCTGAAGAGTTCCACTCCTGTTCAACTCCAGAGCCATCTCTCGTTCTGCCTCAATCTCCTACAGTCGCTGGGATTACAGGTCAATTACAAAAAGTCGGTCCTCAATCCCACTCAGCGGATTCACTACCTGGGTGCCTCTCTGGACTCCGCAAAGGCAAGCGTGTGATCTTCGGAGGAGAGGTTATCATCCATGCTTCAGAAATGCCACACGCTTCTCAACGCGGCATTTCCCACAGCCAGGCAAGTGTCGTCACTTCGGGGGTCGATGGCTTCGTGCATTTACATTGTGCCCAATGCACGTCTTCACATGCGCCCTCTGCAACAAGAGCTAGAGGATCAGTGGTCGCAGAGGTCCGGCCGCTGGGAAGATCTCATCTCTCTTCACCAAGCTGCCAAAGACTCCATCAGATGGTGGATGAAACGCTCCCATCTACTTCACGGCGTCCCCTTCCATCAGGCGCCTCCGACACAGACAGTGGTCACAGATGCCTTCATGCAGGGCTGGGGTGATCATATGGACCAGCTTCAGGTACAAGGTCTCTGGTCCAATACCGAACAGAGTTATCACATAAACTTCTTGGAGCTTCGAGCAGTCCATCTAGCTCTCAAATCCCTGTATCCGTCCCTCCAAACCAACTACGTGCAGGTTCAGACAGACAACACTACAACTATGTTCTATCTGAACAAGCAAGGAGGCACCAGATCACGAGTCCTATCTCTGGAAGCTCAGTCCATTTGGTGATGGCTACTAGCGAGAGGCCATTCGATCATCGCTGTTCACCTGCCAGGGACCCTGAACGTCCAGGCAGACGGCCTCAGCAGAGACATCGTCGAAGCGCACGACTGGGTGCTCAACGAAGACGTCGCTCAAGAGATCTTCAGGCAGTGGGGAGTACCGGACATAGATCTTTTCGCAGACGCGGCAAACAAAAAATGCCCCGTCTTCGCCTCCAGGTTCCCCCAACAGGGATCTCAAGGGGATGCACTTTTGATCAGCTGGTCACAGACATTGCTATACGCTTTTCCTCCTCTCCCTCTCATCCCAGCTGTGGTACAGAAATTCTACAGGACCAGAACGCGGATGATCCTGATAGCTCCGGAGTGGCCCCGTCAGTGGTGGTACCCGGATCTACTACAGTTGTCAGAGGTGCCACACCGGAGATTGCCTTGCCTGCCGAACTTACTGACCAAGGACCAGGGGAGAGTGTTCCATCCCAACCTCCCCTCTCTTCGCTTGACGGCATGGCTCCTGAACTCATCCAGTACGGATATTTAGATCTTCCTGCGGACTGCATGAACATTCTGCGAGAAGCAAAGAGGCCCTCCACTAGGAAGTCTTATGCCTTCAAGTGGAAGAGGTTCTACATTTGGTGTAGAGAACGCCCTTGATCCGATCCGGGGTCAAGAACAGGTTATTCTCCCCTATTTATTACACTTGGCAAAGTCTGGTTTAAAGTATACTTCCATCAGAGTCCACTTAGCTGCTATCACAGCTTATAGAAAATCTCCTACCCAGGCCTCATTCTTCCAGATGCCGGTAGTCAAAGATTTCCTAGAAGGGCTTAAAGTATTTCCACCAGTGAGGTCTCCTTCTCCTCCCTGGGAACTCAACATTGTTCTCTCTAAGCTGATGGGAGCTCCTTTCGAGCCTATTCATAAGGCATCCTTACAGCATCTGACTTGGAAGGCTGCCTTCTTAGTAGCCGTCACTTCTGCCCGCAGGGTGAGTGAAATTCAGGCCCTCTGCTGCACGGAACCTTACACTGTTTTCCATGCTAATAGAGTGGTACTACGTACTCATCCGAGCTTCCTGCCCAAGGTGGTCTCGGACTTCCACATTAATCAGGTTATTACGTTACCCACTTTTTTTTCCTCAGCCAACCACTCCCCCCGGAGAGAGCTTTGCATTCTCTTGACCTCCGGAGGGTATTGAAATTTTATCTTGCTAAGACCCTTTCACTTAGAAAGTCTGACAGGCTCTTTGTTAATTACGGTCCAACGAATACCAGGCTGGCTGCCTCCAAGAGGTCCATTTCTAGATGGATTGTCTCATGTATAGCCTTGTCCTATCAGCTGTCTCACAAGGTGCTACAGGGTAGACCAAGAGCACACTCTACTAGAGGGAAAGCTTCTACTGTAGCTCTCCTTCGCAACGTTCCCATGTCTGAAATTTGCAAAGCGGCTACATGGCGCTCCATACATACTTTTACACACCATTATTGCCTAGATTCAGACGCACAGGCTGACGCCCAGGTGGGGCAGGCCTCTTTGAGGAATTTGTTTGCATGATTGCTATGCTTATGTGATGTTAATGCATGTTCTAAATGCTATAATGCTCGTCCGCGAGACTTTGGGTATGGGCTTGCTACTCTATTCATAGATTTTGACTATTGATGAGTATCCCCTGGATGAGAAGGATTAGTTACTTACCTGTAATCCTAGTTCTCATCCAGGGGTATACTCATCAGTCATAAGCGACCCTCCCACCTCCCCGGACGAGCTTTTTCTCCTCAAGGCATTGTTTATTAATTGCAGATCTACTCTGGTGCGAGTGCACCGTCAAAAAGAACTGACCTGTCACCTGTGGTGCATCATGGGAGCAAGGGGTCTCCTGCAGGTCTTAAAGGCACGGTCCCCTTACTCTAATGCCTTAAAGGCAAGGTGTCGGTTTTCTTTGTTTCTTGATACTCTACTGCAGCCTACAGGCAAGTGCCTGCAATTACAAGTTTGCTTTATGGCAAAAAAGCATTGTTGTGTGACAATTGGCTTGGTGCTTCCTTTTTTTTTCCTTATGGGTTAGGGGGCACTACAATGCAAACCTATGTAATTTACAGCATTGCCATGTTTGAAACATTTTTAGGCTGCATGTATGTTTTCACATATGCATATATATGTATACATGTGTATTTTCTATATGCTCCGGGATCCCGCACGTGGGTGGGGGATTATTCATAGATTATGACTTTGATGAGTATACCCCTGGATGAGAACTAGGATTACAGGTAAGTAACTAATCCATCTGACATCACCCTGATGTTAAATCAAAAGTACTGAGAAACCTGGCTGCCCCCAACTTGTCATTAAGTTCATATGCCCTTGGGATAGGGTGTGCAGCTGTCTTAGTGACAGTATTGAGACCTCTATAGTCCACACACAACCTCCGCTCTGCTTTACCACCCTCAGAATGAGGCTTGGGGACTAAGACCACTGGACTGGACGAGGAAATCCAACGGGGCTCAATCACCACTACCTTCAGCATCTTGCTGACTTCAACCCTGATGCTTTCTTTCACTTGGTTAGACAGTATACCTATCAAAAATAAAATATACAGACAATCACCAGTGTCCACATCATGGGTACACCAACTTGTCTCGCCAGGGGTGGGAGAAAAGAGCTCAGCATACTTCTCCTGGGCAAGCCTGCAGTCAGCTTGCTGCGGAGCAGAGAGGGTGTCTGAAAAGACCACTCAATCAACTGACCCATCTTCAGGTCTGTTTGAGAGCAGGTCAGGGAGAGATCCACTCGATGTGTCCAGGGGTGCCTTGGGAGCCACAGACTCTAGTACCCACACCTCCTGCCCTGGTTGGAACTCTACCAGTGGAGCATTTTGGTCATACCAAAGCTTCTAGGGCTCATTGCTGGCCTCAAGGGTTTTGGATGCTTTCTTCATGTACTCTGCCATACTTGAATGTAGGCCAAGGACATAATCAACAATGTCTAACTTAGGCTCTTTGATATGCTTCTCCCAGCCTTCCTTTAGTAGACGCAAAGGTCCCCTCACAGGATGACCAAACAGAAGTTCAAAGGAACTAAAGCCCACTCCCTTCAGTGGCACTTCTCTGTAGGCGAAAAGCAGGCATGGCAAAAGTACATCCGGTCTCCTTTTGCGTTTTTTAGGGGCTCTCATGATCATGCCTTTCATGGTTTTGTTAAATCTCTCAACTAAACCATTGGTTTGTGGATGATATGGGGTAGTGAACTTGCAAGACACACCACATGGCCTTTAGGTAACCAGACATGTAGTTGCTACATCTGTCTAACACCACTTCTTTAGAATAATACACTCTTGTAAATATACTCAAGAGGGTCCCTGCAACTGTAGGAGCAGTGACAGTCCTACATGGAATAGCTTCAGGGGTACTGGGTGGCATGATCCACTGCCACCAGTCTAAATCTGTTCCCTGATGCTGTTGCAGGGGGTCAAAGAGGCCAACGACCTCAACCCCTACCCTTTCAAAGGGAACCCCAACCACTGGAAGTGGATATATGGGGGCCTTATTGTGATTACCTGACTTGCGACTGGCATGACCCGTAACACAGGAATTACAAAACTCCTTCACCTTCTGGAAATTACCTGGCCAGTAGAAGTGGGTGGCTACCTTTTCCAAGTCTTGGTCTAACACAGATGCTTAACTAAGGGGATGTCATGAGCTAAATAAAGTAGAACTCTTTATACTGCTGAGGCACTGCCACTCTCCAAATGGGACCAGGTTTGGGGTGTCTGGCCTCAGTGTATAGTAGTCCTTTCCCCCAGTAGGTTCTGTATGAGCGACTGACCTCTCCCTTTTTCTGGTCAGCAGCTTGCTGTCTTGGACTCTTGCGGGTGAGACAGATCCTCTGCCCCTGGCGCAGATCTTCTCTAGAGGGTCCCCATGGACCTAGGAACTCTTTCATGTAAGGGCCAAGTTCCTGGGGCTCAGTTCCCTCTGGGGCTGACGGGTCATCTCCCTCAGGAGAGGGGAACCTGAGCTTGTGTCTGGCTTTCAGTTGGTTTCCCAGACTTCTTGCCTTTTCTCTTGGACGATTGTGCCATTATTCCAGTCTCCAACTCGTCTTTTTCACCCTGTCCGCTTTCTTTCCCAATTCTTGGGGGAGAGACTGGACCAAATACTAATAAGAATTTTTTGGAAACACAGTTACTTAACAGATGCTCTTTCATAATTTAATTATAAAGCCCATCAGAGCCTTGCACCTGGTTACCTTTCAACTAGCCACCTAGTGTTTTGATTGATCTACTCGGGAATGTCTCGAAGACTCCCTGAACCTAATCCTGTACTCCTCAGTGGTAAGTCCAAAGACCTCAAGCAGAATATCCTTCGTGAGGTCATAGGACTCAGCCTCTACGTCATTAAGTGTCAGGAGTCTATTCCTGCACTTTCGTGAGAACAGATCCCAGAGTAGAAAACCCCAGTACTTTAGGCTGAATTTCGTCATCTTACAAGCCCTCTCAAAGGCTGTAAACCATTTGGTGATATCATCACCGTCTACATATTTTGGATATTCCCTTTGAGGAGTTTAGTGCCAAAAGCTTCATCTTTCTCCCTATTTAAAATCTTGCTGCCTCCAAAGATAGACCCTAGGCCCAACTCAGCCATTTATTTTTCTATGGCCAAAATGATGGCCTCAAGGGCTACTCGAATAGCCAGTTTCTGAAGATCTGGGTCTTCATCTTCTACTTCTTCTGGGGTACTGTTGGAGGTAGTTCCAGTAGGGGTGCTGTCTAGGGAAATCTGAGGAATCCTAATCCTCCTCCTCCTCACTGACTGCTACATCCCCTTTAAGGTTTTCTCTCATTGCCAGGGCTCTATCGTGTTTGGCAAGCAACTCCTGGAGTTGTGTCCTAGTGGGTTTAGGTCCTACTGCAATTTCACATTCTTTACAGAGTTTAAGTTATCCTAACTGAAGATTCTTGTTGGGGGGCAGATTGAGTTCCTGGCGAGTACCCTCTGAATCAGACATGTGTTTTTTTTAAACCATTGATGACCTTATTAGAACTGTCAAAGAACATTCTGAGACTTTTAGGCCTAACTATTTATACTTAATACATTTTAAAAAGTTTGGACTGGGGGACTTAACCCAATGCTCTAACAGTTATTTTTAAACCGTTTAGAAAACAATTCAAATACAACCCCAAAAAATATTTTCTTAGCTGAAGAGAATTTTTTGATTCCTAGTGGAATCACTCATTAACAGAGTGGTACAGCAGATGTCAAGTCTGGTATCCCACCGCTACACCACCAATGTAGGAAGCTGGCTCTTTATATAATATACACAAGGAGATGATGGACGGAGTGCTGAAACTTTTAAGACACTTACCCCCAGTCACAGATCTGGGCTGAATCCATCATCGTTCTTTGTCACTTCGCCACCCCAGTTTGGAAGGCACGATTCCGAAGGAAGTATCTAAGCCAAGACAGAGCTGTGTCCTGCACCCCTACAGCCTTTAACCTATAGAGTACAGTGTTTTGTGTCACTGTGTCGAACACTGCACTGAGGTCCAACGGAATCAGTGCAGTGGTGCCACCGTTATCTAGTTGTTGCCTTAGATATTCAGTTACTGCTAGTACTGCCAATTCTATACGAGGAAGCAAAAGACACACAGATGATGGACGTAATGCAGAGCAAATAGAGCATTCACCCCCTGTCAATAGATCTGTGTTATATCTATTGTTCTTTTGCTCACCATGCTACCACAGTTTAGACCCAGCCATATGCCCATCAGTCTTGACCCTGTGCCTCATGGGAACACTCCAGACTGAACTACCAGGCCAGGTCCTCCCTGGATTGGAAACAAGCATCCTGGGACCGGTTTTGGGGTAGCACCCCTGATCAGCCAGGCTAGCTTCTGGTCCAGGGTGGACCTGGCTTGGCAGTTCGGGCTGAACAATTCCCATGAGGCACAGGGTCATGATTGATTTGCATATGGCTTGGTCCAAACTGGGGTGGCGAAGTGAGCTAAAGAACGATGATGGATTTAACCCAGATGTGACAGATAGTATGCCAAAAAGAGGTATGCTGTGTAAAGAGACCAGGTATCCCTTTATAAGTGGACAGGGGTTTTGTGGTCTAGCAGCCTTAGGCTTATCATAGACGAGTGTTAGGCATTTGTTGCACACGCAGAATCAATAATTGATGCACACACTCAAAATGGAGATCAACACCAATTTAGAAAAACAGGTGTGTGTGTGTGTGTGTGTGTGTATATATGTGTGTATATATATGTGTGTGTGTGTATGTATGTGTATGTATATATATATTCACTGAGAAAACCATAGGTTTCACACGTTATAGTTAGCTGGACATTTTACTGATAAAAAAACCAATGAGATTCCCCCGTTATAGTTACTGTAGGCAACTATAACTCACGCGACCGTAATCCTCTGCTGATGCTAATACTGTATTTAGACACTTATTTGCCCATGTCTTCTTCCATTAAATTTTAGCTATACATATATTACAAATATTTTTTTTTCATAAAGACACATATGTCATCAGCAGAGGATTACGGTCGCGTGAGTTATAGTTGCCTACAGTAACTATAACGGGGGAATCTCATTGGTTTTTTATCAGTAAAATGTCCAGCTAACTATAACATGTGTGAAACCTATGGTTTTCTCAGTGAATTTGCAAGGTTTTTTAAATGCTAATTCATAACTATAACGTGTGTGAAACCTATGGTTTTTTCAGTGAATTTGTACGGTTTTTTAAATGCTAAGTTACTTTACGCCATTTGTGGCGTGCGCGCCCACTTAACGCAGTTCGTTCCGTGCGCGCACCGTGCGCGCACAGTGAGCACGCGGTGCGCTTCGCGCACCGCGTGTCCACGTTACGCTAGATGGGCCCTGAATGCACGATGCGCTTCGCGCACCGTGCGCACATGGAGGAAACATATGATGAGCATCGTTGTGACAGGTAAAATATATGTTTTGTAACAGATTATATAAGCCATGCACCTTCGGGCACCAGTTGCACACGGGGTGGGGAGAATGTGGATATTTTTTTTTTTTTTTTAATATTGGCTACCGTACGCGTACGGTAAGCGTAATCGGCGAAATTTTCGAAAAAATTAAAATTGCTTTTTTTCACTTGGGGGATCGTTGGGGACTCCCTCGACATGGCTAGGTGCTTAGAAGCTGTCTAAACAGCCCCTTTACATGTTTTTTCACTTTGTTTTTCAACCCCCTGTCAGAGTGCGAGAGAGAAAATGGCGGACGCCGCTTCCTGGTTTAGACCGATTCGAATGTTTACTAAAATCTAACGGCCAATCAGAATCGCGCTCGCGCACGTCACCGTACGCGTACGGTAAGCGCACCGTAAGCGCACCGTAAGCTGGCTCAGATATATATATTGATTTAAAGGCTATTTTCTCAGAATCTACTGAACAGATTTACACCAAACCTACAAAAGGCACTTCCTTGACCTGGGGACTACCTCTCTGCCAAATTTCATTAAATTCTGTTCAGCCGTTCGGGCTGTAGCCCTGTCTAAAGGTCCTATGGAAAAATGCATGGGAAAAACGCGTTTTGGGACCCCCCTTTTATCTCAGCCCCCGCTTGACGAATCCCCCCGAGACTTTCAGGGTAGGAGCGGAGCGTAGCGCCCCCCCTTTTTTGAAAATTTCGCGAGGATTCGTCGACCGGCGCAAAAGTTATTCCAAATAGAATGTTGCGGATTTCCTATGGAAACAGGGTCCTAACTATAACTACCTACTGGCGACCGCCAGTAGGTAATATATATCTATCTCTATCTATCTATCTCTATCTATCTATCTCTCTATCTCTCTATCTCTATATATCTCTATCTCTATATATCCCTATCTCTATATATCTCTATCTCTATATATCCCTATCTCTATATATCTCTATCTCTATCTCTCTATCTCTATATATCTCTTTCTCTATCTATATATCTCTATCTATATATCTCTATCTATATATCTCTATCTCTATATATCTCTATCTCTATATATCTCTATCTCTATATATCTCTATCTCTATATATCTCTATCTCTATATATCTCTATCTCTATATATCTCTATCTCTATATATCTCTATCTCTATATATCTCTATCTCTATATATCTCTATCTCTATCTCTATATATCTCTATCTCTATCTCTATATATCTCTATCTCTATATATCTCTATCTCTATATATCTCTATCTCTATATATCTCTATCTCTATATATCTCTATCTCTATATATCTCTATCTCTATATATCTCTATCTCTATATATCTCGATCTCTATATATCTCGATCTCTATATATCTCGATCTCTATATCTCTATCTCTATATATCTCTATCTCTATATATCTCTATCTCTATATATCTATCTCTATATATCTCTATCTCTATATATCTCTATCTCTATCTCTATATATCTCTATCTCTATCTCTATATATCTCTATCTCTATATATCTCTATCTCTATCTCTATATATCTCTATCTCTATATCTCTATCTCTATATCTCTATCTCTATATCTCTATCTCTATATCTCTATCTCTATCTCTCTATATCTCTATCTCTCTATATCTCTATCTCTATATATCTCTATCTATATATCTCTATCTATATATCTCTATCTCTATATATCTCTATCTCTATATATCTCTATCTATATATATCTGTATCTCTATATATCTGTATCTCTATATATCTGTATCTCTATATATCTGTATCTCTATATATCTGTATCTCTATATATCTCTATCTCTATCTCTATATATCTCTATCTCTATATATCTCTATCTCTATATATCTCTATCTATATATATCTCTATCTCTATATATCTCTATCTATATATCTCTATCTATATATCTCTATCTATATATCTCTATATATCTCTATCTATATATCTCTATCTATATATCTCTATCTATATATCTCTATCTATATATCTCTATCTATATATCTCTATCTATATATCTCTATCTCTATATCTCTATCTCTATATCTCTATCTCTATATCTCTATCTCTATATCTCTATCTCTATATCTCTATCTCTATATATCTCTATCTCTATATCTCTCTATCTCTATATCTCTCTATCTCTATATATCTCTATCTCTATCTCTATATATCTCTATCTCTATCTCTATCTCTATATATCTCTATCTCTATCTCTATCTCTATATATCTCTATCTCTATCTCTATATATCTCTATCTCTATCTCTATATATCTCTATCTCTATCTCTATATATCTCTATCTCTATCTCTATATATCTCTATCTCTATCTCTATCTCTATATATCTCTATCTCTATCTCTATATATCTCTATCTCTATCTCTATATATCTCTATCTCTATCTCTATCTCTATATATCTCTATCTCTATCTCTATATATCTCTATCTCTATCTCTATATAGCTCTATCTCTATCTCTATATAGCTCTATCTCTATCTCTATATATCTCTATCTCTATCTATATATATCTCTATCTCTATCTATATATATCTATCCGCTACTTTCCGCAGTTTTGTTGAGCATGCCCGCTTCTGGTACCAATCCACAACACTACAGACACGGACCTCGGTCTTCAGTGCAATTTTTTATTTATGAATCTCGCGTGCTAGTCGCCATAACGTTTCGGCTCCACCTGAACCTTGTTCACATGACAACGTGTAATACAAAGAACCACCCTTATGTAGACGTAACTCACTCTGCACGTGATGCTGGTAAATGTGCATAGACATGGTAGAAAGATTGCGGATAGCACATCAATCACTTGAGCAATGCTCTTATAATAGGTGGGTGTTAAGAATTAACACGCAAGCATAAAATATGGCAATTCTTGAGCAGTCCGTAAAATAGTTAAATCTAAATCACTGATATGAAAATACATTATTATCTTGTGTATTCACTGCTATCAACTATAATAAAAGTATTATACTGTATGTTGAATATGCCTTTCGTGTTGATACTTCAAAACAATGTATTTGATCTCACCAATAAAAAAGCTGTTAATAACGGGTTTAATCCCACCATGTTGCAGCTGTTTAATCAGCATTTGTATCAATCTCCTGATTCCTGCAGCTATGTCAGCCTAAAAGGGTGTAATAAAGTGCCTAGTGATATGTGCAAATATCAAAAAAAATATTTTTTTGTGTAATATATATATATATATATATATATATATATATATATATATATATATATATTTTATTATTACTTTTTCATAAGACTCTTTTTTACAGTTTAATAATGTTAGCCAACAGTGCGTTTTTACGCGTAATGCTTTCCTATGGGAGAAATAACATTCACTGCATACATATACTTGCAGTGTGCTTCCGTGAGACCCCTTTCGGCCATGAGGTGGTAGAGAGACAAGGACCAAAGTTCCACCAGCAGCTCGGTCTTTTCTCTTCCAGGGGATCCTCCTCAATAGTCATAAGCACATGAATATTTGCGCCCATGCGCGAGACCCCGGAAACATATAAAACCATATATGTGGAAACCATATATTTAGCTATATATATAATTATATATATATATATAACACTCCCTGGTGTCTAGTGGGGTTTTTTATGTGGCAGAAAGGCCACATAAAAAAACGATCTGCCCCCATTGGGGGCAGAATATACTTATAAAATAAATTGGGCCCCTGGAAGTGACCCTTGCCCAAGGGGTCGCTTCCAATTTGGAAAAAAAACACAATTCCCTGGCTCTAGTGGGGGGCAGATAAGTTTAGAATTAAATTTCCCCCTTAGAAAGCGACCCCTTGGGCAAGGGTTGCTTCCTTTGCATCAAAAAACACATCCCTGGTGTCTAGTGGGGCATTCCTGGTGCACGATCGCAACGCTGTGCGCGATCGTGCACCAGGAATGCCCTGCATTGAGACATCAGGGGGAGAGGAAACACTGTGTTTGAGGCATATGAGCTGCAGGTTACACACTGTGCATAGATCGCCATCTGTTGTTGGGCCCGGATGTTGCAGTTGTTTTTCTCTTTGGAAGTCACGAGGTATGTGACTCCTCCTTTGGATCGTATTGCGCATGGGCTTCGGCTCCATCCTCAGATTGTTTTTTTCCGCCATCGGGCTCTGATGTGTTTTTCGCGCTCCGGTTCTGAACCGTTCCAGTTAGTTATTCTCATCGGCGCGCAATCCTTCCCTTCCGCGGTATTGATCGCGATCTCCCCACTTGACGCGACTCATCAAGAAACTTCAATTCCAGGCGTCGACGCAGGCCTTCGGGCCTACCTCAGCTCCGATGCTGGCTCATGGAAAGGACTACATTTAAGAAGTGTCCTTGATGTGGGTCCAAATTTCCCCACACCGATCTCCATGAGGTGTGCAACCCCTGCCTCTCTCCAGAACACGAGGCTCAAGAGTGTCCGGCGTGCAAATCGTTCCGGTCCAAAAAGACTATTCGAGACCGAAGAGCCAGGAGAACCATGGCACACGCGTCGACTGCAATCCCCAACGACATCTTCAGAGAAGGCGTCGATGTTCCCGAAGAACAGCACACCGACGAGGGCCTCGTCTGCGCCTCCGAAGCAGACGACTCAGATGTCGAGGACATCACTCCGGCACAGAGGGAGCGTGAGTACTACTATCGATCCCCACCCCCCACCCTCGACGGCATTGAAAAAGGCTTCGGTCACGCCTTCGCCCTGGGACTTAGGTACAACCAAAGACACTGCTTCCCATACCTTGCTTTCGGGCCAGGTTAAGAAGCCCATCAAGCCTTCTGGCAGCTCGGGCTCGAGCCAGCCTGTCGTCGGTGCCGAAAAACACTCCGCACCGAAAAAGAAAATGGCTTCCTCCGCGCCGACTTCCACACCGAAAAACTCGGCGCCGAAGACGCCCACTAGCTCCTCGGTATCAACGCCATCTTCGGAACAGAGCAGGAAAGCCAAACCCATCGGCTCCCACACCTCGAAGCCGAAAGCCATCTCGGAACAGAGGAAACAACCGGACATGTCTAAACCACACAGTTCAAAACAACGAGCTTATGATTCCAAGACTAAAAAAAACACCGGCTACGACCCCCTTCGGCGCCGACGGATGACCGCTCATAGAGGAACTGTTTTGTCCCGATCCACTCCAAAAAACTCTTACTAAAGACCCTAAAACTGGACATTTGATGATCAGCATCAAAAAGAGGCCGCTGGACAAGCCTTCCCTGGCTCCACCTCCAAAGAAAAGGGACTGTGGTACCTCCCCGTTGAGAATACCCTCACCCCCTCCTCCTCCACCTCCTCCATCTCCCCCGCCTCCCCCACCTCATCATTCCCCCACACCCTATCCATATGAGGATGATGACGATGTCTATGAAGACATAGGGGAGGGGCCCCATGACCAACCCACTGGAGACCCCACTCCTACAGGCTCCCCAGACCCATGGGACGACTACAACATCACAGACGTCCCTAACGTCCCGCAGGATGACATTTACCCTTAAAGACCGCCCCCCCCGAAGACACAATGGGGTTTAACCAGCTGCTACATAGGGCTGCACACTACCACGGAGTTGATCTCCATACAGACCCCGTGGAGGAGGACTTTCTCCTAGGCACTTTTGATACCACCCACAGGGCCACTTCCATTCTGCCCATGCTTAAAGGTGTTATCAAACACGCACCAGAGGTCTTTAAAGACCCGGTCAGAGCCAGGGTCATCAACCCCCTTATCGAAAAGAAATATAAGGCCGCCCCTACAGACCCTACCTACATCAGAGGGCCCGCACCACTAGACTCCCTCGTAGTCTCCACTGCAAGGAAACGTGCAAACTCCCAAGCATCAGGCGAGGCACCACCACCTGATGGAGTCCAAACTCCTAGATGCCGCTGGCAAGGGAACAGCTTCTCAGGCGGCCAACATATGGCGCATTGCGAACACACAAGCGCTTTTAGCACGATACGACAGGGCGCATTATGATGAGCTAGAAGCAATCATGCAGCACCTCCCTGACAAGTACAAGAATAGAGCCAACAAGCTAATCCCGGAGGGAAAAACCCTCACCAACACCTCCATACGCTGTGCCCTCGATGTTGCCGACACCACCTCTAGGGCAATTAACACCAGCGTAGGCATGCCTGGCTGCACATTTCCGGTTTTAAACCAGAGGTACAGGCTTCCATCCTTAACCACCCCTTTGACCAAGAACATCTCTTTGGCCCAAACGTAGACGTAGCCCTTGAGAAGATGAAGAAAGACACCAATACAGCAAAATCCATGGGAGCCTTAGTCACACCCTCCTAGACACTCCTTTCGCCGTTCTTCCTTTCGAAGCACATCTAGAGGCTACTCCTCTGACAGCGATTCTATGTCATATAAAGCCCCTACACAATCCACCTTCACTAGGGGATACCAGAGAGGTGGAGAGAGGTGGCTACAGGGGTAACAACAATAAAGGCAGAGGCAAAACGAATACCTCCCGCTCTGCCTCCACTCCTACCCAATGACTTCCCTTCACTCCCCCCAGACCATCCCACTCCAGTCGGGGGCAGACTACAAAATTTCCTTCATTTCTGGGCTACTATCACCTCCGACAAATGGGTGACACAAATAATTTGGTCAGGCTATTGCCTCTAACTAAAATCAATCCCCCCAAACATTCCACCAAAACACCGCCCAATGTCACAGGAACATTCGTCACTTCTCAAGCAGGAGGTAATCTCCCTCCTACAAAAGAGTGCGATAGAGCCAGTTCCTACCCAACAACAAAATATGGGAGTTTACTCCCTATATTTCCTCATACCAAAAAGGGACGACACTCTAAGGCCCATCCTGGACCTCAGACCCCGAAATCACTATATACATTCAGACTATTTCCACATGGTCACACTTCAGCAGGTACTTCCCCTACTCTCCCAAAACGACTTCCTTACCACCCTAGACCTCAAGGAAGCCTATTTCCACATTCCCGTTCACACAGCTCACAGAAAATATCTCAGATTTGTAGTGGATGGTCAACACTATCAATTCAAAGTGCTCCCATTCGGAGTCACCACAGCACCGTGAGTGTTTACTAAGTGCCTAGCGGTCGTGGCAGCACATCTGCGAAGACAACACATACACGTCTTCCCATACCTGGACGAATGGCTAATAAAAGCCAGCTCATACCACCAGTGTGTACAACACACTCACGCAACTATAAACCAACTGGGCTTAACAGTAAACCACATGAAGTCCCATCTGCAACCGTCCCACATAAAGCAATACCTAGGTGCCACGATAGACACCTCAAGAGCGCTAGCCTACCCCAGTCCTGCCAGGATAGCAAACATTCAGGCCCTACGTGCCAAATTTCAGCCAGAACACTCTTACAGCTTGCGTGTTCATGCAACTCATAGGAATGATGGCCTCTTGCATATTCATAGTACCTCATGCAAGACTCCAGATGCGTCCTCTCCAAGAATGCTTAGCGCGCCAATGGAACCAGGCCCAGGGTCAACTGACAGATCTGGTGTTAGTAGACGGTCGTGCCCATCACTCTCTGCAGTGGTGGACCACCAAAAACCTTTCCAAAGGGCGACCGTTCCTGGACCCTGTTCCTCAGATAGTACTGACAGCGGACTCATCGCTCTCCGGCTGGGGAGCTCACCTACTACATCACACCATGCAGGGCAGGTGGACACCTCAGCAAAAGTTGCTCCACATCAACTCTCTTGAGCTACTAGCCATATTCTTATCCCTAAAGGCTTTTCAAACGCATCTCTCCGGCAAGGCCGTCTTAGTCCGCACCGACATGACAGCCATGTACTATATACAAAAACATTGCGGCACACACTCTCTGTAGCTCTCAACTAGCACAGAGCATATGGAGATGGGCCGTAGCCCAAAAAATCTTCCTCCTAGCCCAACATGTCCCAGTAGTCCGGAACACTATAGTAGATCTGCTCAGCAGACAAACACAACAAATCCACGAGTGGGAACTCCATCCACAAGTTATTCACCCGTACTTTCAAATGTGGGGGCATCCACAGATAGACCTCTTTGCCACCCACGAAAATGCCCAAGCTTCGCCGCCAGATATCCACACCCATTGTCCAGAGGTAATACGATATGGATGAACTGGTCAGGCAGATTTGCGTACGCTTTTACGCCTCTCCCACTCATTCTCTTAGTGGTGCGCAAACTGCAACAACACTCCCTCACTCCCATCCTAGGAGCTCCAACGTGGGCCAGACAACCGTGGTACACCACACTGCTGGAACTATCTGTAGTACCGCACCAAAAGTTGCACCTCTCTCCAAGCCTCTTAACCCAGAACCATGGAGAGATCGGACACCCGGACCCAGCTCAGCTCAACCTTGCGATCTGGCTCCTGAAATCCTAGAATTAGGCTATCTGAATCATCCTCCTGACTGTATGAATGTCATTAGAGAAGCTAGGCGACCTACCACTAGAACTTGCTGCGCAGCCAAGTGGAGACGTTTTGTGGTCTACTGCCACAACAATAACTTCGATCCCCTAGATATGTCCATTCAACACATCATAGGCTATTTACTACACCTCCAAAGATGCAACCTAGCCTACATGTTTGTTAGACTGCACCTTGCAGCCATAGAAGCTTACCTGCAAAACATGCAACATCTATCACTCTTTCGAGTACCTGCGATAAAAGCCTTCATGGAACGCCTCAAAAGAATAATTCCCCCCAGAGTGCCACCCTCACCTGTGTGGAACCTCAATATCATTCTCACTAGACTAATGGGGCCACCCTTTGAACCTCTACACAAATGTGAACTTCAATTCCTAACATGGAAAACTGCCTTTCTTGTAGCCATCACTTCTCTCAGAAGGGTCAGTGAAAAACAAGCACTCGCCATTCAAGAACCTTTTCTGCAAATGCACCATAACAAGGTTGTTCTCTGTACTAATCCAAAATTCCTCCCTAAATTAATTTCTCCTTCACCTAAACCAATCTGTGGAACTACCTGTATTCTTCTCGCAACCACAAACCGTTGCAGAAAGAGCTCTCCACACATTAGATGTCAAACGAGCCTTACTCTACTACATCGAGAAAACACAACCCTTTCGTAAGACCAAACAACGGTTTGTTTCCTTCTCACCACCTCATAAAGGCAACCCCATCTCCAAATCTAGGATAGCTAGGTGGATTGTCAAATGCATTCAGATTTGCTACCACAAAGCAAAACGACCGCTATCTGTTCCCCCTAAAGCCCACTCTACACGTAAGATAGGAGCTTCCATGGCATTCTTAGGGAACATCCCCTTAGATGATATCTGCAAAGCAGCTACATGGTCAACACCGCACACTTTCACTAAACACTATTGTGTAGATGTGCAGGCTAAGCAACAAGCTAGTGTGGGCCAGGCTGTACTCAAAACATTGTTTCAAACCACTACAACAGATACTGGTGGTCGCCGCTAGGGATGGGTACTGCTATACAACCTATGCACAGTGTGTAATCTGCAGCTCATATGCCTCGAACGGCAAATGCTACTTACCAGTATGCATCTGTTCTTGGCATGTAGAGCTGCAGAACTACACACGCCCACCAGGCTACCTTTATCTGTTCCAGTATATCTTATTTAGATACAACATACATGGGCATCTTCACTGTTTATTACTACGCTCCATTTTCCCTGCTGGCGAAAAACAATCTCAGGATGGAGCCGAAGCCCATGCGCAATACGATCCAAAGGAGGAGTCGCATACCTCGTGACTTCCAAAGACTTTCCAAGAGAAAAACTGCAACATCCGGGCCCAACACCAGATGGCGATCTATGCACAGTGTGTAGATCTGCAGCTCTACATGCCAAGAACAGATGCATACTGGTAAGTAGCATTTGCCTTCCTCTCCACCGATGCCTCAATGTGCCCCCGGCCCACCGGAGCAGCAGAAACTTACCCTCCTCCTGGACGCGCTGGAAACAAATGGTTTCTAGCGTGTCCAGCGCTTCCTGATGACGTTGGCGCGCGCTGTGCGCGCTGACCTCATGGGAGTGCGTGGCGGGCGCCAGTGCTTCCCCCATGGGCTGTGCTCATGACGGAGCGGTTCGGTCATGAGTACAGCCCAACCGATGCTCATGACGGAAGCATCGAGGGGTTAAACAAACAAGGTGGAACACACTCTTGACCTCCTGTCTCTGGAATCTCAAGCGATCTGGCACTGGCTGCTGGCCAGGAAACTCCATCACGGCGGTACATCTGCCAGGAGAACAGAACGTGCGAGCAGACGCTCTCAGTTGACACTTCGAAGAACAAGAAGACTGGTTGCTCAACGACTAGGTGGTGGTGGACATTTTTCATCGATGGGGTCGTCCATCCATCGACCTCTTCGCAGACGATGTAAACAAAAAATGCCATGCCTTCGCGTCCAGATTCTACCGACTAGGAACGAGAGGGAATGCTCTTTTGATAGACTGGTCCGGGACGTTTGCATACGTCTTTCCACCCCTTCCTCTTATCCCGAAGGTGGTGACCAAGCTCATCCGATCCAGGATGAAGATGATCCTGATAGCACCGGACTGACCTCGCCAATGGTGGTATACGGACCTATTACAGCTCTCTATCTGTCTGCACAGGAGACTCCCGTGCAGGCCGGACCTTCTGACCTAAATGGGAGGAAAGATTCTGCACCCCAGCCTTCCCTCGCTGAGCTTGGCAGCATGGCTCCTGAGGTCCTGCAGTACGGACATTTGAACCTTCCTCAGGACTGCATGGATATTTTGAGGGAGTCAGAGACCATCCACAAGAACCTATTACTCTTTTAAATGGAAAATATTTTACTTGTGGTGTATGCGTAATATTTGGAGTCCGACTACTGGGCAAGAAGAGGTAATCTGGCCGTATCAGTTATACTTAGCTAAATCTGGTTTGAAATACACTTCCATAAAAGTTCATTTGGCGGCCATTACAGCCTATAGAAAAACACCTAACCAACCTTCTTTCTTTCAACTTCAGGTGGTCAAGGACTTCCTTCAGGGGTTGAAGAAGGTTTATCCCCCTGTCCGACCTCCTCCTTCTCCTCCTTGGGAGTTTAATCTAGTTTTATCAAAATTGATGGGTCCCCCTTTCAAACCCATTCATAAGGCCACGTTACAACACCTTACATGGAAAGTAGCCTTTCTGGTAGCTATTACATCAGCACACAGAGTGAGTGAAATCCAAGCACTCTGCTCTAAAGAACCGTATACGATTTTCCTATCACAATAGGGTGGTTTTGAGAACTCACCCTACTTTCCTACCCAAAGTGGTATCTGACTTCCATGTCAACCAGATAATTTCTCTCCCTTCTTTTTTCCCCAATCCTGCTACACCAGCAGAAAGGTATCTTCACTCATTAGACCTCAAGAGGGATCTCAAATTCTATTTGGAGGGAACAAAATCCATTAGAAAGTCTGATCAATTGTTTGTAAACTACGGCTCTGTTAGGACAGGCTTTCCAGCCTCCAAACGATCCATTTCAAGGTGGATAGTGTCTTGTATTAAATTGGCCTACCAATTAGCGAACAAGCCTGTTAGCCTCTCCTAAAGATCACTCTACTAGTGGAAAGGCTGCTACAATAGCTTTCTTACACAATGTACCGATGGCCGAGATTTGCAAGGCTGCAACTTGGAAGTTGGTTCATACGTTTACCAGGCATTACTGTCTGGATTCTGACTCCAGAGCGGATACCTAAGTAGGCCAAGCCTCCTTGAGGAATCTGTTCCAATGCTAGCTTAATTGGAGTCTTTGAAATTTTTCTTTAACAATGTATGTTTCATTTGCTCTTGTCACTTGCCCGCAGGATGAGGGGATGGGCTTGCTATTCTATTCATTGTGCTTATGACTATTGATGAGGATCCCCTGGAAGAGAAGGATAAGTTACTTACCTGTAATCCTAGTTCTCTTCCCGGGGTATCCTCATCAAAGTCATAAGCAACCCACCCGCCTCCCCGGCAAGTGATCAAGATACATGTCATCTTTGTGCCATGGCCTTCGGATCTCCGCAAAGAACTGACCTAACTGTCACCCCTGTTTATAATGGGAAGCTGGGGGGCATGACTGCCTTAAAGGCACAGTACTAGTTTATTCTGTGTTTTGTGGGTTAGCGTTTCAGCTTTGTACACTGATGTTTTTAGAATGCAGCCTATGTGCTGGCAATGTTTTTCATTCCTCTTTGCAGGATTATAGTTTCTGCTGTACATTAAAGCAGTTTTCAAATGTATTTTCTTTCTCCCTGCTTTATTGGAATTGTATTTATGTGCAAGGGATATTCTTGCAACAATGCTCAGCATTTCTACTATATGGAAGGCTGCATTGTGTATTTATTATACATAGAGGTATAGAGATAGAGAGAGAGATATGGATATGGATATGGAGCTACATATATGGTTTCCACATATATGTTTTTATATGTTTCCGGGGTCCTGCGCATGGGCGGCAATATTCATGTGCTTATGACTTTGATGAGGATACCCCTGGAAGAGAACTAGGATTACAGGAAAGTAACTTATCCATCTGCCCCAGTGAGTCTGGGTTCAGAGGTGCTGGACGGGTTGGTAGCCTTGGGAGCTGCGCAACAAAGGGAGGAGGGTGGTGCGGGGGGGCACCTGAAAATAGGCTGCAAGGAGGACTTTGGGACAAGTCCAGGAGCTCCCAACGGGGGGCTCTGGTCGTGAGGATCCTGCGAAAATTGGGGAACAGTCTGTTTTCTTAGGCCTGGTCCGGGCGGCTCAGGTGCAGGGGAGTTTGTAGTTGGCATCATGGTGCTCACTGTCATCAGTCATGGCCATCAAGGGTGACAAACAGGACAGCTGGGCCACTCTGTTCTGGCCTCTGTGGTGCTGATGTTCCTCGTCTGTGATGTCATAAGAGTCAGAAATAGACTATATAAGCTCTTATCGCGGCAAGAATCCAGTACCCTGGGTTTGGTGCTGGAGGGCTCGTGGAGGTCCTGGCGTCTTCAGACTTAGCAGGAAGAAGTATCAGACCTTCTTGAATGCGCTGACCTTCTCCTGGGCGGCTACTGCTTAGTACACAGCAGCTTCTTGAAACTGGACGTCTTGGTCGGTGGCTGCAGGGAAGTAGCTCCTCTACCCCAATGGAGATGCCGGCTGTTTAGCAAAGTGCTGGAAACCCTCAGGGGCTTGTGGAGGATGCACAGGTGCAGTTCAAGTCGGGTCTTTGCAGTTGTCGATTTTCTGTGTGGCAGGCACGGTTTGGCGCCAGATGTCCACAGCAGTCTTTAGCTTTTGCGGGGAACATCTCTGCAGTGTCCTCTTCTTATTTACAGTCGGTAGAATCCAAAGTTCTGGATTCAGAGCGCACCCTAAATACTATGTTTAGGGAAGTGGAGAGTAGTAGCCAATAGGCTACCTACCCTTGGGGGCACTATGCCCCCTAAATGAACACTTCCTGTGGGAAGTGGGCCTAACCCTGTCCCAGTTTCCTAAATTCTGCCATCGCAAAGATGGCAGAGTTTTCCTAGGTTGGGGCACATCAGGCAGCTCACCTTAGGGGTGGGACTGACCTGGGTGTGCTCCATGCCTACTTTGCATGCTAATTTCGCACCTACCCTAGTGCTAAATGGGCCTCCGGGGATGGCATCTCCCAGGTCTGGGGGGTGCTGGGGTCGCATATCAAAGGCGGAAATGGCTATGAATCCTCCGACCTTGGTATGCTAATTGTTAGCTATTCTGTTTGGAGGAGGTGTAAACACTTCCTGCCAGAGCAGGCATTGTTCCTGACCTCGGAGACCGGGCCTCTCACCTCCCAGGAGGTCAGAAGCGAGTCTGGGGGCAGGCTGGACGGTACCAGCCAGCCAGCCAACACACTAGTGGACTAGTAGGTATTCAGGGGGTATCTCTAAGATGCCCTCGGGGTGCATGTATTAATAAATCAATCAGTGTGGGTTTATTAATAAGAGATGTTTGATACTAAGCATCTTTGGTTTCAGTGAAGCCATCATGTAGCTGGGGAACTCGTGATCACCAGTACATATACTTAACATGGCTTACTTGCAGTGTCTATAAATCAACTTGGAGATCACTGGGGCATATCTGTTCTTGCAGTTATGTCCACACATGTAATATAAAGCACCCTTACGGCTTTAAGGGGTGCTGCATGGGTGACTTACATATATTGTATGCAGTGTCCACAGGCATGGCATACAGGAGGTGTGCCATGTTCTGTTATCACACCACATCACACAGGCTGAAATGGGAGTTTGCATGAGTGTGGAGAAGGGCCCCTTGAGGGTGGCACAATACATGCTGCTGCCCTTAGGGGCTCTCTTTAGTACGCAGTGGGTACCAGGGCTACCATCTACTAGGGACTTGTGGGCACAATTGTCCAGTTTTAGGGAAAGAGATCTGGCACTGGGGACCTTGACAGCAGGAACCCAGTGCACTTCTGTCAAAATTACATCCAATACCAAGCAAAAAGTGTGTGGGGGGGGGGGGGGGGGGGGGGGGGTGTTGCCATGTCAAAAACCGGTACTTTCTTATACCTGTAACTCTATGCAAAATTCTAGTGTCCTGATACTATTCTATTCCCAATAATATTCCTACCTTATTTCTTCCTTATGTCCTTAGTACCCAAAGGCTGATGGTCCTTTTTATTAACCTCTCTCCTCACTCTAACAGTTTAACTCTTGGATCATCCTTTAGTGTCTCTTGCTTTCCCATCTACATTTCAGTGTCGCAGTCTCTACCCTCATCTACCCCCCTCTTCTGAATTGTTCCCTACTTATACAAACTGACCTACCTGCCTGCTCATCCACACTACAACAGTAACTCACCATACCACGCCACTTCCCCCTGCTTTTCTGCCCTCAGCCTCTTCTCTTTAGCCATGCCTTCTACTTCTCTTAACCAAATCCCATCCTGCACTACTTTACACCCCCCACTATGTCCTTTCTCCTGTCTCATTTCTGTCTCTAAAAGACACACAGTTGATGGACGGAATGCAGAACAAATCAAAACATTCACCCCCAGTCAAGAGATCTAAGTTAAATCCATGCCACCCCAGTTTAGACCTGGCTATATGCAAATCAGTCTTAACCCTGTGCCTCATGGGAACAGTCCAGCCCGAACTGCCAAGCCAGGTCCTCCCTGGACCGGAAACAAGCATCTTAGGACTGGTTTCGGGGTTTCACCCCTCTTTAGCCAGGATAGCTTAATTCCAGTGGCACAGTGAGCCCAGGACTCGCGTCTGAGCATACCTGGCACACTTAGGGCGAGAAAGCAAAAGACACACAGTTGATGGACGGAATGTTTTGCATTCTGTCCAATAGTTCTTTTTGCATTCGTCACCCCGAGTGGGACGGGTATGCTCAGACGCGAGTCCCGTGCTCTCCATGCCACTGGAATCAAGCTATCCTGGCTGAAGCGGGGTGAAACTCCGAAACCTGTCCTAGGATGCTTGTTTCCAGTCCAGGGAGGACCTGGCCTGGCAGTTCGGGCTGGACTGTTCCCATTGATCCATCTCTGTACACGCTCTTTTTCTTAACACCTCCTCACAACACTCCCTCCTTCCCATCCTTCAACTAGCCTGCCCCCCCCAACTTCTACCTCTTGCCCATGTCTTCCCAGCAGAGCCTTTCTCCCATGTCTCACCCTGTTTGATCTCTCCTCAGTTCCCAAGGGCTTCTTCTCCATCCACTGGTGCAGGCAGGTGCTCGTCTAGTCCAATCTTCCTGTCACCACTTCAGTAATCTCTCTTCTGCAGCCTAAAGAACAAAAAATCCAATAACAACCTACTGAGCATCTTCAACCCAATCATAGAATCTTGCCTGAACCCTCTTTTCACAGGTGAAACATGGCTAAAAATCACTGGTCTGGACTCCCTATGTGACCACCCCTCTTGGTTATAAAACCCTCATGAGAAAATGTGCCACCAGGACACTTTGTGGCGAAGTAGCACTCCTGTTCAAGACCTCCTTATTGACCACCAGCTTCCTTGAGTGCTCTGCCAGGGGATACAAATCCCATATTAGTCAGATGCTCACCTTATCCCAGAGTTTGTTCCTTGGTTCACCTGATTTACAGCACCTTCTTATAAAACTTAAACTTTACAGAAGCCTTTTCCAATCTAAAAGCGATCATCGCTTTCAGCAGCCTGTGGATCTTGTGTGACCTCAACCGTCTGAGATTCTGTTGTCATAATAAAACACATGATCTACCACTTCCAGTTCATCATAATAGATACAAGTATTACATGCACAAACTGAATCTAGATTCACCACTCTGTTGAATACACCCAGTTGGCAATCTTTGCACCAACATCACAGGAAACTCCATCCTTACCCAGTTACCACCATGCAGTTCCCTTTCACCTCCAGCATCATCCTGTTCGGTTAAGGTATTAAATACTGGTTATCAAAGTTTGTTTGTAGATTTATATAGCCCGGCTTATCACCTGTGACGGTATCCTGGCGCTGTCCATGGGCATGTGGGACATTAATTGATTTGCCCAGAATCACAGGATGGTGCGCCAATGCCGAGACTCTAACTGGGATCCCCGGCTCCCGAGTCGGCAGCTCTAGCCACTGCACTACCTATTCCCCCAAGAACTATGCAAGGCATTGCAAAATCCTCTGCCAGGAGGAGCTCATCTTCAATTGCTACTTTTTCATTCCTTGTGAAGCAACACCACAAGATCTATGCATCAGTCCAACATGTAGCTGCCTGCAAACTGCTAATTTACTCGAATAGCATTCGGTACCTTGAAAGCAATTCAATGTAGACTACCTCTCCAAAGAAATGAAGATGACATACTGTTCATAGCATGTGTGACTGTAGATACACCTGTTATGCATACTCCTGCAATCTAGTGTTGGGCTCGGGCGTTGGAAGTTGTTCTTCAAAGAAGTTTTTTGAGTCATGAGGTTCTCAGTGGTAACTCCTCTGTTTGTACATGCACAAAGTCTCCAACTCCATTTGATTGTTTTCTTCACCATCATGATAGCATGTGATCCAGTGTGCTCCCGGTCTTGGGATTCTCGTTGCGGCCTCAAATGTGCTGTCCTCCAACCCATTGCTAGAAAACTGTTCCACGAGCTTTTGAACGTGTGGCACCAGTTCCATACTTGAGCCCATCGACAACAAGTGACTGGGCCTCTTTGCAACCCATATGCTCCGACCACCCTTCAGATAATGAAGATGCTCCCCAAGTGATGGAAAGGAACACTTCAAGAGATGGCACTGTTCTCAATATCCCTAGGCCTACCCCCACCTGTAACTTGTCCCTCTTGCCAGGACATGAGCGGCGCTGGCACCGAAACGGACGGTCTGCTCACCACAGGATGAACTAGTCATCTTCAGAAACACCAAACATTTTCAGCAAGCCTGATTCGATTCCCCCTCCGAGTGCTGAAAAGATGTTGGGTGAGTCTCAAGAGCTCCTGGCCCACCAGCCCAGCCCGAATACATCTACTCAGGCATTAACAATGGCCAATGGTCGGCTAAATAGCATTATTAAACATGTATGCGCATGACATTGTGTGGTTGGTTTCTGCATTTGGTTCTTAACTTCTCATGAGTGAAATGGAAATAAACTGACCACATGAATTTAGGTTAATATATATATATTTTTTTTAAAATCTATTTTTTATTGATTTTACACAACCATCTACTTGGGCAACATGACGTGGTACAATATCATAGTTACACATAGTAGAATGACATACAGTCTCAAACAGTATAGAAGAATACACAGCGACAGTGCCAATGCATTATGTGAATCCTCGCTAGACATTGTTAAATAATCTATCCTCTGTAATTGAATCTCCGATTGCAAACCAGTGCTTATGCTGCAAGCTCTTATTCCCTCATCTGGAGTCTAATAACAACATGCCATGAGTACTTAAATCAATCAGTGCTTAATACATTGCCAACAACCTAACTAAAAAACAAAAAACAAAAAAAGTTACCCACCCTTCCCTCCCCTTCCCGCATGTCCGGCAAGAAGTGTTTATAGTTGCAGTTACTCATGTCCACAGTTGGACACGTGTGCATTCCGGTCCTGCAATCAGGCTACAACAACGGTGCACCCTAGTAGGATAATGTATCTATCGCGGCATATTCCTCCATCATTGCATTCCAGCTCAGCGAGATAGGTGTTTTCCTTAGCCCCCTATACTCCTCTCTGTGTTGTTCAGCCCCCTCAGCCCTTCCCCATTTCACCATTTCTGCATGCCATCCCTGTAGGGACGGGGCTATAGCAGCTTTCCATCGTGCGGTTATGGCTCTTTTAGCCAGAAGTAGCGCAAGGTTAGCAAAACGGGTGGCGGGGTTACCCTTTTTTCCCCTGAGGTCCCAATCCCAGTATGCAATATTCCAAGGTGACTGTACGGCACACCGGGGTTACATCAGCTAGTAGTTTGCATACTGTCGCCCAGTAGTATCTTAGTCGGGGGCAATCCCACACCATGTGTATCAGTCCCGCGTTGGGTGCGTGACAGCGCGGGCAGGTCGGGTGCGTGACAGTGCGGGCAGGTCTCACTCGCTCCCGGATACATAGTGTGCAACCTGCGCGGTGTTAAATAGGCTCTGTGTAACACCATCAATTGGATAAATTTAAATCTAGGATTGCGAGACACTATCCTACTATGATATCCCATTCCTTATCTGTAAACTCCCGACCTACATCTGCTTCCCACTTGTCGCGTACTAGTCTCAAGGAGATCGCCGTTTCAGTGCGAATACCGTTGGCGAGCCATTTGAATTTAGGTTAATATATATATACTGAAAAGGATCCTCTAAATTACCGACAACCAAATGTTTTCTAAAGATTTTTGAATTTTTTTATAACTTGAATCCTGAGGTTTTACAAAAAGATCTCTATGCCTAATAATTCAAGACATGTTTTAAATAAACACTCTGATTTGATTGTTTCCTATAACGAATCCAGTCTTTTTAGGTCGTGCCTCGCGCATGCGGTGCTCTATGGGAGGCCTCTTGTGATCACTCCAAACGTCTGTGTGGGCGTGACTGCCCACACATTTGATTGGCCTTTGCAAGTGGCTTTCAATAATGAAAGCGCGCAAATGGTCAAAGGCGGGTGCATGTCCCACCTCTTCTTCAAATGTACACACCTACTGCGTTTAGGTCTCGGGAGCGATCAGTGGCGCGCAGGTTGCAGCTGCATTCCTCGTCCTGTCGTTGATCAGGTTACTAAATAAACACAGCGTGGGCGCTTTCACTTTCGCAGCTGCGCTTTTATTTTTCTTCGCTGCTCATGTTTTGGAATGTGGTGTTTTTCTGCTTTTGGAGTGAAACTCGATTGACGCTCAGCTTACAGAAGGTAGCGTGTTATGAGTCTATAAACAAACTTTGTTGGATGCCGTCCGCCTTTTAACTACACGCCCGCTTTCATTTTCACCACTGCGTGTTTTATTATATTAATTTGGAGGCTGCGCCCCTTTTAACTACAAGCACGCTTGTTGCAGCTCTTTCTAGCTCTCTTCCCCCCTTACCAAGGCGAATATTGTCAGGAGCAGATCTTTGTTTGAGATCAGTATATTAACATTATGTATATATTACGAGGTGGTAATGGATCATCTCTTTCAACTAGCTTTCCTCGGCATGCTCGTTCCCGAAAACGGTGGTGATGAAATGTGTCTTCAGGCTGCTGCATCTGGTACTGTGCCAAAAATGAATAAACTTGATTGGTGTTTTCCATCACTGAATACAAGCCAAAGTCCCCACATTCTTGCATTTCTAGTGTGTTGAATTGCATCAAAGCATACGTGTTATTTCTCTAGTTTTTTCCTAGAGGTGTGGGCTTCATGTTTTGAATTGAATCGCACAGTTTAATGTTTTGACAGATGAATTAAAATTTAGGTCTGCTGGATTCACCGTAGATTACGTAAATGCTCTCACCCACGTTTCAATTAGGTGAGGTGTTAACATTCCTGTGCCCAAATCAATGGAGTAGTGTATGTCCCCACGAACGATGCATAGTGTCATCGATGTCAAACATGTAGTAGTCTAGGAGCTATGTCCTGTCTCAAGAATATTTATTAATTTAATGTACTTTAAAACGATTTTTTTCTTCATCATGTGCAAATTGTGGGCAACCTTCTTGTGTGTGTCATATTGAGATGTCGCTGTCCTGTTTCTGTCCTCCTACAAAGGCGTGCCTGTGCGGTTAGTGTGCGCCCACGTAAGAACTGGAGGTAAAGCAAAATGAATGAAGGCGTCAAGTTTTGGCTATTTATAATCTTGTAGATTGTCGACTTGCTGTTCGTACACTAGCAATGCCCCTGGTTCAACAGCATGTTCATGAATACGCATCGCTCCAACTTCTATCCTTGGTTTTCGTGGTGTCTGGTAGGGAGGCATATCGTTTCTCGCAAACGCAGGCTTTTTTGGGAAGGTGAGTTCTTTGTCATTTAACAGATTGCATTTTTTGTATCTTTTTTTAGGTCTGTCGTTAGCCAGGGCCTTTTAATTTTACCTATTTTATTTGTATAAAATACCTACTTATAGTACCTATTTGTGTGCTGCATTGCTAACCACCTATATGGTCCCAAAGGCGAGACCTATTGGCTATGCCAATGCTTGTTTGTAGCTTGTAGCAGGTTGAGAATTCTCTGCACCACTCTCCAGGACCCCACTTGTAACTATTTTGAAAGTACATTTGATTATGCATTGTGATGCAATTCAGAAATGTGGGTTAAACTATTGTTTACTGTAAAATAGGCTGTAATTAGCACACAGAATGATATACATATGTAATTTTGCAACATATGTAATAGAAAAAAAAACGATGAAAGGGGCACTTTAAGGGGAGATTCTAAGTTTGCTCTCACCTTGTACTATTCATTTCACAATTTGAATATATATTTTGTCTTAGCGGTTTGAACACTCAGCCAAACTGAGGCGAAAAATCACTACATACGTCTCTTTTCCTCTGGAATTGGACATGACACCGTTTATGGCCTCCAGGTAAGACCTTAGTGGAAATAAAAAGCACTGCCACTGTTTTGGATATATATATATATATATCTCTTTTTGGGAATCAGATAACCACATTTTTTTCAAGGAAGTAACCTCCTTAGTTAAAGTTCCGTCTCTAATTTGAATGTAGATAAAATGGTAAGCAGAGGGATTAGATTTAGACAAAAAGCCATATTGTCCCTGTTTGTAGATTCAATGTGGCATTACCATCCTGTGTCATTGTGGCCTTACCTTTTATTCCCAAAAATATAACTTCTCTCTTCTTGCTCTTATGTTAACATATCTTTCATATTACTAATTGTGTTGCCATGTACTGTGAATAATAGTTTGAAGATTCTACAGCATTGACTGTTTTACAAATCTGCATGTTTTAAAATATTCTCCGTTAAGTGAAATCGGTCATCCTTAAAATGACTAACAGTATTCCTGTTTTGTAAGCCATTAACATTACCAAAAAAATATTGTATGTCTTAAGTGCACAGCAACCCTTTCTAGATTATTTTTCTGCAAGCTGGTCTGTTGCACTGTAAACTTAATTTTCTGTTTCATTGAGCATACATCTCAGTATTTACAGTCTCAAAGAGTGTTTCTAGTTGGAAAGGTTTATTTGTGTTTGGAAACCCTGGTTCTCCTGATTGAGGCCTTTGAACCGTTCATGAATATCCCTTTGCATTTCTTGCATTAAGGCACTTTGCTGGTTCTGTTCTTGTTGACAATGAATTGGTGTTAATTACTCACAATGTTGTTTGTGCTGCATGTCCCACATGTTGTGTGTGCATATGTGTTGCACTGGGATTCCCATCAGGGCATACCTTGAGCTAGCGTTTGTTTGTTAACCCTGGTCCCTGCTGATTTTATAGTCCACTGAATCCCATTAGATTGAGACAATGAAGTGTGTACCAATCATTCCCAGAAATTTCTTTGTTGTCCCCATATTGTCAGACTGCTAGAATGTAGTTTTTTGATGGTCCTGGTGGCTTCAACTAGTTCAGAGGCACATGGTTCCCAGAGTTGCTTTGCATGTTGATGCATCCTCGTTTTCAGACACAAGCAACCTGTCATCTGCTGAGCTGGGAAACGGGCAGGATTCGGTCTCAAAATCCACCTTCTCACAACCACTCAAGGCTACTACAGTCCTAGATTTTCAGTGTTCTTGCCTATCCAAAGAATGTGTGGAAGGTCTAGCCAACTCCACCAAATGTTTTACTTCCACTATATATGAATTGAAATTTGAATTAATTTGAAAATTTGAAGACGTTCTGTGACTGGTGCTCATAGAAGGATGTGGATTTGATACTCAGCAAAGCTCGTGAACTGTTACCACATCTGTTGGGCATGGTAAGGACTATAACGTACATCTCCAAGAGCAATTTGTGGTAGTGTTTTGCTACAAAAAGATTCCTGGCTATTGCACCTTAATCCTTCAACCTGTGATTAGAGACTTTCTGAAGGTTTGCTGTGGATGCTTACTCCATTTAGGAGTCTGGTGTTGTGGTTAAAGCTTAAGGTGGTGCTGGTGTGTCAAGTCAAAGCTTTTGGAGCCAATTCATGACACTGATCTAATTGGAAGGCGACCTACCTGGCTGCCACCTCTGGTAAGAAGATAGAAGAGATTCAGTTATTCTCCAATAAAATCTATTGATCAGAATTAACCATGATAAAGCAACAGTGCAGATAAACTGAAGTTCATGCCGATGTTGGTGTCCCCTTCATCCGACTCAGGCTCTGTCAGCATTACCTGTCTGTTTCCATTCGAACAGGAGCGCTACATAGGCTGCATGTCACTCAATTGCATACTGACAAAACCAGGATAGACAGGTCTACAGTTTTTTTGTTTGTGGCCTTCAGACAGCAGTAGCCAAGGCCTACACATCCATTTGTCCCATACACTGGATCAAGTTTGCCTACCATAAGGCAGGCAGGAGTTTCAATCAGAAGGGTCACCTTGGCCAGCATGCCCCCACTGGACATCTACAAAGCAATCACATGGAAATTCTCATGGATGTTCTCCCAGCATTGCTGATTGGATGGTGAGCCGAAGACCAGTGTTATATTGGGGCAAACTGTGCCGATAAACCAATTTTGTTGATCCTGCAACTCTTCACATGTCTTTCAAGACATTTTATTTGGTATTTTATCAAAATAATACCCGAATCTATAGAAGATCCAGTTTTGAAAAGGATAAGCAGCTTGCCTCATAAGGTAGCTCTCTAGCATTGATATCTTTAATAGATTCCCAATTTTCTCTCCTAGCCTTACCAACTCCGTGTTTCGTTTGATTTGGACGTGATGCTGCCCAATTTTGAGTGTTGCTCAGAATTTGATGTGGAGAAGGTGCTAGGAGGTAACGCAACGAGTTATGGGTGAAAAAGAATAGTCCTTCTCTAGTCCTTGCCTAAAGGCGTAAATGTTCCTTTTTTCAGAATGATTCCATTACCAGCTTCACATGGGGGGAATATTCAAATGGCCCAGGATTGTTTGAGAATATTGTGGAACCACCTTTACAGGCAAGTAACTTATTATTCTACTTTACTTTTTATGTTTGTGTTAGAGTTTCTGTTAAGTTGGTTCTGATGGACCCATTGGCCATTTGCCACTGATTCACTATATCAGCCTGTTTGGAACAGAATAATACCTAGTGTTTCAGATGAGAAATTATACTTTCGAATACCATTGCCCTACAGATTGTTTACAGACTTTACTCCACATATGGCTTTTCTTTTTCATAAACTAACCGCCACAGAATTGAGGTCTTCTTGTTTTAAATATGCTTTTAAAGAAATGTTTTTTCTGTGAACATGAGGAATGTTGTGGTATTTGTTTAACTATCTGTATTTATATGTATTGCAGTAAAGAGAGCAGAATGAATGGGCAGTATCAACAACCAACAGATAGTCTCAACAACGATAATAAGTAAGTGTTCTTGATTTTATTGTCCATAACTCATAACATACTCCTTTAGGTTGCCTTGAGTTGATATTTACCACTGTACAGCCCAGGAATGTTGCTTTAATCTGCCTCCTGAAAATGTAGCATCACATAATCTCCAGACTACTTTAAGCTGGTAGACATTTGATTTATTAGCCTAAAGTTTGAAATGCAGTGGTGTTTTAACACTGATATATTTTAAAGAATGTTTGTCTTTTTTCTTGAATCTAGATTTTTAGTGTACATTTCACATAATTGTGTGCTATTCAGCTTGAAATTCTGATACTAAAGACCGACATTTGTCTGCAATGCAAACTCTGTTAAATTACTGCCAACCAAAAAATAAATTGTTACGTTTGTCAGACTGAATTTACCCTCTAGGAGTGCTCTTTTGGCACACACTTCCTTTCAAGAAATCGAAAGAAGGCAGCTGCCAATAAAGTTTTTTACTGGCTATGGAGTACAAAAATTAAAAGGTTGGCAGATGCACAGCTTTACAAAAAAGCAAACCTGCTTCATAGCCTTTGAGCTAAACTGTCCTTCCTGGTACAGCATTAGCCGTTGGCTTACAATTTAGTTCTCTTCCCTATGCAGTTATGATCTGTGAACACTGCTCTGCTGTTCTCCTTAATTTTGCGTTTTATGGTCAATTTATATCTGTTATACGCAACATCATTTAACACCGTTCAGTGTTTTCCTTTATTCACAGGCATTTTTGCATGGCCCTAATTTTTAGCAATGTGTTTCTCCACAGGAAACCTCAAATCCCTTCTGCTTGTGAACGGCCTCAACGGTGGCAAAAAAGTCAGGAAAGGACACACATGGGGACCTACTGACTCTTATACATACAACGTGAGATCCACAGAGTGCTGGTAGACCATTACATGCAATTGTACCAATCAAGGAGACGCTGCCAGGGCCCAGAGTTGGAAAGATTCCTAGAGCCCATTCAGCTGCCCACAGCATCGGAGACACATCAGACACTCAATGGTCCCCTCACCTTAGAAGAGCTTGGGGAAGCGATCCAATCTATGACGTCGGGGAAAACACCGGGTCCGGACAGCCTACCTGCCGAATATTACAAAGCTTATAGGGAATCTTTGGTCCAACGGTTGCACACCCTCTACGTCATGGCTCTGGAAGAGGACACGCTGCCCCCTTCGATGCGCAAAGCCTACCTGGTGTCCTTGTTGAAACCAGACCGGGACCCAACAGCCCTGGGATTAAACACTGACTATAAGATGTTTACCAAAGTGTTGGCAGAACGGCTCGCATTGGTAGTCCCCGAGTTGGTTCACAGTGACCAAAATGGATTTGTGCCTAAACGTAGCACATCGCTAAACCTGCGAAGGTTTTTTTAAAGTGGCTTCGGACAGCGAGAGAGCGTGGCCCAGAGCGGGGTGCCTTGTATTAGACCTAGAAAAGGCCTTTAATTGTCTAGAATGGAGCTATCTCGCAGCAGTGCTATCGAGATATGAGCTAGGCCTCGGATTTCTCCAGATGGTTGGTCTCTTATACAAGAACCCCACAGTTCGGGTGCGATTGGGGCCATACATTTCTGACACTATTCCCATATGCAGAGGCACCAGGCAGGGGTGCCCGCTGTCACCCCTCCTGTTTGCTTTGGCGATAGAGCCCCTAGCAGCAGCGCTGTGTGCGACACTAGGAGATGGAATACCCCTGGGTGACGCGGTGCACCAAGTGTCGCTGTATGCAGACAATCTCCTGATATACGTGAGGGACATAGAGAATATACCAACTCAACTGGCGGATATATTACGCGACTTTGCTGCCATCTCGGGGCTCAGCGTGAGCGCTGGCAAGTCCTGTATCTATGCATTTGGGAAGGGAAGCAGAGACCCAGGTTACACCTTAAATGATATAAGGGTGCAATGCAGGGGAGACACCTTCGATACCTGGGTATCCAGATATACCGGATCTATTTGACGCCACACACAGAATGGCACTGGCGAAATTGTACCTGCTGACCGTCCAGGGGGGTCTTGCTACCCCCTGTTTTGAGCACTACTACTTTGCCGCGCAGCTGCAGTGGGTCTCTCGCTGGCTTGCGGATAGGGGTCGCGATGACACTGCGTCCACACTTCCTCCCTGCTTTCTGGAGCAAATAACCAGGCTCTTCCACCCGGCCACCAAAGCCGCTAAGCCGAAACCATTACTTCTGGCTCGGAACCAGGTGCAGGATTGATACGTAAGCTGTGGGACTGTCATGTACTACATACCTAGTGGCGCGCGGTCAGTGAGCAGTTGCACACATGCACAGGGCGCGACATACCCTTTGAATGGCCTACTTACCTCTTAAACCATTTCTGCAGAACCCTGGCCACAAAAGTCACATCTCGGTTTCTTGACCTGGGATTGGTGGTTGGCAAGCGCCTTCTCACCAAGAGGTGGAAAGCACATAATCCACCACATATATGCGCATGGAAGTACTCGCTTTCTGCTTTGGCCAAAGCAGAAGAACTCACCATCTTGTGGGAATAAACGTTGGGACTAAGGAAGAAAACCATAGCTGCCCAATGGGAGGGATTGCTCCGGGCCCTACGGGAGGCAGGGAGGAGCAGCCCTGGGGGACAGTCCGAGGAAAGTCGATGCGAGCATACAGTGAGAATCGGACATCCCACCAATATTTAGTTGCAATGTCTGGCGCAGGCACATATCCCACTTAACGCCCAGGGTGGACATAGCTTCAGCCAATGGATAGGGGGCTGCTGGGGTGGCGGGGTTGCAGACTGGGGCGGGGAGAGATAATCGCATAGACATCGGTTAACGCTGCCATGGTTAGTTTGGTTTTGATCGTTTTGACCGCAACATCTGTTCAATTGTATATGTTGTGAGACCGGAAAGGACTCTGTAACACCCACTAATGAGCACATGCAATTACTGTACTGGAACTTTTACCCTCCGTGCAATGCACTGATTAGGGGAGTTAACCGTGACTCTGTACCAGTGAAGACGCAGAGATGTATGTCTTGTTTGACTCCCAAGTAAAATGGTGTACTTCTTGCATGCATAGTCGGAGTAATGTACAGATGGCTCTTGTTGTGACACGTTGCCTTTCATGAAAATGTAATACCAAAGTAAAATAAAAAGATTTGAACAAAAAAATGGGGACCTACTGACTGTGTCTGCGCTCTCATCTCCAAGACTGCTTTAAACTCTCCATATCAGAAATCCAGAAAATGGGCCCAAAATTGTTGATAGCATTATTCTCTCCTTTTTAGTTGAGAAATTACTACTATGTTCTGAAAGCACATGAGAGCACCAAATTAATTGCTGTCAAGATGGAAGTTGACCATTGGAAATGATGGTACTTGATGTCTAAGCAAAGGACACCGTTCCATTTGATGTAGCAATACTCATTCATCTGTCATGCTCTGTTAAATTCAGACAAGGCACTGTACAAAAAGACACTTAGCTCTGGTTTTTATTTTCCGGCTGCTTAGCCGGCGTTAACCCTCAATTTAATTTTTTTACTGCCTATGCTTAGGCCTCCCAGCAAGATTTTCTCCAAGTTGCCTGGATTACACTGGAGGTTGCTAGCCCTTAGCAGGCCAATGACTGCTTTCATATGCGCTGTGAAAGCCATCTTAGCTTCCATTGAGTTACCTTCATTCGAGAACTGTGTCTCTGCATATGAAATAATTTTTACACCAAAGACTCAACCAAGACTGCAAGGGGCGACAGGGGAGGCTCCTCCTTTATGGCAGAGGAACATCGCCCTGCTTGCTGCCAGCGCAGCAGACACACACATTCATAAAATGTCACAAATACCATTTTATCATGTGGTAGGCTTGCGCTGGTACAGCACGAGGCAGGGACGGGGCTGATAAGTGCAGTAGCACTTTTAAATCAGCCCCCTGCCAGTGCGGATGAAAGATTGTCCGGCTGTCGACAGCCGACCAATCTGACCTGCACACTTCAGAGCCTGCAATCCCAAGGTTGCGAAGCAGCTGAGAGATTACAGTCGCAGGCCCGCAGCCTTATAGTATTAGTTAGTATAGTATTAACTATATGAATTGTATTATGCTTTTTAACAAAATGGGACTTGTGTTTTCCTTATAGCGTTTGTGACAATTATTTACCCTCAAGCTTCGTTTCTACCACTTAACATACATACAAGTAGAAGAGTAATAGCGAGGAGAGGTAAAATATATGGGCAGATTAAGTCCTGAAGAATGTCTAGGACCTGATGAGCATTGGGGATAGGTTGAGACACGTTGATTACTTTATCATTAGACAGGTAGGGTCCTAATAACTAAATCCTTCAAGTTTTTACTCTTGTGAGTAAGGGACATATCAAAATAAGTATTGGAAATAAGTGTTCTACTATTCTAGCTACATAACAAATACATCGGCAGGGCACAGTCAACAACTAAATATTCCAAAAACAGAGCTCTGGTAAACCCATGTTGCAGCAGTCCTTTGCTATTGAGAAGAGTCCTCCATGTCGAAGCATTCCACTTAATATGGGTGGGAGGTCTGATTTCTTTTTTTTAGTAAAGCCATTTAGTCAAAATAGCTACCAAGTATTTCAAAAACGAAAAGAGGTAGATCCTCATGTTCTGAATCAGCCGAAGTTCTCGGTTGTGATTATAATTGAGTTGGGAGGATGCACTAAGGACTTGCTCCTTATGTCTCCTAACAAAAATTACCTTTGGTCACCCAAGAATGGTAGTCATTGAAGAAAAAGACCGGTCTCAGCAAAGACATGCTCTTGGATGCTTCACCTGCCTACCTTGGTGTTCCTAATTAGAACATCTCAACCAAGAAAGTGAATTCTAGTTCATTCACTACCACACCTCCTGATCTAGAATTTAAGATAATTTGCTGCTTAAAGCATGTTTTCTTCTGCCAGTTTGGCATAGCGGTCTTTCAGTGCAGTCTGCCTGTTTGGTCGTTTAACACATGCATTTTGGAATATGGTCCGCGAGACCTTGCCTGCAACCTTAGAAGATCTGAAATCCTTTTTGGCCAAAACTATACATGATGGACAAGATGTAGCCAAATATGTACTCCATGCAGGTTTGGATATCACAAAGTACCTTGACAAGTTGGTTGGTTACAGTGTGGTCCTTCAGCATGCCAGGTGAGGTCTATTAGGCATTCCAATGATGGAAATGCTCTGAGTTTCTCTACACCACCCCCTTCACCCCTCCCCCACCCCGTCACTGAGAAGGCGGACACATTTTTTTAACAATTCAAAGATGGTAGCGCTACCTTGTGCAAGGTGGCTTCTGCAAAACAATTTCAGTACCATTTTCAGAAATTGGGAGGCTAGTCCAGGGGTTGGCATAGGAGTAAAGACAGCTTTCACAACCAGTAATGCAGGAGGCAACCTAGTCCTTACAAGGCAGACAACGTGTAGGTCTGCAGAGCACCACTTTTTAAGTCCCTGTTACTCCGGCCAACAAAAAGCTTACGTTGGATCTAAGCAGCGCATACCCAACCTGTGGGTGCAGGATCCAACATTTCCTCCCAGATTAGCAATCCATAACATCCAACAGATGGGCTTTGCAAATTATTCAAAACTGCTAGGGTCTATCCTTTCTTTCTACCTGTTCCAATATTATTTCCACATGGTAACAGATTTTAGAGTGGCACCTGTCTATTCGCCTACCAGAGATGCACCTTTTGCTTTTCAGAGACGCCATAGAGAAGACTCTCAAAAAGGCGAGTGTTCTCGCTGTTTCCTCGTTCTGCAAAAGGATGGGGGTCTAAGGCCTGTTGTGGGTCTCCTTCAAAGCCTTCCTTCAGAAAGACAGATTTAAGATGCACCTGACATTTATTTAAGATGTTGCCTTTGCCCCAGATCCTCCCTGCTTTGGATCTGGATTTCTGGCTAGTGACTTGGACTTGCAGGATGTTTATTTTCATATACCCTGCCCTGCAGTCTCACATGCCATCTATGTGATTCAAGGTGAATAAGGAGCATTTTTTGTTTATTTTGATCCACTTTTGCCTCACCAGCGCCCCTCGAGTGTTCATGAAAGTGATATCCGTGGTTGCTGTCCATATTCAGAGGTAAAGAATCGTAGACACCTCACCAGATGGATATATAGAAGTGTTCGCACTCATGTGGGGAGGCCACTGTCAGACCTGCAAGATAAATGGGCCTGAGACATAGGGCGAGAATTATTGGATAAGGACTGGGACAAAGTACTTGAACATCCCAAGAAAGTGTCTAGGAACCCTAAATTTAAGATGATACAACTCATGTTGGTACACAGAGCATTTCTGACACCTCACAAATTGAGCAAAATGTTCCCCAACGTTACTGATTCCTGTCCCAGATGCCACGCGCAACCAGCAGGCCTACTACACATGATGTGGTCATGCCCATGTATAGCCACAGTCTGGGAGACTGTACATGAACTGCTTCATGGGTTTTCCCCTGAAGGGGGGAGTGACACGATAGAACAATGTCTACTAGGCATAGCCAAGACAAAAGAAAACACAGAGCACACATGTTCAATTTGCTAACCTGGTGCTACTATTGGCGAAACATTCCATCACAATGAACTGGAAGTCAGTGAAGCCTCCATCGACAATGGTCTGGTATGAGGAAGTGGTACGATGGGGTAGGGCTGAAAGCATGGCAATTAGAAGAGAACAGAGGGATGAGGAAGAACCATATTTCGTTGGAGTGGGACGCTCTTCTTGAAGCTTTTCTCTGCGAAACCCTCCCAGCATTGAGTGCTGCATGGTATGTATGCTATTTAGGAAGCGGAGCACTTGACAAATGCAGGTCCAGTATGATCCCCTAAACAGTCAGATTGCCTGAAGTCATAGGTTGAACACCAGCTATGCTGGGGAAGCCTTTTGTGACCGGTAAAAATAAATGATGTGTTATTGCGAAAGAGGGCCAGGGTAGGGATGGGGAGGGAAATAGACTGTTGCAGTGGGGAGGCGGGAGGGCTGGGGCTATTTGGTCAGACTGAAAATGTACTGCAATATGGTACACTCGATTAATATATATACAATCCCATGCAGGATGTTTTTTGTCACATGTTGTACAGTGAATTTCTAGATGCTGGCCTGTTTTTATGCAATAAAACTAATAAAATGGGTTTTTTTTTAAAAGAGAATCCTCGTTGAGCTTGTCATAGACTGCCTCTGAATGATGGTAGAAATCCTGACATCATGGGGATTCACCATAAATGAGCTGATTCCCTCTGAATCTTCCTTTCATTGTGGTCAGTCAGAGTGGAGGTGACGGCTTTCCAGGAAATTTGGGCTATTCTGATGTTTCAGGCTCACTGCCGAATCCAATTGAGGGTGTTTCTGAGGCTTCTTGGCCTCTTAGCATTGTGCATCCTCCCTACCTGCACTGCCAGGTGGCAAATGCTAGCTGATCAGTGGAATTTGAAGTTTGTGTGCCCTCTACTAGGATCGCCTTTCCGATATCGTTCAGATCTCAGAGGAAGTAGCTCAAGATCAGTGTTGGTTGACCTATAGCCGTGTATTTTGTGGCAGGCCACTCTTGTCCCCATCGGGCCGACTGTGGTGACCGATACATCACTTCTGGATTGAGTATGGAGGAGGTCACCTGGGGAGATGTAGATCAGAGGACTCTGGTCACCAGTCAAGGGCCAGCTCCGCGTCATTCCTCTTGAGCTGCGGGTCATTTGTTTTGCTTTCTAGGCTTTCCTGCTATCCATCAAGGGAAGGCTAGTACAAGTTTCCACATACTAAACCATTGACATGTGGTACTTCAAGAAGGAGGGCGGTTTGGATCCAGGGTCCTGTGCCAGAAGTCTTTGCGTCTCTAGGGATGGTTAGAGTACCAGGGTGTCTTCCTGTTCAGTAATCATCTGGTGGGGTTCCTTGAATGGCTGGGCAGATAAACTAAGCATATGTCTGGCAGATCATGAGTAGCAGCTACATCCAGAGGTGGTGCACAGCGTCTTCCACCATAGACTAGAACCCTGGCTAGATTTTTTGCCACTGTCTAATGTGTAGTTTCATCGGTTTTGCGCACTGGAGTTTCTACAAGTGCACTTGTCAGTTGATGCCTTCTGGCTGGGATGGTATAAGACACTTGTATGCGTTCCCTGCCACTTTCTCTTGTACTCTGAAAAGCGGGAAAGACCGAGCCCAAGTCATCCTGGAGGTTTCAGTGTGCTACCTGGACCTCCTAATCATTAACAACTGTCCTCCGATCAGGTTGCTGCCTTGGGAGGACCTCCTGTAGCAACAGGGCAGTCTTTCATCCGGATCTGCGCAATCTACACCTCCATGTGTGGATACTAAGTGATGGCAATTGATTTCACATGATTTGCCATCTGAAGTTGGCATCTTCACCACCAAACTGCCCTCCACAAAATCCAGATATACCAGGTGCGGGAACAAATTAGTTACCTGATGCAGTGCCCGGCGTACAGATCCCTTATAGGTGAAGCTGTTGGATGTCCTTTTATTTGTATGTTTCCTTCAGCCCAGCAAGGCTTTGCAGTGGGGACTATAAAAGATTATTTGGCTGCACCATCAGCCCTTCTAACTTTTTCGGATCACCTTGTTAACACAACCAGGGATGAGCTTCTTTAAAGGTTTGACAAACGTTTCTTCCCATGCAGTTTGTGATGTTACAGTGGGACGTTAACTTGTTCTTGACATTTCTCTTGTGCCCTTTTACCATTGATTCATAGTGGCTCAGTGTGTCCCCCGACCCTGATGACTCTTACTCATTATAATTACATCAGCCCATGGCGTGAGTGAACTAGAAGCACTTTAAGTGCAACTGCCATTCACAACCCTTTTGTTCATAGACAAATTGATGCTTATGACTCTGGTGACCTGACTTGAAGTTGTCTCCCTTCTGCATTGGACAATCCACCACTCTACCAACGTTCTTTGCTTCCCCTCAAAAGAGGAGAGGCTCCATCTGTTAAACCCAAAAGGGCTTCAGCTTTTACATAGATTGTACCAAGGACCATTGAGTGGATGTTCAGCTTTTGTGGGGTTCTCTGTAGCAAAGAAAGGGAAGGCTGTGCAAAAGAGAATCTTGCATTAGTGGATAGTGCTCTGGATTAAGGTCTACTATGTGTTGGCCAAGAAGCAGCCTCTCGGATGGTATGAGTGCCCTTCCACCAGAGCTAAGCCTGCTACCACTGCATTGGAACGAGGTGTGCCTGTCTGACTTCTGCCAAGTTGCGACATGCGAGTTGACGCATACCTCCACAAAGCACTACTGTAGTTCCTATATCCCTGATAGGCTCTGCGCATTGGAATAATATACACTATAGATTTGACATAGGACTGAGGTCAGTATGTCTCTATCGAGTACATTAAACTTAATTACTTGTGTGTGCCAGCTAACTCAGAGGTCACTAGAAACTTCTCGAATATACTAGAAGGGATTAGTTTCTGACAACCGCATAAACATGACTACTTTGTTTCCCCTAGAGTCGGAACAATGTCAGAACCGTGGAAACAATAGATAAGTTTCACCCAGTCAATCGTGCATGCTTCGTTTCTACAGAGTTGCACAGAAATAGAGAGACGGGTGTTTCAATAAAAAGGGTTTATTGAACAGTCTTATTTCTCATGCAAGAGATATGAACTGCTACAATCGTAAGACAGGCTGCAAAGTACAATATGTACAGAGGAGTTAGCAGTAAGATAAAATACTGCAATGGCATGGTTTGTAGCTATGACATATATTAATTAAAATACATACATAAATAACACAGGCTAAAATGTGGATACTCATCTAATGCTTCTAAATAGTTCTACCCCAGTGTACCTAACCTAAGTGTAGTACGAGGTAAGAAGTAGGTGCTGTTTTCTAAAGTATAGCTAGCTATAGTTTTAGTTTTGCCAAGAGTTGCCAAAAGTTTCTCTAAGTTCTAGTCTGCTCCATACCTTAGAATGTGCGAGGTTGGAATCTCTTTTCTGGGACTCGATATCTAACACCCCGCAAGGGGAGTCAGACACACTGGAGCTGGGTTCTCTGCGAAGAGGATGACCGCGTCTGGTCAGTGCGTCAAGCTTGGAACTCTTTCCTTCCGAACTTGCAGTGACGAACCGCAAGTAGGCAGTCGAACTGGATCGTGCCGGAACCGTTGTTTGCCAGGGCAAGTGCAGGTATATTTATACCTTGAATGTGTTTAGGAATCCCTGTATTGACGTAAAAGTTGGGCATTGAAACGTCATGAATGAACCCCTAAGGAATAGATGTTCATGCATACTAAATGAGTTCTTGGAGAAATCGATATCTAAGCAAGGGAAATTCCTAAAGGCTTAAGAGTCTGGTTTTCCAAGAACTCGTTGTGATGTGGATGGACGGATGTAGGAGACCATGCCTGTATTTGGTTAGCGTGGACAATTCCTAAATAAGGGCTGGATTTTCTATGCCTAAATAAGGGCACTATGAATTGTACCTATATAAGGGCATACATCAGGAAACCTATATACTGAATCTAAATCTACACACAACACCCACTCCAGTTTCGTATGAACGACTCTACTAAATCCTAAACATACTAAACATGTCTAAAAGAGAATATAGCTTGATTATCAAACATGCTAAGACATATCTAAAAAGCATTTGTCCTAAAAAATGCATTACAAACCCATTGCTATGCATAAGGTGCTGTGCATATTAAAAGCAATGTTCCATTCTAAGCATATGCGTACATTGAAAATGCCAACAAGAATGAATCATAAATATATACAAATGATGAAATGGCTTGTTAATACAGAAGAAAAAAGGGCCGAAACCATTTCATATCAGGTTAACATAAATCAATTGTTGATGTGACAAGGTGGCATAATGTCCCTGGAAGTTTGCAAAGAAGTCTGTTCTCTATGAATAATTCTACCATAAGCAGATTACTGTGCCAAAAATGGCAAAAATACAAAATTAGAGAAAATAAATTAATCATAGGAAAAAGTTCCAAAGTCAGTCCCTTGTTTGAAAGAAATGAAGGCCAAATTCAGAGTCTCTTTGGAACACTTTGTGCCTGAATCAAGTCAGTGTGTGGACCTGGAGAAAACATGAAATCTTCTTTTTCCGTTGACAAAAATGTGTCTACCGTTGTAGGTGAAAGTTGGAATACCTCGTTTAGAAGATTAACTACACATAGATGTGAACTATCACCTTCAGCATTGGTCGCATCAGCAATGTTCGTATCGGATGTTACCTGCATGCCTGTTTCCTCATGTACCTCAGTAGTAGCAATTTGCGTCTGTGAGATCTCAATGAATGCTGTCATCAGGATTGGTAGCCGCTGGGGACAACGCAGAGCATGGGCCGTTACTGGGTCCAGCAGAGTATCGATATCCGTAGGCATGACTGATGGGAGTGTTAGACAGATGTCCAACACGCATTCTTCACTGCAGAGCAGGCAGCGTAGAACAGGTAAGATGCAATCTTGCCAGATTGGTCTGAATGACAGAAACCATGTGGTATTTAATTCTCGTAGATGAGGTAAACCCAAAATTTGGATGATGCGCTCACGGCACTTCATCTCCTAGAGAGCTCTCTGGTGCCTGGAGTGATGCTGGTGATGAGGCTTGCCATATTGTAGCAGTAGGAGCAAAAATAGGATCCCTGCAACAAGTACTAAAATGAGCGGCAGTCCGCCAAACACAGAGTGCACAAAGTTTGGAAAAATTCTGAGGACTGCTTGAAAGGGTGCTAACAGTCCTGCACACACATTCTTAATTACATGTACAATACCACTCGTAACAGACATGTTTAAGATACAACTTAACATTTCTGAGAAATGTACAGGGCGGTTTGTATACAAAAGGGTATGAATCTCCGCAGAAGTCCTTGCGACTTGGAGATCATAGGTTTCTCTGGCCGAGGTCAGTGGCACTGTTTTTTTGGTAAAAGAATGGTTTTCATTCTGCTTAGGGTATCAATTCGTATAGAAGAGATGTTCAGTGAAGGCCACAAAGGCGACTCCCTGACTGTGTCTATTTGTGGAAACAAGACTTGCATACAGCAAGTGACCCTGGATGTAATCGTAACTAGATATGGAATACCTGGCAACATGCCACAGCAGCTGTGATCATTCAACATAATGTAACTCCCATTAGAAAGTTGGCCAAAAATTAGATTAATCACTGCAGCCGGTGAACCTTGCAGGTGACAGGATAAGTTTGTAGTGGAACCATCACAGGTCCCGTGTAAGTTAATACCCTGACAAAAGAGAACCGCTTAGTGTGTGTTCAGTTTTCACTGCTAAGAAACACTTCACGTTCCCCACTCCAACACCTGTGTGTGTAAGGTAATTCCCAGGATGTCTTGATGTATCCTTTACCCAACCTTTCATATTTGCCAACTGGTATATGTTTTAGGCAATACTGAAAATGGAAAGTTGTAACAGAGTAAATTTACCATGTATGATCCACTCAGTAGCTGGTTTTTCTGCCACCGTGAGTGGTAATGTTTCCAGTTTTTCAATGCTCAGCATAGTGTAGTCTGCTCCCCTTTGTGCCAGTCTGATCTGTTTATCAGTTAGATTGAATTCTGACAACAGTGACGTAGTATGGATTAAACGCCAAGGCACATAGCCTGCATGCAAGTTTTTGTACCGTCCAGCCTAATAGCATGATAGAACGTAGTTGAAACTGACCCTGTTCCATGATGTCTGACAGAAGACACAATGCTGTCAAATGAATATATTCTGGACGACAGAGTTGTTAACCCATTGTCTACTACAGAGAGAGTTTTCTCTAAATTAATACGATCAATTTCTCGTATTCGTTCTGCAGTCTCTGCTTGGGTAACCTTCCATGCTTCATTATAAGCAGCGTAGATACCGGCATATATGAAACGTTTTTGACGCATTTTTTTTGGTCCTAGCAAGAATTCCCAAACGTCTGTGCCTTCTTGAAGTACAGTTAAGTGTTGTTTAACATCCTTCAGTGTAGCTTTCTGTAGCCAATCAAGGCAGAGTTTCCCTACACTGTATGTTGTTACTACTCCTGGATGCTGTCTTTGAACTTAGAGTGGGTCTGGCCTGTTGATAGTGAAACCCTGTGTTTTATTCAGGAATCGATCTTGACAGTTGTTTGTGTCTGTGGGCCAGAGCAACCATTTTTTCCATTCTGGATCTGATCTGTTGTGATGCAAAATAAAATGTACGTCGATCTCCTCCCCGCCCCCCCCCCCCCCCCCCCTCCCCCATGTTGTGCTATTGCTTGCAGGTATAGGTATGGTCGGTGTGTTCATGTCTTTGATCCTGGCTAATCCAAGGCAAGACGTTTGCTGGACAGTGCAATTCAAAAACAGAATTTGCTCAGGGATCATACAGGTCCTAAATAAAGCTTCTACCCCCTGTACTTGCCATTCTTTTGTACCCCAGACAGTCTTTGTCTCAATGTTGTCTTTCCAAAAGTCGAAACCCTGTCTAGACAGTTGGGCAATAAAGGCTGCAGAATAAATCTGTTTCGTATTGGTTAACATATTTTTCGTTCCTGTCTTGTTCACATTTTTAAAGGAAAACGTTTCTGGTTTAGACAAATTGTAGCCTGAAAAATATGGAACCTTCATTGCAAAAGTTTTTGAGCTACCCTTTGGAGGTGTAGGACAATGTTCCCATTGGTTATACATAAATACATTTCTAGGCGTTGCAGATTTTTGCACGAAATGATGACCATGGTGGTTATAACAATACATTTGTTCATAGTCCGATGAACCCTCTAAATAGTCATGATTTGTGAATACTGTAGACCTCTCTAGATCAGACATCATGTTAACAGTCTCGAAGTCCCAATCATCAGAAAAGGTACTAGTGGTAATAAAGTCACTTAATGAAATCTTAAACGTGGAATCTTCAAAAGCTCCGACGGGCCAAAATTGTCATATTCACTTTGGTCCCAAACTATACCATCATGTATAGGAATGGCTGTGATGTTCACTGCTGACAAGTCTCTTGCTTCACGATGGGATGATTTGTGCGGCTGGAGAAGTTCACTTTTACTTGCTGTGTCCATTTGAATATATCTTCCATTTAGCAGCATACCCAGAGTTAATACCAGAGCTAACCAAAGTACAAAGAAGAATATTCCCAAAACAATCCATAGTTCAATCCATGGTGAAACCAGATAAGTCTTTTTCAGGAGATGCTTGTTATTTGAAAGTTCTTTTTGCTGGCGTTGTTTCAGGTTCACTTGGATCCTCAGAAAACGTATCAAAGTTCATGAAATAGCCAGTTCTGTCAATGGTTGGAATTGCATCAGGATTTGTTGAAGTCGCTGGAACCAGTTGATCACTTGTTACTTCGTTGTAGACATGTGTATCAGGACGAACTGTTATTGGGGTTTCAAGAGGGACAAGTTCCATAGCTTTGTTGCTTAGTCCTTTACTTCTTACCGCAGAATCTTCAAAGGTGATGAGTCTCTCAGTTTGAACCTCTTGGATTGTAGCCAGCCGAGTGCATCTGCTACATTGGCGGAGTCCACTTGGCCTACTGCTTAGTATCGGCCGCATGGACACATCTTTTCTCCTTTTTACCAGCAAGGGGCGGCAAAAGTACTGTTCTTGATCCGTGGATTGCTAGGGCAGGTACTGGTTGTCTGTAAGAAGGCCCAAATTCCTTCTTGTCCGCGATCTTTTCTATGATTAGATCACCAAGCTTTGGGATCCAGACAGGCCTTACTGGGACGACCGGTTTTTCCTCAGTGATGGTTGGCTTCAGGAGCCTGTTGCTTTATTTTGTTCTCAGTTCATTTAAGTCCTGTAAAACAGCCAAACGATCTTTGCTATCAAATGTCTTTTTCCATCACTGTGCCGTGCATATCAACGTCCGGTACCAACATTCTAGTTCCAAATAGTACCTCATACAGAGTGACTCCCCCTAGAGAACTTCTTGGCAAGTTATTAAGTGCGCGTTGGACCCCATAAAGGTGTTTGACCCACCCATCACCTGAACCCAATACCCTAGCTGTTATAGACTGCTTTATGTCCCGGTTTTTTCTTTCCACAACAGAATTTCCCTCAGGATGGAATGGAGAAGAATACCGCAATGCTACGCCCAAACTGGCCATGGCTTCTTTGTAAGCACGAGAGCTAAACGCAGGACCCTGGTCAGAATGTAGTGTGCCAATTGCGCATGGGCCGATAAAGACTCGCAAATCTTTTACAACAGTTTGAGCGTCAGCCGAGCGCTGAGGCCACATCCAAAGTAACCTAGAACACGAATCCACTGCGACCATGATATATTTATATTTATAGTTACCATCCCTTTGTAAGGGACCGCAGTAGTCCAGGTAAACACATGCTAATGGCTTATCTGAAATTAACAGGGTCGTCTGCGCAGGGTGTTTTACAGTAGAGACTTTCATCTTCTGGCATATTTCACATTCCAAAACATAATTCCTGGTCTGTTTCCTAATGCCTGGCCACCAGTATCTGTTTTAATAACAATACTGTGGCGGAAACACCTGCATGGGCAGAGGCGATCCCTTCATGTGCAGCTAGGATTAGTCCTAATCTATGTTCCATGTTTGGTATTACCCAATCCCCCACTCCAGGGATTCGAGCAAACAGAACATTGTTCGCATCAATTATATATGAGTGGAAATTTTGTAGGTAATGCTGCACCGCTGCCTTTGCTAGAAGCATTGACAGCCAGCATTATTTCACTGTCTATTTTCGTCGTTTTTGAACGAGTGATTACAGCTACGGAAGCTGTTTGCACAGCCCCTTTCGCGGCTTCATCGGCCAATGAATTCCCTTCAACGTGAACGCCATCATGTTGATGACTCAGCGTGTGTATCGCGTGAGTGTTTTGTAGTCCGTTTCGCAACATAACTACCTGTTCCCAAAGCATTTTATGCTTGATTGTGCCACCTTTTGCATCCTTGAAACCATTTTGAAGCCAATTCTGTAAATATTCATTGTATAATTGAACACAGTAAAAAAGAATCTCACACTGTGTGGGGAATTCGCGATCCGTGTTTTCAAGTGCCATCTTGAATGCCTGTAATTCAGCTCGCTGAGCTGTACAATCTCCTAGAGATTGCGTTTTTAGTGACCATTAGTCTGAATTTGCCATCACGCATACGACCTTTAACGATCACGCGAGCTGCACTGCAAGCTTGTTTACTCCCCATAGCGGGTTGTGCAGATCCGTCAGTATAAATTATAAATTCGTATTGATCAAGAGGGAGAATTTCAGTAGGCAGAGGGCATTCGTGTTCGTATTGCAGGAATGCTTGTGTTTTCAAATAAGGATCAAAAACATATTCAACATCAGTTGCAGCAAGAGAATTAACCCATTGTATCCATCTCGGATGTAAAGCTTTTGCATTCGGAATTCTAGCTTTAGTAACTGCCTCTAAGGCTGGTACAGGAGTCACGACCATTATGTATTTCCCCTGTGCTAGGGCTCTTTCTTTTGCTACAGCGGTTTGAACTGCTGTCAGAATTTTTTCTGTAGAAGTGAATTTCATTTCTGCTTGTGTATAAAAGTGTGATTTGTATGCAATGGGTACTTTTTCACCTTCTTTAAAAGTTAAGTAGGTGAATTCGCATTGACCCGGAATGATTCGGATCACTAAGTTGCGTACATTTACTCGTGTTTGCAAGTGTTTAGTTGCTAACATGTCTGTTTGAAGTGAACGCAGAATTTGTGTGTTCTTGTGTCCAAGTTGTGGCTTTGAAATCAGGTTTGATTAATTCGTAAAGAGGTTTAACCCTCTCTGTGTAGTTTAGAATGTATGTTCTTCCAAAATTCAGGAAACCTAGAATCAACTGTATATTCTTCAGCGTTTTTGGAGGTTGGAGCAGCGCATACTTTTCTAAAAAGTTGGCTGCCAGGCTTTTGTCTCCACTTGAAAGTTCATATCCTAGGGAAAGGATGTTGGATGGGCAATTCTGGACTTTTGAAAGTTGAGTTTGTAACCCTCAGAGGCGAAGCCCTTCACCCTGTTCAAGTGTCTGTCTAGGTCATCGTCTGTCAGATATATATCGTTGACATATGACAATGCCTCGTCATCATAAATTTGTAGTAACTCTGTTACTCTTGCTGAGAATAACCCCGGGCTGTTTTTGAACCCCTGTGGTAGTCGACAAAATTAATGTGATGTCCCCATTATTGAGAAAGCGGCAAATATCTACTTTCAGGTGCAATATTTTGACAAAAACCATTTGAAATGTCTAATGTGGTTTTATACTTTTTACGCACAATGTTATTCATTAATGCTGTACTGTGTGCATTTTGCAAATGTTTTACAACATGAGTTTATGTGTCTGTAATCCAAAACTAGACGATATGTATTGTCTGGTTTGGAAACAGAAAACAAAGAATTGTTCATTGATGAGGTGCATGTTTCAATCTCCCCCTGGTATTCAAGTTGGTCTAAGATCTCTGAGTCCTCATCCCATCCTACATGATTCTTGTATAATGCTGGGGCCTGGGCCACTGCCCACTTCCTGGCATAAGTATTTTTTTAATGGATTGGAACATGGTTCGAGAAGGCTGGCATAATGATGTCTTCGCCATGTGGGCACTCCCTGACAAATTCTGGTGGCCAGTCTCGTTCTGCTAGAAATATATCATAACCCCTTGAAAGATGCTCCCAAAAGACTGCTTTCACTTTTCTTGGTATGTCTGCCTCCATCCGGAGTTTTATTTCATATAACCTATGCGGAGAACTAACCCTGGTGTCTGCAGTTTCAACTTGAATGTACTCATTCATGTCCACTGTCTCCAGAAGCCCCTTCAGGTTCTGGCGAGCTACTGTAACTTCTGCTGCACTGTCCAACATTGTCTGAGTCCAGTCTCTGTTCTTGAGTTGTTCTCAGAATCCTCGGCATGTCTGATCAAAGACTTGCTACCTTCTTCTTGGAGAATTTAGGTTTTTGTTTGTTTTTCTGAACGTGTTGTTCGTCTTTGGACTTCACGCATTCTTTGTTCTCTGACCGTCCTCTTCTTTCGGATGTCTGTGATGATATCTGGAAGGTACGAGAGGAACGTGTATCAGTATCTTGATATCTGCCACGTTTTCTCAAATTATCCCTATTCCTGAGGTTGTACCTCCTTTCAGAGGGCTCCTTTTTAGGAGACCTACCTCGGGATTGAGAACGCTTCTCTTTAGAATGCGGTTTGCTCTTTTCCCACTTCTTTTTAGAAGAGGTAGGAGTATTTTTAGGAAAGACCTTATCAGGACTTTCAGACAATTGTGGTTTAACTGGTTTCCCACCCAAACTCTCTGCCTAATTCTTCATAGGATTTTTCAATTATTATGGCTAGTTCTTGTGGTTGTTCTGTTACATCAAATTCCCTTAATTTCTGGCAGATTGACACTGATGCTGCTTCTCCTTTGATATTAGATAATATTATTGTTGAGACCTGGTCGAAATTTTTCAGTAACTTCATACCTAAATTCAGAGCAATTCTGCCCCGTATTCGTTTTGAATTTGTTTCAGGACAACCGGTATTACCGCCATGGACGGAACACCATGTTTTTTTGTGTAGATTGCAGCAAAGACTGTGCCCCAAGTGGTGCAGTCTTCCATATGTGGTGTGATCCCATTGGTAAACAGATTGTTAGAATTCTGTGTTTCTCATAAGGGCAAGTATTAGGAAATACTGCTTCGATTTGAGTAATTTTTTGATTTATCCAGAAAGGAATTTGTTCACGTTTTGTGGGCATTTTACCCATGACTGCGTGTAAAGTCTGTGGAGTGATTTTTAATGTATTCCCCTGATGAGGGGCTGGATTTTGAATGGTTAATGGTAGTTGGACTGTAAAAGTCCGCATGACTTATTGAACCAATTGTCTATAAATTTTGATTAGCTCTTTGAGTTGAGCTAGTAGATCCACATCTGACATTTCTTCAATATCAGGATGAGGTGTGTAGCCGGCTAAAATCGGCCATGTTGCTCCTGGTGGCCCTAGTGGACCGAGCCTGGTAATGTGATTGTATTGTTTTAGGGCGCCTTTAAACCTTTGCTCATGCTCCTGGTATGTGAGTGGAATTTCAATATCCTCTAAAGGAATTTATTCCTCAGGTGGATCATCTTCTTTGTAGAAGTAAAACAAGTGTGTTACTGGATTTGATTCTGGGAATACTATCCATTAATAGAATACCTCTGTCTGGTGAGATTCATGTGCCTCTATCACAAAAACTGCTCTACCACCTCTTGGTGTTAGGCCAGGTTTTATACGTTTTAGAGTGATGGCTCACCTTAAATTTGGATGGATGATTATAAAATCCTCGTCGGTTTCTTGAAAACCTGTATGATTAAAAGCTGCTGTGACTTGGTCAGCCGCAGCTCCACCAGTATCGGTGTTTGTGCCTTTTTCAGTCATTGTTTAACGAAAATTTCAGAGCAAGTTTCAAGGGAACAAAGATAAGGTGCACAATATTTTGGAGCACTGTATCCTTCAAGGTTGAACAAACCTAACAGCTAATACATGGGATTTTTGTCCTACTCGGCTATGGCGGATATTATCCCTACCCACTCCAAACGTCTTATGGAGTATTATGAGAAGGTGTCTCTGAGAAAAGCACGACTGAGTTACTTCAGTATCTAGCGCTAAATTAGTGCCTTACCAAACCGTTGGGCGCCATGTAGTGTAGTTCCTATATGCTGGATAGGGGCTGCGCATTGGAATAATATACACTATAGATTTGACATAGGACTGAGGTAAGTATGTCTCTATCGAGTACATTAAACTTAATTACTTGTGTGTGCCAGCTAACTCAGAGGTCACTAGAAACTTCTCGATATACAAGAAGGGATTCGTTTCTGACAACCGCATAAACATGACATCTTTGTTTCCCTTCGAGTCGGAACAATCACAGAACCGTGGAAACAATAGATAAGTTTCACTCAATTGTGCATGCTTCGTTTCTACAGAGTTGCACAGAAATAGAGAGACGGGCGTTTCAATAAAAAGGGTTTATTGAACAGTCTTATTTCTCATACAAGAGATATGAACTGCTACAATCGTAAGACAGGCTGTGAAGTACAATATGTACAGAGTTAGCAGTAAGATAAAATAATAATGCAATAGCATGGTTTGTAGCTATGACATATTAAAATACTTACATAAATAACACAGGCTAAAATGTGGATACTCATCTGATGCTTCTAAATAGTTCTACCCCAGTGTACCTAACCTAAGTGTAGTACGAGGTAAGAAGTAGGTGCTGTTTTCTAAAGTATATCTAACTATAGCTATAGTTTTAGTTTTGCCAAGAGTTGCCAAAAGTTTCTCTAAGTTCTAGTCTGCTCCATACCTTAGATTGTGCCAGGTTGGAATCTCTTTTCCGGGACTCGATATCAAACACCCCACAAGGGGAGTCAGACACACTGGAGCTGGATTCTCTGCGAAGAGTATGACCGCGTCTGGTTAGTGCGTCAGGCTGGAACTCTATTTCCTTCCGAACTTGCCGTGGCGAACCGCAAGTAGGCAGTCGAGCTGGATCGTGCCGGAACCGTGGTTTGCCAGGGAAAGTGCAGGTATATTTATACCTTGAAGGTGTTTAGGAATGCCTGTATTGATGTAAAAGTCTGGCATCGGAACGTCATGAATGAACCCCTAAGGAATAGATGTTCATGCATACTAAATGAGTTCTTGGAGTAATCCATATCCAAACAAGGGAAATTCCTAAAGGCTTAAGAGTCTAGTTTTCCAAGAACTCGTTGTGACGTGGATGGATGGATGTAGGAGACCATGCCTGTATTTGGTTAGCATGGACAATGCCTAAATAAGGGCTGGATTTTCTATGCCTAAATAAGGGCAATATGAACTGTACCTATATAAGAGCATCAATCAGGAAACCTAGATACGGAATCTAAATCTACACACAACACTTCTGCCTTGACAGCCAGGTCCAATGGGAAGTACACTTTGCCTGCTAGATTCTGCCTGACACGCTACTGTTTTGGTATCTATTTCAAGCTGAGGAATCTGTGGTTGGTTCGTAGTATCCACCAGAAGAACAAGTTACTTAACTTCAGTAATGCTGTTTCTAGTGAAAACTGTGTAACTGCAGATTTCTCACTCTCCTTTCACCTGCCATCCTGTGGAGTAGCCCATTTCAACATCTAAAATAGTCCCAAGTTACTACTCAGCACACTATAACCAGCAAGCACTCTAGTTCCATCTTTTGGGTGTGCAAAAAGTCAAATGGTAAGAAACGGACATCAGTGTACAGAGGTAACGCTTGTATGCAGCTCCATTCCGGGGCGTTATGAGTCCAGAGCAGAGCCCGCGCAGCATGGGTAGCATTCTTATAAAAAAACTTTAAATAATGCCTGGAGAGTATTCCAAGGTGAGGAATCTGCGGTTAGAGTATCGACCAGAAGGCTTGTTACCAAAGGTAAGTAACTTGTTGTTTTATCCCTTATGTATAAGAAAACAATTTCATTGGTTCTTCATTGATGTAATATATTTTTTTCTTTTCGTAGGTATTCCTTATTTGCAGTCGTTAATCACCAAGGCACCTTGGAGAGTGGGCACTATACAAGCTTTATCCGGCAGCACAAGGACCAGTGGTTCAAATGTGACGACGCCATTATTACCAAGGCTAGCATTAAAGATGTACTAGACAGTGAAGGGTATGATCTCTCCCATTTGTTTAACGCTCTACTGTCTGTCACATGATATTGTAGTACTCCTTTGCAAGCATTTATAGGCTGGAGTGTTCGTATGTTTCCAGAAATGTGCATTTGTTATGACCTATGTGAGAACAAGTGAGCTACATGAGATTGTGCTGCATATATGCACTCATGTTTGAAGGATATGGGAGATGAATTGTGCTCCGTGTAGGGTTATTTTGTCTGAAACATAGGCATTTTTTTTCAGCAAGAGCCATTATCCTGTCTTGCATTGTCGTTTGTTGGGTTAATGGCTGATGGTGGTTTTCCTGGATGATAGTTGGGTATAACTTGGGTCCAGAAAATGAAAAGAGCCAACTTTTCATGGACTTCCAGAAAGGAAGTTGGTTTTATACCTGCCTTATCGAAAGTGAATGTGGGGTTAGTCTGAAAAAGAGCACCCTCTTAGTCCGGTCTTGTTGTAATGTGGCACTTTTAGCTGTAGGACTTTGTTGTATTGGAGGCTTCATCTAGGGCAGTCATTTCTCAGATGTTATGGGAATGTTGGTCTAGTTACAGCTCTCATATATTTTATGCACAGTGCTTTGAATGTGATCCATTGAGATGTTGGAAGCCAGTGTAAGGCCACAATGGCAGGTGGATTTGGTCCCAGAGATACTAAAGTAGAAGCAGATGAGGTTTGCAGCATTGGTACTTTAAGAGCTCTTCTGTATCCTAGGTGCAGACTGTTAGTAGTACAGGACACAGATCACAAGCCAAGCTGCGACTTGGTCTCTTTGGGGGGAAGACTGGTTAGAGGATAAATCAGAATCCAGTTCCTGAGCATATTTGTTGAGGATTTCACTACAGCGTCTAATTGCAAAACCAACATAAGGGCTGGACCCAGTATGATCCCAGGCTTTTTGCTGTGCTTATCTGTGTGTGCTGCTTCTGGGTCTGCTGAAATCTCTTGTGCTGGTGGCCAGTTTTCAAATATCTGGATCTCAGTTTTGTCTTCATTGAACTTAGTGGTTGACAAAATGTTCTCTCAAGAATGATTTTTAATAGTACAATAAATAAATGAGGTGTTAAATGTCTGTGTTAAATGTAACAACTTTATTCCGATGTGCATTCTCTCGTGATCCGAATTGCAAGCCAGTGTTATTTCAATCCTGCTGAGTCTAAAATATTCTTAATGTCAAAATTTCAACCCTTTTGCAGCAGTTTTTGCGTAAAACGTAGGCTTATTTTCAAATTATTTGAATGACATCAATGAATACTCCCATATTAGAACACTGCAGGCTCAGTCAGTTTTCAGTATAGTTAACAATAAAGAAGGTACGATGTTCCTATGGTGATGTGTTAACCACTCGAAAGGTAAGGATTTAAAAGTACTACAAGTAGTGAGGGGGGGAGGGAGAATTCCTCCTGTCAGAACTAGGGCCCTCACACACCCAGCAAGATAGGTGTCATGCTTAATCATATGAGCCTGCTCCTCGTCGGGCCAGCGCTGCAATGCCCGACGGGCACCCTAAAAGGGGCTCTTTGCCGGAGATCTTCTGTTTCTCACCGTATGGGTGCCGTGGGGGGCCAAAATGAGTGTAGATGTGTAGAGTGATGAAAAAACTGGTAAGGGAGTCCTCTGTGGTGAATTTATTCAGCGAGGGACCCAACCTGATTAAAAGTCAATAGGGAGGGGTGGCTCTTTTGTTATAATGTGACAAAAAATGCACTCCACTCCTAAATGGTCAACATGTTTCTCGCTATTTGTCGTCAAGGGGTGATCATTTGCGATTCTTCAGGACCGTGTGAACAAAAAAACTATCTACACGTGGGTGGCAAGGTGCAACGCTACCTACCACTAGTAGTCCCTCAGGGACATTGCCCTTGGGGATTGAGGTAACCTGTAGTCCAAACGAGAGCACAAGTCTATGTAAGTTTCACATAAGCCGGTGGTATTGTGAGTTCGAGTTAATTAAAAATACAATGCTGCTCATGCTTTTACATTTTCAAGTAGTATGTGACTTTGTAGAAAACCCCTTAAAAACATCAATGCACACGTGATGAAAACCGTGGTGGTGAGTGTAATGTAGACTCGCCTATTAAGGTATCCAGTATTACCTAATCAGTTCCAGCGAAGTTAAAAAGACCTAATAAGAGGTGTCTCTATAGTAATGAAAAATGACATAAATAAAGGAAAAAACGTCAGGGGTTAGTATCCTGATTTTTTGCAACATGTCTATGCCAAGTAAAGAAATAAGGAAACCAGGGCACAGGATCCCGGACAGTCCGGGTGTAGCCTAAGCGGGTGCCATTGCACCCTCTCCATACTTTGTTAGAAGAAACTAGCGTAATCACAATCCGTGAACTTCAGTTTTCAGTATAGCCTTAATGCATAAAAAGGACATCTTTACAGAGGAAGAATATTACGATTTGAGACTATTTAGTATTTGAATGTTAAAATCGTTAATTTGATTAAAAGTGGCCAAATTAAATTGACTTTTTTTTAACTGTTTTTCTTCTAAACATTGTTTTTGTGCTATTTTCTACAAAATATAGTTACTGGTTTATTGTTCCTGTAGTCCTTCAAATTGTCTAGCATAATATTCTGAGCTATTGATAACCATGCTATATTAACCCATGCCATAATATAGCTGTCAGCAAATTCCATTGAAATCTTGCACTTGGCTGAGACTCAATTTAACTAAGTGTTCACATATTAATGTAAGAAACATATAACCCATATTAATTACATTTTTCCATCATATTAACAAAGTACGCAGCCTAACCTTGAATTTTCTCCCATGTTACAGCTCTTTTTGCCTCCTCAAGCTAGGTAGTAGTTCCTTATGGATTGTAGTGGCTAATAAACATTAGTTACCTGAGCAACCACGTAGATAAACGTATGTGGTTACTTCCATTTAGTTTATAGTCTTGCCAGCCTACAATGGACACGGGGAAACTGAATACACTAAAGCACTACAGTATGCTTCATCGCTGCCTTTTGATTATTATTCAAATGAAACCATGTTAGTCAAGTTAGCTGCTATTGTGCTCTTCCTGGCCTGAACAAATTGATTTTTTTTTTTTATTATAGCCAAACATTTACTATGTAGTGGCTGCACAAATTGCATACCCTAATGTATACTAATAATGATCTAGTGTCTCACCGATCAGTTAGTCCGAATATTTAAAGGTGCAAAACGTCCTTGGTATTAAAATGTTCATTTGATCAAACAATTATTTTGGAAAAAACTTTCCAAATGACTTATGAAATTAACATTTGCCTCATGACTGTTACCTCAGTTTTACAAATATGTCGGGAGCATGCTCATATAATTTCTCTTTTGCTGCGTCCCTTAAAAGACTATGACTCTCACCGTATACAAAGACGGAGGATGATCCCCATTGTATAAATGTTTTTAGCTAGTTAATTGGCCGTATTGCTCCTCCTCCTAAATAGCCACTTACCTACGATATTTTGCTTGAGTAATAACTAGCTGAATTAAGAAAATTGCTTCTTGATCAAGATTCTAAAGAAGTTCAAATTAGCCTCTCTGATTGGGTGTGGGCAGGCAAAGTTGTAGTGCCCAATACTATGATACAGAATACATTTTTTCTCATTACATCTGCTAGAGTTCCTCTACATATGTAAAACCTTTCCTCTACAGACAGTAAAATATGAATGGTAACGTGATTAGATTAGCTATAAAAGGCATAGGGTTATAGTGCCTCGAGGAAGAAATGGAGAAATAGCTGCATGTGTAGACATAGTTAAGCTAATTACATTTCTTTGTTTTGTTTTCAGGTATTTACTTTTCTATCACAAACAGTTCCTGGAATACGAGTAGCCTTAAGCAGCAGTCTGTCAGGATACTAGAGCAAAGTAAAACGCCTTCTGAATTGACACACATGCCTACCTGAAAAATTACAAACATTGAAAACTTAAAACCCAACTGGCACTGAGCTGCAGCAGAACCTACTTGACATTGACTCTGAACCAGAGTCAGAATGGACTTAATCAGCGGCACGGCAGTCCCAGGTGGACAGGAATGGGAAGGAGGCTACAAGCGGTCAAACGTGAATGAGGATTGGAAGAAGCAAATGACATGGGTGGGGGCTATGTGGGAGCTGAGCGACTCTGGCACTAGGACTTGTCTGATGTTCCCCAGGGGAAAAGGTGGGGTGGGATAAGGATGCCCTCATCTCCATCAAGCATCTTCTTCATTGGTGCCTCACTCTCCGGCTGACCAATCGTATAACAGTTACAATAAACATAAACAAAATCCAAGCCCATTTTTATGCACATGGGTCAGAAAAACAGTTAGTGGAGAAAACAAAGGTGTTACAAAAGACAACAAAAGACTTGGAAAGTGTCTTTTTACTTGTGAATTTTAGTTATGAAATAAATACAGTATGAAACTATTAGGCTATCTGTTTTTCTCAACCAAAGTGAAAAGGAAACTGTGGATTGTGGAACTGAAGCTTCAGCACACAGATTTTCAATGTCTGTTGTGCAGGGTGACATTATGCCATCGGACTGCTTAATGGAGGCATTGGAACATGCTGTTTGTTTTTGTTTCTGTTTGAGCCCATTTATTTCCATTTTTTTTATGGAAACTATTTTCTTCATTTTTTTCTTTACACCCTTTTTCACAAGAATGGATTTCATCAATGCAATCATCAGTAAAAACAAATGAATTGGCATGTTTATGCTGTAAAAGTGGTCTTGTTCTTTTGTAATAATTTAAAGACATGACAACAAATCTACTTTGGATGCTGCTGTTTATTTCTTTCATGTGTGTCTTCAACTGTAGTTATTTCATGGATTTGCCCGGGTAAGTATTGCAGGTGAGAAACCTTTGAGTCTGTAAAAATCTTCGTATGCATTGTGGACCAGTTTGTACTCTGCATTTTTTTAGAACATTGGTTATATTGATGCAAACCATTGCCAGTGTCCTAGCAATATTAGAAATGTTGGTTTTCACAATGTGCCAAAAGATCAAGCATGCATAGTTCTATAAAGAAATGCATCCATAAGAATGCAAAAGGTTAATGTGCCAATGACAGATGTGCTTCATATCAAGTACTATGAAATGGATATTTGTGTAAGGGTGATTTTCCTAGCATTCAGTATTCTGAAAATCAAGATTCTGTATTAGATACTGAGGCAAGGATTAGGTTCAAGATATTTAGCATTAACTATACTAGCAGCAGCTATGAGTAGAAATAGCTACAAAACTAGCACTGATTGCATGAAATTTAAATTGTAGAATGATTGCTCTTAATTTGGTATCCTACAAACCAGCAATAACCAGCATTTGCAATGCAATAGGTCTTGCATTAGTAAAAGTTTGAGTTTTTGGCATAGCAAATAATAATGCAACACTGATAGCTCTAATTTTTAGTAATGGAGACCTATAGAGTGTAGTGTATTATGTATTATGAAAATAAAAGGTGATGGGTGAATATGGGCCAAATGAGAATGGTAAACAGTACTGACCCTTGAACATGCCCAGCACATAATACCTGTAACACATCACCACAAACTAAACAAGAAAAGAAAAGTTGAAAAGACAGACAGGGGAGAGCAGGGTGCGAAAATGTAATGAGGCGGGGAGAAGAGGTTGCGGGCATAAGAGAGGTGGATGTGCGAAGAGAAAAAAAGAGGAGGAGGGATTTGGAGATGAGGGGAGGGTAGATGAGAAGTGAGGGGGAGAGGGGAAAAGGAGTGGGTGTGGAGAGCTAAAAGAGGATGAGAAAGATAGGTGGAAAGAAGAGGCAGTGGAGAGAGAAGAGGATCAGGGTTTGAACATAAGGAGAGAGATTGGAAAGGGGAGAGGAGGTTTGGGTTTGATGGGATGTGATGGGGAGATGGGAAGAGGAGCAGGGATATGTTAAAACATGAGGGAGAGAAGGGGTGGGGTGTGGAGATGGAGATGGAGAAAAGGAAGAGGGAATCAAAGGAAAGTGAGGAGCTGGGAAGAGTGGGAAATAGAGAGAGGGTGCGAGGTTAGAAGAGAGGGTGAAGGTGGAGAGACCCGAGGCTGGAGGGAGACCATAAAGGGGGGCGCTTGCAGGTAAATGGGTGGCAGAGCAAAGGAAGCACGTGCAAGCATGGCGAGGCGGCTAGTCTGGGTGGAGAGAGTGGAGGATGAGGAGATGAAGAGGCAATGAGGTGGGAAGAGGAGGATGTAGAGGAGGGAGGGAGAGGAAAAAAGAAGGGAGAGATGGGAACAGTGGAAGGAGGGACGACGTAGGGTTGAACAGAAGAGAGGGAAAAGAGGCGATGGTTAGAGAAAATGATGGAGGGATGAAGAGACCAGTGGGTGGAGAGAAAGAGGAAAAGGCACTGAAAGAAAAACTGATGAGAGAGAAGCACCTCAAGCTCTGGGGACCCAGAGAAAGGGCGACAGATGGTGTGGGGTAAGAGGAGTGTAAAACGGGAGAGTGGGGAGGGCAGAGGTTGGAAGAGAGCGAGGGCCCAGAAATGTGCTGGGAATATTAGAGAAGACGAGGGCAAGAGTTTTAAAGAACGAGTGGAGGAGAGGAGAAAGACAGAGCTGCAACAAGAGAGGGAAAAGATAGAGGCGAGGGGGAGCGAAAGAGGGGTAGAGCGAGAAAGAGAGAGGAGGTAGAGCGAGGCGAGGGGAAGAGAGTGAGGAAGAGAGGAGAAAGGGAGAACTGCAACAAGAGAGGGAAGAGAGGCGAAGGGAAGAGAGAGGGGGAGGTAGAGAGGGAGAGGCGAGGGGAAGAGAGAAAGGAGAGGAGAGGAGAAAGGGAGAACTGCAACATGAGAGGGAAGAGAGGCAAAGGGAAGAGTGGTGGGGTGCTGGGAGATGGATGGTAGGACTGTAAGACTGAGACAGTCAGTGAGGTGGTGTAAGGGTGTGAGCGGAATGATGGCGCGTGAATCACAGTTCCTGGAAGCCTTCAGGTTGGCCTGCGCCTTCCCCCACCCACGTCCCACCTACCCCACACCGTAGGCATATCCGAAGGCCTGCATCACCTACGCATCCGTCTCCTGTGACTCAAGGAATGCCGACGCCCTGGGAGGTGGCCGCACGCAGCGCTCCGATTATCTAGAAGGCTTATTTTTTGTTGCTACTTTCAAAAGAATGAACGATTTTTCCCAGTTGGCAACACGAGTAGCAACGGTTCCCCAAGTTCCCATTAGTTCATTTATCGCCCTTGGCTATCTTCATCTGTGTATTTAATTGCTGACTATTGATTCTTGGTGATAATTACTTTATATCGAGGAGGGAGTAGCGAGCCCTTCTATGAAAATGAGGGCATGATACCGTCAGCTGGTAGGCATTGATGTGAATCGCATAACTGTGCAACAAAAGCCTGCCCGGATGTGCTCGCTGCACAAACAGCCTGTTGTTTCCAGCAGTGCCAGTTTTCTATTAATGTCAAGAAGAATACAATTGTAGTATGCGAGAAAGGCATACTCGGTCTCCGACATAGGACTCTTGTATACTTCTTTCATCCGCTCTCTTGGCAATCCTTCATACCCTCCCCGAGCCCCTGCTGTACATTAGGTGCAATAATTCGCTACGGATGTTAAACATGTATTTAATTTAAACGAGTATTAAACACTGCAACAGTTTAATAGTACAGAGGGGCTGCGTAAGAGGTGCAACCAGATATTTAGATATATTGTGGCCTATTTCAGTTTTTTTTTACTTTTAGAAATCTACACAACATAAGTTTCGGTTTTTTGCAAAGGTCGGGAGAGCGTGACGTTGCCGCCTGAACCAAGGGATTTCAGTGGCCCATTGTACCTAAATGATGGGTCGTTTTTGTATCTAATCAGGGGCTCCAGTGGAGGATTTGTCCGTCCTAGCAAAGGGGTCTTGGTGCTATAAACTAAGGGAATGGTGTCTGTTGTGAACTGCTTGGTGGTTGATGCCCGGAGTCTGAACCTGCCAAGGCCAATGTAACTGTCTAGCCTTCCGTGGTGGTAAATACATTGAGTGCCATGTATTGCATAATAATACTTACCATGGGCCCCACCTGCAAACACTGGGTCAAATTAAGCACTGCACGCATCCCAAAGCATGCTTGCACAGTGTGTCAAATTCAGTGCTTTGCCTAGTATGCAAAACACTATAGTGTACCAAACGTGGTGTGTGTGTGCGCACGCACATAATACACTTAGCTATCTCAGTACACTAGGCCAAATCCGCAACAAGACCATGGAACCGGAGTCTATTAAATGAAATATTATAACTTATAAATAACTAAGTCAGGAATATGGCTCTGTAAGGTTTTGAATTTGTGCCAGAATTTTGTTTGTCCGGGCTTAACGCATGTGGCACGCATTCTCAGCATTAGCAGCGTGTCCCATCTTTTTCTCACCAGAAAATTGCCACATTCCTGGATTTTCAGTGCCCACGGGTCGTGCTGTAATAGGCGCAGATATAAACTCAAACATAAAACAGGTTTCTCCAGTATTTTGGGTGTCTTTCATAGATTCACATGCCTGAATCATTCCCCGTCGTCAGAGTGGGAGTCCCACGGTACATAGAAAAGCAATAATTATGCATATAACAACCAAAAAACCCTGGTAACCTGAAACCAGGAAGTAAGTAGCCTAAGCTACAAGGAAAAAACTTCCACATCTATGACTATCAGTGATTATATCCAGTCCAAACTGCAGCCAATCAGGCGACAGCACCCACCAGAATGTTCTCCTCAGAGGCTCACGCTCTCACATTTTCTACCGCATGTCGTGTGAAGGGAGTCTCCCTGAGCTCTGCTCAGTACTTCAAGTTTTTCTCTACTACTTTGGAATCTTTAAGGATGTCAACTGCAAAAAGATCCCTCTTCAGGCGTTGAGTCCTGTGGAAAGCTTCGGCTTTTTTCTGAAGACCCTCACAATAAATGTATTTATTGCCTCTATCCGGATCATGAGGTGAAGGAGTGTAATATCTGCCGGACCTTCCCTCAGAAAACCCTCAGGGATAGAGAAGGGCGCCTACTTCTGTGGCTACAGAAGATCAAGGATAAAGACGACCCTTTGTCGGAGGTAGAAAGTGCCTCTGGATCCTCTATTTCTTCCAGAAAAAGGGTGGCTGAAGGAGTTTTCTTCTCCTGGGGCGAAGGTGTTGAGGAAACCCCAGCCTGGTAAGGGCTCTGGCCAGTCTTCGTCTTCATCAAGGAAGACGTCTCCACCTTAACGAACAAAGCCTGCTACGCCCCCGAGGAAATCGGGAAAAACTATGCCATCTAAAAGTTTTCCTGACAGGAATTTACCTCAGGTAAAATTGCCGTCGTCGACGCCTCCGTCGTCGACTGTCATCATCGTCGATGCTATCTCAACATCGACTATTACATTCTGGTCGCCGAGGCCTGCTATGATAATGTCTTCAGCTTCGTCTCCGGCGACGCTGGTCTCGGTGAGTGTCAAGCCCATCTTGTCGACGAAGCAAGTGTCATCACTCGTCTCCGTCCCGTCGACGGTAAGAAGTAAGAAAATGTCATCGTCGACGCTCACTTCGTCGACGAAGACTTCCTCGGCGGCTGCATCGTCGACGAAGATTGCGATACCGTCGCCGATTGCCACGTCGACGAAAACGGACTCGATTAAGATTCGACGGCTAACGTCTCGTCGACGAAAATAGCCTCGTCGTCGAAGACAGCTTCTATATCAGGACAGGTGTCATTGCCTATACCGCCATCGTCGACGACTCCATCGGCTCGCTTATCAGCACCTCTTTTGTCTACCTGCACGGATATGCAGGTCTGGACTGCAACTTCGGCGTCTGCCTTGTCTGACCAAACGACAACGGCGACTACACTTCTTCAACGCCGTGGGTCATCTTTGGAAGCCATTTCGCCTTTAAAATTGCCGGCAAAGCTTCTAGAATCTGAGGAGGATGAGGAGGACGAATCCGGAGAGGATGAAAGGTTTCGGACTGCAAGGAGTCCATCGGAGCTTTTCATCAAGTATCAAGACGACGACCAGGAGGAAGATCCTGATACTGATCCACAGCCGCCACCTCCTGTCTCAGTGCCTTCTACACAAATGCTGTTAGACCTGCTCAATAATCTTCAGTACATGTTGCAGGACTATTATAGGTGTTTCCCTCCTTCAGAATCGGCGGAGCCTCTTCCGTCGATGCCTATGCCAAGAGTCCCAGTACCTTCTTTTCAGTCTCCAAGACCACCTTCTCCATTGCCATCGCGTCACTCACATACTACTGACGATGAAAGGGAGGAAGGAGAAGTAGATGATCGGTCAGTGATGTCGGAGTAGGACGCTTATCAAGTGCAAACTCCGTCTCCAAGTGCTCCGGCCCCGGTAGACTCTCCCCCGGTGGATATCGGGAGTTTTCATCTCCTTATGGAGAGAGCTACCAAGAGATTCCTTATCCCCATGGAGGCAAAACAGGACGACTGCTTCCTTTATGATTTTAAAGACCAACCAAGGAAGCAGATTCGAGCAATTCCGATCATTGACTTTATTTGGAAGGAGGGATTAAGACTAATGGCTACTCCAAACTCTCTTCCAGCAGTTTTACCACGGTTGGATAAGAAGTATAAAGCCCCAAGTAACTCACCGGCATGCCTCATCGGTCAACCTAAAGCTGACTCAGTCATAGCTCAAGCGGCTCAAAGACTGGCCAGGAATGCATCGCCCATATCAGCTCCACCTGATAGAGATGGCAGACGGTTAGATGCAATAGGAAAGAAGGTTTCCACGATGGCAGCGACCACGGTTCGGGCTGCAAACTCCCTAGCTATATTGGGGAGATACGATCACCAGATGTGGTCCGACATCTCTCCTTTCATCAATCTGCTACCGGAGCCTTCAAAATCCGAGGCCTTAAAGATTTTGCAGGAAGGGGAGTATGCATCGGCAGAAATCATTGATGCAGCAGTGGATGTGGCATCTACTGGGTTCAGGCAATTGGCGGGAGCTGCAGTGTTAAGAAGGCAGGGTTGGCTAAAGTAAACGTCTTTTCGTCAGGAGGTTCAATTGAAGATCATAGACATGCCATTTGATGGTGAGTCCTTATTCGGTCCACACGTGGACGAAGCCCTTCAGGAGATTAAAAAAGATACGGAGACGGCGAGGTCTCTTGGTAGCCTGCAATTCCGTAAGTCTTCCTTCCGTGGTGCCAGAGGACGTGGATCCTTCTCCAACAGGGGAGGTTATAATCAGCAGCGATCCTTTCAATCCTCCCAGACTGGCCAAAGATCTCAATTATCGGCAGCAATCCTATGGACAACGGAGTCAGTCCTATTCACAGTCTAGAAGGAAACAATCCTTTCGTGGACGAGAGTCCAGTAAAAAACAATGAGATCAGCCACCTGCCACCATATCTACCGTTGCCCCACATAAAAATTGGAGGAAAAATATCCCACTTCTATTCGAACTGGTCCAAAATTACTACAGACAAGTGGGTGTTGGATATAGTATCCAGAGGCCACGCTCTGGAATTCACAAGGATTCCACCAAATTCTCCTCCCAAAGGTCCACCCCCTGCTCATCTCAAGGAGCTTTTTTCCCAAATAAATCTGATGATTCGGAAGGGAGCAATCGAGAAAGTCCCTCTGCTGCAGAGAGGAACAGGTTTTTATTCAAGATTTTTCCTCATCCGGAAAAAGTCAGGAGAGTGGCGTCCAATTCTCAACCTTCGCGCTCTCAACAAATTTTTAAAGAAGCTGCCTTTCCGGATGTTAACGCTCCAAGAAATTCTACAGTTACTTTCGGAGGGGGATTACATGGCCACCCTCGACTTACAGGACGCTTATTTTCACGTACCAATCCTACCCAGACACAGAACATTTCTACGATTCAGTCTGGCTGGCAGGGATTTTCAATTCAGAGTCCTCCCATTTGGACTCCGTTCAGCACCCAGGGTATTCACAAAGGTCATCGCACCAGTAACTGCACATCTTCGCCTGCAGGGAATTCAAATTTTCCCGTACCTGGACGACTGCCTTATCAAGGCGAGTTCATCCAAAATAGTATCAGAACATGTTCGAGAATGCCTCCTGCTTTTCCAGTCTCTGGGTCTCTCCACAAATCTGGAAAAATCGCATTTGGCTCCTTCGCAGAGAATAATTTTCCTAGGAGCAACACTGGACACAAAACTGACCAAGGCCTTTGTGTCAAAAAAAGGCAAATCAAGATATGCAACCTCGCGCGCTCATTGCTTTCAAAAGAGTGCGTTTCAGAACATCTATACAAATCATTCCTAGGGATGATTTCATCCTGCATTCATCTCATTCCCAACTGCCGGTACAGAATGAGGCCGTTACAGGAAGAGCTCAATTTTCAATGGCTCCAGATCACAGGATCGTTCGAAGACCTCATTCGCATCACCTTACGAATGCGGGACGCTTTTCATTGGTGGACCCAGGTAAAGCACTTGAGAGAAGGTTGTGCATTTCTAGTCGAAATGCCGTATTTCACCATCACCACAGATGCATCCCTCGAGGGTGGGGGAGCGCACCTTCAAGGAATGACAGTCAATGGCAATTGGACTTTAGAACAAAGAAAGTGGCATATCAACCTCCTAGAGCTGCAAGCCATATTCTTGGCTCTGAAATCCTTCCGAGCCATCATCAGAGGAGCATGCATACTAATACGGACAGACAATACGACCAGTATGCATTACTTGAAAAAGCAAGGCGGGACGAGATCACCACTACTATCTCAGCAAGCACAAGAGATTTGGGATTAGGCAATTCGTCGCAAGATCAGCCTCAAAGCCATTCACGTCCCTGGAATCACCAATGTTCTGGCGGATTCCCTCAGCAGAACCACAACGTCAAATCACAAATAGGAGCTACATCAACCATCCCTAGACAGTGTTTCAGGAATGGGGGCATCCCGATCTAGACCTTTTCGCAACCAGCCAGAACCGCAAATGCCCATTCTTTGCAAGTTGGGTTCCCCACAAAGACTCACTGGGAAATGCATTTTCGATGAATTGGTCGCAAATATATGTCTACGCTTTTCCACCGATTCCGTTGGTTCCACGAGTTCTGCGCAAGATCGAGAAACAACCTTGCCGCATGATCTTAATTGCTCCCAGGTGGCCCCGCCAGTACTGGTTTACGGAACTTCTCCTCCTCTCGGAGACCGAGCCCATACAGTTTCGACCAATTCCGCAGCTTTTGACCCTTCAGAACGGCCAAATTTGTCATCCGGACCCAGCATCGCTGAGGTTAGCAGCATGGCTCCTCAACACCTTGAATTTGCACACCTAGATATCCCTCCAGACTGTCAAGAAGTTTTGGCTAATGCTAGAGCACCGGCAACTGTTAAAACCTACAAACTAAAGTGGAAGAGGTTTTGCGTGTGGTGTCAGCCTGTTAATCTCCATCCTATTCGTGCAAGACCAGAACAAATTCTGCCTTTCTTCCTACAGTTGGCAAGGTCCGGTCTTTCCCATTCTACTCTGAAGGTGTTCTTGGCGGCAATTTCAAGGTTTCGGCAGGATGGTATTAACTCTTTATTCCAATGAAATCATCCAACAATTTTTTAAAGGGTTATTCCGGATGTTCCCTCCTATCCGGCGTCCACCTCCGTCTTGGCACCTTAATATAGTGCTTTCACAACTAATGCGGCACCCTTTCAAGCCCATTCACAAGGTGGATTTAAAGTTCCTTTCTTGGAAGGTTTCCTTATTGCTGGCTTTGACATCAACCAGAAGAGTTAGTGACCTTCAAGCGTTCACTATTCATCCACCTTTTCTGCAATTTACATCTGAAGCTGTAGTACTACGCACTAACCCGAAGTTTATGCCAAAGGTTCCGACGGATTTCCATCTTAATGAACCTCTAACTTTAAAGACCTTCTTCCCAAATCCTATAACAGCTGCAGAAAAAGCCTTGCATTCGCTTGACGTCAAAAGATGTCTGAAGTTTTATCTACAGCGGACAGCAACATTGCGCAAATCGGACCAACTATTTGTAGCATATGGTAAACCGCGTCAAGGATATGCAGTGTCAAAGCCAACCATAGCTCGTTGGATTTCTGCTGCAATTTGTTTGTCATGACCAAGCTGGACGACCATTGCAAGCGACCCCAAGAGCACCCTCTACGAGAGCAATCTCTTCATCTACAGCTCTTTTCGCCGGTGTGCCTCTTCATCAAATCTGTAAAGCGGCAACATGGTCCAGCGGACATACGTTTGCCAGACACTACTGTTTGGAAGCTGCAAGTGATGCGGATGGATCAGTGGGACAAGCTGTTCTACGCAATCTTTTCAAATAAGGTGAGCCTCTGTTCTCCCTCCTCCACTATGCTTTTATAAGACGCTTTTTTCCATACTATTTCTATCTTGAAATTGTTTTGCATATGTTGAAGCACACATGTATTTCTCTGTGGTTATACTGTTTCATAATGTATATGGTCTATGCCCGGCCCGAAGTAGCTGTAATAAGGTAAAGAGGAAAGGCGGAGGGGGTTCTTGGGGATTTCACGCTGCTGGCTGGCGGCATCTTTAAGTGTTAAACTGATACTGCACGCTCTGTCCTGGGATATCAGCCCCGCGGAGCTGCACTCGCCATGACAACTGGCGTCTCCTGCCATGAAATGTCACTCAAGTTTACTGTACTGTTTATCTCGATTCTGTCTCCCATCCTGTTATCCGTAGATTATTTTTTTAGTTTGCGTGGAGAGAGCGCGCCTCAAACCCAGGCTGCTCATAAAAGTTTAAACGGGCAAGCCAATCGTTTTATAAACAATGCAGCGCTTGATCGCCTTGCAATTCCCATCCAGACCCACATCTACCTCGGGCCAAATCCAGTCAGGAAAAAACGCAGCAATTAAAACAAGGGGGGAATGCAGAAGAGTGAATACGCAGGAAAACGGTGAAAGGCAGAACAGAGTGACACAGGGTGTAATGGTCTGCTTTTATAACAGTTTAACTCCAATAAGGGATGCAAAAGTATCCAGGTCTTCAAAATTTGCTGTATGCCAGTAGAATCGGCCTTACAACAACTGCGACAAGTGCATTAACTCACTGTACGCACTGCCTTAGCAGCAGAATGTGACTATTCGACAGAGACCCTCCCCACCTCCTCCCACCGCAATCACGCTCTTGTTTTTGAATGATATCAACGAACAGCAGGAACTGCCCCGATAACTCCTCTTGGAATATGGAGTCGAATAAACAATATCCTTTTGGCGTATTTAAAAGAAATAGGGTTGAAGGGAAAAGGTTCCAATGCCACGCACAGCAGAGAGAGTGGGGTGGTGTTAGAGTGGGGAGGGAGGGAGGAAACAGGAGATGCGCGTGACGACCTGGAAATCCGATGCTGCGCTGAACTTTCCCTGAACCTTCCCTTGTCCAATGGAAACTAGTGGTGCGCGCGCACCACAGAGGAGCAGGGGGAGGGAAAGCGGCAGCGAGGCGAACACACGCTGCTGCGCGTGCTAGACACGGACGGGAATGGGCGTTGCAAAGGCGGGACATGTGCCCGCCTTTTCCCAATCGTGTGCCTTTTTTAAAAAAAAAACACGCGAAAGCCAATGCCGGCTGGCGAAAGCCTTATCTCACGCACACGCGTGTGGTCAGCTTTCAAAACCCCCTTACAAGAGGTCTCGTGCTGCACGAGCAGTGCTGCACACTGCAACGGTAGGCACAAGACTGCAACGCTAGGCGCGAGACCTAAAATTGAAGGCGCTGATTACGATGCCAGTCAGACAAGCGTCCGATTGGCATCGTGTCGGAATGGAAACCAACCAACTAGTAGTCAGCAGTTTCATCTGATGAATTAGGATGCGAACGCCTATGAGGAGGTCGGAAACATACATTTTTCCGTTGCGGCTTGTGCAGCGACCCGAAAATGGCCACAGCACAAGCCGCATTGGGAAACTTGATGTTTACAAACATCCATGCACTGTGTGCGTGGTGCCTGGCACATGGGGTGTGGATTTTTAGGGAGCACCATAGGTGCCCTTCCAGGCCTCCTAGTGGAGGCCATGGAGGCCGTGCTAGGGGCAGCCAAAGTCTGTTTTCAAAATCCTTTTAAGGGCAGTTGGACCACCATTAAAAGGCTACCTGAAAGGGACATTGTAATCCCTACGGCAGTGCCTGAGCATGCACCACCCCATTGTAGAGGATTATATTTGAACCGACCAACGGTCGGACGGGCTTCTTGAGCCCATCGGGATAGTCTGTCTGTCCCTCCACATGTTGCCTCTGACTGCCGTGCATCATAATGCGGCGGTTGGACCACAGCACTAGATGTCAGTCGATCGCAACCGATAGGCCTCCGTTGCGGTCCGACCGACATCGCAAGAGGGACGAAGTTTTTTTTATACAGAAAAAAACTCACTAATCTAAATGCAGTCTCAGTGACTGTAATCGGATCGACCTTTTTCACTGTGATCTGTTTCCAAACTCTTCCTCTTTCATATCTTGATAAGTGTAAAGCATTTTCCTAGTTCCGTTATGCTTTTGACCTACAAGAAATATGAAAATAACTTGAACATCCTTTTCAGTCAGGTGAATAGAGCATCTCTTCTCTTGGCACTTAAGTAAACAACTCCGCAGTCTCAATGTGTCCTAAAAATAGTTCTCATATAGTTCAGAAATTGCAATTTTAAGTTGTAGGAATAAATAGTTCTTGGAGGTGCTTTTGCTCAGTTAATGATTCTAGAGTGTGCCTCAAATCAGTGAATGCGTATCAACTCTCGCACCTTCTGGCATCTCCACCCTCATCAGACACCAAGTCAGCTCTTTGTGTTTGTTGTTCCAGACTCGCCCCTTTATCTTTTTTTGGCGTTGCCTGCGAATGTTTCTCTTTGTGTTTTTACTGCTCTTTTTTCGATGACCCTCATTTTGGCGTCTGGGCCTTCTCCTCCAGCAACTTCGGCTATGTTGTGGTAAATAAAATATCACGCTGTCATAATTGTTCATATTATCAATAAGATCATGCATAAAGCAAGAGGCTGAGTCTGTGGTATCAGATTCATAAAGGGATTTATTCCAATAACTCGAGTCAAAGGGAGAATATCTCCATCACCAAAAAGGATCTGGACGGGGCTGAAAAGTATTCTCAATATTCTCAAAACATTATTCACAGAGTACAGTATATATACATTTCTCAATTGTACGTAAGCAAGAGAGCAAGAGAGAATGAGATAAGAGCATGTGGGCGTGTAAGTAGGCGTGAAGGTGGGCGTCCATGTGGGCGTCCACTTGATGATAAGGGGTAAATTGTCATGTGTGGGTGGATACCTGGAGATGATTTCGCAATGTCAGCAGAAATACTTGGCAGAGATGCGCGCGCAGCAGCATGACGTGTGATAGACGTGCAACTAGAGGGTGAAAGGGACTTGACATTTAGCTCTACATGTGGAGACAAAAGTCTGGGGTTATGTCAACCTAATCCCAAATCATATCTAATATCCTATGTTTAAAGAACTGTGTTATCCACAAGGGAAGAATCTATTCTATACTGACTGTGTGTGTGTGTACAAGCGTCTAAGTGTCTACACTGAATGCGAGAGGATGGGAATATTCCATGGTGACAGGGCTATGAATTACTTGCATGAGGGCAGAGAAACCGGGCCTTTTGCTTGGTAACTGGAGGAATGTTTACTTAAGCTACTAGGCAGGAATGCATCGGCTGAGGGGGAAGCAGATAATTCGAAGGTGAAATACAGCTCTTGGCAGAGAATAGGCTGATGTCAGGCTTCGTGGGCCGCGCAGAGAATGAGACAGAGTTCATGGTCACAGATGCGAGCTCAAGCTGAAGCTGTCAGAGGCAGAGAGCAGGGAAAGGCTTTGAGGACAGAATCGGGCCTACTTGCCTGAACTGTAAAAATGGAGTAACTTAGCCATAAAAAGTCGGTGGCCTTTCATACTTAGGAATCGAATATCCAGCCCATTCATGGCGGATCTGACAGAGGACATGTTAACGGTGGACGCACATGTGTTTGCGTCTTCGAAACTGGAACTGGAGGAAACATACATGTACTTGTAACATGCATATAGAACCATATAGAACCGTTGGGGTCCAAGATAGGGGACATAACTGATCAGGGAAATCCACATTTCCACATTCCCTCCTTGTCCCCTACTTGCCCGTCAAGAAACATCAATCTTCATTAATCCATCGATTTGCTCATGGAGCATCATTTCTTCTTCTTTCTTCTTCCGGGATCTTGAGCGAAAACCTTGATGTGGAATACACGATGTGGCACACAGACCACAAATCGCTGGTCCACATTGCAGGCATAGACAGCAACTGAATAGTATGAGAAGGCCAATACCTAGGAAGGATAGGACCCTCCATCCAAAGGTAGATAATACACTCCAAAACCAACCGGACCAAGTCCAGGTGCCTGGATTCTGGTGTATCTGGCTTACAATCTTATGAAGGCGAGTTATGGCTTTATATACAGATGGCGAATTTTCTGGTATGAAAAATGCAATGGCTTGATCCGATGACCCTACAAGCTCCGCCCCTATCGGCCAGGATAACGTCAAGGACAAGACTATTTTGAAGCACAACAATCCGCATAGCAGACTGCTCTTCTGTTAAATTGCCTAAGGCGGAAATAGTTTCGTTCACTACTGCTTCAAGGGTTCTGGTTAATCTACGTATCAGCTTACTATTGGTAACTGTACCTATATAGGGAAAGAAACCTTTATTGAAATCTGTGTATTTTTCCCATGCTGTTTCAGTGTAATTGACAATTGGGAGATCTCTCTGCTGTCTATTGTGTACTAAATGAGTATTTCTATGAGAATCAGGAGGAGCTAGGAAAACAGATGGTAGGAGGAATGCTATGTAACAGGTACCATCCCAATCTAGAGGTAGGCGTATATATGCGGTCTGGCCACATATAAAGTAGGAATGACGAGAAGCTCTAAATGTAGACTTGCCTTGATCACTGAATTTTATTACAGTGGTGCATTTACTATGGCCCATGTGTATGGAGCCATTCTTTCTTATACATAATTCCTCTTTTACTGGGAATACGGACATGGCGGGCAAGATTGGTGTAGCTTCAGATTCAACGTTCAGGATCATGAGGTTAAGTGTAAAATTACCTAATCCATATACTTCATTTCTTAGATCAGTTCCTGTTCTTTTGGGAAGTCCCTCCTTGTTAGGGTAGCAGACTTTAAGTAAAACTAAGTTCAGGTTTCCCCATACCCAGTTGTCTTGATAAACTGCGGAATTCGAATCTAGGGAATTAATCAAACTAAACCATGCTCCACAGGAGCCATTGTGTGTGAACGGATAGAGAATAAAGGGGCAAAACTCCCTTATAGTTCTGATAGGGGGGGAGTCGGCCACAGACCCAGCAGTCTGTAGCATTGCTAGTCTGATGTGAATGGTGCAGCATCTGAATAAAGGTATTGTTGCGTAAGGCAAGTCGATATGATAGCTCATAGGATGGCAGATCACTAAATGTGTGCTTTATGGTATCATTAGTGGAGGAGTGTAAAAGTGAGGCAATAGGAGGAAAAATGGCATGTAGTATTAAGCTGATACATATTATCGTGATGCTCTTAAGATATTGAAAAATTACAGTCACTATACATCTATTTGCTTCTTATCTAACTCTTATTTTTGCTTTATGTTATTGTCCAAGATCTTATGCGAGCCAGAATACATGTTCAACCGCTTCACCACCTAGTGGACTTAATTGATCAAACGGGTTCTGACTTTTTGAATCAAGGTTTAGCTTTGTGGAAACTTCTGGGCATTCTCCTCTAGAAAATGTTGTTCAAAATCCAAGTTCAAAGTTTTTTTTTCCTTTGTAAAAGAGTGGTGAAGGTGCACTTTGACTTTAACGGCCGTCCCCGTGGTCCAGAGCACTGACTTCGGCGCCTGTCATCCAGGAGCGATGGAGTATTCTTTGACCTGGGTGTTGTCAGGGAAGGCGGCAGCAACCTGCGAACAACAAGAGAGTAGTGCAGACATCAAGGAAGCCAGGTAATCTGTCAGCATGTTACTGTCAACATAAGTAATCTTTTAGGCATTGTAGTGCCCACATATTTTGGTGGTCTACCAAAGACCACTTCATAGGGAGATAAGCCTGTTCTAGAATGAGCTACAATTCGCATGTAAAAGAGGGCAACCGGCAGGGTTACCATCCAGTCTATACCTTTGTCTGCGCAAATTTTTAATGTCTGATTATGTCTTTCTACAAGGCCTGCTGCTTCAGGATGTCGCACACAATGGAATTTCCAGGTATACCCTAACAGAAGGGACACCTGCTTCATTAGTACCAGGACATATTTGTAACCTCTACATCTGTTTATTTGGATATAATCCATTTGGAGCACTTCAAAAGGGTGGTCAGGTGGATGGAATCCACCTTGTTCCATCGGAATGCCTTTACCTGCATTGAATTGGCAACAGATCATACATGTTCTGACCTTTTGTTTCGCTGCTGCACGCAGGTGCTTGTTGAACCATATATTCTGTAAGCTATCTATCATTGCTTTCTCTCCTAAGTGTGCAGGACTATGTGCGGTATTTATAATCACTTGTACCATGGTATCAGGAAGAAACCATGTGGATTTGCCCTTTGTCATCCAACCTTGATCAGTCAGTACCCCTCCTTGTTCCGATCATTTCTTTAATTCGTCTACAGTAGCATGTGTCTGAATGTCTTGTACATCCCTGGAAGGATCCCTAACTGTCATGGCTTTGGACAGTGATAGTATCTGTGATTTTGTCATGTCTAGTGGGGTCTGAGCTGTCTGTTTAGCAGTTCGGTCTGCCAGATCATTGCCTTGGGAAATGGTATCTGTGGCTCTAGTATGTGCTTTACATTTTAGGATAGCTATGGCTGTTGGTAAATGTATTGCTTCCAGTAGGGCTTGAATAAGGGGGCCATGCTGTATCTTGGCCCCATGAGAGGTCAAGAAACCTCTTTCTCTCCACAAAATCGGTGTAAATGTTTACTCTCAGGTGCTTAGCTCTTATGCACGCTTGTGTCAGGGCGATGAGCTCTGCTGCTTGTGCTGACAATATGTCTATTCTTTTAGTCTCTATTATTACAGTATCAGCAGTCACTGCATATGCTGCCACTAATTCTCCCGCCCCTGTCCTCATGCATGAGCCGTCAACATATAGTGTTAGGTCGGGGTCTGGGAGTGCAACATCTGTCAAGTCTTGTCTTGGTTTAGTCACGGTATGTATTACTTCAACACAGTTGTGTGGTGAAACGCTTTCTGTACTGGAGGGCAAAAGGGTAGCAGGATTCAGTATGTTGCATCGTCTGATCTCTATGTGTGGTTGAAATAACGTTGGCTCATAATCTGTCAGTCTAGCTACAGTCAGGTGTTGTGTTTGCGTCCGGTTCAAGAGAACCTCTACTGCGTGTGGTACTTGTACTGTCAGAGGGTGGCCCAGCACTATCGAGTCACTTTGTCTTATGGCTAAGGCCGTTGCTGCAACTGATTTTAGGCACGCAGGCAAAGCCTGTGCTACTGGGTCTAATGTACTAGAAAGATAAGCACAGGGCTCGTGTTTTCCTGCATGATCTTGTGTTAGGACAGATAGTGCTGTTCCATCCCGCTCTGTCACAAAAACATAAACGATTTGTTGTAATCAGGGTTTGCTAAAACTGGTGCTTGACATAAAGCTCTCTTTAATTCTTCAAATGCCACAGTGTGTTCTTGTGTCCAAGGGAGGACTTTAGTAGAAGCTGTATTAGGGGCTTGGACTAATTCCCCTGAAAGATCACAATAAAACATGAGAAAAAGGGGAAAACACCATACCTATTTCCTTGGCTTAATTTCTAAGGGGGCTAATTTCTAAGGGGCTTAATTTCTTAAGGGGCTAGCGGGAAGCGAACCTCCTCAGGGGCCACCCTGTGTCTTGACAATACTATTAATCCCTGTGTGTAGCTACTGGGCGTAAGCAAAATTATAGGAGATACACAGCGTATGTGAAACGGCGAGAAATCCTTCAAATTAATGTACAAACCTCATTGTGTTAGCTCATAAGCTAGCCAAATGACATCTCATATGCAAATGTCCCTATTACATGAACCTACACCAACCTGAAGTCAATATTAATGCTAGGAGGCCCTAATAGGAATGCTAAATTACCTAAATATTCGGAAAACCAAGTTTAAGAACAGTTGTTAATGTTGATAATTAATAATTTATCTGCTAAAGAAATCAGTCAATGTGCAATAATTTCCACCTATACAATAAATAGCCTAATTCAAAAACAAGTCAACTTTTGGGGCCACCACTCACAAGAATGAGCTTACTAAAGCAAACTTTAAAAAAGGAAATCCTGTCAGATATTTTCTCATTACCCTAAATACCGAGCCTTATTTGTCACTCTGTGGTGGCAGTCCTTATTTAAAACAGGCCTTTCAAGAGTTAAAATGCGAGTGCACAGATCATAATTGTTCCTTAATGTCCAATCTGGAAACATATGACCGAGGCTGCCTGTCTATAAGAGAAAGGCAGTTATGTGAAAAATATTTTAGTCTTGCATAGCCTTTTTCTTTTGTTTCATTCATCTCCAACACCAATTAGACATACACTGATAACGTGTTGTCTGCTATTTTGACAGCATGATAATGGTAATATCATGTCTGTGAAATTTAGTAATTGTGCCAAGCCATCAGTATACCGGGCACAGAAAGCATAGATAATTACACTAACATATATAAATGAGCAGCGATGCGTAATTACAGTACCTACAGCTCAGATGCGAACATTCTGGCCTGCTTAATTTGTCAGGCTTATAATCAATAACTTATTTACCTGCCCTATACAACCCCATCTGGCAGTGGGTCATCCCAATGATGACCGCGTCAAGTCTGACACACAGGATCAGCAACAATAAGCAAAAAATGACGAACACACGAACCTGTCTCTTTTTTTTTTTTTTTTTTTTTTTATAAAAATGTGCTATGCTTCTTTGTACACAATGTACCCTCATGTCCTAGTCGAAGATGCATCTCACATCTTTCCTCACAGACCCGTAACCACTGGATCATTTATCCAATGCAACTGGTGGCAGCTTGTGGCCACAATTCAAAAATGTCTGAATTTGAAAATCGTTTTTATATAGGCACATAGCCCTTAAAATTCCAAGCAAGAGCAACATTTTACTTTCTGACCAGAAGCAATATAACAATTGCTAAAAAATAAAACAAATCTTCTCCATAGACATTTCCTCGGGGCACTTGTTTTGCACAGAATAGAACAAGGGAATCTTTCTCGACTCACATTTCTCAGCTGCCCTGTCTTATCAGAGAAGTTAAAAATAGCCCCTCAGCGCGGCCTGAGCCTGGGCTGCCAGCCATCTTTTTTTTTTGTTTTTCCTACTCCTGGCCCCAAGGCTCTCCAGCTGCAGGCATTACACAGATGCGATGTCAGAGAAGCCTTCTAAGCAGTGCCCTGTTCTGCTCCTCTCATCGGCCCCCACCTACACTGGCTACAAGGTCAGAATCTGTCTCCGATTTCTGTATCACATTCTGCTCTACACGGCCCCCACCTTCTCCTCACTCTGAAGCTGTCAAAGACAAAAAGACTACTCAATTCCATAAAAACTGCAATAATTCGCTCAATTGAAAAATTATTTTTACATACAATTTGCACTCAGGGGGTCATAATCTTACCGACTTGACCCTGCACATTGGCTCACTGGACCACCAAGAACACAAACCTGTATTCATGAAAAATTTGCAAATTCGAAATACCAACAATTCTTTTTCCAAGCTAAACTTGTCACTAATTATTTTTCGTTAACACTTTGTACATTAGGGGTGTCACAGGAGTTGCTCCTTCTCTAGCTGCACCCCTCTCAATTTCCTATTGCCAACGTAGTCAAATGTTGGACCATGTAAACACCAGCTATGCGCTGTTCATTTGGTGGGGGGCTCAAGAACCTTTGGGCTACTATGTAATTAATATATGTATTAGAACTGGTCTTTTTACTGGGGCCACTCTTGCTAGGTCCTCTGAAAGGACGGGATAAATACCAGCAACGTCAGTATTTCTTTTTCTGTCAGCCTGCGCTCATTTTACCAGCTCAAATTCCTCCTGTAACATCTCATCCTTGGCTTTTCCAGACTCCAGTCCACTCCTCTCTGCTTCGTGAAACACTTACTCTGACCTTCTATGTGACGCCTTGCGCCAAAAACTCAATGGCATCCTTCCAAGCTGGTCTACATTTTCTCTTTCATAAGAGTGTTTCGTTGTCCATCTACTTGTTCTGCTTTTACTCAGATACCTTCCTCAACTAACACGTTTTCTCGGGCTTTGTCTGAATCCTCCATACTTTTCTCTTCTTTTCTGAGCGCTTACTCTGTGCGTCTATGCTATTCTTTACGCCATAATTCAACAGCGTCTTTCTGTGACTGTCTAGCTTTCCTCTTCCACAACTCTTCTTCGACTTTCATGATACATTCGGCATCCCAGGTCCCAGCTACGGGCCATCTCTGACTTTCTGGTAACTCTTTGGTGTAGTCCACCCATAGATCAAGGAATAATATGGCGTCTAAGCCATGCTTGTGAAAAATAAAATGTCCTGTAGTGTCCCTAGGAGGAATAGGAACTGCTTCTTCAAGCACCCCTTTTCTGGTAGTAATCTGTCTTAACTTCGAGAAGAGCGGCATATTGACAACTGATCTGATACTTACTCTTGAACTCACTTAATACGAAAAAAACACAATAATGAACAGTGAACAATGAACAATCATTCATACCACAATATTTGAACACTTTAAACATTAAACATTAAACATTTTAACAACGACCGACAATGATGACAGTCTGCCTAACTAATCACCACGCTGAATTCTTGACAATAACTGAATACTTCGGAATACTTGATATACTGCTAAACAGTACATATACACTGCTAAACAGTGCAGACCGGATTTGTGTACCCAAATCCGTCTTGACCGGCACAACCTATGTGCGCGTCAACACGCCTCCCCGGCGATGGTACTCACCGAGTAGCTCCTTGAAACGGAAGGCCTCAGAGAATGGACTGGACTCGACGACTGCGGACATCGGACCCTCTGGACATCGGGACTTTGAAAACCTGGTTGGCCTCTGTATACCTCGGACGCAGCTCTCTCGCAGGTGGGCTCTGGGTAGACAATCTGCGTTCCTCACCGCCTCGTATGGATGCCTGGTCACAGTCTGTCCCCTTCGGTGGCCTGAGGGAGTTGGCGGGAAAACCCGCGACGTGCACGCTTGAAGTCCATCACGGCTATGGAAGGGGGCAAAACAGGACCTTCATCTCCGGCGTGTGGGGAAAGAGATGTCCCTATTCGGGCGCCATTCTGTGGTAAATAAAATATCACGCTGTCATAATTGTTCATATTATCAATAAGATCATGCATAAAGCAAGAGGCTGAGTCTGTGGTATCAGATTCATAAAGGGATTTATTCCAATAACTCGAGTCAAAGGGAGAATATCTCCATCACCAAAAAGGATCTGGACGGGGCTGAAAAGTATTCTCAATATTCTCAAAACATTATTCACAGAGTACAGTATATATACATTTCTCAATTGTACGTAAGCAAGAGAGCAAGAGAGAATGAGATAAGAGCATGTGGGCGTGTAAGTAGGCGTGAAGGTGGGCGTCCATGTGGGCGTCCACTTGATGATAAGGGGTAAATTGTCATGTGTGGGTGGATACCTGGAGATGATTTCGCAATGTCAGCAGAAATACTTGGCAGAGATGCGCGCGCAGCAGCATGACGTGTGATAGACGTGCAACTAGAGGGTGAAAGGGACTTGACATTTAGCTCTACATGTGGAGACAAAAGTCTGGGGTTATGTCAACCTAATCCCAAATCATATCTAATATCCTATGTTTAAAGAACTGTGTTATCCACAAGGGAAGAATCTATTCTATACTGACTGTGTGTGTGTGTACAAGCGTCTAAGTGTCTACACTGAATGCGAGAGGATGGGAATATTCCATGGTGACAGGGCTATGAATTACTTGCATGAGGGCAGAGAAACCGGGCCTTTTGCTTGGTAACTGGAGGAATGTTTACTTAAGCTACTAGGCAGGAATGCATCGGCTGAGGGGGAAGCAGATAATTCGAAGGTGAAATACAGCTCTTGGCAGAGAATAGGCTGATGTCAGGCTTCGTGGGCCGCGCAGAGAATGAGACAGAGTTCATGGTCACAGATGCGAGCTCAAGCTGAAGCTGTCAGAGGCAGAGAGCAGGGAAAGGCTTTGAGGACAGAATCGGGCCTACTTGCCTGAACTGTAAAAATGGAGTAACTTAGCCATAAAAAGTCGGTGGCCTTTCATACTTAGGAATCGAATATCCAGCCCATTCATGGCGGATCTGACAGAGGACATGTTAACGGTGGACGCACATGTGTTTGCGTCTTCGAAACTGGAACTGGAGGAAACATACATGTACTTGTAACATGCATATAGAACCATATAGAACCGTTGGGGTCCAAGATAGGGGACATAACTGATCAGGGAAATCCACATTTCCACAATGTTGTCCTCCTCCTCGCTCAACACAGTGACATAGTTGCTATCTGCCACTGCATGGCATAGTGTGCTTGTCTCTGTTTTTCTCTTTCCGTTAAGGCTTTCCATTCGGCTTGAAACCTGCGCAAGCTTCACGGGTGTCACTCTTGTGATCCAGCGGAAGGAAAAGTTTGCACACTTGGTGGTTATCTTTTTGTGCACATTTATGATGGCACTTCGGGCAGAATTTGAAGGGTGTCTTCTCCATGTCACATGGAACATGGGGCCCTCTGTCCAGGCTTTCTCCGTGTCACCTTCGACATATAGCTCAATGATTTTTAAAAAAAATCTGTGCCTTGTTTCAACTGTCTTCTCCAGTACTACTTCTTTCTTAAACTTTCAAATGCATTTCTCATTTGCGTAAATTGGAGAGCCATCAGCAATGCTTCCAGCAGAAAATAAAACTTATGATGACGGCACTCATGGGAGCCTTCGGGGAGGGTTTATTACGTCGGAAGAGGCTGGAGTTTGCACCGAATGGTGGGACAGTTGTTGGCCAAACAAACCAGCATTGGCATAGCCAATAGGTTTCGCCTTTGGGACCTTATAAGTGTTTAGCCATGCAACAGTTGCATAGCTAAATACTTATAAGGTCCCAAAAGCGAGACCTATTGGCTATGCCGTGCGGCCGCGAAAGTGATCGCGATCAAACATCAAAGGTGCCGTGCGGCCGCGAAAGTGAAAGTGCTCGCGTCAAGCGCGGCACGCGCGACCGCGCACATGCACTGTAAGTCTAGGCTGGCCTGGTAGCACTTTTTGGAGCCCTCAAAGTCTCGCCTGACCCAGCGCATGCGCTGGGTCAGGCGAGACCTAAAAACTGAGAAGGGCTACTAATACAAAGGAGGGTTCCAAACCCAACCACTAGATGGCGGAATAATGCACAGCATGTGAATCCAGAAAATTCCTCAAGCTGCAAAACTACTCCTCCAGGTAAGAAGCCATTTTGTTCTTGGAGATGCTTGTACTCCGTTCATGGTTCTAAAGCTTGTCTCACATTATTGAATGCTGTATCCTCTCTCACACCTTCAGACATTTCCACCCTCATCAGGGTTTTAGTCAAGTGCCAGTGTTACCTATTTCGGCCCACACCCTATCCTCCAAATCTAATGGTATATCTACAGTGTTAAATGCGGTTTCCAGATCAGACCACTTTTAAAGAACATTGTCTCATTCATACTTTATTCTTATTGCATCAGCTATCAAGGTACAGTTATCAACCTTTGGCAGTATTTGTTTCTGATTAGTGTGCTTTGTGTGTATCCCTTCTGTCGGATAGTGAATCTTCTGCTTTGCTGGCTCTGTTCATATTACTGAAGTTCCGTCATTTTTAGACTGTCAGCTGAAACAATTACAGTACTCCACTTTGAATTCTATCTAGAAAAATATTCTCATTTGCATCAAAAAGGTACAATCCGTGTCCTGGATTTTGTATCGGTTTCTTGTAGTTTTTCTAAATCATTGCATGTAATACAAATCTTTGTCAAACTTTCAGTGAATTTTTGATTGTCTTCAAATCTACCCATGATTAATTAATTTGTAAACTTGCTGGTTCTCACCAATGTGAACTTCCTTTATGCTATGTTATAGTTTCTCAACCACATTAAATCCTGTTTTGAATTCAGAATGAGCAATACAATTTCACATCTGAATTACCACTGTTACACTTTATTCTGATATGACTGACATGATTTATGCTTGTTATTGGCTTAAAATTCACATGCAGTTGAGTTTGTCTACTTGATGCACATTCGATTGCGCTGTAGTATTTCTTTGCTTATCAGTGCATTAAGTTGCTTTTCACAAGAGATGGTAATTAGCCTTTTAAAAGGATTACAAACCACCTCTTGATTGTGTATATAGTACACAGTTTTCGATTTTCCTTGATTGACCAAGACCGTACTTCCTCACCGTTTAGGCACCTGCAGATCCTTGTTTTGATGGTGACCATCAGATTCCATGGTGTTGAACTCCAGCATTAGGCACTATTCTTGTTAGTGTAACTTCTGCTCTCGATCAACTGCTATTAGTAAATTCTGCACTGCAAGTATGCTATAGAGGTTGAAATCTGTAGCTGCCTTTGATGTTTTAAAAGGACATAGCCATGGGGCAATATGTGTCCATATAATGGCTCTTGTTTTCCATTATTCTAATGTTGCCCTTCTTAATTGTGCTTGCAATGTAAAGTAGGTTACATTGACTATCTAACATGTAGACCACATACTTTTGCACTTTTTTTCCATGAATGGCTGAAGACCTGCTTTACAATGCCACTTTTGTGGAAGACCTTCCTTGCTTTGGTTAGCCATTTACAATTTCCTTTAGCTGTATTTCCAAAATGCCTGTGATCCGGCATCTGTTATAAAGAGGTTCTTCATGGATTATGATGATCTGTTTTGTTCCCATTCCTGTATTCACAATGTCCATTAATATATTCTAAGTGGCTGCCCAGTATTTAACTGATGTCTTTATCTTGCGTGCTGAAACCAAAAATGCACCTTTATGCTCGTTTATCCACTATCCAAGCCTGTTAGTCTTTTTTTTCTTCTTTTGCCTTTCTAGCTGCGTTAAAAAAAAAAAACTTTTCCTGGGAATCTCATCTGCTTTCCGTTTAGGATCACCCAGCACCTGCTTAGGATAGGCTTTGCATTTTTATTTCTCTCATATTATCCCTGCCTCCTTTCTGATATGTATTTCCTTCAGCTCTTACAAGTCACTCTTATGGTACACTCCACTTTACCTTCAGAGTGTCTGCTGGATACACGTAGCACTGGAGGAGGGATTGGCTGGCAAGAATTTATTGAGCTTGATCATGTTACTCTCCACTCAGTCGAAGGTCCAGTAAAGGTGACTTTACATTCACTGATCTCCTTTGTCATTTAGAGGTTTCAGGCTGGAGATGGATGTATTGGCTTCTTCTGTTGTCTCTCCATATGCTAGAGATCACTGAGGACTTTGTTTCCAACCCAGTTTCTACTCCTAACAGCACACATACAAGTTGGCATAGGTTGCAACAAAATAAGGTGTTTGTCCATGCCTCATAATGAATGGTAATTTTTTGGATGGAAAAAGAACACATTCTAATTTAGAACAAACGGTGGTGAACACAATTTTTCTTGAAATTGAGAGGTCTAGCTTGATGAAAATGGGCTTCTGCTGGGCAACCCAGATGGTGCTCAATTGAATCGTATCAGAATGTAATATCAATCGTGGTACACGAATGCCCAGGGTCCTATGGTATAGTGTTGATTCTCCTTTAAAAAGAAGGGAATCTGCATCTTATCACAGATAAGGTGGGATTGTTTTACCCATCAAGAAAAGGAATGTCAGTGAATCTAGATGAAGTTTGCAGTGGACAACCCATTTGGTTATTTAGTAGATTTTGCTTCTCAATCAATCAGGTTTGTAAAGCACGCTACTCACCCGTGAGGGTCTCAAGGGGGTGGGAGGGTTGGCTTATCCGGATCAGTTGAAGAGCCAGGTCTTGAGGTGCTTCCTAAACATGTGCAGGGTCGGGATGTGCCTGATGTTCACCTGGATCGTATGTTTGCCACCTATTTGAGTTCCTCTTAGTCCAAGAGTCCCTCCTCAACCAGGTTTTCAATTTGGGTCATAGATCGCTTTAATGTTTTGTACAAGCTATTTCTCCAGTAGGTAGTGTGAGTCTGATTGCTTATTGTCTTATTCTAGATATTGCCTGCTAGTCATCACTGCTAGATTGCTTCCTTTTTTGGATGGCTTCGCAGTAATTCCATCAATTTTTTTATTCTTGGCTACATGGTGATATTTTTTCTGCCTCCTCGTTTTCACTGTGTATTTATTTTTTTGAGATCCTTATCGCCAAATCATGATGCAAATCAATATGATTGCATGGTAACAGGGATGAAGTCATTGACTAATTTTAGGCCACTGTGTGCTGAGTGTTTAACCTCTTCTCCCCATTTCAGATTGTAATCTTCCTTTGTTACTATTATAACTGCAATTGAGCCACTAGATTGTGACATCTCACACAGGTTACTCTAGTTCTGTGACCCTTCATAGATTTTGCTTTTTCAAATCCTGCTGCTTTGACATCTTTGGGTCAAACTGTCAGGAAAACCAGTATAATTGTATTTGTCAAAAGTATGTGATGAATTCAACTCTTGTTGTTGCATAATCCTATTCTTTGATTGGGCAGAAACTCCGCACTAATTTCAAAATAAATTCAGCTTCCTTGGTAAGTTTAATTAGTTATGTTTTTTGCCAGATAACATATGTTTATTTTATTTATTTAAAGAGTTTTATATAGCGCTGGCTAGACTCTAAGGTATCAGAGCGCTTTACATAAGGTTCCACATAGTTGCAAACTTACATCAGTTACAAGATACCAATGATACTAGTAAAAACATTTAAGGAGCATAGAAGAAAAGGAAAATGGAGTGAGACAGGTAAGGGGGTACCGGAAAAAGGGGTAGGGTATAGATACGACAGAGATGAAGGGAAAGTCTGCCCAAGGTCCGGCTGGGTAGGTGACGGCCAAGGGGGAATCCGCAGCCCATCTCCTCTTCAGCTATCAAGTAGCTCCACTGGGCATCGGTCAAATAGCTAGGTCTCAACAGAAAAACAATTAAAGGGATAGAAGGCCAGAAGAAGGGAGCGTAGAGGGGGAAGGGGGTAGGGTGAAGGGGTAGGAGGGGGATACGACAGAGCGACGAAGGAACGTCTGCCCAAAATCCAGCTGGGTAGGTGACGGCCGAGGGGGGATCCCCAGCCCATCTCCTCTTCAACTAGCAGGTAGATCCACTGGGCATCGGTCAAATGGCAGGGTCTCCAAGGTCGAGGGAAAGTTTGAATAGTACCTGTCCTAGAGGGAGAGCATGATCAAGGTCAGGTGAGGGAAGTGGTTAAAATCAGGTCGATGACCAGTTCTATTGTCCAGGAGTGGTGGAGGATCGTGGAGAGACCAACTGAGGCGGCCATCTTGAGGTTAGGCAGGGGGGTTGTGACATTGGTGTTAAGTTCAATCGGTCCCCAAAGTTGTCAATGACTCAAAAGCATAGGGGGTGCAATCTATGCAGTGAGGCGGCATGAGGACAGGGCCAGTGTCCGCATGTCTTCAGAGGGGGTGAGTGATGCCTCCAGATTCATTCTCGCATAGCCAGGGAGCAGATCTGGATCATCCTTATTGGTCTGGATAGTAGATACAATTTCTGTTCTGTTATGTGGCATTTACGCTGTAGATGCAAACGGGGGGATTCCTTTATGGTGTTGATAAGACCCCATGCGCCAATCTACTGCAGGCGCCATTTTGGAACCAGGCGCATTTCTTCTGAGGCACTTCATACAAACATCTTTGCCCAAAAAGATTACCTGCTCAAAAAGCCTCCTTAACCCTAGATGCTGTTAGTACAAAACCCCAGGAAGCAGGATATTGGGTGTCCTGTGCTGCAGCTGGAGTTGTCGGTTATTATTGTCCAAAGCGGGCGCCATGTTGAAGTCAGGCTACCCACTCCGGTGAGGTATCTTTCTGTGGGACCAACCCCCCACCCCCACCCTCCCTCCCGGCTTGTGTGAGCTGCGGGAGAACAAAGTGCCGTTTTGTCCACCTATTCTGCTTAACAAAACTCACTGTGCTGCCATTTTGGATGGGATTCCGGTCATGGATCGTGCTGCGTGTTAAAGATATAACACACTGCCAGTGTCATCAAAGCAATCCATCTTGATGGTAATTGTAGCGTGATAGCTTGCAGCGGAGGGACGCGCCCCCCACAGGGTACGATCCAATGTCATTGTCAGCAAAACGCATAAACAGCACCGTTGCCCCTGTCGCATTAACATGCACCACTTCTCCCCTCCTTCCCCAAAGTTCAAACCGGATAGGATTTCCTGCTTCAGGCCAAATCAAGTGGGTTGTGCAGTGCTATTCGTACTGTGGGTGGCTCCTCTGCCCACTCTGTAGATGGTGCTGGGTCCGATGTAATTACGCCGCCGCTTTCCTATACTCTTATCGAGCCGCCATTTTGGGTTAGGCTCCGGAGTCTGAGCGCACTGCTTATAAGTGAATTTTACCGCTGTTAGATGCCGCAATAGCTGAGTCCACCTGCAGATTTTAAAAATCTCTACATTCCGACAGCATATTTCGTGCTTTTTGGAAGTCGTTTGCTTTGCAACCAATTTTTAGATGCAATGCATACTTAACTATTTTGCCTTTTTGTCCCTTATTGTGAATTATGAATCACTCCAGAACGCTCTGTCGCTACTTCAGAAACTTGACATTTGTTGTAGAAATTTTTTACTTGAAAAAAATAAATATATAATTTGTGTTGGCTAGCCCCTTTTGGACAATATCAAGGCCAGCACCCAAACACCTTGAGAGATTTGAACAAAAGGTCTGAGAGTTGCCACTGTCCGCCCCTTCTACCTTTTTTCTCCTTCTGTCTCTCTTCTGTTCCTCTTCATCACCAGTCCTATTGTCTCCACTTTCAAACTGGATGAGTCTATTTCATCTGGATATTTGACTCCGAGTAAGATGCTATATCAGTGACCTTCTTTGGAATGGGCCTTTGTGGTCTGTCATGTTGATCTGTTAATGTCTTTTGTCCTTAAGGCCATTGTTTATAGGGATTCTGCTTTTCCAATGGTTTTTCATCTACCACTGGTTATACCATGTAGGTACTGTCTTAACATTAGCTTCTCATTTAAAAGAAATTCTACCTAGTATGTGCCTCAACTGCTGAAAAGCTTTTGTAAGAGTTTTTATCTGATATTTGTTTTTTTTTTTGTCGCCGTTATTTTGTACAATGATGCATCTCAATCTGTGTAACAAAGTGACTGTCGATTGTACACGTTCTTCCTTTTTCTTAACCATTCTTATACATTTCAGTTTCATCACTTAATTTCCACTCCATGTTTATTTTTCCAAAGGTAACTGCCAGATGACAGTATTCCTCATTTTCATTGAAGTGCTCCACCTTATATTACTTGGTTCTTTGAGTAACATCTTGGTGTCTGGCGGCATGCTTAATTAAGAACTGCGAATTTCAGCTCTTCAGCTAATGATGCATCCTCCCTTGGGCTATGTGAAGTTCCACCAGCCACCTTAAAATGTATCTGTCCCTGTGTTTTGGGTCTCAAGCTTTGGTGCCTGGCATCCTGCAATATGAATCTTTTGTTGCTGCCAGACAATCAGATTGCCTTTATCATCGAATTCTCGGATTATCTGTGAATCACATGATGTGTTTTGGGGGTGTGGGGGTGGGATGCCCCCTCTTCATTGTGACTTATTTATTAAGTCTCGCCTGAGACCTTGCGTGTGCTGTTGCTTGTGACGATGTATTGTTCCTTTTAAAAAACTCAACCATTGGTTGTCTTCATTGTCTATTTCTTTTCTAATTGGTGAGCGCATGTTAGATAGAGCCTGTCTGCTTCACTTTGTCTCAATGTGTTTTTCTCTCCTGCAATATATCATTACAGATTGATTTATTGATTAATGTTCTTCCATGCTGCTTGTGCTTGGTTTGCGATCCTTTTTTTTTGGTCACAGGATAACTTGAAACCAATTGAAGCTTTTGCTTCCCTGTATTTCTTAGAGCTGAACAGAACACAACTTTGTGTCAAGTGAGCAATTTCTATAACATACATTTCGGCTCAGCAGGTCCCTGGAACAAGGTTCATCCCCACCTGAGCACAAAACCTCATACAGTAGGCATCTGCTCAAAAAGAAAATCCTCAACCCATCCGATCCAGCAAACTAGAGGCTTATATCAAATGGTCAATTCTTAGGAAAACGTTTTGAGAGAGCAGTGTATATGAGACCCTCTAAATTAACTGAAGAGGGCTTGCTGTCAGACCAATAGTCCTGTTTCAGACCAGGCCGAGGCATTGAGACAGCCATCATATCCCTCTGGGAAAATGAAACCCCACCAAATGAATAGTCGGAGACTAACTGAAAAGGTCTGTCACATATTAGTGGACAAATTTGAGGCACTTTAATGTAGTCCATTCTCTGCAGGTCCCAAATATCTTTACTAGAGTACAGATTCTTTACAATTCACATATAGTCTGATATGGGACAGTAATAAAAATGCCCATCCTTACATATCTCTCCACTTCTATATCCTCCCGCCATGCCAGCTCAGAACCACAACTGTACTCAATCGCAGACTACACAACTTAGTGCAGTAACCAGCTAAGCAGACTAAAATATGACATAAAGTATCTGCAGAGCTGTTAAAAGCTAACAGCATACTGAAACCCATAAAACTGCACTCTTGTCTTACACTTCGTCGTCCAACTCACAGCTGTGTGCTGCATCCCATAACACAATAACTGCACCTAGGTGGTCATCACACACAAAATGGAAACACTTCCCACATAGGATCAAAACAAAAACATTCTTCCAACCACACACCCTATATTGTGTAGCATGCTACTTGTGTAAGCTAGCGTGAGAGTGCCCCACATAGGGATAGGAAGCGCTCCATAAATGCTTCTGATAGACATCTAGCCGCAGATTCCTTATTTTGTGAATTCTCCCCAGGCATCAGACTGCATCTAGACAGTTTTTCCAGCAGTACCTATGCACGCTGGCGGGCGGCGCCGCATGACTCCGTATCGGCGTCGGCTCCAGATATGATGTCAGAGGAGCCATATAAGTCCCTTACAGTGCGCTGACATTAGTTTCTTCTTTTTCCGCGCTGCACATGGATCCAGAGTAGTGTATCTCTGGGCGTTTTTCGACCTGCATTCTATTTTTGTGTGGTGCTTGGGCAAGCATCATGGCGCTGAAGAATGTGGTGCCTGCGGTCGAAGCCGCAGGCACTGCAGGAGCGACAAAGCTCCTACAGAGCGGTTGTCACAGACTTCCAGTTCCTCAAGGCATCTGTTGTCTTCTCGGTCTGCAGTTAGCCGGTCCAGTCGTTCCCATGAGCATTGCTGTTCATCCCTTTTTTCTTCAGTAGTGGTCCCAATCCTTGGCTATGTCTCATGGTATGAGGTGCCACAAGTGATCAAAGTTGCAACCTTCTATGGCTCCTTTGCAACGTGGATTCCGGAGACTCCTCATATCCCGGTACTGTGGCCTCCTCTCAGACGTCCCTCCCACAACTCCCTGTTTTTCTTGGAGCCAAGGTGACTTGGAATCAGATGCAAGAATATTACAATGCTCTTAATTTTGTCTTTGGACTCTCACCTTCCTCTAGAGTCCTTGTGGGCCCCAAGGAGGTCATAGGTGCGGCAATATCACAATTGGGTTCTTCCTCTGTGGCAGTCCAAGTCTTGGACACAGTGGAGCTGGTGCATGGCCCTTCACGACACCCACCTGTGGCGGTTGTTCCTCTCAGTTGTTTTTACGGCGCCAGATGGCTCAGAGCCGGAGTCGGTACACAACGCTGTTGGGAATCCTGTGGAAACGTGGCCCAACGCCACCGCCCTGCAGCGGGCGACCCCAGTTTTCTGTCCCAACACCCCACCCCTGAGAGCCTGGTCATCTAGGCCTCTACTTCCCAGACCTCCTTCCCGTCCGCTCCCCCGGATCAGGAATTCAAGAGACTGGAGCAGTTTGGCAAAAAGCTGTTCTCCTCCCTTAGTTTAGGGGTGCGGTCGATTAACACCGCTTGTCTCTTGGACCGTTACTCCCACTCTCTGTGGGATACGGTGGAGGACATGCTTCCCCTGTGCCTGGAGGAGGCCCAGACACGGCTCGCCCAGGCTCTTGCCGACGGGCGGGACGCAGCGCGGTATGCCATCCGATGTGTTTTGGACACGACGGACTCACTTGGCAGGGCAATGTCGTCCACGGTGGCGCTTCGTCGTAACGCCTGGTTGCGGTCCACGTCTTTTTCCGGGGATGTCCAGAGCACCCTCATGGACATGCCCTTTGATGGCGATCACCTCTTTGGCGACAAAGCGGACAGTGCGCTGGAGCGCCTTGCGTCTCTCGGCCCTGCACCCGCAAACTTCCACTTTTCGCCCCTTTCGTGGCCAAGGAAGGGGCGCCCCCTCACGTCCGCCTAGCCACAGGCCGCAGAAGCATCCTCCACGTGGTCGTGGACGTGGATTCTGCCGAGGCGGTACAGGGGGTCAACGTGCCGGTCCATCCGCCTCAAAGCCTTCCTAGTCCGTGCTTTCAGGCCCATTCCACGCCAGTGGGCGGCAGAGTTCGCCATCACCTGCTCCACTGGCGTTCCATCACTTCGGACAGGTGGGTGCTGCAAATCGTCCGAAGGGGCTACTCCCTCCCCTTCGAGACGACCCCTCCAGCCATTCCACCGCAGTGCCACCGCGTGTCGGGGGATCACTTGAATCTTCTACGGGAGGAAGTTGTGGCCCTCTTGAGAAGTAGGCCTTGATTGTTATTCCCACTACTTTCTGGTTCCCAAGCCTTTCTGATTCCCAAGAAGGGCAAAGGGGGCCTATGCCCTATCTTGGACCTCAGGAGCGTCAATGCCTTCCTCCGGAAGGAGAGGTTCAAGATTCTCACCTTAGCTCAGGTTCTGGCTGCCTTAGACCCTGGAGACTGGATGGTAGCGTTGGACTTGCTGGACGCTTATTTTCACATCCCCGTCCTGCCGGCCCACCGGCGTTACCTGCGGTTCAAGGTGGGTCAGGAGCATTTTCAGTTTACTGTGCTCCCCTTCGGCCTCACCAGTGCCCCTCGGGTGTTCACGAAAGTGATGGCGGTGGTCGCAGCTCATCTGCGCAGATCAGGGGTTCCAGTCTTCCCCTATCTCAACGACTGGCTGTTGAAGGCGGGTTCGCCCCAGCAAGCAGTCTCCCATCTCCAGACTACAGCCGACCTCCTGCATTTGCTGGGGTTCTCCATCAACGTGCCGAAGTCGCATCTGAGTCCCTCCCAGAAGCTCCTTTTCATCGGGGCGGTTCTGGACTCTGCGCAGTTCCGGGCTTATCCTCCGGAGCAGCGGGTCCGGGATATTCATGCTCTGATTCCCATCTTTCAGCCTCTATCCTGGGTTTCGGTCAGGTTGGTGCTGCGGCTTCTGGGTCTGATGGCCTCCTGCATCCTGTTAGTGCATCACGCCAGGTGGCGAATGCGGGCTCTGCAGTGGGACCTGAGGTTTCAGTGGGCCCAGCATCGGGGCAACCTGTCCGGGATTTCTTAAACCGGTTATGGACATCTTTCTTACGCCGGCTCAAGACTGCACTGGCGAGGATTCTAAAGAAGAATCGTCCTCTGGAGGAAGATCCCTCCTTGACGTCAGATCCAAAACCGGACTCTGTAATCGTGGCTACTGCCAGAAAGACCCACTCAGTGGCCTTCTCGTCTACAGTACCACCAGACAAGGAGAGCAAGACACAAGACTCATGGGGGAGAAAAGTATGTGGCACTTCAGCATCCATGCTTAAAGTCTCCAGTGCGTCAGCTCTATTGGGGCGTTACGATAGAGCTTTATGGGACTCGCTACAGCGTTATACAGAAAAACTGCCCAAGGAAGACCGTAAGGACTTCGATGAAATTTTACAGGAGGGCAGCTTGGTAGCGAACCAAGTAATTATTGCTACGGCGGATGGAGCTACACTTTCAGCACACTCCTACGCTCACGGAATTTGTGCCAGAAGATCTTCATGGCTTCGCCTGACAGCATTGAAGCCAGAGGCGCAGTGCCGTATTCTCTACCTGCTATTTTCTGGTTCATCGTTGTTTGGCTCGCACACAGATGAAGAGATGGCACGGATGAAGACCGAGCTAGATACCCTGAAGGCGGTGGGGCTGGAGAAGAGAAAAGAGTTTTGTTGCCGTTACCGCAATACGGAGTGCCGCTCCTTCCAACAGAGTATTCAGATCCCTCATTGGCAAAAGAACCAAAAGCAACAGGGTCAGCAGAAATCACAGTATCAAAGCCGGCGATCCAACAGGGGAAGAGGAGGAAACCGTCTGTCCTATGCCTCGAAGAAAGCTCCAGCCAAGCAATGAGTGCCCGCTTCCACCAGTACCGTTCACCACTCCAGTAGGAGGAAGTGTTGCGAATCATCTGCAAGAGTGGCAAGCCATCACGAAGGATCAGTGGGTGTTGACTACGCTGCTGAATGGGTACTCTCTACGTTTCCGACGTCGTCCTTCCTCGATCCCTCCCGTACCGTCATCATGCTGCCAGGTCAACATGCAGAGGGAAGAGGGCATCCTTCTCCAAAAATCAGCCATAGAGAAGGTTCCAATGTCTCAAAGAGGTCAAGGAGTTTATTCCAGATACTTCCTGGTAAAGAAAAAAGGTCAAAAGTCGGAGTACATGACCATTCTGGATCTGCGAACACTCAAGTTCATCAAACGAGAAGTTTTGCATGTTGGCTCTCCACCAAATATATCCTCACCTCCGCAAAGGAGATTAGATGTGTTCGCTGGATCTGCAAATTGTCTTTTTTCATATACCGATAAATCAGCATCACCGGCAATATCTACGATTCATAGTCGGAACATCCCACTATCAGTTCAAAGTGCTGCCCTTCGGGCTGAAGTCAGCTCCCCGGGTGTTCACGAAGTGCATGGCATTGGTGGCAGCTGCTCTGCGATGCAGAGGCATCTTTGTATACCCTTATCTGGATGATTGGTTGCTGAAAGGGCCCTCTCCACAGAGTGTGATGAACCATTTCCAGCAGTGCCTAGGGCTTTGTCAAAAACTGGGACTACATGTGAACTTCGAGAAGTCGACGCAGCAGCCCACTCAAACAATCCACTACATGGGGGCGCTGATGGACTCCGAGCAAGGAAAAGTGTTTCCTTCGGAGGAGAGACAATTATCCATCATTCAGAAAGGCAGACAGATTTTAAAGAGCAGCCTGTCTTTGGTGCATCAGATCGCCTACCTGCTAGGATCGATGGCATCCTGCATTTTTCTGGTGCCGAATGCCAGATTGAAAATGCGTCCTCTACAGCAAGATCTAGAGGACAAATTGGATCAACGGTCTTCTCGCTGGGAAGACAAAATTTGTCTATCGCGCGCAGCCAGATCATCCATTCCGTGGTGGATGAAGAAGGGCAACCTGAGGGTAGGATTACCGTTCCATCAAACTCCTCCATCTCAGACTCTGATCACAGATGCATACCTGCAAGGATGGGGAGCCCGCATGGGGTCTCGCCAGATGCAAGGTATATGGTCTTCAAAGGAGCAGTTATACCACATAAACATGCTGGAGCTAAGGGCAGTTCATCTGGCTCTCAAGGCTTTCCTGTCTTCGATTCAGGCGAGTTCCATCCTAGTACAAACTGACAATACCACCACCATGTACTACCTGAACAAACCGGGAGGAACTCGCTCGAGGACTGTCTTTGGAGGCACAGACCCTTGGCACTGGCTTCTGGCGAGGAATCTATCCATCACAGTTGTTCACCTGCCCGGAAAGCAGAATTCTCAGGCGGATGCCCTCAGCCGTCACTTCGAGGAACAGCAGGACTGGGTCCTCAACGGCGAGGTGGTCGACGACCTCTTCCAAGCTTGGGGCCGTCCAAGCATAGACCTGTTTGCGGACGACGAAAACACAAAATGCCGAGACTTCGCCTCAAGGTACTACTGACCAGGATCTAAGGGGAATGCCCTTTTGATCAGCTGGTCAGGGGCATTTGTGTACGCCTTTCCACCCCTGCCTCTCATCCCGAAGGTGGTGACGAAGCTATCTCACTCGGACACCACAATGATACTGATTGCTCCGGACTGGCCGAGGCATGGTGGTACCCGGATCTTCTGCATCTGTCAATCTGCCCACACAAGAGACAGCCCTGCAGACTGGACCTGCTATCCAAGATGAACGGGAGGATTCATCACCCCAACCTTCCGTCACTGAACTTGGCAGCATGGCACCTGAGGTCCTCCAGTATGGGCATTTAGGTCTTCCACAGGACTGCATGGCCATATTGAAAGAGGCAAGGAGACCTTCTACAAGACATTCTTATGCCTGTAAATGGAAACGTTTTTACATTTGGTGTATGCAAAATAATTGTAATCCCACCAAGGGGCAGGAGGAGGTAGTTTTGCCCCATCTGCTTCACCTAGCCACAGCAGGTTTGAAATTCTCATCTATTAAGGTACACCTAGCTGCCATTACGGCGTACAGGCGGTCTCCTTCTCAACCCTTGTTCTTTCAGTTACAGGTGGTGAAGGATTTCCTGCAGGGTCTCAAGAAGGTCTACCCTCCGGTCCTACCTCCCTCACCTCCTTGGGAGCTGAACTTGGTACTGTCAAAATTGATGGGTCCACCCTTTGAGCCTATCCATAAAACAACCTTACAACACCTTACGTGGAAGGTAGCTTTTTTAGTGGCTATCACCTCAGATCGTAGGGTGAGTGAGATGTAGGCCCTCTGTTCTAAAGAGCCCTACTTGGATTTTCATCTCAATAGGGTAGTCCTCAGAAATTCCTTCCTTCCGAAGGTGGTGTCTGATTTTCATGTAAAGCAAACTATTTCTCTTCCGACCTTTTTTCCCAATCCCTCCACTCCAGCTGAGAGGGCTCTACATTTGTTAGACCTTTAAAAGGGTTTTGAAGTTTTATCTTGACAAGTCGAAGCAATTGAGGAAGTCTGATCACCTATTTATTAATTATGGTTCGATCAGAACAGGTTTCCCGGCATCAAAGCGGTCCATCTACAGATGGATAGCCTCATGCATCAAATTGACTTATTAGTTGGCACAGAAGCCTCTTTTGTCCGCTCCAAAGCTCATTCCACGAGACGAAAAGCAGCTGCTACTGCTTTCCTCAATAAAGTACCGCTCTCTGAGATCTGTAAAGCAGCCACTTGGAGATCGGTGCATACATTTACACGGCATTACTGTCTGGACTCTGATACTAGAGCGGACACTCAAGAAGGTCAAGCCTCCTTGAGGAATCTGTTCAACAGCTGACTTTTCGGTTGTTGTTAACAAGGTCACTTTGTTTCTCATTTGCCTGCAGGTGGATGATGGGCTTGCTATTCTATTCAGTTCTTATGACTATTGATGAGGATCCCTTGGAAGAGAAGGATAAGTTACTTACCTGTAATCCTAGTTCTCTTCCAGGGGTATCCTCATCATGTCATAAGCAACCCACCCACCTCCCCAGGCAAATGAGATTATTTCATTGTTAAATATTATCTTGGTACCCTGATCTTCAGGGTTAAGCAAAGAACAACTGACCTAATTATCTGAAAGAAACACGTTAGTTAGATTCCTCACCTGAGAATATCCCCAGGCGTCAGGCTGGATCCGGAAAGATTTTTCGTCAGCAATACCCCTTGTGCGTCGCTAGGCGTCATCTGCGGCTCCGCGTCCGTCGTCGTGCGCCGGAATGAAGTCGTCGGAGTACTTAGACGCCGCCCTCGCGCGCTGACGTCAGTTCTTCTTTTTTTCCGCGGCAGACAGCGCCAATCCGGGAAGAGCTTACCCATTTAGTCACTTTTTGACTAAAACTTTTTGAGACTCTTGTCTACTCGTCGACCGAATTGGTGCCGGTAGGATGCCTGGTTTTAAAGCCTGTGACTCCTGTCACCGACTGATGTCTGTAACGGACCACCATCGCCGGTGCCTTTACTGCCTTGGGGCCGACCACGATGCGGAGTCGTGCCCCAACTGTCGGGCCTTGACCTCGAAGGCTAGGCGGGAGCTGTCCCGCAAGCTTCTCGAGCTCCGAGACACTGCTCCGCGCCGTTCCCGGTCCAGGAGGAGGTCCAAGGACCGGTCGCGGAGCCGCAGCCACCACCACCGATCGTCGGGTTCCAAGTCTTCGGGTAAGTCGAAGCACAGTAAGAAGTCCAAGAGACATCGCTCTTTGGACTCCCCTCGCGCGAGGGTCTGGGTGGTACCACCACACCCCCCACCCCCCCACCCCCCCACCCCCCCCGCGGACCAACATCCGTCCCCATACCCGCCGGTCCCTGGGACTGACGCGACTCTGGCGGAGATCAGTGCCTTCCTCTCGGCCATAAGGGGCCTGGCTCCGCCGTTGATGCCTGCCAGTGCGCCTTCGGGCCCCACAGGCTCGACTGGGAGGCCTAGCGAGCCGGCGGCTCCTACCCCAGTGCCGTCGTCTACTTCGGTCCCGACGCCGCAGGTACCCGTGGGATCCAGGCCTGGATCTCAGTCGATGCCGGTCGACCTCACGACGACTCCTCTGCCGGCGTTGACACCGGTTCCGGCGCCGTCTCTGGACGACGCCGTTCCCCTGTGCGGCGCCGATGGGTGACCATTTCATCTTCCGCCCGGCTCCGATCATTCCCCCTGTTTATCAGGAATCGGAAGACGGTGGCGACTGGGAGGGGTCTGATGACCCTCTGGCCCGCCAGGACCAGTTATCCAAGGACTGGGCAGATGAGCTGGGGGATGCCAGTGGCCTTGACGCCTCCCCTGACACTGGCTTCATCTCTCCTCCGACTGTGTCTTCGGAGGAATGTGCTACCTTTTCCGTGGCGTTACGTAAGGCGGCCGAAGCCTCGGACTGGAGCTACCTACTGTGGCCGTGAGGACTAACCTCCTCACTGAAGTGTTACAACCGTCGGCAAGCTCCTCGGAGCCTCTGCTGCCGTTTAGCGAGGCACTAATGGACGTTCTCAAGGGCACCTGGTCCAAGCCCTCCACAGTCCCTCCTGTGGATCGGAACGTGCCCGACGCCACCGCCCTGCACCGGGCGACCCCAGTTTTCTGTCCCAACAGCCCACCCCTGAGAGCCTGGTCATCCAGGCCTCTACTTCCCAGACCTCCTTCCCGTCCGCTCCCCCGGATCGGGAATCCAAGAGACTGGAGCAGTTTGGCAAAAAGCTGTTCTCCTCCCTTAGTTTAGGGCTGCAGTCGATTAACACCGCTTGTCTCTTGGACCGTTACTCCCACTCTCTGTGGGATACGGTGGAGGACATGCTGCCCCTGTGCCCGGACACGGCTCGCCCAGGCTCTTGCGGACTGGCGGGACGCAGCGCGGTATGCCATCTGATGTGGTTTGGACACGACGGACTCACTTGGCAGGGCAATGTCGTCCACGGTGGCGCTTCGTCATCACGCCTGGTTGCGGTCCACATCTTTTTCCGGGGATGTCCAGAGCACCCTCATGGACATGCCCTTTGATGGCGATCGCCTCTTTGGCAATAAAGTGGACAGTGCGCTGGAGTGCTTTAAGGACTCCAGGGCTACGGCCAAGTCCTTGGGTCTCTCGGCCCCACGCCCTCAAACTTCCGCTTTTCGCCCCTTTCGTGGCCAAGGGATGGGCACCCCCTCGCGTCCGCCTAGCCACAGGCTGCAGAACCATCCTCCACGCGATCGCGGACGTGGATTCTGCCGAGGCGTACGGGGGGGGGGGGTGTCAACGTACCGGTCCATCCACATCCGCCTCAAAGCCTTCCTAGTCCGTGCTTTCAGGCCCATTCCACGCCAGTGGGCGGCGGGTGCTGCAAATCGTCTAAAGGGGCTACTCCCTCCCCTTTGAGATGACCCCTCCAGCCTTGCCACTGCAGTGCCACCGCATGTCGGGGGATCACTTGAATCTTCTACGGGAGGAAGTTGCGGCCCTCTTGGCCAGAGGGGCCGTCGAGCACTTTCCTGGTCCAGAAGTATGCCGTGGTTGTTATTCCCACTACTTTCTTGTTCCCAAGAAGGGCAAAGGGGGCCTATGCCCTATCTTGGACCTCAGGACCGTCAACACCTTCCTCAGGAAGGAGAGGTTCAAGATGCTCACCTTAGCTCAGGTTCTGGCTGCCCTAGACCCTGGAGACTGGATGGTAGCGTTGGACTTGCAGGACGCTTATTTTCACATCCCCGTCCTGCTGGCCCACCGGCGATACCTGCGGTTCATGTAGGGTCAGGAGCATTTTCAGTTTACTGTGCTCCCCTTCGGCCTCACCAGTGCCCCTCGGGTGTTCACGAAAGTGATGGCGGTGGTCGCAGTTCATCTGCGCAGATCAGGCGTTCCAGTCTTCCCCTATCTCGACGACTGGCTGTTGAAGGCGGGTTCGCCCCAGCAAGCAGGCTCCCACCTCCAGACTACAGCCGACCTCCTGCATTTGCTGGGGTTCTCCATCAACGTGCCGAAGTCGCATCTGAGTCCCTCCCAGAAGCTCCTTTTCATCGGGGTGGTTCTGGACTCGGCGCAGTTCCGGGCTTATCCTACGGAGCAGCGGGTCCGGGATATTCAGGCTCTGATTCCCATCTTTCAGACTCTATGCCGGGTTTCGGTCAGGTTGGTGCTGCGGCTTCTGGGTCTGATGGCATCCTGTTAGTGCATCACACCAGGTGGCGAATGCGGGTTCTGCAGTGGGACCTGAAGTTTCAGTGGCCCAGCATCGGGGCAACCTGTCCGACCATGTCTTGATCTCGGAGGCCACCGCACAGCAGTTGCAGTGGTGGCTCACGAACCGCGATTGGGTCTGTGGCAGATCCCTCTCCCTACCCCACCCGGAGCACGTAGTGGTGACGGATGCGTCCCTCCTGGGATGGGGGGGGCCACATGGGGGAGGCGGAGATCAGAGGACTCTGGTCTCCGGCGGAGTCTCAGCTCCATATCAACCTTTTGGAGCTGAGAGCGATCCGACTTGCACTGAAGGCATTCCTTCCCGTTGTCCGGGGAAGTGTGGTGCAGGTGTTCACGGACAACAACACCACCGCCATCTGGTATTGCTACAAACAGGGTGGGTGGGGTCGTGGACCCTTTGTCAGGAGACTCTGCGCCTCTGGAGATGGCTGGAACATCAGGGCATCACCCTGGTGGTTCAACATCTGGCGGGCTCTCTTGTAGGAAGGTGGATATCCGACTATGGTTACCCCCAACTTTTTGCCCAGTGTCTAGCTGGTTTTTCGACGCAGTTGGCCTGAGATCCTGCCATTCAGGGTCTCAGGCTGTCTGCTCACTCTTTAAAATGGACTCCATGTACCCTAGGTACATTCCCAATTGGTAAGGATCACCTTATTGGACCCTGTACAGTGTACCCTAGGTACCCAGGGCATAGGTGTACCCTAGGCCTCCCAGGGGCTGCAGCATTTATTATGCCACCCCTGGTCTGGCCTTCCAATCAGACACAACTGGCTGATCACTCAGCTGGGGCAAGGTCGTGTAATCACCCCTTGCTTAGATATAGTATGCCTATATCTACCCTTATATATAGACACATGTGTACCTATCAGTCACTCCTATGGCAGGCCTTAACAATCCTGGAGGCAGAGTGCTTGGTAACATGTGAGATGGTGCTCTAGCATGAGCTGAGCCTGTCTGCAGCTTTCGGAACCATGTCCTTATAGCTGTTCTATGATATAGCCTACCATATACTCTTAAAGTGCCTTATAATCTTAAACGGTTATGGTAACTATGGTTTGGCTGTATCAAAACATGTTGTGTAAGGTGTCTAACACGTTGAAATAATACCCCCATACCATTTCTGGACATGAGGATATTATTCCCCCCTTCTAGAGGGAAAGACATGTTAAAATCATACTTCACTATTAGTCTCTGACCAAAGCCTCAGCATCACAAAATGGATGCTGCTGCCACGACACCAGTCTGTCTGACCTCCTGCTGCTGGGAGTGATCCCAGCCAGGGAGACCTGGACAATAGGGGTCCTGCTTGGGGAGGTGCTAGCACCTCCCTAGACAGCCTTTAGTGTATTGGGGCAGGGTGGGCTGAAAGGAATGAGACATGCCTGGGGCACACAAGGTGTTCCTTGCATAGTCCAGTTCAAACCGGAGCTGGGGCACTCCAGCCCCAGCTCTGGCGTGAAACTGGACAAAGGGAAGTGGGTGTAACCACCCCCTGCCAGGTCCCACCCATAAGGCGTGACCTAGCAGGTATCCCAGCCCCCCAGATTAGTATAAGAGTGGGAGTTGGGCCTCAAGACTTTAGATTATCCTGAACCTGCAACTTGAACAGAAACTCTGGACCTTCGACATTCGACGAAAGAAGAAGACTGAAGAGTCTCCCTTGTGGCCAAGGAGTGGCTACCCTGTGCAAACGGGCACCATCAAGAGACTACCCTTTGCTTTGCTAAAGTTCTACGAGGGACCGACTGCAGAGCCGACCAGAGCCTTGACTTCCAGACTTCTCCGACCCTGATCCACATCCACAGCAGAGCTGAGATCCGTGGAGGCGACGAGAGACGTGGGACCGGCTACCTGGGAAAAGTGGCTAGTATCTTCAAGCGCAGCTTCTGAGGCACCCTCGAAGTTGTGCACCAGGGATTGAGAAGCCCCAACCCCAAGCACCATCTGCACCGAAGACCAGCCCCCCACACTCCACGAGTCCTGCGTGGGGCCCTTCTGCAGTTTCCTGCTTGCCGCGTCTGTCCGGTTGCTTGCCCGCTGGCTAGTGGCCTTTGTGACGACGCATCCCGTAATCTTCAGCGCTGGTTTGGCTCCTCCAGACTGGCTCCTGCTTCTTTGAAAAAGAGAAGCACCCCAGACCTTCCTGGTCTGCACCAGAAGCAAGTCCTCCGTTCTTCGTGGGTTCCGCTTGCCAAGGCTTGGTGAGTCCTAGTCCAACTTCGACGCCGCCGACAGCAAGAGCCTTCGTGGGACAGCTCGCCTCCTGGTCGTCCTCGACGTTCCCTGGTCCTCGTGGCTGCAGCGACAAGCTTCACCTTCACCTGCAATCTTCACGACATCACCTGGTTCCTTCCTGGTTCCACGTGGTCACTGGCTAGTGACCTTGACTCTGTCCCTTCTGCTTGCAGGTCTCCTCTCTTCTTGATCCCAGCCTTGGGATCCACCGGACACTCTTCACTGACTGCCTGTCAGCATCTTTCTTCAGGCATCCATAGGAGTCAACGACGAAACCCGACGCAACTTCACCCCTATGCACCCGCAGCCTGTGGGCTAGGTAACTTGGGTACTCCGGTGCTCATCAGGATAGTGACTATCCTAGTGTCTAGTTTTCCAGTCTCGACTTCCTAGCTACTCCGGAAGTGTCCTAAATCTATCTATTTCTAAACTGTACTATTGCTAGTGACTTTTACGCATTACGCGTGAGTGTTTCCACTCTGCACCTGAATCCCGTGGGCCTCCCACTTCCTAACCTTTGGTAGTATAGTGTAGCCCCAGCGATTCCTTAGGCCTAGGCCCATCCTATTTCCGTGACAGTGGTCCTTATACCACTTACTTAGTATATGGTTTGCGTGGCCCCTAGGGCCTAACTGTATTACTTACCTGTGTGACTTAATGTATGCTTAAATAAGACTGTGTTGTACTTACCTCTAATCTCAAAGAGTGCTGAGGGTTTGACTAGAATAAATACACTTTATTTTATATATATATATCTGTTGTGGTGTCCTTTCATTTGGTATTCAAGGGATTATATATGGTATCACAGCTGGCTTCACATGCCATTCAGAGTTTAGCCTAAGACTGCTCTTGTCCATGCTACCACTAGGATAGCTGGAATGTAAGGTTGACTTTACAACCAATCACCATAAGGGTATTTGGACTGATATAAGGTGTACACTAGAACTAGTGACATCATACATCAGGCCAACTTCTCACATCTCTGAACACCAGAGCAGACGAACTCAGCCGCCGGTGCATGATGGATCACAAATGGCGTCTAAACTCTGACGTGGCGCAAGGCCTCTTTCGGCAGTGGGGAGAGCCTTGGTTAGATCTATTCGCCACCGAAGAGAACGTGCAATGTCTGCAGTTCTGTGCGTTGAAGTTGTCAAGGCGGCACTTGCTCGGGGACTCTTTTCGTCGCGAGTGGAGTTGCGGTCTGTTGTATGCCTTTCCGCCTATACCACTTCTGCCCAGAGTGCTGAAGATCAGGCGCGACCGGGCCCAAGTCATCTTGGTGGCTCTGGATTGGGCACGAAGATACTGGTATCCCGAGCTACTCAGTCTGTCAATCGATTCCCCTGATACGACTGCCTCTTCAGGAGGACCTGCTGTTGCAGCAGCAGGGGACGGTCCTCCACCCGAACCTGTCCAGTTTCCACCTCCATGCGTGGAGATTGAGCGGCGACAGTTGATGCCGTTTGACTTGCCTCCTGAAGTCTGGGATGTGATTCTGGCTGCCAGGCGTCCCTCCACAAAATCGGTATACGCCTGTAGGTGGAACAAATTTGTGGCATGGTGCACAGCAAAGCCTGTGGATCCCCTTTCCGCCCCTCTTTCTGAAGTTCTTCTCTTCCTTCTTTCTTTGGCCCAGCAGGACTCTGCTCTGGGCACTCTTAAAGGTTATCTTTCTGCTATCTCTGCCTTCCTCCGGCTTCCTGATCAACCTTCTCTTTTCAAATCCCCTGTTGTTTCTCGATTCCTTAAGGGCATTACTCACAGGTTTCCTCCTGTCCCTTTCGTAATGCCTCAGCGGGATTTGAATCTTGTTTTGACATATCTGATGTGCGCTCCCTTTGAGCCACTTCATAATTGTCCTCTTCGTCTGTTGACGCTTAAGACTGCTTTCCTGGTAGCCATCACCTCTGCTAGAAGGGTGAGTGAGCTCCAGGCTCTCTTCTAAGCCTCCTTTCCTTTCTATCCATACAGACAAGGTTGTGCTCCGCACTCGTCCTTCCTGCCTAAGGTTGTGACTGCTTTTCACATTGGGCAGTCTGTTACGCTGCCCACCTTCTTTCCGCCTCCCTCGAAAGAGGAAGAGAGGCTCCACCGTCTGGACACAAAACGTGCGCTCTCCTATCTGGACTGCACAAAACAGTTCCGTATGGACGACCAACTCTTCGTTGGCTACGTGGGTGCTAAGAAGGGGCGGGCGGTGCACAAGCGCACCATCTCTCGGTGGGTCGTTTTGTGCATCAAAGCTTGTTACTCCTTAGCTAAAAAGGAACCTCCTGTTGGGCTGAGGGCCCATTCCACTCGGGCCAAGGCGATGATGACTGCCCTGGGTCGGGTTGTCCCCTTGCAGAACATCTGTCAGGCAGCAACGTGGGCCTCGCTGCACACGTTTGCCAGGCATTATTGCCTGGACAGCCAAGTCCGGAGAGACTGCTTTTTTGGCTGTTCTGTTCTCCAGGACTTTCTGGTGTGATCTTGGTTCGCAGACCCACCACCGGGGTTGGTATTGCTGGGGTATCTATTCTAAGGTGAGGAATCTAACTAACGTGTTTCTTTCAGATGAACAAGTTACTTACCTTCGGTAACGATGTATCTGTAAGAAACATTAGTTAGTTAGATTCCTCACCGACCCACCCATCCTCCTCGTTCTGCAAACCGGTATCTAGGGTTGAGGTCATCCCTTCCAGGGCCCTAGATACATCGTTACCGAAGGTAAGTAACTTGTTAGTCACCCCTGAGGCATGATGGGAAGCTAGGGGTCATGGCTGCCTTAAAGGCACAGTGCCAGTTTTTATGGAAGATTGCTTTCATTTTCTAGGTTGGTTTACAATGCAGCCTGTAGGCTAACAATGCCTGCTTTTCTTTTGCAGTTTACTCATGAGATTTACTCATTAAAAACAGAGTTCAAGTGCTTCTTTCTCTCATGTGTTTTTATACATATATTATGAATATTTGCAAAAGCAGTTTGTGTTTTATTACGTTGTTTAGCCTCCTATATGAGAGCTGCATTGGTATTAGAAAAAATGATATATGTTTTTATATATATATATATATAGAGCTGTGTATATATATATATATTTTTTTTTCATATATAGTTTTGTATTATTTCTGGGGACCCCGCACATGGGCGAGAATATTCAGTGCTTATGACTTTGATGAGGATACCCCTGGAAGAGAACTAGGATTACAGGTAAGTAACTTATCCTTTTCAGTCAAGTCAAAGAAGGCTTTATTCGATTGATTAGGCAAACACTCATAAAAGCACAAGATTACAAAATACATTCAAACAATTCATACATTAAAAAGTTCATATAAGTTTTACATAAACTCCAGTTCAAAGAATTAAAACGGTATTAAACTTACAAAAGCCCTCATCTCATTAAAAACAATTAAATAAGCATATGTTTCCTTTGGCTCCAAACCTTTTTCAAGAAAATTATTATCCTAAAAACACTATGCTCATTATCTAAATATTGTAGTGCCAGAAAAACAGGACGGCATTGGCGGAGCCCAAACAGTTTTAGGATAGGTACTAAGAACAGGCTCCTTGCAGCGGAATAAAACCTACAAAAAAGAATGACCTGAATCGTGGATTGTGGGGAGATATTATTAAAGGGACATAGCTGAAGGTCTTGAGACCAGTCATTCGTTATGGGAAAAGTAACTAATCTATGAAAAAACCCCAACCTAAATAGAGTTAATAAAAACCTATCATAAGCTCCAGGTACAAAAGTTAAATAGGGTTGAATGTTAAAAGTAGTTAAAACCAACTGATTGTGCAGGACTGTGGGTTTTAAAATCTCCGATGACATTCTAATGGTGTCCAGGAGCAAAATATCCTCTTTTGTTAGTTCCTTCCTTGTTATTGCGCTAGTGGTGGTAGGATTAATAAAATACTATAAATGGCCAAGATTGTTTAAAAGGTTATGAACATATCTTAGCCATGGTATCCTCATTACACCTTTCAGTTTCAAAATACCTGAAAGGATATCTCTGTTCAGTTTGGTCTCTTCTTTGGTCCCGAGCCTGTGCCATATTAGCACAGGCTCAAGCCTGATTAAATCAGAGATGAAGGGAAGTCCTAGCTCTGCATGACAAATGTATGCTGGATTACCACTCTGGACAGATAAAATGCATCTTAGGAAGGAATTTTCTACTCTCTGAATTGGGAGCAGATCAGCAAACCCCGAGACACCACTCACATAAACTGCCACTGAAACGCACTTTGCCTTATAAATTTTAATGAGCTCCTCGGGGGGTCTTTTGCCCAGTTTTCTGGCAAAGGAAGTTAGAGCAGATGTAGTGCGTCGGAGTGTCATTTTTTTTTTTGCTGCAACTGCTTGTACCCAGGTGTCATTGTGGGCAAAAAGAATGCCCAAAAATGAGAATTTCTTTGTGACCCCAATTTTTTTTTCCTGCCACTAACATAGCCTTGTGTTTCTTAATGCCATTGCCACAGCGCGTGATAAACGTTTTGGAAGAGTTTACCCTTAAACCTAGGTCTTTCATGAAGAGGGAAAAACTGTCAAGATTTTGTAATTAACAAAATTCTGTCACTGAACAGCCTCCGAGCGTGGCACACCTGCTCAGAAGGTAGTGGATTTTGATGTTAGATCTGTAAGAAACGTACTTCTCGATCTACATTCGTAAAACCCTGTGTCTCGTTGGGCTTTGCGTACAAAACGTGCTCATCTCTTGGCTGTAAAGAATGTCCTTACCTTGTTTGATTCCGTGAAGGTTGTGCGCGATATGTTTTACGGCTTTTTTCAGTTTTTGTGAAGGTTTGTGTTTCTTGTTTATACTTCTGCCTTGCCTGCGGCCATCTAGCTGCCACCCTGGACAACGTGGCAGGAGGCGTTAGCCGTGGCCCCGCTGTGGATTTGGGGGGGGGGGGGGGGGGTCTTCTTGGACCACCCAAAGGTGCAGGGTCCACCCTTCGTCCACGGGTCCGGGATACAAACTGAGACCAACACTGGAGCGCCGAGAGAGAGGATATTTATTACAATCTCATGAGATGGAGAGAGAATCGGCAACAGACACCTGAAGCTTATCTGAGGAGGCAATCTGCCAAGCACTTTGGTTCCATGTTTTATATACCCTTCATCCCCACCCCCTGCATGTACAGTAAAGAAAGAACACCATGATTATGCAAAGGGGGGGTGTCCAGTAAATGAGGAACACCATAATAATACAAAGGGCGACGTGTACAGTAAAACAATGAACACCATAATTATACAAGCAGAGGTCAATCTGATAAGTTAGCAGATGGTCACTGTTGGGCCCCTGCAGGGCATAGGTGAAAACCCATAATTACAAAACAAGCAGAGGTCAATCTGATAAGCTAGCAGATGGTCACTGTTTGGTCCCTGCAGGGCATAGATGAAACCCATAATTACAAAACAAGCAGAGGTCAATCTGATAAGCTAGCAGATGGTAGCTGTCAAGCCCTGCAGGGCGAAGGGCAGGGTGAGGACAGTAAGCACGGGCAAACAGTCCAGTTCAACTGGGGTTAGCAAGAGTTCAGTCAGATTGTGGCAAACAAGGGCACGGACAGTCCTGCTCGACTGGTTTAGCCTGAGTTCAGGCAGGTGGCGGTAGGTCAGGTCATAATCAGGGCAGTGCAGAGATGAATCAAGAAGGGAAGCCACAGAGCATTTGTGATAAAGAGAGAAGGTCAGTGATGAAGGGTGGGTGAAGCACAAAATGGCAGAGCGAATGGCAAGATAACAGACTTACCTTTCCACAGAGTACAAAATGGCTGAGCGAATGTCAAGATAAAAAATAAATTTTCCACAGTCCCTCCTTTTGACAGGAGCGAAGCAGAAAGTCTTGAGGCATTGTTCCAATTGTTGGTACGTGTGGCTAGTGTGACTAGTTGGAAGACGGTCTTATTTTCTGCTGTACTTTTATTCTTTTCAAAAGTTTCCTGAGGAATAATGCAAAGCCTCAGTGGTCATACCTGTAAACAGAAAAAGTAGCCGTTGGTGCCAGTCTTCAAGTAATTTGAGAGGTTACTAGCACTTCTATTACTTAGGCACTCTCAATATGAAGAAAACAAAGTGATGAAGAAGGTAAAGATGTCTCGTTGTCACAACTTATAGACTGAGGGGTTGGGGTGTTGATGTTTCCAGACGTTCTTAGTTGATGTATGCTTGGGGTCTGCTTACACACACTCTTCCTTTCTCTGCTGTGTGGAACACGTGCAACCCTTCAGAATGAGCTTGAGATACCATTCTCACTTGGTAGTTTCTGTGGAACACATGTAGTTTCTGTGTAGCGCCTAGCCCCTTGCGCAACTCCTCAATCACATGTGAGATGAATGCCAGTCCATTGTCAGAACCAAAAAGCATAGGTACTTTAAAGCGCAGTATGAGTTCTTTCAGGAGGCATTTGGCAATCGTTTGTACATTGCAGTTCTTGGATCGTTATGCCAGTCTGTGTGCTGAACATGCACACAATAACCAACACGTACTTGTAGTTTGAGTAGGGGGCATGCTGAGGAAGTCCATTTAATTTGGGGAAGAGAAGTGGCCTGGGGCAGTGGAAGTACCCTTTCCAATTTAAACTTTGTACCAACATTTGGGAAAACGGTCTGATCATTCCATCACGTCCTACGAGTGATGAACCATAAAAAAGTCAGGCCATGGGAGCAAGCATTATCGTTGGTAAACATATCTTTCCGTTTGGGCCTATCCATATTCCTTTTCTGTCTGCATACATCCTCCCCTGTTCCCTTCTTCCTTTTCTTCCTCCCATCCCTTTCAATAATATACTTAGGGTCATAGTACATATCATCATCTTTTATCTTTATATCATGTGTAATAGAAGCAATCTGAATCATTGTGTACTCCCAACCATGATACATAGTCCTCGGAGGAGGAGGGTGCAGCACATTTTACAATTGAAACTTTGGTAGCAACAGGCCTTGCAATAGTTGTGCTATTAATGGTGCATGCCGTATTTCTTGGCTTAAAAAGAAATCCGTTATCTCCAAAAGCAAAAGAAGGATTAAAACATTGTACTAGAGCTTGTCCCAACAGCAAATACAGTTGAAAATCTTTCATAGTAACACCTCTGGGAATCAAAATACTTGTAGTTGTCAAACTGTGCCAATCCTTTATACCTTGTAATCCAATTGCAAACACCTTTAAAGACTGCATCTGTATACTGAAAGACTTATTAACTCTATACTCACTGTATCCCAAAACAGTATAATATGAAGCACAGTTATTTGATGCACACTGTCCTTTATTTACATATACTCATTACTAAACCTCAATACATAAATTTATTCCTACTATATATTATCCATCCTTTGTGGTCCGTGGTGAATGCACTGCATTTAGAATCTATTTTAGCACATTCCACCTTACAATGTAATTTGTTACAACAATATTCTCTTCAACTCTGAAGAATCTAGAAATAAAAACATTAATATACATACACATTATTTCTTTTAGCTAGATATATAAAATAGTACTTTGAACAGGGATGCCAGAAAATCCCACAGATGTATGAAATTTACCTGACAGGGTAGACCTAGGAAAGGGATTATGAACTAGAGAGGTAAAGTAACACCGGTATGCACCAGGAACTCATGCCCCCCCTCCCCAGTGGTACAGTACCATAGGGGCCAGCTTTATTAACTGGTATCATGAACCTTCTTCTGCCCTTCCTAGACTGCCCTATGGAGGTTATTCAAAGGTATTATAATCAAATGTCAGTAGTCCTCATTGTAAAAGCTTCTGTCAGTTTGTATGCTTATAGTGCGGAGATCTTTGCTACCGTATTTTGATTCTTAGATTCTCTCATAGAATCCAAGGCCAAGCAACTACGCCTTGGCAAAAGCTGTTTGTCAATACATAGAGCTTGGTGTTTTCAATAAAAAGTCAAAATGTAATACATAACCTTCATCTAATCTGTCCTCGTCCTAGCTAAATCTACCTCCCTCTGTTCGGCTTCATCTTAATCTGTTCTGCTCTTTCATCAAAATCTGCCCTCTCCTCTTCTGCATCTATTCTCTACTCTGCTTCCTTCACTTCTACATCGAAGTCTTAGTCTGAGAAGTGTGATTGCACCACTTCTTCTTGTACTCCTTGTGAATGAATTACCCATTCCTCTCGCCATCGTTGTTTGGCCCTGTAAATTAGGGCATTCATCCTTTCAATGACCCTTCCTGTAAGCAGTAGGCACACTCATTTTGGCCTAATCTTCCACTACGTTGCTGCGCCGGATCCAGTGAAGGTTGACCAGCCCCTGTTCGATTGTCCTCCTCTTCTGCATATTTCCCATTCATTTCTGTCTCCCCTACAAAAACCTTTTGCAATAACACTATCAGGATTTTCTTTGTTCAATTTTAAATAACTTTCATAATATTAATACGTCTAATGAGAACAACCCTGTGCAACATTGTCTGTAAAAGACAATGCTAATTGTACTTTTTCATGTTAACTGTGTTTTAATAGTGCTTAGCATCTAAGCACTATAATACTGTCTGGGGTCAGAACTCTGGCCCAGAGGATTGTAGAGACATCTGGTTTACACTTTGTCCTAATTATATTTGTAGTATAATTCTCTTGGGTGTAATAAAGTGCTTTTCTTTTAAAAAAAAGTAAAGCACTGACTGGACATTGAGTTCATCAGCTGGCGGTACAGTGTGTGCTGTATTCTGAATGTCTAACCGCACCTCACCTCTTTGAGTAAGCCGTGGACTGCCCTATCTTGCTATCCTAAGAGTCAAAATGAGTAGGAAACACTCCAGTTGATGCAATTGGAGCATAGTGACCCCTGAGTGCCCTGGCACCAGAAAGCTTGTTCGAACAGGCTGTGAACCTGGGGCGGAATGCACCTTCACTGAAACAAAGGGCCCAATTGAATGGGCTAGCATTTGCACATATCCCTGTTAGAGCACAATGTTTTGCGCATCCTGGGTAAGGGGTGCGTTGGGCTGTTGACTAGCTGGACCTTGTGGTGGTTGACTTGGTAATAGCATTGTCATCTGGGCAGGAATAGTAATAATTTAAAACTCTCCTATCACAAATATATTAGTAAAACAAAGCATACTGTAGGAGTGCACTGTCATTACAGATAGCATATTCTCCATTGAAATGGCCACTAAAGGTGTCCCACTAACGTGTAGTTTTACTGATATAAAGATGCACAGTGCACAAACAATGTTTGGAAATCGCCATTCAGCAAGAATACCTAAAAGTTGCACATCATCAAGCAAACCATTCTAATTTGTTCTGATCCTATAAAAATATATATATATTTTTTTCTCTCAACACAAATTTACAAAAGTGTGTCTTCATAATTGGTGAAGCATATTTGAAATGTTTGAACCGTTCACTTATTAGCTATTTCAGTGCTGTGTTGGAAAAAAAGAAAGAAACCTGGCATCTGACAACCTTTCATTTCACATGTTTTGCACAGTGCAATCGTAACGCAGTTCACTTTAAAAATCCTTTAATTTCAGTCACAGAAAACAAACTGACTTTTTACCTGTTTCTGAAAGCTGAGCAAATTTTGCAAGACAACAATATTTAAAAGCATTGTTATTTCTTATTCAGTTTGCTGAGTAAGCAGAACACCCGTTGTCACCTCGCTATGGTAATTCCTAAAATAGCTTGTCCATATTAAATCTTGCTCGACGTTGTGAGTGGACTTTTTTCTTTTCAAGCCCTGCTAAAGTGGTGCATGCTCTTCCCATTTTCGAAAGCTTTCCCATTTATCTACCTTATTTTTCCTTAAAAAAATGTAAATGCTGTATTTTTGTGTAAATCTAAGGAGCTGTCCAGCAGCCACTCAAATCTTCATTGTCCTTTGTATATTTTATACCAAAAAAAACCCTATTCCCTTTCTGTAATGTGCTTGGATGGAACTGTACGCAAATTGTATGTTTCGCATAACTTTAATAAAAAGAGTTATAAAAAAAAAAAAAACCCTATTCCAAAGATTCACCCCAAATTTCACCTACATCCTCCAATTTGAGGTAGGGAGTGGAGCAATTTGTCCAAATACGGACTTCGAAAACAACATAACAATGAGAAATGCATTTCCTTAGTTTACTCATCGTCCCCTAAAATTGGAGACCCTCAGTAATGAGAAAACTAATAATCCCAGTCTCCAATCTCCCAAAATGACAAGTGTCTCTGATTCAATCAATTGCACAAGCATGCATTTAGAGCAACCTCACCAAGTGAATGCGGGGGCGTCCGTCTCTCCGCACTTTGGACAAATGTGTCAATCTTCAATCAACCCGGTTCGGGACCAGAGAGAGATGGGAGTGGAGCTGTAGGGTCTGGACGCAAGTCTGGACCGGAAGGTTGTCCGTTAGCGTCGGGGAGTTGTTGTCCGTCAGCGGGAAGTAGAGGGGCAGGTATGTGATATGGTGGCGACGGGGGTGTAGAAGTAATTCGTCCTCATGGGGGTCTGACTGTGCTAAGGGGGTATATCGCATAGGATACTGGCCAGAGGCATTTAGCTGGTGTTCTCTATCTAGACAGGCTATATTTGAAGCCACCTTTTCTTGTTGTAATTTCGCCAATTTTTTTTGTTTCTCTGATTTCCATGCTGCCTTCTAGGATCGGGCCTGAGCTCTCCTCTCCCTTTATATAATTTCCTTCTTCCATAACCCCAAGGAATCAAACATGGATTGTCTAGATCTGCGCCTAAGCGATTGGGCTTCTACTGCCTATATTTTCTGAGGGTCAAAAGAGCCATATTTTGGCCAGGTATTATCCCTATCCTTTGACGTGTATTTGTTCCATAATGTGCTGTACATTATGGGAGAAATACCGTACTTTATGTACATTTCTTTATTCGGCGTACCCTCCGGGGGAGCCGGCTGACTTTCTTCCAATACCTTTGATTGAGATGTGCAGATTCAACACCGTTGTTCAAATTTGCTAAATACGGGCATGCTTTTCTATGTTATCTTACCAAAACGTCTCTACAAGTCTCTAAAGCCGGACAAAAAGTCCACATTACCCGTTTCACTTTTTGCAAAGAGTGAGCAAAAGCCAGATAACCAAACAAACAAAAGGTATCGGCAACCGGTGATCCTACCAGGATCCTTTGTCTCGTTCTCCAGGTGGTCTCTTTACTGCAAAGCTCGTCCAAGTCTATCGGGGGCCCCAGTCAGGACCGGCGCCACTTGCGGGGGTCTCCTCAGATGCAGTGAAGGTCAGGTGATGGCTACGAAGATGAGGGTCTCTTTGCGTAGGTATACCCCACCACTGTCCATTCAAACTTCGTTGGGACCCCTCGACCGGGCAGCCGCATCACTGATGGGGCCCAATGTTGGGCGCCAATTGTGGATTTGGGGGTTTCCTTGGAAGACCACCCAAAGGTGCAGGGTCCGCCCTTCCTCCACGGTTCCGGGATACAAACTGAGACCAACACTGGAGCGCCGAGAGAAAGGATATTTATTACAATCTTATGAGATGGAGAGAGAGCATCGGCGACCGGCACCCTCAGCTTGTCTGAGGAGGCAATCTGCCAAGCACTTTGGTTCCACGTCTTATATACCCTTCATCCCCACCCCCTGCGTGTACAGTAAAGAAAGAACACCATGATTATGCAAAGCGGGGATGTGTACAGTAAACGATGAACACCATAATTATACAAAGGGAGATGTGTACAGTAAAACAATGAATACCATCATTATACAAGCAGAGGTCAATATGATAAGTTAGCAGATGGTCACTGTTGGGCCCCTGCAGGGCATAGGTGAAAACCCATAATTACAAAACAAGCAGAGGTCAATCTGATAAGCTAGCAGATGGTAGCTGTCAAGCCCTGCAGGGCGAAGGGCAGGGTGAGGACAGTAAGCACGGGCAAACAATCCTGTTCAACTGGGGTTAGCAAGAGTTCAGTCAGATTGTGGCGAACAAGGGCATGGACAGTCCTCCTTGATTGGTTTAGCCTGAGTTCAGGCAGGTGGCGGTAGGTCAGGTCATAATCAGGGCAGTGCAGAGGTGAATCAAGAAGGGAAGCCACAGAGCATTTGTGATGCAGAGAGAAGGTCCGTGATGAAGGGTGGCTGAAGCACAAAATGGCGGAGCGAATGGCAAGATAACAGACATAGTTTTCCAGAGAGCACAAAATGGCTGAGCGAGTGTCAAGATAAAAAATACATTTTCCACACCGCTGGGAACAATGGCTGCCACATATATGTTGGGAACTTGCCTCCCAACACTCGCATTTCTTTTTGGAGAAAGGGATTCAGGCGACTGGGTGATTACTTCCCCATTTAGCATTTTGTTCTTTACTTGGCTTCCAGTCCTTAGGTGCCTGACACGGCTTCAAAGGAGATCACCAAGCAGCCCAGCTGCATGCCACTGAAGCACAACAAAGAACGGGGCCTCTTGCACTCTCTCGGCAGTCACTGATAATGCAAATATGCCTTCATCCGCCCACCACCTTGGACAGCGTGGCTGAAGGCGTTAGCCATGTCCCTGCCAGGTACAATGACTGCCACATATATGCTGTGAACTTTCCTCTCAACATTTGCATTTCTTATTGGAGATATGGAGGCAGCCCGGTGATTACTTCCTCAGTTAGCCATGTATTCTTTACTTGGCTTCCAGCCCTTCGATGCCTGCCCCAGCTTCTAAGGAGGTCACCAAGCGGCCCAACTGCATACCACTAAAACATGCTAAGCACAGGGCCTCTTGCAATATCTTGGCAATCACTGATGATGCATTTAGTAACTTGCAAGTGTCTATTGCTTGAGTTCTGCAACCTGACATCCTTTCTTTTAGGGTTTAAGTGAATAAACAGCCCGTTTCTGCATAATATTTTGCCACTTGATTTTCTGCACTGTGTTTTAAAGTCCTGTCTTTAAAACTCATTATGAATAAATATATTTTGAAAAATGTAGCATGTTTTACAAATGCATTCTAAGAGCAGAGCAGTTCTGCTGTGTAAAGTGTATAATTATTACAAATGCCTTCTTATAGGGCCAGTTTGTCAGAAAACTATTTGCACTACTAGGTGTGAAGTACTTCCCTTCTCTAGCCTTTCAGGGGAGTCATCAGTAATAGTTTCCATATTTGTAGATATTTGTAGGAAAGTAGGATCTGCTTCTTATGGTTCCCCCCGCTTTTTGCACCCACTGTTTTGACTAGTCTGGCTGAGATCCTGCTATTCAGGACCCCAGCCTATCTGCTTTCTCCCTTAAATGGATATGTATGCACTTTGGTACAACTCCTGATTGGATACTGGGGTACCCTTATCAGTCCCTAGTATATGGTACACATGTACCCAGGGCATAGATACCCCAGAGGCCTCCCATGGACTGAAACATGTATTATGCCACCCTTGAGAGGCCATGCAAAATGGAAACTTAGGTCTGCTACTGCAGCCTGTGTAAGATATTGCTTGCACCAGTTACCTTAGATATAGGTTCACTATATCTACACATTCCACTACACTTAAAACTTTGTAAGTCACCCCTATAGCAGGCCTTAACAATCCTGAAGGCAGGGTGCTGGGTTTTACGTGAGAGGGTGCTCCTGCATGAGCAGGGCCCTTCTGCAGTCTTCGGAGACTGTTCCCCTGGGCTGTACGTGATACTACCAGACATATAGGTAGAGGTGCATCATAACCTCACGGTAAATGCTATCTCAAACAACTGCAGCAAAGTATGTCGTGTTTGGTGTCAAACACCTTGGAATCATGCCTCCACACCAGTAACTGGTGTGGGAGGTATGATTCCTCCATCAGAACCGAGGTTCTGGGGGTACCTAAGTCTACCGGTACCAACTTTCTCAAGCCTTACAGCACAACATGGATGCTGCCAGCCACAGATGCGTGTCTCCCCTCCTGCTGCTGAGCCAAGCTCGAGCAGAGGAAGGTCGGACAATAGGTATCCTGTTACAGGGGAGGTATGACCACCTCCCAGACAGTATTTAGTGTATTGGGGCTGGGTGGGTGCACTGTCTCAGTGCCAGAAAGTCTGAACGAGGGGCACATTTGGTGTCCCTGTGCATAGTCCAGCTCAAACCAGTTCTGGGAGCCATTTGCTCCTGCTCTGGCACAAAACTGGACAAAGGACATGGGTGTAGCCACCCCTTTCTCCGGTCCCTCCCCTAGGAGGGTCCCTAGAATCTGTCCAACCCTCTCCCGTGGGTATAAAATGTGTTACCTGGCTACAGGACATTAGATTTTACTTGGACAAGATTCTGCAAGAAGATACCACTACACTTCGACCGTCTGGGCTTCGCTGGACCTCCCTTGGGCTCGACTTCTTCTTCCCTTGCCGTCCCCAGTCTCGCCACTCTCCGTGATCTATACAGGCTCTGTGCAGGACCCTGTGGACCTCCAAGACAACAGAAGAATCTCCCTTGGAGTGAAGGAGTCACTCCCCTGCAAATGCAGGCACCGTAACGCATCTGACTGGTTTGCTGGTCCTGAGCTCCTTTGGATGCCGAAGGCTCCAGCAACACAGGCGGTGGGATTTCTGAATGTCTCCGAGGTCGAGCTGCCCTCTTACCGAGTTTGAGGCAGATATCCCTCGTGGGGACCGCATAACTCGTTCCCCTCTGCACCGCGTCCATTTGCAGCTGCACATGCTTGTTGTCATGCAACAATTCCGTGCATTGGGCCATTTGTAGCCATGACCCCTGCGCATCTTTTCTGAGAAGGACTCGCACTCTGTGCCCTGCTTGCTGGTATCCTGTGAAACCACCCGAGGTCCCCTCGCGACTCCTGTGCCTCCGGCCTGTGTGTCCACTTGAGGGTTAACTTTCCTTTATTTGGGCTCCCCTGGTTGCTCCAGGCCTGCCCTGACTCCCTTGCTGTGGTGAGTCCCCTGGTCCTTGCTGAGCCAGATTGACACCGAACTTGACCATCTGCGTTGTTTGCCGCTGCCAAGGCTTGTTGGTGCTCCCGACGGACACCGACCCCCTCAGCCCTCGACATCATTCGTGGGACAGCTCGTATCTAGCTCCTGGTCGTCCTAGATGTCTCCTGGTCCGTGCAGCTAAAGAGTCAAGATCACCATCAACACACCTGTGTGCATTCTTCTATCGAGCCCCTGGTTGCTCCACAGTGGACCAGGCTCTGTCCCCTCTGCTTTCAGGTTCTTCTCATCTAGAATCCATGTTTGGATTCCACCGGACTCTTTTCTTACTTCCAGCAGCAGCATTTCTTTGTTGACATCCATAGAGAACAAGGGTTTCCGACGCCACTTCGTGCCTATGCACCCGGCTCCTCTGGGATAGGTAACTCTGGTACAAAGTTATCCACGGGTGGGGTGGCTCTCCAACCTCCTAAATTCCAAGGGTTCACTTCGTAATCTGCTGGGAAGGGTCCTTAATCTCTAATTTTCCAACTGCGACTTTCCCATTGAATTGTACGGAGCACGCAGTCGTGTTCTCACACTGCACCTGTCCTCCGTGGAGTCCCTACTCACTCACCTGGGGTGCTTCCTTGGGGTCCCAGCGATTCTAGACTAGGTCTAGTCCCAAGTTGTGGTTCTTATACCACTTACCTAGTTTATGGTTTGGTGTCCCCCTGGAGCCCACTGTGTATTGTGCTATTTACGTTTGATTCTTTGCAACAGTATTATTTGATTTGTGTTCTATCCTTGTGTAGATGATACTGGAGATTGTTATATAGAATAAATACATATTTTTATAACTACTGTGTGGTTTCCCTTTCATTTAACAAATACTTTAACCCCTTCGACGCTCATGACGGAACGGTTCCGTCATGAGCGTCGGTTGAGCTGTGCTCATGACGGAACCGTTCCGTCATGAGCACGCCCGCGCAAGCAGCAGTCAGCACCGCGGGGGAATCCGCCCCGCATGGAAGGGGTTAAGGTTGCATTCTGGTAAAACAAGGTGCTTAACATTCCTTCAAGACTTAGCCTGAAGGCTACTCTCTATAGCTATCACTAGGATAGCTTTCTATAAAGGTTATCTTTGACCTAATCACCAGAAGGGTTGTTTGGACTGATACAAGGTGCCCACTTCAATTAGTGGACAGCATATACCAGGCCAACTTCTCACAATGTTTACTTTGGTTAGGATTGAATTTTGATGGCAGATAATACTTTGTTGCTGTAGACTGAGTCCATTTTTTGGGCCACAAAATGCTTTCGTTAATTGTTATCTTCTTAAACCTTCGTTTGACAGAAGGTGTGGGGCGGGGAGCGGGCTATGCGCCTAAACTGCACCCAGCTGACGGCAGACAAGGCCACATCAATTTGATTGAACGCCCCCACCTATCTTTTGTTCTCAAATTTCAGCAGGTATACTGCGCACACCGTATTTAGAGTGTGTGTTTGATATGCACCACTGTCGTGGTTTGAGACAAGCAGGTCAGAAAAGGAGAAGAGTCTGTCCATAAGTCAATGTTTTCGCTTTCAAAAATGTACATCAAATGTATCGCTGCACCAACACCCCCCTCCTCTTCCAGCCCCCTAGTCTTATGTGAGATATGACTGACTGAAATGTATTTAAATGAACAATTATTCCTTGTATTATTTGTGATGAACGGGAGGCAGCGGATATGTCCATGATCGGTTTTCGGGATGCAGCATCTAATGTTAACACAGTAATCTTCTGAGATTTTAACACTTTGTTTGGTAGTTTTATGTGCGTGGAACATTTTTAAGTTGTGTTGACAATCTTTATGTGGAAGGTTTGAACAGCAGACCTCCGCAGAAACCTCTGCTCCTCTCCGCCCCGTCCTGTCCACCAGCGTCCCTCTTCTGCGCCGTCTCCCCATCAAAACCTCTCTCCATTCACTGCAGTTTTGTCTGCTGTATCTCTTTCCCTCTGTTCCGGTCTGTACTTTGCGTGTTTACAATCTGCCTCTCTACACTCGGCCTATCTATAACCCCCTCGTTATCAGCAGGTGCCTCTCTAACTTTCAGCCTGTTTCTCTTTGCCCTGGTATGACTACATTCCTCCCTCCCTCCCACTCTCCGTGCACACTTCTCTCCGTGCACACTTCTCTCCGTCCGCGTGTATTGCATCTATACCTGTTAGTGTTCACCTTCTGCCTCCTTTTCTCTTCTCTGCTGGCTCATTCCATCAATGTATCTGACACCAACCCCCAGACTCATTTGAGGGCAGCCTGACTCCTCTCCTGTAATCCGTCCCTGCCCTTTCTGTGACTGTTGTGGCCCCTCTCCCTGGCTGTTCTTCCCACTCCTGTCTGCCAGGCTTTCTCCCAGTTTTGGCTAGCTCCCTGCCTGCCTATCTGCTAATGCCTCTTCCTTCATGCTACCGCTTTCTGTATATTTAGCTAGCCCCTCCCCCACACACCTGTCACCTTTGCTGCCCATTTTTCTTATCTGAATTCTTATTTGCCTTGGTCTCACAGGAAACTGCCAATCTTGGTCCCCACTGTGTTTCCGTCACTGTGCCGGTCTCCTACCTCATACCTTCCTCTACGTGCCCCCTATCTCCGACTTTCCTCCATTCCCTGCAGGCCTCTTCTCCTCCCCTCGCTCTACCTACAACAAACTGATGGTAAACCCAGGGTTGCTATACTCTGCCTATTTCTCTCTCCGCCACAACCGGCATTCCTCTCCCTTTTCTTCCTCTCTCATTGCTCTCACACTATCTCTACTCTACATTTGTTCGTACTTGCCTCATGTCGCTCATCTGCGCTTGTTTCTGTTCTCTCAGCCTGTTTGTCTCTTCTCGTCGGGCTCTCCCACGTCTCCCTGCCTCTGTCGCTCACCCTTCTTTGCTTCTTTCCCTCCCCCCCACGCGCACTCTTTTGGCATCCTGCCTTCTCAGGTAAGCAGTCTGGCCTGCCTGCCCATAATTTGTCAGGAGAGACAGGCCTGCCTCCCCACGTGTGCGACTGCCTGTGCACATTCAGTCTTATTAAGACACTCATGCTCAGTCTGCTGAAACAGTGGGCTGCTGGGCAAAGCACAATAAGTGCCCCTTGCCATGAAAGTGATTCTTCATGGAAGTATGATAGATCCTCTCATTTTCCCTATGATTTATTTTCCATTATGGGTTCATTATTTTTCAGAGTATACTTACATAATACATTTTTGGGCTATATTTAAAAGAATTAAAAAAAGCTCCACGCCTCGAGGTTTCAGCTTCCACTGTTTGGTTCTCTAATGGGTTTCATCCTATAGCATTTTTGGTTATATTAGCTCAAATGTCCAAACCTTAAATAATTTTCTGACGTAATGGGAGTGCACTTTAAGAAAATGGTCGACTGTAGGATCAACCTAGTTACATTGTGCTTTTAACAGCGTAAATATTTGGATACGATTAATGAGGTAAGCATGCTGTTATTGCTCTGTTTTATGAAACTGGAAGCAGCTTTAAGTAGCACAATTTCAACTTTTGATGCATTCTTTTAGGTTTCAATCGTTGGTGAAATAAAATAAATATCAGGGAATGCCTCCTTGTACTCTCCTAACACAGCATGTAATGCGAGGTTACTTAACAATGTATCATACAGGTAGACAGTGCAACACCACCACTGCAGCACCACCACCTCAGCACCAGCACAGCATCAACTCCACCACGGGAGCACCAGTGCAGCCCCACCACCACCCAAATCTGCCTTCAGAATCCATCTGTTGATTCTCCCCTAGTGTCTGTCCACTGCCTGTGTTGCAATTCAGGGACTATTTCCCAACCTCCACCCTCCCATTGTTTATGTCCCCTTTCCCCATTCCAATAAAAAGCAGTAACAAATGAGCAATAGAACCGAGAGGTAGAAGTTGCCAGCATTGCAAGGGCAAAAAACTAGAAGCCATTTTTTGTTTTTAACATTAAACTTGTTTAAATGGGGTTTTTCACTTGTACATGTCGTCTTATTTGTTATATATGGTAACCAAAATGCTTATGACACTTTTTTTACTATAACTTTTCAACATGCTGCACAGCAGCCACAACGCTCTACAACATAGCTTTAAAACATTGGCAATGCCAATTACTCCAGCTAAACACTTATAAGGTCACAAAGGCGAGTTCTATCCATGCCAATGCTTTTTTGAATTTAGGTGGTAGCAAGGTCAAGCAGCCAAGACTCGGACAAAAAGGTGGGTTATACTGTGTATTTTAATTCTGAGCCTGGCCATCTTGGATCATATCGTAAAGTATCTAAGGAAGTAAGAAACCTTCGAGTTATCATGGACTCCACATTAACAATGAATGCCCAAGTGGACAAGTTAGCGAGATCAAGCTTCATTACTTTTAAAATGCTGCGACGCATCTTTCCCCACCTAGGATTTCCACACAAGGTCCAAGAGACGTTTTCTCTTGTGTGCTTTAAACTTGATTACACCAATGGCCTCTACCATGGATCATCTTTATCAACTATGAAAAAACGACAACAAATTCAGAAATCTGCTGCCAGACTACTCCTGCATGTAAAGCAACAAGCCCACATCTACCATACCTTGAGGGCCCTCAATTGGTCACCAGTTTTCAGAAGATCCACCTCTCCCCTTTGACGGTAACCTGGGATCCTATTCGCACATCTCTTTAATCGGCAGACTTTTAGTATTAAAACTCTTGGCGTCTGCTTACCTGATATTTGAGCAGTGATTCAATTGATGGCAGGCAGCGGCTCCCACGGGCGCAGTCTAGAAAAGTTGAGATGAACCCCTGTTTGGTTCAGCAAAATATTTTGACGAAAAAAAAGACGGCACGATGTCTGCTGCCAAAATAGTACACTTTAATATAGCCCACCATAGTGGGCAATGCCGGCGATTAACGGTCCTCCTCAGCATTAAAGGCCCGAGCCTCACGCTCTGGCCTTTAACAAGGGAGCTTAATGGCCAGTATAGCCCAGCTACGGAGTGCTATAAGGCTATTAGAACATTCTGCCACTAGAGGGTAGAATGTTCTAACAAATAAAACAAAGGCCTCACGGAGCCCAAGGGGATTTATATCACCTTGGGCTCTGAGAGGCCTTTTTTCACAGCAGCAGCTGTGAATGAAAAACAAAATTAGAATGTTGCTCTGTGGAGTTCTACCAACCCTTAGAAGCCCGTAGCACTCCATTGTCTACAATGGAGTGCGTAACATTCTAATTTTCGAATATAGGAAACAGCAGGCGGAAGGTCCGTCAGCTCTGAAGAACTTGAATCTGAGCTTTGACTTACAATGCAAAAGACAGCTTCTTTTATACTTGTCTCATCATGAATATGTCGTACATTTGCATGGTAGACGGACGTCTGCTAAAGCATAACTTTATCATCAAAACGTTCTACTTGCAAAAAAAACAGCTAATCACGTCTGCAAAATGTGTCTCAGCTGCACATGTTATCGTTAATAATGCTTCCACACCACCACTAGCTACCAGTGTCCTTTACTTGTCTCATACTTGAAGTCTAACAATGCTATACTCCCTATAAATTTGCTGCCTGTCTAAGCCTAACCTCCCACCTATTCTGCGCTTCTGAGCTATCTTATCTACATAGTTTCTCAGATATGAAATCTTGCAAGCGGCCTGTGACCTTCCATTTGCTCTATGCCTAATTATATGTTAGAGGCATATGAGCTGCAGAATTCACACTGTTGCATAGGTCGCCATCTGGTGTTGGGCTCGGATGCTTGCACCTTGTTGTCTTGGAAGAAGTGTTTTGTAGTCACGAGATAGGTGACTCCTCCCTTGGACGATAGTGCGCATGGACATCGACTCCATCCTCAGAATGTTTTTTTCGCCATCGGGTTCGGATGTAACTTCAGCGCTCTGGTTCGGTACCGTGTTTTCCTAACCTTTTCATCACGCAAACCATCGCACACTCAACGGTACTGTTTTTGTTCGCGTGCCTTTCGATGTGCTAACTCTAATTCGATTCCGATTGTCGACGCGGGCTGCTGGGCCTATCAACGCCATTTGGGCCTACGGCTAATGGAAAGGACTCCATTTAAAAAATGCCCCCAGTGTGGAGCTATATTCCCACACAGCGACCAACACAAGGTCTGCAACCTTTGTCTCTCGTCTGAACACGAAGAAAAGGATTGCCAAGCCTGCGCCTCCTTCCGGTCCAAGAAAATGATCCGTGATCGCCGGGCTTGACGGCAGCTTATGGTGCAATAGGCTGCACCGGTGCCCGAAGACATCTTCGATGTAGGCCCCGATGTTCCAGAGGCAGAGGATTCGGAGGAGCTCGACATCGTATCCGAAGCAGATGACTCAGACTCCGATGACCCCATCACTCCAGGTCGACGAGTGAGTACAACTGCCCCTGCCCCAACTGACAAAACAAAGGCTCCGGTCAAGACTTCGCCTGAAGGCCTTAGTCGCGACCAAAAGAAACCTTCAGACGCCCCGCCTCCGGGCCCGGCTTCAAAGAAAAAGGAGAAGCCTTCCGGCAGCTCGGGACTGAGCAAGCCGCACGTCGGTGCCCCAAAAATACCGTCTATGCCGAAAGCGGGAACACATCCTAATCCCGCTGTCCCCAAAAAGGCCACGGCACAGAGCACTCTGGCATCGAAAGAACAGAAAGCTTCAGATCCGAAGAAACATCGACAACCTTCGGATCCGAAAAAGATTTCGAACTCCACACCTAAGCCGAAGGACTCGAAAACCCCTTCTAAGGCTCCCGATCTGAAATCGAAACCACGTTCGGAACTGAAAAGGTCAGCGCCAAAGGGAGATGCTGAGGAGGAAGAACTGTTTCGTCCGGATCCTATCGATCCAAAACAAAAAACATTACATGTGGACCCTAAAACGGGCCATATTGTCAATATACCACGGAACAAGAGGAAATTGGACACCCCACGCATCCCTGAGGTGCCTATGAAGAAAAAAGACTGTGCAACTTCACCGTTAAGACCCTCTTCTTCTGTTCTTCCTACTAAACCTCCTTCTCCTCCAAAGTCTCCCATACTTCCTTCATACTCACCACCACCACAGGATGATGATGACCTATGGGATGGGGGTGGAAATAATGACCCTTACAATGATCCTGATGATGACACTAACATACCACAGGACACAAGGGGCGACTACAATGACCCTGTAGATCCTCCAGACCTTCCTGATACAGATACATACCCAACAAGGCCATCTCCCCCAGATGACAACATTGGGTTTAGTCAGCTCATTGATAGGGCTGCCCAATATCATTGCGTCCAAATACATTCAGACCCCACAGAGAAAGACTTCCATGTACACACTTTTGCACAATCACAAAGGATAGTACAAACATTACCCATGCTGAAAGGTGTCATCAAATATGCTCCAGACGTCTTCAAAGACCCTGTCAGGACCAGGATTCTCAATCCTCGCATTGAGAAAAAATATAAACCCGCCCCTAATGATCCCACCTACATTAAAGGCCAACTCACCTTAGATTCTCTGGTGGTGACCAATGCTAGGAAGCATGTCAACTCTCAGACCTCCGGTGATGCTCCACCTTCAGACAAAGAGTCTAAATTACTAGACGCTTCAGGCAAAAGAGTTGCCTTCCAGGCAGCTAATCACTGGAGGATAGCTAATGCACAAGCATTACTTGCCAGGTACGACAGGGCTCTCTATGACGAACTTGAGAGCCTAATGCAGCATTTACCTGACCAATACAAGGCCAAAGCCAATGTTCTGATTCAGGAGGGCAAGCTGATAACAAACGCATCCATTAAATGTGCCCTCAATGCAGCAGAAACTGCATCTACATCAATCAACACTAGTGTGTTATTACGAAGGCACGCATGTTTGCGCTTTTCTGGGTTCAAACAAGAAGTGCAGACTACTATCCTGAATCAGCCCTTCAATCAGGAACAACTTTTTGGCCCAGCTGTAGACACAGCCTTAGAGAAAATGAAAAAAGATACTGAGACTTCAAAATCTATGGGAGCATTACAGTCTCCATCTACACGAGGCTCCTTTCGTCACTCCTTTTATAGGGGCACATCCAAAAACATCAGTACAGACACTGCTTCCTCCTCCTATAAAAGTCCCACACAAACATCTCTCAACAAGGGATATTTCAGAGGTGGATACAGGGGAAATAATAACAAAGGCAGAGGCTGAGGTAACAACACTCGTACCTCCCCCCACTAACAAACAGTGACTTCCCTCCACTACCCCCAGACCATTCCACTCCAGTCGGAGGAAGACTCTCACAGTGCCTACCTGTCTGGAATTCCATCACTACAGACAAGTGGGTTAGACAAATTATCCAGTATGGTTACTACCTGGAACTTACTGCAACTTCCCACAACATACCACCCAAACAGCATCCAATGTCCACGGAACATCTAACGCTCCTCAAACAAGAAGTTCTCTCCATGCTTCAGAAGCACGCAATAGAACCAGTTCCTCTAGCACTTCAAGGGACAGTGGTTTACTCCCTGTACTTTCTAATCCCCAAGAAGGATGGTACTCTCAGGCCAATACTGGACCTCAGACCGCTCAACTTCTACATACAGTCGGATCATTTTCACATGATTACTCTCCAACAGGTCCTTCCACTGCTCCAACAAGGCGACTTCCTTGCCACACTAGATCTCAAGGACGCTTACTTCCATATTCCCATACACCCTGCTCACAGGAAATATCTAAGGTTCACAGTGGACGGCCAACACTATCAGTTCAAGGTCCTCCCATTCGGAGTAACCACAGCACCCAGGGTCTTCACCAAGTGTCTCGCGGTAGTGGCAGCACACTTGCGGAGGCAACAGATCCATGTGTTACCATACCTGGTCGATTGGCTGATAAAAGCCAAATCGCACAGTCAGTGTGTTCATCACACTAACCAAACAATCCAGCTGCTACACAACTTGGGGTTCACAACAAACCACACCAAGTCACACCTACAGCCCTCCCACCTACATCAGTATCTAGGAACACAATAGACACTTCCAAAGCTCTAGCTTACCCCAATCCAGTCAGGATAGCCAGTATGCAGACTCTCATCACAAAATTTCAACCCCAACACTCCCTTCCAGCTTGACTGTTTATGCTGCTCATTGGAATGATGGCCTCATGCATTTTCATAGTACCACACGCAAGACTTCAGATGCGTCCCTTACAGGAATACTTAGCACGTCAGTGGAATCTGGCTCAGGGTCAACTTACAGATCTGGTGTTGGTGGACAGCCGCACACATCGCTCTCTCCAGTGGTGGAACATACAAAACCTTTCCAAAGGGCGGCTGTTCCTAGAGCCAGTTCCATAAATAGTGCTAACAACAGACTCATCACTCACAGGCTGGGGAGCCCATCTCCTAAACCACACAACTCAGGGCAGGTGGACCACTCAACAAAAAGTTGTCCACATCAATCACCTAGAATTACTGGCAATATTTCTAGCACTAAAGTCATTCCAAACAAATCTCAACAAAGCTGTCCTGGTCCGCACGGACAATATGACAGCAATGTACTACATACAGAAACAAGGAGGAACACATTCTTTGCAACTGTCTCACCTAGCGCACAGCATATGGAGATTGGCCATTCCGCAAAACATATATCTTCTCACAGAACATCTTCCATGAGTGCACAATCAGATTGGCTAAGTCGTCAGACACAGCAGATACACGAGTGGGAACTTCATCCTCAAGTTCTTCAACCATTTTTCCACATGTGGGGTCACACAGACATAGATCTGTTCGCTGCAAATGCAAAATGCCCAACTGTCGCCGCCAGGTTCCAACACCCGTTGCCCAAGGGCAATACGATATGAATGAACTGGTCAGGCAGATTTGCGTACGCTTTTCTGCCACTCACACTCATTCCGCTAGTAGTACGCAAGCTCCAGCAACAGTCTCTAAAAATGATCCTAGTTGCTCCCACATGGGCACGGCAACCGTGGTTCACAACACTCCTCTAACTCTCAGTAGTTCCACACCAAAAGCTATGGCTCTCCCCAAGACTGCTCACTCAGAACCATGGAGGCATAAGACACCCAGATCCAGCACAACTGAAGCTAGCAATCTGGCTCCTGAAGTCCTAGAGTTTGGGTACCTTATCCTCCCACCAGACTGTATGAACATTATCAAAGACGCCAGACGCCCCACTACTAGAGCTTGCTATGCAGCCAATTGGAAGCGATTCGTCATTTACTGCAATAACGACAAAATTGACCCACTAGATGCTTCCATTCAGAACATCATTTTCTATTTACTGCAATTACAAAAAAGTAATTTTGCATACTCATCCATAAGATGACATCTGGCTGCCCTCGCCGCCTACCTGCAAAACAGACAACCTTTGTCATTGTTAAAAGTACCTGCAATAAAAGCCTTTATGGAAGGCCTTAAAATAATAATTCCACCCAGACAGCCACCCTCTCTGGTGTGGAACCTAAACATTGTCCTTACTAGACTCATGGGTCCCCCATTAGAGCCTTTACACACAAATGTGAATTGCAGTTCCTTACATGGAAAGTAGCTTTCCTCGTCGCAATCGCCTCACTCAGGAGAGTAAGTGAGATCCAGGCTTTAACCATACAAGAATCATTCTTACAAATACATCGTAACAAGGTGGTCCTTAGAACAAATCCAATATTCCTTCCCAAAGTAATCTCTGATTTTCATTTTAACAAATCTGTAGAGTTACCAGTGTTTTTCCAAAACCCAGACTCCGTAGCAGAAAGAGCTCTTCACACACTTAATGTCAAAAGGGCTTTACTTTATTACATTGACAGGACTAAACCTTTTAGAAAGACAAACCAACTGTTTGTAGCTTTCTCTCCACCTCTTAAAGGAAATCGTATCTCCAAAGCTGGAATTGCCAGGTGGATAGTCAAATGCATTCAAATATGCTACCAAAAGGCAAAACGCACATTAACAATTCCCCCCAGAGTGCATTCAACACGCAAACTAGGGGCTCCCATGACATTCATAGGGAACATTCCCCTAGAAGACATTTGTAAAGCAGCAACATGGTCTACTACACACACCTTCACCAAACACGATTGTGTAGACGTGCAGGCGAAGCAACAGGCTTCTGTAGGCCAGGCTGTTCTTAAGACACTTTTCCAAACCACTGCAACAGATACAGGTGACCACCGCTAGGGGAGACACTGCTGTACAGTCTATGCAACAGTATGAATTATGCAGCTCATATGCCTCGAACGGAAAATGCTACTTACCAGTATGCATCTGTTCTTGGCATGTAGAGCTGCAGAATATCATATGCCCCCCCCCCCGCCTCCTTGGAACCTGTATCTGTTCCAGTGTTATCTTACTTAGATACATTCATATGGACATCTTTTCTGTTTCTTACAAACTGCATCATTTCCCATCATGGCGAAAAACAATCTGAGGATGGAGTCGATGGCCATGTGTACTATCGTCCAAGGGAGGAGTCGTCTATCTCGTGACTACAAAAGACTTCTTCCAAGACAACAACAAGGTGCAGGCATCTGAGCTCAACACCAGATGGCGATCTATGCAACAGTATGATATTCTGCAGCTCTACATGCCAAGAACCGATGCATACTGGTAAGTAGCATTTTCCTTCCCTATTCTACTGAAGCTCTTATCTAATTCCCTCCCCCCGGGTCTGGTCTCCATCTGTGCTCTTTTTTTTCTGCGAACAAAGAAGTTCTGCTACAGATTAGGCTTGTATTCTCCCTTTAATACGCAAAACTGAACACGTCTCTCTGCTGGTGCTTTCATTGGCATAAGTAGGCCTACACTTTCGACGTTCCTTATAACAACCTCCATCCACTACAGCAATCACACCTGCCTCTACTTCTTTCAAGACAATCACCATGATCATTTCTGAATCCGCCATAGACCGTGCAAAATCATTTCAAATCAGATAGATTAGTTGCATGTGAGCAAGTCAGGGTGTGTCTGGGGCTTCAGGATGATGATTTTTTTTGTCACTGGGAGGCAGCTGAACATGATCTATCATTCAGCGGCACACTTGAAATTGAGCCCCAAGATGTGTGTGCCAGATCAATTTTAAGTGAGCAAGCCACCACAGTTCGACGCAAAATAACGGTTGGTGATACTTTGCTTGAAGACTTGTCTGACTTAACTCACAGGCTAGCTGACATGCGGCCTGATGATGCTCAAATGTCAAGATACAAATGCTCAGACCCTCAATGACCGCCATGTCACACTGATTGACATGTCTCTACAGTGGTAAGAAGCAAAATCAGAGTTTTGACATCATATCTGTCAGAGGAGGGATTGTAGAGCAGCACCCAAGTCATTTTAAAAGAGAATTACCATGCAAATAGAAAGGTTTGTCCAAAGATGGCACAAACTAGCAGTAGTTAAAATTGTAAGAAAATATAAGTGGTACTGCCTCATATATTTGACTGTCTGCTGCAACTTTTAAGCGATTTTATTTTTAATTGAAGAATTATATTCTGCACATGGAATTACTTGGTGCTGAGCTATTGCTTATAATGGGGGTATATAAATATTTCTTTACCGCGCCCTGTATTTTCAGGTATGGTTTCAATTCCAAACCCTGCATAACTCATAATAGGGGCCCTTATGTAATATTCTTGATGTCAGAGTACAAACTATTAAACACCTAAATAACATATAATGGGTTTAAAAAAAATAATCAACAGGGAATTGGATTCCAAGCACTGATGTCCTCAAAAGGTTTCAAAGTTTGGGAAGACTCACAGAAGTTAGAAAGAGGAGCCTGCAAAGACCCATTAGTCCACTGAGCTATCACACTGTCTTCAAACACCAGAAACAGCAAAAACCAGGAATCTAAGTATGAGACATCCAAGTAGTGATGGACCCCCTCAGGTGAAGTTTTTTATTTGACTCGGCTGATAAGGCATACATTCTGGGTCAGGCAGAAGACCTGAGTTTATTTGAAATCACTTGGTCTGTCTTGCCAATTTTTCAGAGCTCCCTCAACTTCCATTGTATGGATAGACTCCATCGACCGTTGCTTAAGATAAAGATGCACTGTTCTGTTTGTTGTGAAAGTTTTTTAAAACTCCATTAAAAAAGGGAATGATTTAGACAAGTTTCCAAAAGGACTGTAAAATAAAATCACATGGGATCCTGAAAACAAGCTTTTATATAAGAGTTAGGCTGCCAACAATGTTATTTCATTTATTTTTCCTTCAGGAGTACAACTGCTGTTAAACTGAAGCCTCAATACCTTCATTATACATTGTAGAGATATTTTGATTACACTAAAGGAAGGGCCCTTCGCTGACTAGGGTACCTGTGCTGTGGTCAGATAATGTTCACCCCTTCTTTTCAGCCTGCTGTTGATCAACCAGTACCTCTTATAAATGAGGTCCTACTTGAGATATCATTGGTGGCCAGTTGTGTGACGTGTTCTCCAACAGTAGACTGCTAATGACAAAGTTTATGTGAACTTTTCTGTTCTTTTCTATCGGCTCTTAATTTATGTCATGAACTGATATTTCCCAAGAAATTTGACTGTCCCTATTTAAAAATCTTATTGGTATTGAAATCTTAAAATGAGTGAAAAAAATAAGTGTTCTTAACAAATACCTGTGGCTACATTAAAGATAAACATTGCTCCCTTTGTTATCTCATCGCGCCTATCACCTACCACTCACCCTTTACCCCTCCCAACTCTTCTTCCCTCACCCTGTCCACCCCAGAGGATTTCCCAACCCTACTAGACTAGATTCTCTAAATAACAGATCCAACACATCGATCTATGTAACTACACCTCCCTGACAAATTAATATAACCAAAACAGAAGTAATTACATAAAATTAATATGCCTAACTATACTCTAAAGATCATATCACTTAATGTTAAAGGCCTTCATTTTCCGGTAAAGAGGAGGAAAATAGTTGAATATTGCAGCAAACTAAGATGAGACATTCTCCTGCTCCAAGAGACCAGAATAGATAGGCATAGCCCAAAATCTCCTAAATAATTGGTATTCAGAACTGGCCTGCTCGAATGACTCAAACGAAAAGAATGGTGTCATCACGGTATTTGCCAGATCTGCAGGAATAAAAGTAATCAATAGTACTAAGGACACAGAAGGGTCATCTCACAAATTATGAAAGACATCCTGAAACTTTATATTGTTAACTTGTATGCACCCACTGCAGATTGCCTCACATTTTGGAGTTACCTGAATGAAAGACTGCATGAATTCCCAAATGGCTCTAGAATCCTACTAGGAGGAGACTTCAACCTCTCGATAGATCTAGTCTGAGAGAGAATATTGCCCTGCAAATACAGACCAGAGAAATCCCACACACAAATAGCAAAACTAATCACTACACATAACCTCGCGGACACCAGGAGGCTTTTCAATCCAACAGGCAGTGAGTTCACTTTCTACTCGAGCCTGCATCATTTGCACTCTAGAATAGACTTCTTACTCACTAATCAGAAACTAACTCCCTCCTGCTCGACCCCGAGGATTGAGATCATTTTTATTTTCGATCATGCCTACATTTCAGTTGATATCACGGTCACTAACTCACAAAACCAAGACAGACTCTGGCACCTCAATGACATGCTTTCAAACGCCCAGACCTGCAGAGAAGAGACGCTGTGCAATAGTAAACTACTTCAAAGAAGATACAACTCCAGACATATCCCCAGAAACCCTCTGGGAGGCAATGAAAGCCATTATCAGGGGCAGAATAATAAAGCCATTATCAGGGGCAGAATGATTAGTACGGTGGCCAACAAAAATAAATGTCAACAAAGCCCTGGAAGAACTGGAAGTGGAGCTCAAACAACTAGAGTTCCTACTTATCACCAATCACTCCTTAAGTTCAAAAGTGAGTTTGAGATAAAGGAAAAATACTAGCACAGAAAGTATAAGGACAATAAAAAAGAAAAATTACATATAATAAAGCAATTCAGTTTTGATAAACACAAAGGATACAAATGTAAGTCAAGTAAACATGCCATCTGTAGGAAAAATAACAATATCATATAAAGAATCGGTGAACAAATGAGTATTACATTCTGTGTTAATATGCGCACTACAAAGTGAAACGTAGTTAAACCGTAAAATATCAATATGAAGGAAGTCACAGAGGTTTAGTCACTTCTTGTTGGAAGGGAGTGAGAGACAGAGAGAGTTGAGCACTAGCATCAATAAACAATGTAACAGGCGACCATAGGTCTGAACGTTTGGATGCCATATGCAATGGGTATACAAAAGTTGTGTCCAATCTATGATTGTAGCAGACAGGATACCACCATGCTTGATACGACAATTAAAGTCTTTCCAGTTCTTAGTTATTTGCTGAAAGGCAACTGCTAACAACAAATCTATTGTTTTTACATTGTAACCAAAATTTGCCAAAATAGGGGATAAACTACCTAAAAAGATATGTGAAACAGAGAGAGGATGGCAGGAGCCAAAGATCAAATTAATTTGAGACCATACCTTTTCCCAAAAACTGTGAACAAATGTACATGTAAAGAGTAGATGATATAAATCTGCAAGTGGCGAGGAACAAGTCCAACATACATCTGAAAGTGCAGTATGTCTTGGACTGAGAATGAATGGGGAAAGTAGGAGCCTGTTATAAATAAAAAAGAGTGTCTGCGTGGTGTTCGCAGCTCTAGAGGACTTCCTAAGTTTAAGCCAAATTCTGTCCCAAAGCTCCACAGACCAAGAGGCTGCTAAATCTTTTTCCCAATATAGCTCTACTTTAGTTTTTTCTCTTGGAATGGGTGAACTATGTAAGAATTTATATATGACAGAAGCCCTAGAGTTGTTAATTAGAAGAGTGCGTAGCTTATCTGCAGAGGAAGGTTCACTTGAAGCAGAAAGGGAAGAAGTTGTATAATGTACGCGGGCATTTTGGATAGCTTGTGATAAGAGGGAGTATTTAGAGCGGAAAGATGCAGGCAAGTCAAAAGAGCCGTTGGCTTGTGAAAAGGATATAATCTCATCCTGGACATACAATTGACATACCCAAATCAGACCTCGTTGTCTCCAAGATTTCCAAAATAGAGGTTTATTATTTATTAAAATAAAAACGTTGTGCCATATGGTGGAGTTGAGAAATGAGGTCCAATCATTGGAGTTCGAGGAGGAAATAGATAATAGAATCTTAGAGGTATGTTTAATTACAGGAGTGGGTACAGACTGCGACTTACGTGTAAAAGACAGATATTCTTGAAATGAGAGCGGGGAAATGAAGGGCTGTTCAAGCGTGGCCCAAAGAGGACAATTTATAAGAGGCTCAGAGAGCCATCTCGAAGCCTGATGCAATAAAAAGGATTTATGGTAAGTGGGAAAATCACGGAAATTCACCCCACCCTCCGATTTTGGGCAGATCAATTTTGATATAGACATACGTGATTTCTTATTATTCCATAGAAAGGAGGATAAAATGGAATTGAATTTCCTAAAATATTTTAAGGGGATAGAAAGTGGAATATTAGAAATTGTATATAAAATTGTAGGAGATAGCATCATCTTTATAGTATCCAGGCGACCTCACCAAGACAGGTATAAAGGGTGCCATTTCGTCGTTAACAAAGGCAAGCTCTGTGTACAATTTTCCATACATCGTGATATTGTAAAATGAAGACCTAAATACTTAATGAACTGGGGACTCCATGCGAAACCTGAAGCGGTTAAGTCAGCCTTAAAAGTATATTTTGTTAAAGGTAGAATTCCGGATTTCGGAATCGACCTCCTCCAAAAAGGCGGGCAGAGAGGTTGGGGTTGTGAGAGAAATAAAAGAACATTGTCAGCATAAGCTGCCATTATGATGTTAGTCTCTTTAAAACCCGGGACATGTATCGGGTCTAGAGATCATCTGTTTAACAAGTACTTACTTGCACCCACTGGGGTGAACCACTCAAGAACTTCATGTACCAGCTTCCCATGGGGCAACCCGGAGGAGGAGCTAGCGGTGTGCGCTCCATTGCGGATGTTTATATAAAACCATGAATATTATCATTTTGGCGGACTCTTAACAAAAAAGGTTCTAAGGCAAGATTAAAAAGAAACAGAGAAAGTGGACAACCCTGTCAGACACCTCTACCCAGTGGAAAATAGGAAGATATGCCCCCATTTGCGCAAACAGCCGCTCTCGGGTTAGAATACAAAATAGATATCAGAGCAATCATTTTTGGGCCAAACCATTTAAGTGTATGAAAAAGATAGGGCCACTCAACTCTATCAAATGCTTTCTCTGTATCCAGGGCTATTGCTGCTAAGGAATGTGAAAGAGTGGAAGCTTTGGAAAGGACATCAAAAAATAAACGAGTATTGTCTGTAATGACTTGTCCCTTGACGAATAGGTCAGGTAATTGAGATTCCAAACGCAAGGCTAGGGTTTTTGAATTTTTTTTTATAATCGATGTTAACCAAAGAAATGGGTCGATAATTTTACAATGTTGTGGATCCTTGCCATCTTTAGGTATAAGGCAAATTAGGGCATCTGAGAAAGAGCCAGAAGATTCACCTGATTTTAAAAAAGCATGTATGAGTAAATATAATTTGGGAATAAGTAAATGTGCAAAGTGAGTGAAAAATTCGACAGTGAAACCATCTGGGCCAGGTTCTTTGTCTCTTTTGAGTGTTTGCAAGGCAGTAAGAAGCTCCTTTTGCGTAAGGTCCGATTCTAAAAGTGAAAGGTCTGGGCGTGTGTCAGAAGTGCGTTGAATATTAGAAAAGAATTGAGAAATAGAATGATCAGAAGAAAGAGTTTCAGACATGTACAGTGTTTTGTAAAACTGGAGAAATTCATTTAGGATATCTTCATCTTTGAACTTCAATGTATGGTTGTTATCAAAAATAGATTCTATATTGAGTTTGTTGTGTTTAACCTTCAAATAATTAGCTAGCAATTTTCCAGCTTTATTCTGACCCCCATAAGATTTTGCACTAGACTTTAGCAAAACGTTAAAAGCATTATTAGTTGTATCTTTGTTAAACTGAAATTTAGCATTTATAAGTTCAGACAAACAAGCTTTCGATTTGGAAGAGTAGTAAGAATGCTCCAATCTCTTTATTTTGGTGGTTTCTTGTGCCTTTTTCTGTTTTTTTTAGATATATCTAATAACAAAATCTCTAGCGGATTCTTTGAAGGCGTCCCAAACCACATGAAAAGGCAAAGTATCTGAGTGATTGAAGAGGAAATATTCATTAAAAAAGAAACAAAGGAGGATGTGAATGTTGGATCTAAAAGTAGGGCATTTTAAAACGCCATTCCCAAGATAAATTGGGTTTCTGTAAAACATCAAGTTGGATAGTGACGGAAGCGTGATCAGATATTAAAATAGATCCAATATCTGCCGCCACCAATGATTGAGAAATATTGTGGGTTACAAAAATATAATCTAAGCACGATTGAGTGTGGTGTGTCGGGGAGTAGTAAGAGTATTCTCTTAATGTGGGGTTGTAAAGCCTCCAAGCATCTATAAGCTTGTGTTGTTCAATTGTTTGTGTGAAAAGTTTGTGAGTTTTATAAGGAACAAAGGGGATGGACGAATTTCGATCCAAAAAAGGGTCAAGGATCTCATTACAGCCTCCTGTAAGTATAAAATTATCATCCAAACAAAAAAATGTGTGATTTGTTGGGCTAGGAAGGACCAGAAGGAGGCATCTCCAGCTGTGGGTGCGTAAATATTCAACAAAGATACCGGAGCACTACCCACCATTAATTTAACAAATAGCCATCTACCATCCTTATCTATACATTGCGATAACATTTTGATAGGAAGGGATTTGCGACAGAGAGTGAGAACTCCATTACGTTTGCCATCGCCCGGGATAAAAAAGACCTCCCCCACCCAACCTCTCTTTAACTTTACAGATTCTTCAGCCGTCAAATGAGATTTCTGTAAGCAGGCTATATCTGCTCCCAACTTGGCTAAATGAGTCAGAACTCTTTGTCTTTTAATAGGTGAGTGTAAACCTCTGACATTCCACGAAATAAGTTTTAAAGACATAGAACAAAACTGTAAGTAAGTAATAAGCACCCATTGCAACAATTCTCTGAGCAAGTCAAACAATACCAAATATCAAACCAACTGCATATAAATTGAGTCAAATGAGATGGAAAAGAGAAAAGAAGGGAAAGAAAGTTAAAACAAATAAACAACATTTGAAATGTGAGAGAGAAACGTGAAAAAGAGAGTAGTATTACAGTGAAAGGGGATCGAGATAATGCTCTCAGAGTGGAGGAAAGATAAAAGAGAGAGAGAGTGCAATACAAAAGAAAAAGAAACGTAATACAGCGAAAGACTTGAATATAATCCAGGACATACGAAAGGTGGAGGGATGTGAGGCCACATGGAACAATGACGTGTCCAGAACCCATGCGGGAAGACAGGGGGGAGAACAGAATCGAGACAATGGAACACAAGGGGAGATGTGACACGGAAACATAACCTGTGAGGAGAAAAAGGAGGTTAATTGTATAATCGAAGAAATACTAATGAAACTTGCATTTTTGCTATTTATCAACACACAAGCAAACCATGAACAGATCTAAAACATGTGACAGGAGTAGAGGCATTTCGGGAACCAAGACGTCTATTTGATGTGTGGTGAAGAAGTATCCATAGAGTCACCGTGTTAAGAGTAGAGGAAGCTCTTCAGCTTTACTGGATCTTCATAGGTACTGGTTTTGTTATTGATGGTCACTTTAAATAGGCAGGGATGAAAAAGGCCATATCGTGCACCTATTGAGAGGAGCTGCAGTCTCAGTGCTAGGAACTCCTTTCGTCGGTCTGCAGTTGTTTTGGCATAGTCTTGAGAGAAAAATAAGGAGTTCCCTGACCAGGTAATGCGATTCATTGCCCTAGCCGCAGATAACATTTTTAGCAAGTCTGTGTATTCCAGAAAGTATAAGATCACTACCCTCAGTTTTTTAACTGTAGAAGAAGACGTCAAAGGCGATGTCGGGCTCAACCGATGACCTCTCTGAATGTTGAGAAGAGTACCTTCCGGTAGTTTGAGGATCTTTGAGATGAAGGATTTAAAGAAGACAATTGGGTCTATACCCTTCGTTCCTTCTGGCAGACCATAAATGCGAAGGTTGTTCCTCCTGTTCCTATTTTCCAAATTTTCAATTTGCTTATGCAGTGCTGACACCTGGGAGCATAAGGAATCCACTTTGGAAATAGAAGAATTTAAAGAGTCAACATTTTGTTCCAATGCGATAACACGTTCTTCCACATTTGACCATCTATCAGTGAGGAGTTGCAACTTTGAGTTGGTTTCTTCCTTAAACGGACGCAAGGCCCGGATTTCTTCTAGCAGTAAGAGCATTGTGGCTGAAGTAGGTTGTTTAGGGAGGAAGGAGGATCTTTCTTCAACCGCTTACTGCGTGCTTTGGTAGCACCAGAGGATAAAGTAGTAGCAGATGTCAACGCACCTTTAAGTGAGGCGTTTGTGGAGTCCTCCATGGAGAGACAACTATAACAAGAGCTGGTGCGAATTAAGAATCTACGCATTGAATACTTGGGTTGAGAGGAGTCCTTAGTTAATCTTCCCATAAATAGAGACAAAATAGTAATTGGAAGATCAGTAACAATGGATTGTCCGCTTGCAAAACCTCAATATTTGGCACCTTAGTACGATATAATTGAATAGATATGCGGCCACTAATAGATGACATAACAATGGCTGTAGTTAAGCAGAAAAAAGAGAAACTTCTAGAAATTCAATCACCAAGCAATTGCCACTTATTAGACATGGCTCACAACAAAGTGAGGTATATCTGAAATTCTAACATTGCAGAAAGCAGACATGTTAAGAAATCATATCCACAACCTCAGTTTTTAATGAATTAATCTCTAATGTGATGAGGCAATTGGGCAGTAGGTGGCAGCAGAGCAGACCACTTGTAAACAGAGAAAAGAAGTTCAAACATTAGGTTCCTGAAAGCTATCCAAATTGTTGCAGAGCGCCGAAGAAAACAAACTTCATGAGGAAGTCATCCTCGTTATTGTAGACAGAGTGCAAATAATTTTAGAAGAAGCCAGACAAAGAAGGAATTATATGCCCCATTGTGACGATAATAAATTATTTCAGTCAGCTGAGGGTCATGACAGGGTCGCAATGAGCTGAAACTCCGCGAGTGCAATGCGCTGTAAAACTCCCCACATAACTCGATTTTAAATGGCGGCCGTTTCTGTGATGGAACCGCTCCGACGCGCAAACTAGGTAAAAGCGTCTCTTACATGGTGCTGCCGCCGTTCAGAGGCACCTCGTTATGCGAAGCTTCTTTTCCGCCGATTAAACAGGCATTTGGAAGTCCGTGCAGCCTGTCAATAATGCGCAGGTCAGTCGCTCTCTCCCTCGTCCCGGGAGAGTCAGGGACAGTCTGCCATTTTCCTTGGGCGCTGGCCACGCACTCATCACCAATCACTCCTTAGAAACACTAAACAAACGGAAAACTATAAAATACCAAGACAATAAGCGAGAGAGCACACATCAGGCTGAATATTTATAAAGCGAAAAACCTATGCAAATTTAATAAAGGCAGTACATTTCTTGCCAACTCCCAAAAAGTAAAAAGCCAATGTGACGTGATACAAAACAAAGCAGACAAAACCGAAACTGAACCCAAAAGAATCACAAGCTGCTTCGCCCATTAATTCAATAAACTATATAACCCGGACAGACAACCAAACATTGCGGACTGCGAAAACTACCTCACAAACATAAATCTCCCCTCACTCGTGGAAGCTGACCAAATCCCTCTTAACAAGCCAATAGAGACATAAGAAATAGAGGATATGATCAAAACATTAAAACTAAAACAAGCCCAGGGCCAGATGGCTTCACAAGCCGCATCTATAAAATCTTTAAACCCTTATTCACGCCACAACTAAAATTCCTTTTAGATTTCTACAGCCATAGTGACACAACAGGTCCAAACTTTACGGAAGCTGTAATATTAGATATTCACAAAGACAACAAAGACCTTAGACACCAAAAACTACAGAACAATCTCTCTACTTAATGTGGACTGCAAAATATATGCAAAAGTCCTTGCCATGAGGTTAGAAAAACTTCTCCCATCTCTAATCCACCTCTCTCAAATGGGCTTCATAAAAGGGGAATTGGGCTGTGACAATAAGATTATTTGCACATGTTAGAAAGATCTCTACTCCTTAATTCCCCTGCCATGGCCCTGGATGCCGAAAAGGCTTTCGATAAGGTCTCCTGACCATTTTTAAGATAAGCAATCTAGAAATTTAATCTTGGACTCCCTTTGAACAAATGGTGTTTGTACTTGAAGACAACCCCTCCGCCAAAGTCTGGGTTAATGGCCTCCTCTTTGAAAATGTCAGTCTCTCACAAGGGACTAGGCAAGGATATCCCCTTTCACTGCTGCTCTTTCTCCTAGCCATAGAACCTCTACTCTCGGAAATTCACCACAACCCCATTATTACGGACATCCCCTTTAACTCCGTAGCACATGAAGTTGCAGCCTATGCAGACGATATCCTCATCTTCTCTGAAGAAGCAGAAACAGCCATCCCAGAAATCCTCAAGATAATCAATACCTACTCCTATGCCTCTGGTTGCACAAAGACAAAACTGATGTTTTTCCACTCGACATACTCTGCACACCCATGATCATAAACAACACAGATCTCAAATGGCAAAACCTTCACCTGAAATACCTAGGCCTTCATCTAGGCAAATCCCTCTCCGAAAACATCTCTCTAAAACAATCAAAGACCTAATTGAAACTTGGTCCCCAAACACATGATGTGGTGGGGCAGACTAGAATGCACAAAATGCTAATTGCTCCACAAGTAATCATCAGTATGTTCCCCCTTCAACTATCAGACTCTTTCTTCAAAACACTAAACCAATACACCACTCAATTAATCTAGTGCAATAAAAAACTAAGAATTGCTGGAAACGTCTTATTACTTAACATAGAGAAAGGAGGTGTGGGCCTACCCAACTTTAGTAAGATGCAAACAGCTTTCCTACTTAAGCAAGCTATACACTAGAATCCCTCCTCTTTCACCTCCCCTAAGGACAGGATTTGAGAAAGACCTCTTCCGACCGTTTACTCTGCTCTTGTCCATCTCAATGAACCACTTCAAACTGCAACACTCCTTAAACATTCTTAGAGACATATTGGGGTATATTTACAAGGGAATAGCCCACCAGAATGTCACTTTTAGTGACGTTCAAGTGGCGCTATGCCCTTCTCCATATTTACAAAGCGGCTCTAAGCCACTGTGAGTGGCTTAACACCGCCTTGTGAATATGGCCCCTTTAAACATGAAAGGGGGTTGCAATGGGTGCGTTCCACCACAACACCCATTGCATTTTGACCCTGCCCCAGATTTACAAGGATGTGTAAATCTTAGGCTGCAACAAAAACAAACGCCATGCAATAACAGGTATTAGAATGGCGCAACAAGAAGAAATACTTTTCTTTTTCTGCAGCACACATAGAAAGCGCAAAATGCCATTAATTATTATTTATGTGCAAGATGGGACACCTTCATGCACATAAACAATCATGTCCTGCGTCGTAGGCACCCCTTGCACTATTGTGCAAGGGTCCCTGCATTGGTGCTAGGCAGCTAATTTAAGCGCCAGCACTTGGAAAACAGGGGTGCACCGTATTGTAAATACAGCACATCCCTACATTTTGGAAATATCAGAGCACAGCGCTGCCAAATTTGGCGCAGCTCTGCACTCCAACATATCCTTGTAAATATGGACCATTGTGCGGTGTAAAACAACTAGGCAAGATCTGCTCAGTTAGAGTCAAACACTCCTCATATGCATCTATTTGGCACAACCAACTAATACAAATCGACGGTAAGGCCCTTGATTTGGCACTCACGGGCATCTTGCAATATTCTATATATCAAAGATGTGATCAATAGATACAACCCAACCCCGTTCTCCCTACTTCATGCATCCCTAATTAGGAATTTTATAACTTCCTAAAACTCAAAGTAGAGACCAACACTTCCGAAATCGTCAACCCCCAAGTAGTCTTACAAAATTGTACTCTCTCTCCACTCAAATTCACCAAACCTTGAAAATCTGCAAGATTCTCCATGAATCAAGTTCTAACCATATTCATCAATGCCAATAAGTGGTCAGACTCATGCTTTAGAGAAGGCTAGTCCCACCTAACTGACAACTGGTCATAAATCCGGAAACATGCCACCAAACTGAAGATTTCCCCAATTATCCTGCAGCGCAAATACTGGCTACTACACAAAACCTTTTGTACCCCTGCTAGACTCTACAAATTAGGCCTGCTTGATTCAAGCAAATGTTGGAACTGCTCCTCAGAGGTAGGCGACCATGACCGCATGATAGTCTGCTGCCCCCCCACTCAAATCGTATTGGAAATCATCAACGAAACCATCAACGATATCTTCTACTACAAGGTACGGCTAGACCCAGTTTTAATCGCCTTAGGCCCCTGTGCACTCCCCAAACCCCCCCCCCTCTACTCAACACAACTGAGCACCTCTATTTGATCCTCTGCGATTGTCAGATATATATCTTATCACACTTGGTAGGCCTGGGTTGGCTTTCTTAGGAGTGCGGACAACATCATCCTTAACTAAATTTTTAACAATAAGTCAAGACTTCTATGGTCCCCACTAGACACTCACACTCAAACACAACCATGATAACTGACCACACTGGCTTAATCTTGGGATATCCTCTCACCATCGCCTCTTCTCTGCTGTATCCTCCTTCTCTTGCTCTTTTTCTCCAAATAGCAAATTTCTCCCAGACTAACCAAATTCTGCAGATAATACTACGGATGTTTTTAGAACCAGCTGACTTTCTGCCTCATACGACGATCCATAACGCCTGAACGGTAGAAATACTTTGTCTGTCTGACGGACTCAAATTTGTGAGAATTAGAACTTACTGTAATGTCTTCAGTGTCTCGTCTGTCCCAGTAATAAGTTAATGTATGTTTTGTTTTATCGAAATGCCTAATAAAATGTTTATTTAAAAAAAAGTTAAACTTGAAAGTGTGATGTCTCCTCGGCCTTGTTTCATGTCAATTGTTATTAATAAATATCAGTCAATCACATTTATGCTGATTTTCCTTCACTATGTCCACCTATTAGTACAATACGCAAGGAAGTCTGAAATATATATTTTTTTTAAATGAGCTATTTGTGGTGTGTTTGAGTTGTTTGAGTGAGGCTGTGAATGGAAAAGCTTTGCTAACAAAGTTTTCTTGCACCATGATAAGAGAATACTAGTCAGATTCCTTTTAAACTATCTTATGTTTCCGTTCAGTAAGCTTCCATTTGAACTTGGGCTACCCCCATATCGCTCAATTTTTTTTTTTTGCATTTGATATAATTTTCTTTGTCACTTCAATCAGGGTATTCATGCATGTGCCAATTGAATATTATATCTCTTTCTGCCTCCGCATGACTCGTGATGGCATTTTAGTTACACACCATGATACGTTTATGTGGGTCTTTGCACCTAGGGTGAAAAAATGCATTGAGATTGGCAAATGTTCGACAAGAATGTACATATAATTCGAAACACACCAGTAGGTTCACTCGACAGTCCTGATGATGCTCTCACACAAATCAGGCAATAGGGGTCAAAACATCAACATTACTTTTTTGACTGAATACATTCTAATAATGTTGACTGTATGTATAATTGCCATTTGCAATAACAAAAAAGTTGGTTGTGTACCAAAAAAGTTGTTTTTTTCAATTTGTTTATATAGTTACTTTCACCCCTTCCTCGTCCTCTTTGTCACTGGTAACTGCTATTTGTCATATTTAGTTTTTCTTGTATTGATTGTCCCGTCTGACAATTTGATATCTTTACACCAAGGTTTAGCTAATATCAATAAACCAGCTTTGCCTTAACATTCCAGCTGCCACCTTGTCTCATTTAATGAGATGTGATATAGTTGCACTCCTGTCACAGTAACTAAATATATATTTTTTTTATAAACAACCCCTTTGGAAACCCTGTATATATATATCTCTAAGAAACAAGTGACTCAAACAGATAGATTCACCAAAGAACAAAAATATATTTCTACTACAACGTTTCAGCTTCCGCCTTCCTCAGGTAGTACAAGTTGGTTTACTCTGTGGCTGCACAGATGACAGCTGAATTTTCAAAAAGCATCATGAGTGAAGATTCCATTTGGAATGTGGAATCAATGCAGTCCTGAGAGCTCTTGGGGTATGCAGTAATCAGGGTGTGTTGTCAGTAATGTTCAGTCCATCTGGATGCAGTGATTTTAAACGGTACATCCAGAAGTTTTCCCTGGAGTCCAGTAGTTCATCCTTTGAAACATGTTCCACGGGGAAAATCTTCAAATCTGATAGTGAATGATCCACAAGGTTGAAATGATTGGCTACAGGCTGGTCAATTCTCTTATTAATTATTGCAGATTTGTGGTTCCAAAGATTTTCATTTTGATGCCAAGATTTTCCACATGGAACATGTTTCAAAGGAAGAACTACTGGACTCCAGGGAAAACTTCTGGATGTACCGTTTAAAATCACTGCATCCAGATGGACTGAACATTACTGACAACACAACCTGATTACTGCATATCTCAAGAGCTCTCAGGACTGCATTGATTCCACATTCCAAATGGAATCTTCACTCATGATGCTTTTTGAAAATTCAGCTGTCATCTGTGCAGCCACAGAGCAAACCATCTTGTATTACCTGAGGAAGGCGGAAGCTGAAACGTTGTAGTGGAAATATATTTTTGTTCTTTGGTGAGTCCATCTGCTTGAGTCACTTCTTTCTTGGATATTTTATTTCTTTGTGACTCATTGTATCCTTTGGGATCCAGATTTTTGCCCTGGCTGGCTGTTGTTTTCTTGTGATCCTTCATCTTCAAGTATATATATATATATATATATAAAACAAAAAGGGGCACATAACTTAAGGGGATATTCACAAGTAAATGTCGGAGTGCGATGCTGTGCCAAATTTGACAACGCCACCCTCTGACACTTTCAAAACACAGGGATGCGCTGTATTCACAAAAATACGGCGAACCCATGTGTTTCTCTTAGCGCTGGCGCCAAAAAAGGCTTGTCCCCAGTTGTCCCACATCGACAACACTCATTATTATGTGATCTATGAGACATCAAAATATATGTTTGGTAGTGGGACCACTTGAATGGAACTCCCTTCACCTTGAGGTCCTTTTGGAAACTTGTCCTAAGAGGTGAACCACAGTTGTAGAATTTCAAAAATGTATGCTGGGACACCTAAGTTGGAATTCCAAATGCAAAAGGTTTTTTTTTTTTTTTATTTATAAATGGCGCCTCTGTTTGCTTGTTTTTAGGTCTGACTTGATAGGGAAGTTCTCTGCAATACCCTTTGTTACTATTTTTCATATATATATAAATATATATGAATGTTCTTTGCGTCCACCCAGAGGAGTTTACCTATCAATCCATTTTTTTTTTAAACAAATTTTATTAGTTCATTGAACAAAATGCAATCAATCCCCGTCCCCCATAGTCCGCCCCCCAGCCAAATCAGGACATCTTGCAATAACCATCCCAGCACATAAGCTACATCTGTACAGCATTCACCCCAATAATGTCCGTTCTACTAGGTAGTGCATCCACAGGAGTAATCCACCATGAGTGTGCGAGATAGCCAAAATACCCCCCACCCCATCCCCCAACATCCCCCCCAACGAGCCCCTCCTCCCTACCCACCCACCCAAGCATGTCGCCAGTACCTATCAGAAGTACATGTACATCAAAATCGCAGCTTACCTATCAATCCATGCTACTGGATGTTTCGTGTATCATTCCACACTTGAGGAAGTGCTTCTGGTGAAATGCATGAGGAACTATTTTACTTCAGAAAAGTATACACAGTCCTCATACAGTTCGTCACATTCAATTATTTTCCTCGTTTATGCATTCGATCTAAAAAGCAATCCTTTTTTGCTATTTGTTTCCCCAGCATTTGCAAAGGCAACAGGGTTTTAATGTTCAAACTGCATTGTGCTTGCAAGTTTTAAGACATTAAAGCCCGCCCAGTGGCTTTGCCAGTGCTTGCTCTTTTAGTCGCCTGGTACTTGTAACAGTGAAGTCAGGAGATAAGCTACTCATTTAGGCCGGACACATTTTCTGCTGCAGCTCCACTTGACTGGAAATGCTGCGCCATCTTGTGGCCGATTTGCCGTAGTGTCCCTGTTGCCCAACTTGAGGCTCAAGTCTTTTTTCAAAGCTCAATTTACATTTCGAGTGTTTGATGCCGAGATCAATTGGTGCTACTGCTTCCAATAATATACCTTTAAATTTTTTTATTCCAACGTCAGGATTATTTTCGAAGTGGCCGTCATGTATATTTTCCCTTGACGCTGCCCCAGATTTAGAAGGCTGGGGCAGCACCAAAAACTAAGGTAATACCTGGTCTTAGAATGGCGATACGAGAAGAAATGATTAATTTCTCCTGATTTTTTGCCCTTTCTATGTGTGCTGCAGCACACATAGAAAGAGCAAATCACCGTAAACAATTGTTTATGTGCAGAAAGGTGCCCCTTCCTGCACATGAACAATCGTCCCTGCAGGCAAGTGCACTGGCAAAATGGCGGCATGGTGCCTGTGCAGGCGCTAGGCAGCATATTTGCGCCAGCACTAGGAGAAACACAGGAGTGTGCCATTTTCTTGTGAATATAGCGCATCCCTGTGTTTTAAAATTGTTGGAGCGTGGCATTGCCAAATTTGGCGTAACACTGCGCTCCAACATTTGTTTGTAAATATGCCCCTTCGAGTCCCTTCCTTATGCAAAAGCCTTCAGAGAAAACATTCTGCTCAATAAATATTCATTGATCACTGTGACCAAGAGCTGGTTAAGATCACATGAACCAATGTATGGTAGTAAGACTATTCATCCTGGGTTAGGGACATCCTGAGATAATTTCTAAGGGAGGCACCAATATTTAGGGAGTGCTTAATCTTATGGATATGAGAATCTATAGGCGTTTTCACTGAGGCATGTGACTTGGGCATCGAAGAGAGTATTGAGCTCATATATAATAGCACATACAGGAAGCCGTTAATCAAGACATCTGTATTTTGGAAAGCAAAAATTTGATGGCAAAGTAAAATTACTTGAAATTTCCTTTTTGGACTTCATTATTTGTCTAGACTAGAGATACTGTCTTTCACTAGTTTAGTATTGGGCTTGTACATTTTTGGGGTTTTATATAAAGATAATGTATGTGGTGAACTTGAGTTTCCTGAACAGCAATGCTTCTGACCCATTGCAGAAAGTCAGGAGCTAGGTCCAGGTAAAAGAGGGAGCTTCAGATGTTGCTATTCAAACCCATACATTTTACAAACCATGGGACATATTTACTAGAAACTGGCAGAGAGCTGTATTATGCCAAAATTGGTAATGCTGTACTCCGTCAGTTTCAAAAAGCAGGGATGCGCTGTATTAACGCATGCGGCGTACCCCTATGTTTCCCCTAGCACTGGCGCTACAGGATCTGCCTAGCGCAAGCACCCTTGTGCCATGTTACAGGGTGCCTACGCACAGGAGTGATTGCTTATGTGCAGGAAGGGACACCAATCTTCATAGGTGATTTGCTGTTTCTATGTGTGCTGCAGAATGCAGCCCACATGGAAAGAGTCAAAATACAAGGAGAAATGAAACATTTCTCCTTGTATCACCTGCTTAAGACCAGGTATTCCCTGGTGATAGTTTTGGTGCAGCCCCATATCTTGTAAATATGGGGCTGCGTCAAAAAGCAATGGGTGTTGCAGCGGAATTCTCACTGCAACACCCATTGCATGCCCCTTTCACGCTAAGTGGGGCTTTATTTACAAGGCAGCATTAAGCCACTTAATGTGGCTTAACCCCTTCCTCGCTCATGACGGAACCACTCCGTCATGAGCCACGGTTGCCGTGTGCTCATGACGGAGTGGTTCCGTCATGCCGCGACCGTTGGCGGCCGCTCCTCTCACGCGGCGCTGTTTCCCCGCCTGTGCGGGGGGACAATGCAACTGGGCGGAGTCATGACGGAACCACTCCGTCATGAGCACAGCTCGACCGTGGCTCATGACGGAGTGGCTCCGTCATGAGCACAGCGCCACCGCGCTGCCCCCCCATACCCCCCAGCGCTGCGGCAGAATTCCCGCCGCAGCGAAGGGGTTAATGCTGCTTTGCAGTGGCGGCTCCTCCACTATGGCGGAGGAGCATTGTCTCACTGCTTTCAAGCAGTACAAGAAGAGGAAACATAAAATAATAATAACTTTCAATCATCGTTTTATGTTTCCGTTGCAGGCGGGTGGGCTGGGCGGTTCTGCTCTCGGAGCAGAGCAGTGGAGGAGTAGTTTGCCCTCTCTCAGGTGCGCAATGAGTGTTTGGGCTGCCCAAACCAGTCAAGCACACTTTCTCCTTACTTCATGCAGGCTGCATTACAGCCTGCATGGAGAACATGCCCAGGCCCCAATTCCCTGGTTGAGTGTCAAACCAGGATGCCCGAAACCAATCACAACACTGCATTGCAGCGTTGTGATTGGTCAGTGAGGCCTCGCTGTGCTTCCTGATTCTTGAGGAAAGCAGGAGCAGAACACAGGACTTGAGCGGGAAAGTAAGTTAATTATTTCTTTTTTTGCGCATCCTTGCGAGACCCCCCATGCACCCACGACATCCGCCACCTGCGAGCCATGCTGGCTGCCACTGCCACCTTGTAAATAAGGCGAAGGTCTTAACGCCACCAGAACATCAGAAAAGGTGATGTTCTGGTGCTGTTAACTCCTTGTAAATGTGCCCCAATGTTTGTGACTGGTGCTGTGTTAGTTTGGAGAGGGTGATGCTCTGGTGGTGTGAGGTTGGACTGTAGTAGAGCTCAAACAAGAATTCTCCACACTTGCTGGGCAAGGCGTAGAGTGAGATAGATTGAGCCATCGAAGGAAAAAGCAACACCTCTGGTGCCCCAGTTTCCGTTCAACCTAGTGTGTGCTGCAACTGAACAAACTAAACAGTACTCTGCAGAACCAAACTGCATATCACAGATATGCAGTATAGTTGGGAGTCAACATGCTCACAATAACACTGTCCACAAAGACATATCTCACACCGCCTTACAACATCACACATTAAAGCAGAATCTAAACACAAACACAATGGCCCAAGCTTGCAACGTACTGGCTAATAAGGCAAACTACAGAACTTGCTGCAAGAACCGGCTTGGAATACATGCACATTTCCATGTACATTCTCCAGGCAATGAGTACCCTTGCCAAGTGAGGAGATATGTAAGCATTTTGAAACAGCCTTTGAGCTTCACTCACCAAAACCTCACCCTTCATTAAACCCAACATCCTCACCGTACTGACCACACATCCCCAGGAATCGAAACAGACTGCGATGGAAAAGTTTGGATGTCCCCCCCCCCCCCCCCCCCCCCCCACTATATCAAAAGAGCCCGAAATGCCATAGTGAAGGCATATTGTGTTAATTCCATCAGTTAATGAAGCTGAGTGTTTTATCCCACAGTGTGATTGTCGTCTGCAATCACAAGTGTAAAAGTACCATAGTAAGGCCTCAATTACGGATGCATCATCATTGTGTCATTTTTTGTCGCACTCGATAATTAACAACACCCTGGGGTTTATTATTTATCAGATGTGATGGATAACGGCAACTTCGAGGGTTGCTCTCAAACTGTCGCAGGACATGCAGACTTTGGAGCTTACTGCACCAGAATCATCATATCACATTATTTACCCATGGACGTCATTTAGGGTTCACCAGGGGTCGAAGCTGCAACCCCTGGCTTGCCCCTTGCGTCCCCTGGCACTGCTTTTGCAACCCCTGGCACTGCCTATGCGTCCCCTGGCCCTTCCTATGCGTCCCCTGGGACTGCTTCTGCGGCCCCTGGCACTGCCTTTGTGACCCCTGGCACTGCCTTTGTGACCCCTGGCACTGCCTTTGCGACCCCTGCCACTGCCTATGCAACTCCTTAGAGGTGGCAAAATCAGTACCAGGAACACAGTGGCAACTTGTCCTTATGGACGTCGGTTGGGGCTTCATTTTCTTTGTTTCCTCTCCCTTTTTTTAAAATTATTACACTAATAGTGAATCATTTTTCATTATTCACTATTAGTGTGATAAAATAAAATGGAGCACTAGCTTGAATTACCTTCCCTGGCAGCTGAGGTAAGTAAAAACCAATGAGAGAGCCTGTGTGTGAGTGAAACTGAAGGTCAAAGGGCTGTGATGTCACTTCCGCTACCCCAGGCATTTTGGTCAACTGATGTTCATGCATTTACCAAGTCTTTATCACTGTGTAAGATTATTAGATGTGGAACCCCCCCTGTTGAATTTTCCCGTTATAATTGTAATTTCGACAGCTGAATTTTACAAGGCGCTCATATTTGAGTTTTTTGACACAGGATGACAGGAATGCTTCCCCCGGATGTGGTTGCAGCTGGCATCCGTTCGCGTGCACTTCTGCAAATCCAGAAATGCTTTTCCACTGGGCTGAGGGAGCTGCTTAGAAGACATGATCGTAAACTACTATTAAATAAACAATGGTTGTATTATATTTTAAAATCGAAATCTATAGGATGCAGCAATAGCAGAACCCTGGAAGAAAACTTGATGATCAGCTTCCTGAATGGTATGCTGTTCCACAATTTTTCAGGAAAATTGCCATAATTGGAAAGTCATGCAATCAAATTCTAGTTATACTAATTTCACACAAAAAACAGGAAAAAGACTCGAAAATAGCCAAATAAACAAACAAACAAAAAACACATCTAAAGAAAGAACAAAACGTGTTAGTAAAGCAAAACAAGGCTGCTAGCAGCGTTCAGATGTAACACCTCTCTGATTGGGTGAACGCTCCCGGGGATTTCATTCACGCTATTTTGAAAATTGGTTAGCTGCAGCAGACCGACACCCCCGTCCACCGCCCTCTTTGGGACCATAAGCGGATCGATGCTAATGCACACAGGTACTCCATTACTCCGACGTGCTCGTTCAGCCACAGCATTCGCGTTGGTAAACGCTGGGACCAACTGCGCTCAGCGGATCCGGCCCTTGCACTCGGGCAAAAGCTATTTCTTTTTCGCCACTGTCTATTTTAAGCCCTGCCGAGTCTTCTATTTTGTAAACAAAAGAGATTAGTTTTACCATTGAGCACCAAACATGTGCGGGCAGTGAGTGCAGTGCTGCTCGTCCCGTTGCCTAGCAACGGGAAGCAGGCCAACCAGAGGGCAAAAGCATCCATGAGTCGTGACTTCTGCAGGCAGGGGACGCTTTCCTGCTATTTTCACTCTCTTCCTTCAGTTGAGAGTCAAGGTCACCAAAGGCACATATTGGAATATTGTTTCTTTTCTTCATAAGCCATTAAGGTAGTTACCCCTTTACCATATATAGAAAATGCTTTTAAGCACGGGGTGGGCGAGGTGCCAGGCTCTTGCATAGCTTGCACAATAGCAAAACCAAAGGGGATGATTGACGGAGTGTTGAACATTGCAAGCACTCACCCCCAGTCAACTGATCTGGGTTTAATCTATCATCATTCTTTAGCTCATTCAACCCCCCCCCCCCCTTCAGACATGGCCATATGCAAATCAGTCTGACCCTGTGCCTCATGGGAACAGTCCAGCCCGAACTGCCAAGCCATGCCTTCCCTGGACCGGAAACAAGCTTCCTGGGACCGGTTTCTGGATTATCAGCCGTCATCAGCCAGGCCAGCTTGAATCCAGTGGCAAAGTGAGCAAGGGACCCACGTCTGGGCATACCCTGCCAATTTAGGGAGAACAAAGCAAAACCAAAGGGGATGAGTGTTGAACATTGCAAGCACTCACACCCAGTTAACTGATCTGGGTTTAATCCATCATCATTCTTTAGCTCACTCCGCCACCCCAGTTCAGCACAATAGGCCAGCTGTCTAACTCCAGATGGCACCTGGGTATTTAAGCAGTTACCACACAGGTGTGCATCTCATTAAGGTGCTTTCCCCTCACCCCTCCTTGCTTTCACAAGCACATACATGGAAGATAGATATTCAGACTCCATGTCACAGGGACCCATTGCCTCAGAGCATCTTGGGACCTGTAGTCTCTGTTCAGTTCCGGTGTATGCACTGGACTACCCCAAAAAAATCTTCATATAACTCCCAATCAACACACGCAGAACTGTCACCCAGGCGCTTGTTACCAGCAAACTGGACTATGGCAGTGCACTTAATGTCAGCATAACAGCCCAACTGACCAGAAGACCTCAGGTCATCAAAACGTAGCAGCCAGAGTCACACTCAGGCCCCCACCACATACACACTTCAGCCTGTACCACAAAGAGTTACACTAAATCCCCTTTCACAAATGAACATTTTTCAAGCTCCTCGCCCACACTTACAAAGCATAGGCCCTGCTTACCCCAACAGCCGTGTCAACTTCCATACCCCACCCGAGGTCTACAACCGGCTGATCCCCTGCTCGCTCACATCGCCTTCATCTGCAGAGCATGCCTCGCATCCATGGCCTGCAACGACCTCCGAATGCATATCACCTCCTCAGTCCTTGAATTCTGCAAGAAACTGAAGACATGCCTCTTTGCCTAGATTTCTACCTCTGCCAGCTTAGCCCTCTGTTATATAGCATCTGGATTCCTCCCACGTGAGATGTACACTCCACAAATAGCCATAGCATAACATAACATAGCTGCGGAAACAAATCATTTGTTGATGTAGAGCCTATTAAAGTTGTGCTCTTGTGACATACACGTCTGTGGCATTCCAAGTAGATGGACAACGTATTGTGTTCAGTTATTTCAATTTCATAGCTCACAAATGACTTTGACAATCAATAAATACCAATCACGAGGTTTGTATCTTGCGACTTCGAAAGATATCCCTTGGCAGTGCCTAGTCTTCTGACTGTCAAAGGGTTGGAAACAGAGCATGGTGAAAGAGTCTGAGCCAAGTTAATGTGCTTACAGCACGTGATGATGCTCAGAGACCTATTTACAGCAAACATTCACCTTTAATAATCTCTCAGAAGAGCTAAGCAATGTTAGTAAATAAAGGCATCTTTCCCAATGAGAATTTAGAGGTTGATTCACAAAGCTTTTTCTGTGAGTAGTTCTACCATACTCTAGTCTTAGATGCGAATTACTCCTTAATATCATGAATTTACTCATGGAAATTCATAAATCAGACTTAAATGTGGTTAGACTCAAGTGCTCTCAAACATGCTTTGTGGATCTGGCCCTATGAAGCTAACTTCAAAGTGGGTTCCTGGAGCCTGCGCCATCTTAACTTAGCCTTGGCTGTATGACAGAATGTTGACAGCAAAAGTATCTAAATACAAAAATATCGGTAAAAAAATATTGAGGTCTAAAATATTAACTTTACATATTGTAATGTAAATCATAGGAATCTTGATAAAGATATTCGTGGACTAAAATATTGACATTGAATAGTTATTTATATATATATATATATATATATATATATATATATTACCTACTGGCGGTCGCCAGTAGGTAGTTATAGTTAGGACCCTGTTTCCATAGGAAATCCGCAACATTCTATTTGGAATAACTTTGGCGCCGGTCGACGAATCCTCGCGAAATTTTCAAAATAGGTGGGGCGCTCCGCTCCGCTCCTACCCTGAAAGTCTCGGGGGGATTCGTCAAGCGGGGGCTGAGAAAAAAGGGGGGTCCCAAAACGCGTTTTTCCCATGCATTTTTCCATAGGACCTTTAGACACAGCTACGGCCGAACAGAGTTACTTGAAATTTGGCAGAGAGGTAGTCCTCAGGTCAAGGAAGTGCCTTTTGTAGGGCTGGTGTAAATCTGTTCAGTAGATCCTGAGAAAATAGCATTTAAATCAATATATATATCTGAGCCAGCTTACGGTGCGCTTACCGTGCGCTTACGGTAAGCTTACCGTACGCGTACGGTGACGTGCGCGAGCGCGATTCTGATTGGCTGTTAGATCTTAGTAAACATTCGAATCGGTCGAAACCAGGAAGCGGCGGCCGCCATTTTCTCTCTCGCACTCTGAGGGGGGGGGAGGAAAAACAAAGGCAAAAAACATGTAAAGGGGCTGTTTAGACAGCTCCTAACCACATAGCCTTGATGAAAGTGTCCCCAAAGAACCCCCAAGGTCAAAAAGTCAATTTAATTTTTTTTTGAAAAATCGCCGATTACGCTTACCGTACGTGTACGGTAAAAATTATTTAAAAAAAATAAATTAGCCACACTCTCCACACCCCGTGTGCAATAGGTGCCCGAACGGCACCATTAGTGCATGGCATATATTTAATCAATGAAAATTTAAAAGATTATCCACACTCTCCCCTCCCCGTGTGCAAATGGTACCCGAACGGCACCATTTGTGCATGGCATATTTATTTACTGAAAATGTAAAAGATTACCTTTCACAACGAAGCACATAATATGTCCTCCATGTGCGCACGGTGCGCGAAGCGCATCGTGCGTACATGGCCCATCCAGCGTAACGTGGGAACGCGGTGCGCGTAGCGCACCGCGTGCCCACCGTGCGTGCACGGCACTAACTGCGTAAAGTGGGCGCGTGGTGCGCGAAGCGCACCACGTTCTCACTGTGCGCGCACGGTGCGCGAAGCGCACCGTGCGCGCACGGAACGAACTGCGTTAAGTGGGCGCGCACGCCACGAATGGCGTAAAGTAACTTAGCATTTAAAAAAACCGTACAAATTCACTGAAAAAACCATAGGTTTCACACACGTTATAGTTAGGAATTAGCATTTAAAAAACCTTGCAAATTCACTGAAAAAACCATAGGTTTCACACATGTTATAGTTAGCTGGACATTTTACTGATAAAAAACCAATGAAATTTCCCCGTTATAGTTAGTGCAGGCAACTATAACTCACGCGACCGCAATCCTCTGCTGATGACATATGTGTCTTTATGAAAAAAAAATATTTGTAATATATGTATAGCTAAAATTTATTGGAAGAAGACATGGGCAAATAAGTGTCTAAATACAGTATTAGCATCAGCAGAGAATTGCGGTCGCGTGAGTTATAGTTGCCTGCACTAACTATAACGGGGGAATTTCATTGGTTTTTTATCAGTAAAATGTCCAGCTAACTATAACATGTGTGAAACCTATGGTTTTTTCAGTGAATATATATATATATATATATATACATACACACACATACACACAAACATATAAATATATAATTATTGCCCAATTAAAACGAAGTTACATTAAGGGGCCGATTCCGATCCTGTAAAACCCGGGTACAAATGGTCGTACGGAGCGTATTCTCTATATGACTCGTACCCACGAAATCCACCTTACAAACCAGCAAGTACGATTTGTACAGAAATACCATTTCCGTACGATTCGTACAAAACTACGTGCGGCGAAAAAATACCCACAATTCCGATCCGGGACATCGCGTACGTGACGTCCGGACGGAGTCAGGCAGCGTTTTACGGACCAGCAAGTACGATTCGTGCCTACGTCACTCCGCACGGCTAATTTTTTACGGCAGCCAAAAACTCCCGGGAAATTGAAGACGACGCGAAGAAGGAGCACCGGTACGCGACGGACAGCCATGGACCCCATCCTATGTGTCATCCCGGCCCTCCTAGCCTACGACCTGGTGCACCGAAACCGCCGCGCACGCCGCAGAAGGTCAGAACAACACCCAGGGGCAAAGGTGGGACGGACCGTACCCACGGCCTCAGAGCGTGGGTACGGTCCGTACCACCATTGTAGTGGTGATGTAGGGGTACGCGTGGTACGGACCGTACCCACGCTCTGAGGCCGTGGGTACGGTCCGTACCACCATTGTAGTGGTGATGTAGGGGTACGCATGGTACGGACCATACCCACGCCCTCAGAGCGTGGGTACGGTCCGTACCACCATTGCAGTGGTGATGTAGGGGTACGCGTGGTACGGAACGTACCCAACCGATGAATGCGGGGGTACGGACCGCATCACCCGTACCCCTAGGGCACCAGTACATTTGTGAGACAAGGCGTACACACGCCACGAATGTTGGTTTAGGGCCTGGTGCAGCATATAACCAGAACATTGGGGGGGTGGTGTATGGCCAGGACAGCAGTGTACTGCACCAAGGGTACGGGTGGGTGGGTGGATGGGTGGCTGCCTAGGATTCCCAGCAGTGGACAAAGACATGTGAGGTGTGGGTGCAGAGGAATACCAGCAGTGGACAGAGACATGTGGGGGGTGGGTGCAGAGGACTCCCAGCAGTGGACAGAGACATGGGGGTGGGTGCAGAGGACTCCCAGCAGTGGACAGAGACATGGGGGTGGGTGCAGAGGACTCCCAGCATTGCACAGAGACATGGGGGTGGATGCAGAGTACTCCCATCAGTGGACAGAGACATGTGAGGGGTGGGTGCCTATCACTCCCAGCAGTGGACAGAGACATGTGAGGGGTGGGTGCAGAGGACTCCCAGCAGTGGACAGAGACATGGGGTGGGTGCAGAGGACTCCCAGCAGTGGACAGAGACATGCGGGTGGATGCAGAGGACTCCCATCAGTGGACAGAGACATGTGAGGGGTGGGTGCCTATCACTACCAGCAGTGGACAGAGACATGTGAGGGGTGGGTGCAGAGGACTCCCAGCAGTCGACAGAGGCATGGGGGCGGGTGCAGAGGACTCTCAGCAGTGGACAGAGACATGGGGGTGGATGCAGAGGACTCCCAGCAGTGGACAGAGACATGGGGGTGGGTGCAGAGGGCTCCCAGCAGTGGACAGAGACATTGGGGTGGATGCCTATCACTCCCAGCAGTGGACAGAGACATGCAAGGTGTGGGTGCAGAGGAATACCAGCAGTGGACAGAGACATGTGAGGGGTGGGTGCCTATCACTCCCAGCAGTGGACAGAGACATGTGAGGTGTGGGTGCAGAGGAATACCAGCAGTGGACAGAGACATGTGAGGGGTGGGTGCAGAGGACTCCCAGCAGTGGACAGAGACATGGGGGCGGGTGCAGAGGACTCCCAGCAGTGGACAGAGACATGGGGGTGGGTGCAGAGGACTCCCAGCAGTGGACAGAGACATGGGGGTGGATGCAGAGGACTCCCATCAGTGGACAGAGACATGTGAGGGGTGGGTGCCTATCACTCCCAGCAGTGGACAGAGACATGTGAGGGGTGGGTGCAGAGGACTCCCAGCAGTGGACAGAGACATGTGAGGTGTGGGTGCAGAGGAATACCAGCAGTGGACAGAGACATGTGAGGGGTGGGTGCAGAGTACTCCCAGCAGTGGACAGAGACATAGGGGTGGGTGCAGAGGACTCCCAGCAGTGGACAGAGACATGGGGGTGGATGCAGAGGACTCCCAGCAGTGGACAGAGACATGGGGGTGGGTGCATAGGACTCCCAGCAGTGGACAGAGACATGGGGGTGGATGCAGAGTACTCCCAGCAGTGGAGATAGACATGGGGGTGGATGCAGAGGACTCCCATCAGTGGACAGAGACATGTGAGGGGTGGGTGCCTATCACTCCCAGCAGTGGAGAGAGACATGTGAGGGGTGGGTGCAGAGGACTCCCAGTAGTGGACAGAGACATGGGGGTGGGTGCAGAGGACTCCCAGCAGTGGACAGAGACATGGGGTGGGGGCAGAGGACTCCCAGCAGTGGACATAGACATGGGGGTGGATGCAGAGGACTCCCATCAGTGGACAGAGACATGTGAGGGGTGGGTGCCTATCACTTCCAGCAGTGGACAGAGACATGGGGGTGGGTGCAGAGGACTCCCAGCAGTGGACAGAGACATGGGGGTGGATGCAGAGGACTCCCATCAGTGGACAGAGACATGTGAGGGGTGGGTGCCTATCACTCCCAGCAGTGGACAGAGACATGTGAGGGGTGGGTGCAGAGGACTCCCAGCAGTGGACAGAGACATGTGAGGGGTGGGTACAGAGGAATACCAGCAGTGGACAGAGACATGTGAGGGGTGGGTGCCTATCACTCCCAGCAGTGGACAGAGACATGTGAGGGGTGGGTGCAGAGGACTCCCAGCAGTGGAGAGAGACATGTGAGGGGTGGGTGCAGAGGACTCCCAGCAGTGGACAGAGACATGGGGGTGGGTGCAGAGGACTCCCAGCAGTGGACAGACATGGGGGTGGATGCAGAGGACTCCCAGCAGTGGACAGAGACATGTGAGGGGTGGATGCCTATCACTCCCAGCAGTGGACAGAGACATGGGGGTGGGTGCAGAGGACTCCCATCAGTGGACAGAGACATGTGAGGGGTGGGTGCAGAGGACTCCCAGTAGTGGACAGAGACATGGGGGTGGGTGCAGAGGACTCCCAGCAGTGGACAGAGACATGGGGGTGGATGCAGAGGACTCCCAGCAGTGGACAGAGACATGTGAGGGGTGGATGCCTATCACTCCCAGCAGTGGACAGAGACATGGTGTGTGTACATCATTATCAGATGACCACAACTCCATGGGTGAATGTACGCATCCCTAATTTGCGACTATGTCGAAAGTGCCATAACAACACATCACTGACAGCAGTGTCCCACTCCCATGAGGATGGATGTCTTTCCCCCACTGCATGACACACCACATGTGGGTGTGAGGACAAATGACACATGCATACCCACCCCTGGCGGATGCAGCACAATACACACAGGGAGATCATGCCACAAGACTGTATAGTCATGTCAATGCCTACTAAACTAAGAGAGCCAAAGGGAACACACACTGTCACGCACATCCCAGGACTGATAGGAATGTACAGGTGCTGGGGCAGCCACCAAGATGTTGTCTCTCATGGAAGGAATAGGGTGGAGTTCCCACAGATACAATGGCCACAATTGTCAGTCAGGTGCCCAAATACCCTGCAGAACAAGTACCATATGTGTGCTAGGCTGGGATTACACACATGCATAGTGCGGAAAAGGGAGAATTACTCCCTGAAGGCATAGCAACATACTCAATACACAAGTACAGCGACTAGCAAGGATGGCACAGACGATGCAGCCGGAGACATTGCTGAGCAGGCATGGCCATAGTTGAAGGGATCCGTCACCAACAAAGGGAATGTATACACAGGTCAGCACAACAATTGTGCAACTCTCTTCAGGGAAGATGTCAGGTGCCACGGAGGAAGGGACACTCCTTGGTACAATGTATCAAAAAACAAATAACACACACGACCAAAGATCCTTTGCAGAGACCTTGTGATGGCACGCAGATCCCATGGTCCACCTCATGACCATCAGACTCAAACCCTTGCCCGAAACATAACACATTACCACAACCCCAATTCCTGGAGCATCAGCACCAACATCAATACCTGAAATGCAATAGTGTTCAAAGTAAAAAGAAAATGCTTTAATCAGCATAAAATTATCTTTTTTTCCAAAAACACTATATACAAAGGCCAATGGCCTGTCCAGAATAGAAGTCCTTGGGGGGACACATGGGCACGCGTCTCCCCTAGCTTGCCTGCACATTAGAACCCTCAGGTTCGTCGACGGGGGGGGGCATCATGTGGGGAAGGACCAGGCACCGCAGGGACAGGAGGTGGAAGGGTAGGTGTGGTGGGTGCAGGGCTGGACGCCTCCACCACAGGGGGTGGGGCAGCGCCAAAGGTGGAGGTGAGCTCGGCGCTGCACACTTCTGCCAGGTCGTCCAGAGTATCCCCTGCACCGGAAGAAACCACAGGCACAAAGGAGGGGGTGGGGTCGGAGGGATGGGGTGCAGCGCTACTGGGGGAGGGGATGGACAGGGGGGGGGGGATCAACTCCCCTAACCGGGGAGTGCCTTGCCCGTTTGCGGGCTGGTGAGCCAGTGGGGCTGAGGCCCAGCACAGCCAAGTAGCTCTCCTTGTCTGTCTGTGTGGCAGGGGTGCCAAGGGGAGTGTCTTTGGAGGGACTGGGTAGTGAGGCATGCAGACTCAGACTGTGGCTGCGTGTATGCCTGTGTGCCCCAGACCCAGTGGGTGTGCCTTTATCCCCCTGAGTGTGCGTGCCAGGAGGTGTGTGCTTGCCCTTACGTGTTTGTGTGCTGCCTATGTCTGGTGGGGTGCGTGCTTGGGAATGTCTGGGTGTGCATGGGACAGGCATGGGAGTGGGAAGTGTGGATGGTGCAGGGGTAGGGGGAGGAACGAAGCGCTGCAGGCGACTCACTGTTGCCGTCAGTGAAGAGTCCATGGACCTCAGCAACATCCGTTGGTCAGACATCGCTGCTGACATGCCCTCCATGAACGACACCATATGTGTCAGCAGTCTAGTGTGGCCATGGAGGACATTCAGCATCGATGTCTGGCCAACCTGCAAATGCCGCTGAATGTCCACAGACTCTGCAGTGAGGGCAGCAGGGGGGACAGGGGCAGGAGGTGCGGTGCCTGGCACGAAGGAGACATGGTGGTGCCCTGCACGGACAGAAGGGACCGGAGCAACTGGGAGGGCGGTGATGGGAATGGAGGAGGCGGTGACAGATGTTGTACTGCTGCCAGGTGTTGTAGCAGCCTCCGCCCCCTCGAGGAGTTTAGCCTCAGACCCGTCAGCGTCGTAGCCGGTGTTGCCACCAGACAGGTCCTCCGCCTGACTCCCCTCGCCCTCCGTGCCACTTGCTCCCGCAGGCTCCCCAGCAGTGGTGGCACCGGTGCTGGATCCCTCCTCAAGGTCCGTGCAGGTGTCTCCCTCGGTGTCCTCCGATGATGCTGTGGGCAAGGTGAAGATACAGAAAATAATCAGTCACCTGTATACATCTGACACATGAGTCCAAGCAAAATACGTCACAGTGCATATCAGGAAAAGCATCATGAGTAACATCTACATTACTCCGCACATATGTAAGCCCTGCACTCCCCAGTTGGATGACCCACCATGCCACTTGGAAACAAGGAAAATTAGGACACAACAGCAAATGACTTGATATCGAATTATACGGAGAAGCTAGTGTCTGGGAACAGTTGAGCATAGCAATACTATGAAGGCATGCCACCTCTTGTTTACTGTGAACGAAACAGTATTGGTGCACCCAAGGCTAAATAACAGACCGCAATGCTGAAGGTGTCCCCACAATCAGAGACCTGTGAGTACTTTGGAAACCCAAACGAAATACATTGTGATCCCTTGGGTATCACAACGCTTCACACAATCTACATGTTTAGAATGTGTGAATGTGCCACTTTGTGAACAGAACACACATGTGCCTGTATAAAAGAAGTCACACAAGGAGGCGCACACAAAACTACATTTACACAGTCATTGTATGAGCTGCCAGCCTTATTCAAACAAGCCACTGTTAGAAAGAAATGGGGTTTCAGTAAGTACATATACATGGCCCCACGGCGGTATGGATGACTTGACACTCGTAAGTTTGTATCAGCAACAAAAAAGGACTTACTCAAATGCCACCACACTGTGGGAACATGGATATGTATTACCTTAAAAAAAGTGTTATTCGGCGGAGGCAAGATGGCGGCCGCTTGAGACCGTAGTGCAGTGAGCTCTGGCCAGTGCTCGTAGCTAAGTCTTGCAGCCTGCTATGTGAAGATTTAAATACAGTTTTCAACCTCGCTAAGGATCAGAGGAATGCTGCTCGAGGAATCTACCGACAGGGTTGAAGCACTGAGTAAGACTCGGACCTCGATTTTGGCCTCGGTAATCGGCCTATCTATAGTCCGTTATCTATGCAGCATTAGTAAAAACTTCAGAAGCCTTCGTCAATCCTACCTGAGTGATACGGAAATCCAGCAGTGCAGCAGTATGGCTCCGAAATACGCCTCAAAGAACACAGTCACTGCGTCCTTGAAGCAGAAAGAGACGAGAGTGACCAGGATGGCTGCCCGAGATACTGCCGAGGCGTCAGTCGTAGGAGCATCAGAGGCGAATTCTTCTAAGGGATTGAACGCGAGCGGCTCGACCCGGAAGAGCGGACAGACTGTCTCCTCAGTGATCGAGCTCCAACGCGGGATCCCGGCTCATTCTCTTCCGGGTCGAGGTGAGCAGTGCAAGCCTCATACACGAGACGCGCTGGGCGGTGCTATAACGAACACTGCTCACACAGAAACTGACAACAGCACTAATGGAGCCTCCTCTGTAGAAACTAGACGGAACCATACACATAAACAGACGGTGAGAGGGGGGGAAGATCACAGGGCTCCTCTGGGGGGGGCTAATGGTGAGATACAAGCTCTTAGTAAAGCTGTAACGAATGGGAAAACAGAAGACAGCTCTCACTTATTACCTACTTCTGAGACTGGAACCGATGCCTGTCTAGTATCCTCCCTCGCTCTACTAAGTGGCCTGGGAAGCCAGCAATCGAGTCAGGTTCTGGTGCCTTTATCAAGTGACCGGCCATCTGTGCAACTCAGATCCGAAAATCTGAGTGAAAATCCGAGTGAGGCTGATACTGACAAAGACAGAGATAAGGATAAGGATAAGGAACCCAGTGATTTTTATTCTTTCTCTGATGAGCTGGGATGGTCTACCGATACAACGTCTAACTTATCTGAGTCCAGCGATGAAGAGACTAACATTAGTAAGGTGAGAACTGCTCAGAAATTGGGACCTAGACACAGGAAAAGTCGCCACGACTCAATAGACTTGGCTTGGGACTATACTCCTACTAGTGATCTCCCCCCCCCCCCAGGGACAACCTTGGTACAATCACAGCGACCCACCTCTGGCTCTAATCAACACCAAGAGCAAGGTACCAGTCAAGATACGAATGCACCATCGTTAGAAACGATTCTGTTAGATATAGCTGCGCATAGGGAAGAGACCTCTCATGATGGCCGCAAGGCCCAAGCAGAGCTACGTAAGGTGCAGGGTGTGGTCCGTAAGCTCTCGAAGAAAATTGATTCCTTCAACGATCGCATGAATGAGATGGAGTCAAGACTATTGCTCAATGAAACGGAAACCGCATTAAACCGGGAGAAGACTGAAGCGCATGATAAAGAACTCTCAGACATGATGTGGAAACTCGAGGACATGGAAAATCGCCAGCGGCGAAGTAACCTACGAGTCCTGGGAATCCCCGAGGGGATTGAAGGGGGGGATGTCCGCTCTTTTATGGTTAAGCTGTTTCAAGATTCCCTTCCAGAGCTGTCAACGTGGAAATGGGATATTGAGATACAACGTGCCCATCGGGTACCCCTTAACGTGAGAGGCACCCCCAAACCTGGAGCGTATCCAAGAGCAGTATTGGTATACTTTGGTAATTTTCTGTTGAGACAGGCGATATGGGAAAAAGCTAGACCTGAAGCAAAAAAAACTAGCGGCAACATAACCTACTTCGTACGCCCCGATTTCTGTCATGTAACGGTTGAGCGGAGGTGGCGTCTCCGCCAACTCATTAGACCATTTCAAGAAAAAAAACTTCAGGCATTCTTGAATAACCCGGCCTGTTTGAAAGTTATTAATGGTAATCAGACCAAGTTCTTTACTTCTGAGATAAAAGCCAAGGAATATCTGGACACTCTCTAGGGCTGAAATTTAGTTTTGTGCTCTTGGTTAATTAATGTTATCCCTCTGACATTCCTGCTTTTTTTTTTTTCGGTGGCTTTAAGCTCTAGAATATGATGAGGGGGGGATAAGGTTGTCTAAAAGATTTTCTATTAAGGTGGGGTATTGATTTAAATAGAGAGCACTGGCCTCATTGGTCTCACTGCACGTCCATCACTACAGACTCTTATGGAGTCTATTTGCCCTAGTAATGGGGGAGTGGGTGGAGGGAGGGAGGGTAAGGGAATAGGGAATGGGTTGGGACTCAGGGGGGTGAAAATATATAAAAAATGTAATTGCAGGAATGGAAATAAAAATGGTAGCAGAGATGGAAATGGATTTCATGAAATTATTATCGCTAAAATTGGTCATATAGTAAAATCTGACTGGCTAATAGATATAATCAAGTATGGTTAGTTTAAAATTATGTTCATGGAACATAGCGGGCCTCAATGATAAGGGGAAAAGGGATCGAATGTGGGGAGTGATCTCCCAAAATACGTTCGATATAATTTGTCTTCAAAAGACACACATTCCTTGGGCAGAAAGAAATATACTAAGGGTCCCTGGGTTTGATTTAATGGCAAGCACCTCCCACACTACTAGAACAAGAGGAGTAGCTATCTTGGCAAAATCTTTCTTAGGACCACCAAACACGTAAGGCAACTGACCCTTTAGGCCGCTGGGTGATTGTCGAGCTTAAAGTAGGTATCACTATATGCTCTATCTACGCACATAACCAGGATGATCCATCTTTTTTTTTCAATATAGAATTGGAATTAGCATCCTGGCTATCTTCATCTCAGACCACAATCCCTTAGTGCTCCTATTAAGGACTAATAATATTCTAAGACCTCGATCAAGCTGGTCCTTTGATAGAAAATTATCAGTTGATAATGACTATGTAGAATATATTAAAGTATGGGCGCAAAGATTTATAGACGCTAATCGTTATAGTGCCCCACGGGATGTGGTCTGGGATTGTTTTAAAGCCTCAATTCGTGGTGAAACAATAAGCTATGTGGCCAGGAAGAGGAAGGAGGTGGTCAGAGCCAACGTGCTTTCTCTACTAGAACTAGCTAGGAAGGAGGAGAAACATACTGCGATAATAATGCAAGGTGGTGATGGAGGGCAGATTCTAAATGAAATGATGATTCTTAAAATGGCAATTAATAGCAGGCTAACCAAGAGAGCAGCAGAGACCTATCAATCTCACCGCAACGAGATATATGAGGCGGGTGAGATGGTCGGCAAGCAATTAGCTCTCCGTACGAGACAAAAACAATCCCTAAATGTAATCACCAGTATTAAGGCAGATGGTCAAGACCACATAACATCTGAAGCCATTCTAGAAGCTTTTCAAAAATACTATCAGAAACTTTACCAAAATGAGGATACGCTGGACTCTTTAAAAATTAAGGACGAATTGGCTAGGTGGGCAACTGAGCAGGCGGGGAACCCAGGACTAGAGGAGGCTACTAGACAAGATCTAGAAACAGACATAACCCTAATAGAGCTACAAACGGCCCTTGCAGAGCTTGCTCCAGGCAAGGCCGCAGGCCCAGATAAAATACCTTTGGAGCTATATAAGATTCTTGGGAACATTATAACGCCACTTCTTCTAGATTTTTTATAAGTATCCAGGTGCGCGCCATCCCTCCTAGCTCTTGGAGGGAAACGAATGTAGTCGTCTTTCCTAAAAAAGATAAACCGCCCAATCTAACTACATCGTACCGCCCGATTTCTCTTATAAACACAGATTCGAAACTCTATTCTAAAATTCTAGCAAATCGCCTCGGGAGGATCGTCGAGTGCCTGGTCTCCCCCTGGCAGCATGGCTTCATTCCGGGTAGGGGCACTACGGACCATATCCGCCGGGCTATCGCCCTGTTTGAGGCCATGGGGGTCTCGGGTGGCCGGATGTCGATGATCCTCCTGGACGCGGAGAAAGCCTTTGATAGGGTTTCATGGGCATTCCTATGGGCGATACTCGAGCAAAATAAAATTGGGCCGTGTCTTATGAAATCCATCAAGGCTATGTACTGTATGCCAAGAGCTAGGGTTCTTGCAATGGGTCTTGAGTCTGGCTACTTTGATATATCTCGAGGCACTCGTCAGGGATGCCCATGTTCTCAGATTCTCTTTGCCCTCTATATAAACCCTCTAATTTTGAAATTGTTAAAAACAGAGTCTATTAAACCTGTCACTATAGGCCCATTTGACACCAAAATTCTCGCTTATGCCGATGATGTGGCTATAATAACCTCTCATCCCGCTGAGGCTCTGTCTACCATTGAACAGATTACACAGGGTTATGGCCGCCTCTCTGGATATTCTCTAAATAGAGACAAAACAATGGTTATCTGCACTCACAATACTCAATTTGTTGATTCAAGTAGAGTTGATAGTGCAATCTATCTAGGAGTCCGGATATACTCAAAAATAGAGGAAATAATTAAAATCAATTACGACCCTCTCCTCCAAAAGATCAAGAACGATATAAAAAGGATAGATGGGTTGCATCTATCAATTATTGGAAGAGGGATTTTCCTTAAAATGAATATATTACCTAGGATCTTATATTTATTTCGTGCAATTCCGATATTAGTTGACGATAAAATTATCAAAGCTATGGAATCCCAGATGGCTAGATTCATCTGGGGGTACGGGAAAATAAGGAGATCAATTCGCTTTCTCTCCCTACCAACTATGAGAGGCGGTCTCTCTATTCCGGATTTGGGATTCTATTTATGGGCCACTTTGATCCAACAGATGACCATGCTACTTTTTGTCAAAATACCACAAGAAGAAATAGGGGGCAAACAGATACCATCAATCTACGAACTTCTTATAGGGGATAAGGCTAATGGCCTCCTAGTAAAACAGTTGGAACCCTCCTATTATAAGAAAACTAAATTCAAGATTATAATTAGTGCTTGGGCCACCTGGAGGAAAATAATGCGGCACCTCAATATACCTAAATATAACAAGTATATTTCTTTGTGGCACTCGACAGCTCTACCAGCACATATATATGATACTATGGCTAGAAGATGGGAATACTTGGGAGTTCTAACGTTAGGGGATTTTTTGCTATCAGGTAACACTAATAGATTCCAAGTCCTGCAAAGTAAATTTTCTATTCCGGACAATAATATATTTAAATTTATTCAGATTAACACAATCTTAAAACTTAGGAGCTCCAACTTTTCTCCGAGTAACATCCCCATATTTGAATGCTTGGCCAAATCTTCAACCAAGATTGGCACGGTTTATACAATATTAGCTGAAAACCAGCAGGATGATATGGAAAAAACGGAAAGGAGATGGTCATCTAATTTAAATAATCCCAATGTGGACATTGATATGTCTCTATATCTCTCAATGAAGTTATTCGTCTCATCTAACCTCAAAGCTCAGCTATACAAGACCATATATGATCTCTACTTTACACCGTCGAAGCTTTACTCTTGGGGGAAAAGGGTGAACTCAGAATGCCCAAGGTGTGGTGAAAGCGGGGCACATTTGCTCCACATGCTCTATGAGTGTACTAAACTTTACCCCCTTAGGGATCTGATAGCTGGTTTTTGGCAGAACGTGTTCGGACATTCGATACCTGAATCCCCCACCCTATACATGCTGGGCTACGATAATACACTCGGGCATACAAAGAGAGAGGAAATCTGTCTCTTCCTCGGGACTGCGATCTACAGGATAATTTTAACAGCCCGCTGGAAGGACACAGATCCTCCCAACTTCCAGGTTTGGCTAGCTAGGCTACTCGCTATGTATAACCAGGAGAAAGCTATCTTTGCATGTAAAGGTAAAAAAGCGAGAGCCTTAGGGAATATGATTTGGGAACCAATAGAAACCTGGAAGAACAACAACGCAAATGTATGACTGTAATATGTTTAAGTTATATTCACATTAGTTCTATGGATTGATCCACTTGTTTTTCTATTTAACTGTAACTGGTTTGCATGTATTTTACTTTATATGTCCAATGTTTAACGTAAATTTCCTTCTCTGCAATTAACCATGTAAGTAATTTTTGCAAAAATAAATAAATAAATAAATAAATAAATAAAAAAAGTGTTATTCGAAATGTGCCTTTCTTTAATATGTGCCAGCGTGTCCCCTGAAAGTGTAAAGGTGGTTTCTTGTGCACTTCCGTGGGAGACATCTGTCAGGCAGGCACATTATTGTCCTACATAACAAAACATCAAAGTCAATCATTGAAAACATGAAGACATGTTGACAAGTGTAGTGAGTGCCAGGGTACAAGACTTCTTGACTAACAACTTGAATCATGCCACCTGTCACATGGCCATCCGTACCATGATGACACAGTTGCTAACACATCTGACCCACTGTCATGTGGAGTGGCACACATGTCCAAACACAGGACAATGCATAAGATAATGGGCCTGCAATTGTTTCGGAATAAGGAGCACCTACAGTGAGGAGACACACTCATGGCAAGCAAGAATGTCCACACAGATGTAACCACACAAAGAACAAACTACATAGCATCTGGACCACACACTGGTGCCAAAAATGGATAAGCAGGAATCATGTATTTTAACTTTTGACACATGCAGCAAAGCACTAAAATTAAACCATGCACAACATGACTGGGTCACTGCATGTTGAGTGTCTGTCCAGACAATTATCACACACAGGTCAGACCTGGCAAGAAGCCATAAGGTTTGGACATGTATGCCTTGCCCGCATAAACCCCCCATACCTGACACAATGTGATTGAGACAGATCAAGAAGTTACACCTCTTAATCTGGGTTTACTCAAATGTGCATCAAGAAATCCCAAATGTACTCCACATCACCTTGTGAGGCTGCCAACACATATTTGTGACAAACAACCATCAACAGATAGTTGTACATAGACACACAGGCACTGCCCAGTGTGAGGATGCACAAGCCAAATGGGGTCACCCTGTCCAGTGGACACATGTAGCACACTTTACATTAATACAAATGAGGCCAGGGAACAATGCCACAGAGGCCAACCTATGCTGAACACACAGAGAATGGGCACAGTGTTGGATGACACACATGAATCAGAGGCAAGGGTGTCTCAGGGGACTGTAGCGGGCACACTGCTCCATGGTCCTGGAATGATCTGACTGTAACATGAGCAAACGTCCCGGCACTATGCATATCTCCCACTCATGCACATCATGTCTGAGGCCACAACATCGGTCCTGCAAGCTGCAAGTCTGTTAATTTGAATCCTCACACTCCTATGTTGAGACTCAGTATCAGTGCCAACAAATATGGACCCCCAAATGACTGAACAGGACAGGGCACAGGCAAGGTACCAACACATATCACAGACCACCCCCACACATGATGCAGAAAGCAATGTGCACGTGGATTAACTGGCAGCCTAGATGACCATGTGCAATAGTGTTTACACACAGACCAGGGAACACATGTCAAGGAGGGGAAGAGAGGAAGAACAGCACTGGTTGACTTGGGGGAAAAGGATACACACTGCACATATAAACCCTGGCAGTGTATCCAGGCGACTGAGCACTTCCAAAAGCTGGTGACACACAACAAACACACATGTACCTACCCCCTTGCTGCTGCTGCTGTTTCTCCTGTAACTGCCCATCCATCTCAGGGAAGACCACCGCCAGGACACGCTTCATCTGGTGGGTCAGGCGTCGGCGCCCGCCGTGGTGGCGTGGAGGTGAGTCCTCCAGCAGGACCCGGGCGATCCTCCGGGTCCAGCACCGGATGTCCTGCCACCGTTTTCTCACTTGTGCTAGGCGCCGACTGCGACCCTCCACCGATCTCACGGCCCTGACGGCCTGCTTCCAGATCTCTCCCTTGGCGTAGGCAGTTACCTGTGAGGATGACAAAGTGAGACAACATCACTACACCTGCCCCATGTCAGAGAGACACACATTTGAACATCTTTGAAATGTTGAACAGGGCATAGGATGCTGCCAAGGAATTGCATCTTAGTCATATGGACATTGGCCTCTGTGGAAGCCCCAATGCACTACATGGCATGTAAAGTACACAGGTGGCATGAGGGGTGCGACACACTCCATGAACATGGCACACACTGTGCATCACAAGAGACACCAGGCTGATGGACAGCACCTCCAAGCAGTTACATGCACAGACACACACAGGCACAGATCAATCACATGCCATTGGCAACAGCGGATACAAACCTCACTCTGCACATGTGCCACTTGCCTGTGGGGTGTCACAGGTGTGGGGCTAGCTCAGCAAGTCAGACACACAGCATGGCTTACTTCTCACATCAGATGGGTAGAGCTGTTGCGTCCTCCATGCAGCTGTGGTGCAACACTTCACATAGACACTCACCAACATGACAAGGAACATTCACACACATCAATGTCCAGGGGGCATACACATCACTTGGACACTCTCACCACAGCTCCACTCAACTCACACACATCGGTGGGAACAGTCACCTGTCACACCGGGGGACCACTGAATCACCTCAGGACAATAGACAAAAAATGTCACAAAGGATTAGCCAGGCTGAATGTGTCATGCACTATGCAGTGAATGTCACAGTAAGCACAATGCAAGTGAGGAGTGCACACATGAACTCCACCATGCTCTGCATGGGAGACATAAGCCATTCCCCCCCCTGGGACCCACTCTAAACAACATAGCATGTCTGTCACACCTGGACACAATGCCAGAAGTGACAGTCACAAAAAAGGTGCACAGTCAAAGCTAGTGGAGTCAGCACTCACCTGCTCCCCTGGTCTCCCATACAGACTGGGGTACTGTGGGAGGATGACATCCAGCAATGCCTCATTCTCCTCCTGGGTGAATGGCTGGGCCCTCTCCACAGACCTTGACATGGTGCCAGAGGAAGCACGGTCAGCAGCAGTGTTGTCGACAGGAAACTTGTGCAGGCAAGTGCCCTCTCATGGGTTCTGGCTGACTTCTATCTGTCTTGCTGAGGGGCATTCATTTGGAGGAGTACATAGTGATTGGTCAGATTCATTCGCATCTTACGTTTACTCCAATCCCTTTCCACATACACCAGTGACAGCATTTGCATCGTTCAACATTTATGAATCATGTCAAGTCAACAACCACTTTGAAACATTGTATTTTGTGGCCAACTGACTCTTCCAGGCCACCTGATTGGAAAATTTGAACAGAAAACTCTGTATCCATGACAACCAGCATGCATTTAGTGCCTAATACTTGTCCCTTATGTGTCCCCTATGTAATTTTCAAATCCACACACAGGTACGGTGCGTTTCACACGTACCCCTACGGCACCAGTTGCACAGTGCCTTTGACACGTACGTGTAGGCACTGGTAGTACACGTATGTGTAGGCACTGGTAGTACACGTACCCGTAAGTATACTACCAGTGCCTACCCGTATGTGTACTCACAGTGCCTACACGTACATGTCCGCAAAGGTAGTACATGTACCCGTACAGGTACTCACAGTGCCTACACGTACGTGTCTGCAATGGTAGTACACGTTCCCGTACGTGTACTACCAGTGCCTACCCGTACGTGTACTCACAGTGCCTACACGTACGTGTCCGCAATGGTAGTACACGTACCCGTACGTGTACTCACAGTGCCTACACGTACGTGTTGGCACTGTGATTACACGTACGGGTACGTGTACTACCATTGCGGACACGTACGTGTAGGCACTGAGTACACGTACGGGTACGTGTACTACCATTGCGGACACGTACGTGTGGGCACTGTGAGTACACGTACGGGTAGGCACTGTGAGTACACGTACGGGTAGGCACTGTGAGTACACGTATGGGTAGGTACTGGTAGTACACGTACGTGTGTACGGTTCGTACCACGAGTGCTCCTACGGGCACACAACTCTAGTGATACGGACCGTACACACACCCTCAGAGCGTGTGTACGGTTCGTACCACGAGTGCCCCTACGGGCACACAACTCTAGTGATACGGACCGTACACACACCCTCAGAGCGTGTGTACGGTGCGTTTCACACGCTTACACTGTTGATAGGATGCCCACACGAAAGGAATGGAGGTCTCAGACCCGCAGAAGGATGTACATCAAGTCATTGTCATTGCTGTCCTACATGTGCAGGGCCTAGGTGTGTCAGGCAGTGATATTGCACATGTCTCCTCATGTATTTGCACAATTGATGTGTGATGACCTGTGTACACGTCATGTGTGATGGGGCACTATGTGGCACACTTCCCCTTCACACTTTGCACATGTATGCATGTAGTGCAAACGTGTCACGCACAGCATCACTGGTATGGCACAGTCACAACCACCCGCAACTGTCCCCTGATGCCAGTGACAGGGACACTGACAACTTAAATTTAACGACCAGCGTGCACCGATGTGACTATGTCATGTGTGTGTCATGTGTTCCCATGAGCTTGCTGTTGCCGTCCCGTCCACTGCATCTGCTGTTCCTGCATCCAACATGTGTCTGTGTCTAGATGTGCATGGCACACATCTACGCACACCATGCCACATGTGTATTTCCACATAACGTGTGTCTGTATGCATCTAACTTGATATTTTGACATGAGGACATATCTGCGTCGTCTCAATGTCTGTGTTTTCTGTTTTCACGTGTACCTCTTCATCGCAATGTGTGTGATCTGTACATTTGACCTTCCATGTGATCTGTGCGTCTAGCTTGCCGTCAGCTGTCTGTATGAGATGACATCCTTAAAATGCTGAAATGTGGATGTATGTCACTCTTGTGATTTCTCTGGCTATTCACTGACACTGGCCCACAGCTCGTTTCAGGGCATGTCATGTACACTTGCCAATCAACGGGTGTAGCTAGCTTTTCGTAGGAGTATCACCTGGCTGGCATACGTGTCCTGGATGTATTGCACAGACCAGACTCTGTATTTAGCAGATGTGTATTAGCAGTTGAGCATGTGCTCAGTTCATTGACATTGATGTTGTTATGTTCTCACTCTTCGTTATTTATTCACAATTTCTGCAGGGCACCGCCCGTCCCCAGACCAATTCCAGACTTGGGTGCCATGAGGGAACGTGACTGCATACGCCGTTACAGATTCACCCAACAGTTGATTGAGGACCTGACAAACAGGCTCACCTTCAACCGCGACACAGTTATCCTACTGCGCTGACCCCCAAGATGAAGTTGATGGCAGCCCTACATTTTTTTGCCACAGGTACATTTCAATTCACCATAGCTGATGTTGGTGGCATGTCCCGGACGATGTTCAGCCGTGTCCTGCATGATGTTTTGGCAGCCATGTTGGAGCACCTGGATGAATTCATCCATTTTCCGACTCCTGAGGAGTTGACAGGTGTCAAGGGAGATTTCAATGCCCTGGGAGGGATGTCCCATGTCATTGGGTCCATTGATGGGACACATGTGGCTTTTGTACCACCACAGGCACAGGAGGTCGCCTATCGCAACCGTAAACATTACCACTCCATAAATGCCCTTGTGGTGTGTCTTGCCAACATGCTGATTTCCCATGTCTGTGCACGTTTTCCAGGGTCAGCACACGATGCCTACATCATGAGGCGTAACAGGGTGCCAGAAATGATGCTGCGGCTGCACAACGAACGAGCATGTCTTGTTGGTGGGTATCCTCTGTTTGTCCTGTGTTTTGCGGTATCTTTGTATCTTACGGCATCTCCTGACCCACTTTTTTACATGATGTTTCCATGTAGGTGACTCTGGCTATCCCAACATGCCATGGCTGATGATGCCTCTCCGCAACCCCAGATCAGCTGCAGATCACCATTACAACGATGCACACGGGCAGACCAGGCGAGTGATTTAGAGGACGTTTGGCCTCCTGAAGAGCCGATTCCGGTGCCTTCACAAGACAGGCGGGTCCCTCCCATATGCACCGGTGAAGGTCTGCAAAGTCTTCCTCGTGTGCTGCATGCTGCACAACATGGCAGTGGAGAAGGCAGTGCCACTCATCCTGGCGCAGCATGAGCAGGAACATCCACCCGTGGAGGATGAAGGGCTTGGTCACGAGGCAAGTGAGGAGGAGGAGGAGGATATCCGGAGTCAGCTCATACGCAACTTCTTCTCATAATGGTGAGTCACTGGGTCTGAGTGTGCACCCTTGGAGCCTTGTGTGGCATGTGTTGCAATGTGTGTGTCCAGCTGACTGTATGCTAAGTGACTTAGATGTGTGTTCTGATGTGTCACTCGAGTGATGTCATTCCAATCATTTTAGCTGTGACCCTAATTTTTATATTCACATGGTGACAACATTATTCCTTTAGAGTAAATGACCATGTATGCGGATAACAATCTTTTAGTTGACTGCTTGTGTGTCTGTCATCCACAGGTTCTTGCGCATGTTGTCTGGTCGTGTCATCATTGGCCTCCTCCTATTCCTCATGAGTATTGCAACGTGTGCTGAATCAGCATTCCATGCATGGACATGTGGAAAAGTCATTTTGGGTGAGGATTGCAGCAAGGCATTGTTAGGTGTTTGGAATGTGTGGGGACTGCTCCTGTGCATGTTGGGTTACCATGCATACATGTCGACATGTAGCATGACTCCCATGAATTGATAGTCTACCTTCGTGACATTCATCTCTAATGGTTAGTGGATTCTGATGAAGGCATCAATGTGTGTATAACTTCCCTCAGAAACATACGGGATGCTACGGGTGGACATGGTGTGGGACATCCCCATAACAGCCTCAATGGGGAATTGCAGCCTCTCCGTGTGCAGAAGGGGGTGTTTGGCTCATCCCCTTAACTTGTGTGCCAGGCCATTAGGATTTACTACATCTATGTTGTGAAGGGGGTGTCCAGTGTAGGTCCCACATGTTCAGCAACATGACCTGTGTGTCTGTTCATATTGATGCTTTTCCCTTAGTGTGGGCCTGAGTAATAAAGGGGTTCCTCACCCTCCAAGGTGCCTCATCTCTGTCAATGCAGGTCTCTTGCCACTTTGCATGCGGCATCTCTGGCATAGTTGTCAAAGATTGTGCATATGAGTCTATGTGTAGTTTGGTAACATGCATGCAGGTCTTCATGGGTCAGAATCTCTATTGTGCATGAAGTCCATGGTTGTGTATGTATTTGGGCATGTTGGTCCCCATGACGGGCCGTCAACGCCTGCTGAGGGTGTGTCTCCTGTGCGCGGCTCGGCCTTCTGTTTCCTGATCCTGTGTCAGTCATCTTCGGTGATTGTGCATCCATTTTCTCTGGGTAACCGGACACTCCTTCCTTTACTTACGCCTGTTGCATTTGTCCTTTCTGACATCCTTGTCTTTGTGTGCTACTTTTGGCATAGTTTCAAGGACATACCACCTGCTGCTGCGGCCCCTGCAGCAAGGACCCACAAAGTGCGGGATTCCACAACACACATGCCTCAAAGATGCTCCTCCCTGCCTACCTCCAGCCATTCATTTGGCTGTCATCACCTTGTCTGTGCCACTGTTGGGTACACGCGGTGCCAAAGGCAGGACCGTCAGCACATGCAACGTGCACATTGCACGACCCTCATGTCCTTGCATGACCCACATCACACTACAGTCTGAGGTTGTAGCCACCCTCCAAGCAATGTCTATCTGAAACTCAACCGCCTGCTCTCAGCCATACCCTAAGCGCACACATGACACCTTTGCATGCTGAGTGTGCAACTCCAACTGCCTACACAGCACTGCCTCTCCTTCCAGGCCCTGTCACACCAACCAGATCATGTCCCTCCTGCTCCACACTGGCTCCGTACACCAGCAAGGCCATGGGAGTGGGACTCAGGCCTTCAGCATGTGGTATAGTGGCGTCATCTGGCACATGGCCCAGGGCTCATCTCTCAGCGTGTCAATCTTCAATGTGTCCAGGATCCCCCTCTCCACCATCACATGCGCACACAACCTCATCATCATGTCGTATGCCATTGACACCCAGGTGCTCCTCACCCTCACCAAAGACCCAGCCATTGCCAGTTCCAACGTTCAAGAAGGCATGAGGTCCGTGGATGAAAGGCTGAACATCAGCCACCTGAGGCTGAACTTGTACAGGACTGAGGTAAGCATCGGTGGATTGTCCCCTTACAGCTGGCTCAACTCCTTGTGTCCCACCCGCAGGGGCCCTACACAAGCACCCAGTGGCCACGCAAGATGTTGTGCATCCTGGATTTGTCACTCACATTTGCCATGCAAATCACCATCATCTGTACCTCATGCTGCAGCACCCTCTGCATGATGCACATGATCCTCTGATAGATCCACTACAAGGAAAGACAGACCATCCCCCAGGTCCACAACACCAGCCGTGTCAACTACTGCCCCACCCTCCACGGAGCAAGTACATCCTAACTCACGGGAAAATTGTCCACATCCAGGGTGCATCTGTACAACTCAGCTTCAACATCCCGCGGCTCATCAACATCACCGTCCACCTGAGATAGCTGCAAGGGATCACTGTGTGCTGCAGGATGACCTTCACACTCCTCACACACACTCAGGAGGCAGCCAACAACCCCAGAGCCCAATACCAACCTTGTACGTCTGTCATCCAAGACCCCGTTGGCCCAACTCAATGCATCCGAACTTGGCCTGGCCACCATTCTTCACATCCACAACACTCCAGCATGAAGGAGATGGGTCTCCCACCTGGCCAAACATACCTGGGACTCACTCCCCGGGAACCTCCACATGAGCCATGACCTGTGGGCCTTCATCATCGTCTTCCTGATTGGTGTGTGCGCACAGTACTTCAAGCCCCCCCACAGCAGCTTGAGGCCATCACGGGTGAGTATTGGGCTCCCAGGCTGTATTGGATGATACATTGTGACCCATGTGTGTCCTGTACTGGACTCAGATCCCAGGGTATGGATGGCTGGAGTTGGTTCCACACTGAGGCATAGTTTGACCTTAACACACACGTATGTTGTGGACTAATGCAAAATGACGGCAACATCTCATGACAAAAAAATTGTTTTATTCTCGGTGGGGTGCGTGTTTTGGTAGATGACATAAGGTGCTCTAACGTGTGCATAGAATCCAAAGTTCACAGGGGGAGATGCTATCGTTGGCATTTGAAGGCATCAGAGTCAAGACCACAGTGTTGGTCATCATTGGTCAGACTGTGACCAGCAAGTCCATGTGGCAGAGAATGTACGTGAATGATGTGCTGCTGTTGCGCATGAAGACCAGGTGCCAGTCCAGGTGACCTGGGAGATGTGGATGGTCCTCTGCCTCTCACGGTCATTTCCGTGGACGACCCACCTTCCTCCGGGGACCCTCAGATGCAGGCCTTGACGATGTTTGGGACGCTCCGTTGGACGAATCCTCCTCCTCCCTCCCTGTGGCTGGTGCTGGTCTGCGCCTGGTGTCACAGGGAGGGTTACCCATGTTGTCGGCGATCCGACGGAATGAATGGCTTATGTCCCTTTGCACCGCCACGAGCTCAGCCAGTCTTGCCTCCATCCGTCCTTGGTGTTGTTGTTGACTGGCGTGTTGCTCGGCCTGCTGATTCTTAATGTCTGTGAGGGTCGCCACTACCTGACTGATGGCCCTAGTGTCACGCCGGTATGCCTCCATGATGTTGCGGACGTGTGACATACCGGTCCCTTCAGCTGGCTGGTCAGGTTCTCGCCTCCGCCTGCCTCCACTCCCACCACCCCTGCCCACACGGACCTGGCCTGCCGTTGTGGGCACATCGGGTCTACGGGACCCCTGAGGGATGGCAGTGTCGGTGTTGTCTGCCTCCTCCTGGGTGCCTGGCGAACCTTGTCCCTCCAGGTCAGACTGGCTCAGTTGTTCAGTGTGGGCAGGGCTCCTGGGTGTCTCCTGGGATGTGGCAGGAATGGTGGTGGTGGTTGTCACAGATGTACCTGAAGCAGGTGCTGCAGGGGCTTGGACACCAGGTGGGTTGGGGTCATCCACGGAGTGTTGTGAGGTGTCGCTGCCGGTGGGATCAGGTTCCTCCCGAGCCTGGGACTGTGGTTCTTCTCCCCCATTGTTGGGGGAGATCCATGACGTTGCCCTGTGTGTGAGAGAGAGACAATGTTAATGCTGTTTAATGCGACATCCATGTTTCACACATATTCTATTTGCCACAGTTCCTCAAGGTAGTTGTATGTGCCTAGCATTCACATCAATGTTCACTTGTGGGTGGGTATGTTGCAGGGGACTGATTGAAATGTTCTCCAGGGTGTTTGACATGTCGAATTTGGCCTTGGATGCTTCTTTGGCTGTTGCTTGATCTTGTTGTGTCACATGTCCATTGTGAGAGTGGGTAACTCCATTGGCTGCCCCGGGGGTGTGTGCTTGTGTAAGGGGTGAGTGATCATCCCTCAGCCCGACGCTGTTCAACATCCACATGGCCCCCTCACACAAGTGGCCCGCCCCCACCACCTCAAAACCATCTCCTATGCCGACGACACCCAGCTCATTCTCTCTCTCACACCGCCAAAAAATATATCCACAAGGGCTGAGGTCCATCGCCGACTGGATGCGGAGCGGCCATCTGAAACCGAACTCGGACAAAACGGAGGTCCTCATCCTGGGACCCACACCCTCAGACTACTCCTGGTGGTCGATCGCTCTGGGGACAGCACCAACACCCACCCACCACGCACGCAACCTAGGATTGATCCTCGCGTCCTCCCTCTCCATGTCCAAGCATGTCAACGCCGTCTCCTCCTCCTGCTACGACACCCTACGCACGCTCCGCCGGATCGACTGGTGGATCCCGACTGAAACAAGTAGAACAGTGACACAGGCCCTCGTCAGCAGCTGACTGGACTACGGCAATGCACTCTATGCAGGACTCCCATCCAAACACCAACGGCGGATACAACGCTTCCAAAAAGCCTCCGCACGACTGATCGACAACGCCCCCTGCCACAGCCACATCACCCCCCTCCTGAGTGACCTGCACTGGCTCCACATCGACAAGAGGATCACCTTCAAGTTCCTCACCCACTCACACAAGGAACTCCACAACGCCGGACAAGCCTACCTGAACATCAGACTCAGCTTCTACAACCCCACCTGCCAGCTCCGCTCCGGCAGCCTCGCCCTCGCAGCTATCCCCCGCATCCAACGTACGACCGCCTGCGGGAGATCCTTCTCCTACCTCGCCGCCAAGACCTGAAACACCCTCCCAACCCATCTACGACTGACCCAAGACCTACTTGCCTTCAGATGACTCCTCAAGACCTGGCTCTTCGAGCAGTAGTGGAACCCCCCCCCCCCCCTCAGCACCTTGAGACCCTCACAGGTAAGTAGCGCGCCTTACAAGTACCCTGATTGATTGTTGATTGATTGACGGTGCCTGCTGGTGGATGTAGTGTGATTTGGCAGTGGGTCTCCCAGGTGATGTATCTGTCCCCCCATGGAGCATGCTGCCATGTCAGTGAGTGTGAGTTCCTGTCCTAGATATCTGAGCTGGTTGTGTTTGTGTTAGATTTTGCAGTTGTCACAGGAGGGCCTTTTGCTGACTACAGCAGGGCCAAGTGTCAGCTACCTCGTCAGTACTTTGCCAGTCCCTGTGCATTGCGCATGGTGCATGGGTATGTACCTGGGCCATATGGGCTGAGGGCAATGGTGTCTGTTTCTGAGTTGTACAATATGTTTCGTGATCCCCACCCTCCCAACATCCCGGACATCCAGTCTTGGGTTTGTGGTTTGTGTAGGCTGGGACATGGCATTGCCTTGCTTTGTGAATGGGGCATACACATGTTAGTGGCATGAGCGTTGTTTTTGAGTGTGGTTGTGTCCGGTGAGGGCTTGGGGGTAGGTGTGTGCATTTGTTGTAGTTGGGGTGTGGATGCCATTAGCCCCATGTTACGTAAGTTGTTTGTGTACTCACCAGGCTCGGCAACTCCTTCGACTCCGTGTACTCCCACCAGCGGAAGCAGGGCCATCACCTTCTTCTCCCAGGGATGGTAATGTACCGGTCTGCGGGGCAGCCCACCTCCTGTGATGTTACTCTGGGTGTAGTCCTCGTTCATTTTGCGTTTGACTGCCCTGCGCAGATCGTACCACCTGGCTTGGCATTCATTCCTGGTCCTTCTGATGGGCGCAACAGCATTCACCCTATCGACGATCCTCTGCCACAGGCGTGATTTTTCAGCTATGCTGGTCTGTCTGACCAATGTTCCAAAGAGCTGTGGCTCGACTCTGATGCCTTCGTTGACAAGGATGTCCAGCTCCTCTCTTGTGAACTTTGGATTCTTGTCTGTGGGCATGGTGTGGGGTGTGGGTGTGGATGGTTGTGGGTGTGTGGGTGTGAATGTGTAGGTGTGTGTGTGAATGTGTAGAGGGGGTATGTGTGAAGGAGGTTGTGTGATGGTGTGTAAGTTAAGGTGTATGGGTGCAGTTGTTTGTGTGTGGTGTCTGTCAGCAGTGAGTCTGTTGCAAAGGCTCATGGTTTGTGAGTGTGGGCCTTTTTTATTGGTCCATTTGTGGGTGTGGCTGGGTTTGAAATTTTGGTGGGTGTGTTATAAGAGGTGGTTGTGAGTTTGGGCCTCTGTTTGCCTGTTTGGATGTGCCAGGTCAGTCTTTTAGATGTTTTTAGTACTGTAGATGTGTTTTTTGGTGTTGTGCGATTCGAATTGACCCTGCTTGTGCTGTTTTGCAGTGTCCTGGTTCTGGATGAGTCGTTTTAGCGTATGTAACGTGCGTACATACGCGATGTTGTTGTACAGTGCTCACATATGCAATGTTGCTGTACGGTTCGTACATCCGGGATGCTGGGGTACGGTGGTGGGGTACGGTGCGTCCAAGTACGCGGCTGGGGTAGGGTGGTGAGGTACGGTGGTGGGGTACGGTGCATCCAAGTACGCGGCTGGGGTACGGTGGTGGGGTATGGTGCATACAAGTATGGGACTGGGGGACGGTGTTGGGGTACGGTGCGTACAAGTAAGGGGCTGGGGTAGGGTGGTGGGGTACGGTGCGTACATGTATGGGGCTGGGGTACGGTGGTGGGGTACGGTGCCTCCAAGTACGCGGCTGGGGTACGGTGGCGGGGTACGGTATGTACAAGTAAGGGGCTGGGGGACGGTGGTGGGGTACGGTGCGTACAAGTTAGGGGCTGGGGTAGGGTGGTGGGGTACGGTGCGTACATGTACGGGGCTGGGGTTACAGTGCGGACATGGGGGGGTACGGGGCAGACATGTGGGGGGGAGGGGGGGGCTGTATGACTCGTATCCCGGGCACAAGTTTACCCGGATACGAGTGGTACGGCGTTCGATCCGTACGGAGCCTTTCCCATGCGCTTTTGTTTTCGGGCGGCCGGTACGGATCGTACTTGCGCGCTCGGACTTCACTTTTACAATTTGTATGTAAAAATGTCCGGGGACGTGTCGTAGACTTTTCCCGAAGTCATTTGTATGGATTTTTCACGTACGAATCGTACTTCGCCGTTTGTACGGGACTTGTACGATTCGCACGTACAAAAATACGGATGCGAGTCGGACGGTAATTTTTTTTGACGGATCGGAATCGGCACCAAAATTGTAAAAAAAAAAAGTAATTTGTTTTAAAAATATATATTATAAAAACAAACCTTAATTCAGTAACTTTAAAAAAAAGTAAATTTTATTCAAAGACAGGTAACCTTGACAAGCATTGGGAAAAGTGCTTACATTGTATTGGGGCTGTCGTTTTACTCTTTTAATGCCAATCTTTCAGACATTGGGAAAAGTGCATATATTGGAGACGCAGTGTTACCATTCCAATGCCTTTGTAACAAAGATCAAGGGAGATGCTTACACCGGGGAGATCAGATTGACTATTTTAGTATCCTAAACCCAATCTACCAAACATTGCGGAAAGTGCACACATGGGGGAAGGGTGTGTGTGTGTCAAACTGATATTGGAGAAAGTTGACACATCGTGGCATAGGGTGGTCAGAATAACTATTCTAATTCCAGTACAACCATTGAGGAAAATGCATAAACTGGGTGTCCATAGGAGGAGTTGGTTTACTTTTCAAACTCCATTCAAATAAATAGTGGGAAAAGTGCGTACATTGGTAGGGATAAGGGTTAGATTTGCTGTCAGACTCCAATCTAATAAACTTTGGGGAAGTGCATACATTGGGTGGGGGATCTGATTTACTATACCAAGTCCAGTCTAATAAACACTGGGAAAAATGCACATTTTAAGGGTGGGTCAGATTTACTATTAGAATCGCAGACTATCAAACATTGGGGAAATTGTATTCATTGGGAATGGTGCCAGATTTACTTTTCTAACTCTAGTCTAAGAAAAGGTTGGGTAAAGTGTATAAATTGGGGGTCATATTTACTATTGTAACTTCAATCTAACAAAGACAGTGGTAAGTGCATACATTGAAGGAAGCGGAAGAGACAAATGGACTATTCTAACTCCATTTAACAAACATTGGGAATAATGCACACCTGGAGGGGGTAATATTTGTTTCTATAACTCCAGTTTAAAATACATTGCGAAAAGTACATACACTGGATGAGTTTACATTCACTATTCCAACACAAGTCTTACAAGAGTTGGGGAAGTGCACACATTGAGGTGTGGCAGCTATATTATCCTAACTCCATTGTAACAAAAACTGGGGAAAGTGCATAGATGGGGTGGGAGAAGAGGCAAGATTTGCTATTGTAACTCCAATCTGAAAAATGTTGAGGAAAGTGCACTCATTGAGGCTGAGTATCAGACTTACTATTCTAGCTCTAATACAAAAAATAATGATGGAAGTGCCTACAGTGGTGGGGGGGTCAGATTTAATATTCTAACTCCAATTAAACAATCATTGGGGAAAATGCACATATGTGAGGGTTCACATTCACAACATCTACATAATATAATTCCCAATTAAAAACAATTTAAAAATAATTCTGACTCATTAAAATCTATTACATAAAAAATCTATTATTTTAAAATTGCGCAAAATAATAAAAATGGCTAATAGAAATAATAAAACATTTTAAATTACACCGTACGTCCAATCCTCACTTATAATAAACACACACATTAAAGAAATTCTTTGTATCATAATAGAAATATTTATAACATATTTTTCCTTTTAAAATGTAATAAATATAAAACTTAAATTAATTAAAAGAAGAATGTAAACAAAAACACAATCAGGCCCACAAAACACAACCCAACCTTTGAAAATTAATGAAATGGTTTTTCAAAATGATATAACAAGTTTGTCAATGAAACATTAATTTACAATACAAATAATTACTTGGCATTTTAAAAATGAACATAATTCATACATTAATCAATTAACCTCGTTTTTTAAATACCCAAATACCCCAATAACCCTCAGACCCCTAATTTAAAATGTTAAATTCTAATTTAATGAATAACTAAACTATAAAACATTTAATCCAATAATGATGGAAACATTTTTAATCTAACCTAATATTATATTACCATAAATTAATATGTAATTTTAGAAAACTATCCACCCAATTGGTCAATATACTGCAAAACCCAAACTCAAAATGAAATACATAAATATAAAATATAGTAACAATCAATTCAATACAATACAGCAAATTAATCAATTATTAATAATTAGTATTTAATTAATATAAATCTCTACCCATCCCCTCCCCAAATGAATTTAACAACCTGAAATAACAATATAGTACATAATTTAAAAAGGTATACATCATTTATAAAATATATTGAACATTTGAAAATATACGCAACATAAAAAAGATCAAACATAATTTATACATTAATTACCATAACTTACTATATAATTAAAAACACTACCCACCAAATGCCCAAGTAAACACTGCAAGCTGAAAAAGATACATAATATATTTTAAAGAATTTTACATCAACATATATAATAAAATACAAACATAAAACAATACACTCAAACACCATAATAACATTTTATTACATTGAACAATATTTTAAACGTTGATATAGTAGTAAAACGTTTAATAAAATTATATATTTATCCTGCATATGTTGGTTCCCAATATTTTTATATTCACAATATTCTGACCATGATATTATAGTAGCCAATATTTTTGAGTCGAGGTGAGCCTCAGAGCCCTTAAGGGCGTCATTGTTTTGCCCTCTCACAACATCTGGAATTAGAGTGCATGGAAATGAAAGTTGAAATTAAATGATCATGGGAAAGCAGGGGAAAACATTCAGGTTGTTATAGATAACACAGTAAGAGATAGAAATACGATTCAGAATGAGAGACAGATAAACGTATCCTTCTGCGTACTCCATTGACTATGCCATAAATATTGAAGAAGTTGTGACTTCTTAATCCCCCTTCATGAAGGTTAGGTCTTTTTTCAACATTCAAAGGTGATGATGATTCTGGTCTCGCCCTAAAGGATGTATGGCAAAGACCATTCAACGTTTCACACCTGCACTTTCAAGGTTACTGTCTCTGAGCTGGGTTTTGTTCTATCATAAACACAATTCATTTTAGAACAAATCTTTTATGTTGTATTAGTTATGCTGGTAATAGCAAGCAATCACCAAATGAACTGCCAGACATTGGGTCTGTCTAAGGAAGGGAAAAGGGTTCATGAGATACTGACCACCTCCCATATATTCTATTGAAACCGTCCATGCTCCATGCCAAAATTAAAATCAAGCTAGTAAGTGAGTAAAATCTTTATTTGCTTGATTACTTAAAACAATTGGATAGCAAAACAGCAGTTTTATATTATCTCCAAATTCATAAAACCATGATTTTTATCTAAAAATGGCCCTTATGTATGTAAAACAGCAATATACAAATGGACTATATTGAAACCTTTAGTTGTGTGTCAGTGAATGCAATTAGTTTTGGCCATTGTGTCTATAAAACACCAATATACAAAAAACCATATTAAAACCTTTAGTCATGTGCCAGGTTTGCAGTTCATTTTGGCCAAAGCAGAGTCCTAACATTTGTATCCGGTTGGTCAGCGAAGTGCTTGTATTTAGCTTTGTTCCTACAGCACCCATGAATCAAACCAGGCGGCAGGCTAGCTGGATATCCCCTCCTTCAAAGCATGCTTTCACTGCCTGCCTACATGTTCTTATCCCATTTTGATTCAGGGTTGGTTTTAGTATGAGTCTTTGTTACTTTTCTAGACTTTCGCATGTGCAAACTAGGGGGTCGATTGCGATCCTGTATTTTCTTTTTTTCGTACGACTCGTATCCGTATTTTTTTCCGTCCGAATCGTACAAGTCATGTCCGACCCGTGAAGTACGATTCGTACGGGAAAAAGTACATACGGATCGGCCCGATCCGTACGCATCGTAGCGGGAAAAGTTGTACGAGACGGACCCGGACACTTTTCCGTACGAATCGTAAAAATACAGTCCGAGCGTCCAAGTACGATCCGGACCGGCTTTCCGATTTATGATTCGTACAGAAAACGTCCCGTACACGTGGAATGACTTGTACATATGCAATGGCGGTGTACGCACCGTACATAACAATGGCGGTGTACGCACCGTAAATAGCAATGGCGGTGTACGCACCGTACATAGCAATGGCGGTGTACGCACCGTACATAGCAATGGTGGTGTACGCACCGTACATACACAATGGCGGTGTACGCACCGTACATACACAATGGCGGTGTACGCACCGTACATACGCAATGGCGGTGTATGCACCGTACATACACAATGGCGGTGTACGCACTGTACATATGCAATGGCGGTGTACGCACCGTACATACGCAATGACGGTGTACGCACCGTACATAGCAATGGCGGTGTACGCACCGTATATACTCAATGGCGGTGTACGCACCGTACATACGCAATGGCTGTGTACGCACCATACATAGCAATGTCCGTGTATGCACCGTACATAAACAACGCATGGGGGTGTGTGCCTGTACGACTCGTACCCCTGTACCGTACTGAACCACGGACACTGTAAAACAGCACAAGGAGGGTCTATTCGACTCGCACAACACCACAAAACACGTCTACAGTGCACAAAAAATGGAAATGACTGACCTGGACACATCCAAACAGGCAAACAGAGGGGCAAACTCACAACCACCCCTTATAACACACCCACCAAAAATTCAAACTGAGGCCCACCCACAAATGGACCAATAAAAAGGGCCCACACACACAAACCATGAGCCTTTGCAACAGACTCACTGCAGCTAGAGAGCACACACCAACAACTGCACCCATCTACCTTAACATATACACCTTCACACAACCTCCTTCACACATACCCCCTCTTCACATTCAGACCCACACCCTCACATTCAGACCCACACACCCACAACCATCCACACCCTCACCCCACACCATTTTTTTTTAAAACGCACTTTATTAAGTTTTTATACAAACATCCACAAATCCGCACCCAATATTTAGCAGCATAATCCCTAGGGAGCAGTCAACAACCCCCCACCAATTACACTCACCCCACACCATGCCCACAGACAAGAATCCAAAGTTCACAAGAGAGGAGCTGGAGATCCTTGTCAATGAAGTCATCAGAGTTGAGCCACAGCTGTTTGGAACATTGGTCAGACAGACCAGCATAGCTGAAAACTCACGCCTGTGGCAGAGGATCGTCGATAGGGTGAATGCTGTTGCACCCATCAGAAGGACCAGGAATGAATGCCAAGCCAGGTGGCACGATCTGCGGAGGGCGGTAAAGCGCAAAATGAATGATGACTACACCCAGCGCAACATCACTGGAGGTGGTGGGCCCCGCAGACCAGTACATTTCCATCCCTGGGAGGAGAAGGTGATGGCCCTGCTTCCGCCGGTGGGAGTACATGGACTGCAAGGAGTTCCAGAGCCTGGTGAGTACACAAACAACTTGGGTAACATGGGGGTAATGGCATCCACACCCCAACTACACCAAATGCACGCAACTACCCCCAAGCCCTCACCGGCCAGAACCACAGTCAAAAATAACACTAATACCACTAACGTGTATGCTCCATTGAGAAAGCAAGGCCATGCTATGTCCCATGCTACACGAAGCAGCAACCCAAGAATGGATGTCCGGTATGCTGGGAGGGTGGGTGGCACAAAACACATTGTTGAACTCCAAATCAGACACAATTGCCCTCATCCCATGTGGTCCAGGTACATACCCATGCGCAATGCACAGGGATTGGACAAGTACTGACAAGATAGCTCACACTCGGCCCGGCTGTAGGCAGCACAAGGCCCTCCTGTGACCAGTGCAAAACCAAACACCAAGACAACAAGGTCAGATATCTAGGACAGGAACTCACACTCACTGTCATGGCAGCATGCTCCATGGGGGACAGCTACATCACCTGGGAGCCCCAGTGCCAAATCACACTACACCCACCAGCAGGCCCTGTCACACACACCCCTTACACAAGCAGACACCCCCGGGACAGGCAATGGATTTACCCACTGTCACAATGGACATGTAACACAACAACACCAATACATAGCCGAAGAAGCATCCAAGCCAAAAATCTACATGTCAAAGACTCAGGAGAACATATCAATCTGTCCCCCGCAACATACCCATCCACAAGTGAACATTGAGGAGAATGCTAGGCACATACAACTACCTGGAGGAACAGTGCCAACTTGAATGTGTATGATACATGCATGTTGCATGAAACAGCATTAACATTGTCTGTCTCAGGAGGAGCCTAGCCTGCAGCCGAGATGGCCGCCTAGCTCTTCGGCTCCGCCGACCCTTTCGCCCTTCGTCGATATCCTGGCAAGAATCCTGCGCCTCCGAGCCCTACGCGTACCTGCGCCACGTTCCTGACCACGATACTTTGACTCCGGTCGAAAACGGAGCTGCCCCGGCGGAGTTGGGCCCCGGTTTCCATTCCGGCCTTCCAAGCGGTCGCAGCCGGGCCATTGCTTAGTGGGGACGGCCGGCGGCGACAACGATAGCAGCGGCCGCTGTGGAGAGGGAGGAGCCGGTGCACCGGACCTGGAGCGCGGCGCTGGGATTCTCACAGCAGCCTTTTCCATGCTCGGCTGCCCAGCGCGCCCCGCTCGCAACATTGTATCCAGCTCCCGTATACTGTATCCCGGCCCAGCTGGGAGAGGGCCGGGATCGCTTCTTTGTTGCAGCCTACAGCAGCGGACGCCATTTTCCGCATCGGAAGCCCTGGTCTCGCCGGTGGGTTTCCCTGCACCACAGATTCCCCTGTCCTTGAAGCCTTTCCACGACCGGCTGCCTCCACGTTTCCTGCACCGCCGGGGCCCCGCAGAGAGCTTATCACCTTCCAGATACCGATGGCCGGTGAAGGGGGCTTGCTTCCCGGGGCGCTCGATGGTTGCTTGCCTAAGATGGCGGACGCAACAGCACCCTCCATCCTTGATCCACCGCTGGGGCTTCGCGACATCCTGGCAGCTCTGGAGGACCTGTGGTTGGCCTTCCGCGACTCTGCCACTGGTTTGGAGGACCGGATTGATCGGACTTTTTCAGCTGGCCATGATGATTCTCCAGTGCGGCATGTTAAGCCACATCTTCAGCCGACTGTCGGTGGATCACCCGAGTTGAGGTATGTGGCAGTGACGGGGGGACGTGTCCCAGTGCCAGCTGCGGTACTCCTCGGCCCTGCCCTGGAGGAGTCTGACAATCCTGCTCCCTTGGTATGGCCGGAGCTTGTGCCTCAGCCGCCGTTTTGCCCATCTCCTTTGTCCTTTGGTGCCACGTTTCTGAGCGTCCTCCTGGACTTGCTTCCTGTACATCGGCCGGCCGCTACTCTGGGATTTATGCATCGTCCTGCTCCCTGTTGTACTAGCCACCGCATAGCAGTGGCGCATTCTGTGGTCCTTTACTATCGAGCTTCGCTCCAGTTTGACTTGTCTCTTACCCCTCGATTGCTGCAACGGACTCCATGGTGGCCCATCCCGTCCAGGTTGGCTGTACTGCAATTGGATTCTGTTGGACTGCAGATTCGAAGGGGCCAAGGCTGAGGAAGGGGTTTTTTATTGTTGCACATTGATACGTATATGGCTGGGACTGGGACTTGTGACTGTTGGAGGTACATGTAGCAGGGTGTTAGGTCGGGGCCTGGGGTTGGGTGACCGCGGGTAACGATTTTGCTTGTATTGAATAGATCCTTGGCCCTCCTCCGATCAACCGTGACATTCTTTTTCTTTTTCTTCTCTTTCTCTTCTCCTACATTTCGGGTACTCTTTTGGGGCGACAGACACACTGCTAGGGGGGGTAGGCCGTAGCCTCTGCATGCGTGTAGGGTGGGGGGTATATTTCCTTGTTGGTTTTTTTTTTTTTCTATGGGCCTCCTTTTCCTTTCTTTCTTTTCTCTCTTTCTCTTCTCCCTTGCTACTCTTTACCTTTCTCGTTTGCTCTTTCCTTTCTTATTTCTGGGGTCGAGGGGAGGATTGGGAACTTGTGGGTAGTGCTTGGGGATCGTCATGTGATATGCTTCTTTTCTATCCTGATTTCATGGAGTGCGATTGATTACCTTACGGATAATGCTTGCTGACTCTTCTGATGATCGTTGCCCACTATAGTCCTAACTGCATTGCTCTGATTCGGATCCTTCCAGACCTGTTGCTATGGACTTATTTCAAAACTTTATAAAACTTAAACCTCATCATCCTGGCGCTCGGCGGCACAATTGTGTATAAACGTACTCTGGTCTATTCGTGCTTGTACTGATATGCTGCTGAATCGTATAATTGCTTGCTGATGTGCCCTTTATTGTCGAGGCCGGCCTGAGGGTTGTAGGCCCGTATCTGTCTGCGCATACTGTTAAATAAAGGTTTTCCAAAAAAAAAAAAAAAAAAAAAAAAAAACATTGTCTGTCTCTCACACACAGGGCAACGTGATGAATCTACCCCCAACAATGGGTGTGAAGATTCACAGTCCCTGGCCCGGGAGGAACCTGATCCCACCGGCAGCGACGCCTCTCAACACTCCGCGGATGACCCGACCGACCTGGACCCTCTGGTGTCCAAGCCCCTGCAGAACCTGGTTCAGGACCATCTGTGCAAACCACCCCCCCCATTCCTGCCACATCCCAAGAGACACCGAGGAGCCCTGCCCGCAGTGAACAACTGAGCCAGTCTGACCAGGAGGGACAAGGAGCGCCGGGCACCCAGGAGGAGGCAGACAACACCGCCACTGCCATCCCTCAGGGGTCCCGTAGACCCGATGTGCCCACAACGGCAGGCCAGGCTCGTGTGGGCAGGGGTGGTGGGAGTGGAGGCAGGCGGAGGCGAGAACCTGACCAGCCCGCTGAAGGGACCGGTATGTCATACATACACAACATCATGGATGCATACCGGCGTGACGCCAGGGATTTCAGCCAGGTAGTGGTGACCCTCACAGAGATCAAGAACCAGCAAGCCGAGCAACACGCCAGTCAACAAGAACACCAAGGACGGATGGAGGCAAGACTGGTTGAGCTCCTGGCGGTGCAAAGGGACATAAGCCATTCCCTCCATTGGATCGCCTACAACATGGGCAACCCTCCCTGTGCCACCAGGCGAAGACCACCGCTAGACACAGGGAGGGAGGAGGAGGAGGATTCGTCCGACGGAGCGTCCCAAGCATCATCATGGCCTGCATCTGAGGGTCCCCCGAGGAAGGTGGGTCGTCCACGGAAAAGACCGTGAGAGGCAGCGGCACATCCACATCTCCCAGGTCACCTGGCCTGGCACCTGACCTTCATGTGCAACAGCATCACCTCATTGACTGACATCATCTGCCACATGGACCTGCTGGTCACAGTCTGACTAATGATGCCAAACACTGTGGTCTGGACTCTGATGACTTCAAATGGCAAGGATCCCATCTCCCCCTGTGAACTTTGGATTCTATGGTCCCTGCATTGCACCTTTTTCAGTGCACAAATCACGCCACAGAGCTATAATTAAATAATTAATACGTGAAATTTTATGTTGCAGTCATTTAAGATGAGTCCACAACATACGTGTGGGGATATGTCAAAGTATGCCTGAGTGTGGAACTAACTCCAGCCATCCATACACTTGGATCTGAGTCCGGTCGAGGACACACATGTGTCTCAATGTATCACCAAATACAGACATGGAGCACAATACTCACCCGTGATGGCCTCAAGCTGCTGAGGGGGGGCTTGCAATTCTGCTCAGACAGACCAATTTGGAAGAGTATCATGAAGGTGTAGAGGTCATGGGTCATGTTGATGTGCCCGGGGAGGGAGTCCCAGGTCTGTTTGGCGAGGTGGGAGAACTATCTCCTGCATGCAGTTTTTATGTGGATGTGATGAATGGTGGCCAGGGCAAGGTGGGCTGCATGGAGTTGGGCCAACGGGGTGTTGGATGACAGACGTCCAAGGTTTGTTTTGGGTATGGGGTTGTGGACTGCCTCCTGAGTGTGGTTGAGGAGTCTGAAGGTGATCCTGCAGCAGACAGTGAGCCATTCTAGCTATCTCAGGTGGACGGTGATGTGACTGGGGCTGGGGATGTTGAAGATGAGGTGTGCGGATGCACCCTGGATGTGGACAAGTTCTCCTGCAGTTTTGCTGTTGTTCTACGTAGAGGCCGGTGCTGTAGTTGAGCTGGCTGGTGTTGTGGACCTGGGGGACGGTCTGTCTTGCCTTGTAGTGGATCTATCTGTGGATCATTTGCAGCATGCAGAGGGTGTTAAAGCATGAGGTACAGATGGTGGTGAGTTGCATGGTAATTGTGAGCGATGGGTCCTTGATGAACACCAGCTTGCGTGAGTGGCCACTGGGTGCTGGTGCGGTGCCCAGACCAGTGGGACACAAGGAGCTGACCCAGCCGTAAGGGGACAATCCTCAGATGATGACCTCAGTCCTGTCCAAGTCCAGCCTCAGGTGGCTGATGTTCAGCCATTCGTCAATGGATCTCATGCCTTCTTGAAGTTTGGATCTGGCAATGGCTGGCTCTTTGGTGAGTTTGAGGAGCAGCTGGGTGTCAATGACATATGAGATGATGATGAGGTCGTGTGCGCATGTGATGGCGGAGAGGGGGGTCATGGAGACATTGAAGATCGTCACGCTGAGAGAAGAGCCCTGGGGCATGTGCCACATGACCCCAGTGTACTACATGCTGCAGGGTGGAGGCCGACTCCCTGGACCTTGCTGGTGAGCTACTTTCTGATTTAATCCTGGGCCCTCCTCTGGATACCAGTGTTGGAGATGTGTGAGCTGACAGTGTGTTAGCACATGGTGTACAATGCCGTTGAGAGGTCAAGGGGGGTGTGCTCACCATTGTTGAGCAGGGCAAAGTTGTCGTTGGTGGCAATGATGACGGTTGCAGTGGTGTGATTACTGTGGAATATGGTCTGGTGCTGGTTGCCTGGAGCTGGGTGCGTGGAGGAAATTTGTCAGTTGCTTGTTGAGTGTCTTCCGGATGACATTTGCTGGGTAGGGAAGCAGGGTGATGTACCAGGAGATCCTGCGGTACTGCCGTCCGTTGTTTAAGAAGGGCCTGGGTCTCTGCATGCCTCCAGCACCCATGAAATGTGGCTAACTCAAAGGAGACATCCATGACGCGCTGGACGTGGGTTTCAAGGATGGGAAATAATGTGGTTGAGATGTTGTGTGGGAAGGGGCCTGATGGAGAGCCAGAGTGGATGGTGCACATGAGCCAGGTGGTATACTTGCTGCTGACGGAAGTCCAGAACCTGAGGGAGGTTTGTCCTGCGGATAATAGTGCTGTCTGACTCTGTGTGCCAAGGCTGTTGTGTATGGCCATGAGCTAGCAGTGGTACAAAGTTGCAAGGGATGTGATCTGCCTTGCAAGGGTGGGGTGTCTTGGATGGAGATCTGCTGTCAGTTCACTCACAATGCTGATGAGCTCCTTGATGTCGTGTGTTTTGGTGTCTCGGCACTATCTGAAGGATCTCCACTTGTCCTTGCTGATGATATGGTGATGTCTGTGTGTGGTCTTTTCCAGGCCTGTAAGGTAAATGATGGCTCTTTGTGTTTCAAGGTTTGCACAAGAGTCCGGCTAGGTCTGTAGGAGTCCAGTAGGTCTGCCTTGTCTCAGGTGCCTTAACTGTTGTTGTGCTTCACAGGAAAGTCCGTCAATGTGGCAAGATTGTTGGATCAGTTGCTGATCCAGTGTGTGAGGGTGTTGCGTTAGTGTTGTTTTGAGTGTCCCACACAGCTTGTCTGTGGTGACTTACATCAAGCATCTTTGGGGGATCGTTAGCGGGGTGTGGGGCAGTGTGTTGCTTGTTGGAGACGTTGATTAAAATGTTGATGGACCAATGATGGATGGTGGTGTGGTTCTCCTCCAGCCAGAAGTTACTGGCCCCCAGCCACATGTAGCCTGTCGAGGTGAGGGCGTGCGTGCAGATGTACGTGTTGATGGCTTAGCGCAATTGTGGATGTAGGCCTGGAGATCTGTAGATGAGTGTTACTCTGAGGGTTGCCAGGGAGTTGCTGCAAACCCGGATTTGTGACTCTGAGGGTGTACTTGTGAATAAATTGCAATTCGTCCTCCGGGATTGTTGGTGCCGTCCCTGCGGGTGATCTTGTATCTGTCTGAGATGGCAATGAAGAAGTTGTGTGCTGAGGATGCTTATGTCCAGGTTACTGTCATGAAGGTGATGTGTGGGGCTGTTGTGTTGAGGAGGTAACAGAGTCCAATGCAGTGCCGGTGGATGGAGCGGGTGTGGAGTAGGAGGCACATAACCTGGTTGTTCTGACAGGGTCTGGTAGGTGGGGCAGCGCTGTGTAGGCAGTTGGAGTTGCACACTCAGCATGCAACGGTGTCGTGTGTGCGCTTAGGGGTTGCCTGATACCAGGCGGATGATTGTCTGGAGGACATTGCTTGGAGGTTGGCTGCAACATGAGCCTGTTGTGTGACGTGGGTCATGCAAAGACCAGAGACTCGTGCACTGTGCACGTTGCAGGCGCAGACTGTCCTGCCTTTGTCACGCCGTTGGCGCAACAGTGGCACAGACTAGCTGCTGGCTGCATTAAGAATGGGTGGAGGGGGGAAGGGAGGAGCATTTTGGAGGCGTGTGGGTTGCAGAATCAGGGCACTGGGCGGGACGGTGCTGCAGGTGAGGCAGCAGCAGGCGGAAGGGGTGAGAAACTAGGCAAAAAGTAGCACACAAAGACAAGGAGGTCATAAAGGCACAGTGCAACAGGTGTATGTAAAGGAAGGAGTGTCGGGTTACTCATGGGTCACTACGAGAAAATGTATGACCAATCACCAAAAATGACGGCCACAGGGTCAGGCAACAAAATGCGGAGATGCGCACAGGAGACACACCATCAGCTTGTGTTCATGTCCCGTTGTGGGGAGCAACCTGCACAAATACATACACAACCAGGGACTTCATGCACAATAGATATTATTAGCCATGAAGAACTGCATGCATGTTGCCGAAGTACACATACACATATGCTCAATCTTTGACAAGTATGCCATAGATGACGCATGCAAACTGGCAAGAGAGCTGCAGTGACAGAGATGAGGCACTTTGGATTGTGCTGAACACCTTTATTCCACATACACACACAAAGGGAAATGCATCCATGTGAACAGACTCACAGGTCAGTTGACAGAACATGTGGGACATACGCTGGACCCTCCCCTTTACGACACGGATGATGTCAATCCCAATGAAATGGCACACAAGTTAAGGGGATGAGCCAAACACATCATGCTGCGCACGGAGAAGCTGCAATTCTCCATATAGCCTGTTGTTGTGATGTCCCACACTATGTCCACCCGTAGCATCCGCAATGTTTTCAGAGGCAAGGTTTACACACATTGATGCCTTCATCAGACGCCACACTCCACTACAGATGACTGTCAAGAAGGATGACTATCATGTCATGGGAGTGATGCTACATGTTATATGCTCCATGGTGAGAAGACATGTATGCATGGTACCACAACATGCACAGAAGCAGGCCCACACATTCCCAACCCGTACCACCCCCAAAAAGCCTTGCTGCAATCCTTACCCAAACTGACATTTCCACATGTCCATGCATGTAACGCTGATTCAGCACACGTTACAATCCTCATGAGGAATGGCAGAAGGAGAACGATGACACGAGCAGACAACATGCGCAAAAACCTGGGAATGACAGACACACAAGAAGTCACCTAAAACAATTCTCGCCGCACACATGGACATTTATGAAAAATGAACAATGTTGGACACATGTAAATTTCAAAGAAAGTCTCTCCGCAAAACTGTGTGGCATGACATTATCACTAGAGTGACACATCAGAACACACATCAAAGTCACTTTGCATTCAGTCAGCTGGACACACACATTGCAACACATGCCACTCAATGCTACAAGCTTGCACACTCATACCGGATCCAGGATGAGTGGCACTGCCTTCTCAACTGCCATGTTGTGCAGCATGCAGCACACGAGGAAGATTCGGCAGACCTTCCCCGGGGCATAAGGGAGGGACCGCCTGTCTTGTCCAGGCACTGGAATCGGCTCTTCAGGGGTCTAAACGTCCTCTCAATCACTCGCCTGGTCTGCCCGTGTGCATTGTTGTACCGGTGATCTGCAGCTGTTCTTGGGTTGCGGAGAGGTGTCAGCAGCCATGGCATGTTGGGATAGCCAGAGTCCCCTACATGGAAACATCATGTAAAAAAGTGGGTCAGGAGATGCCGTAAGAGCCAAAGATACTGCAACACACAGGACAAACAGAGTATAACCACCAACAAGACATGCTCGTTCGTTGTGCAGCCGCAGCATCATTTGTGGCACTTTGCTACGCCTCATGATGTTGGCATCGTGTGCTGATCCTGGAAAATGTGTACAGACATGGCAAATCAGCATGTTAGCAAGACACACCACAAGGGCATTTATCGAGTGGTAATGTTTTCTATTGCGATAGGCTTGTTCCTGTGCCTGTGGTGGTACCAAAGCCACATGTGTACCATCAATGGACCCAATTACATGGGGCATCCCTCCCAGGGCATAGAAATCACCCTTGACATCTGTCAACTCCTCAGGAGTAGGAAATTGGATGAATTCATCAAGGTGCTCCAACATGGCTGCTAAAACATCACGCAGGACACGGCTGAACATTGTTTATGACATGCCACCAACATCAGCTATGGTGAATTGAAACATACCTGTGGCAAAAAAATGTAGGCCATCACCTTCATCTTGGGGGTCAGTGCAGTAGGATACCTGTGTCGCGGTTGCAGGTGTGGTGCCAGCTTGTCTGTCAAGTCCTCAATCAACTTGCGAGGGAATCTGTAACGGCGGATGCAGGCACGTTCCCTCATGGCACCCAAGTCTGGCATTGTTCTTGGGACAGGCTGTGCCCTGCAAAACATTGTTTGTAAGAATGAAAATTGAGAGTCTGCCAATATCAATGTCAATGAACATAGCACATGCTACACTGCTAATACACATCAGGTAACTACGGAGTCGGGTGTGTGCAATACATACAGGACATATATGCCAGCTTGCTGGCACTCCTACAAAAAGCCAGATACACCTGTTGATTGTCAAGTCTACATGACATGCCCTGAAATGAGTTGGTGGCCAGTCTGAGTGAAGAGCCACAGATATCACCGGAGTGACACACAACCACATACCTGCATTGGAAGGATGTCATCTCATCCACACAGCTGACTGTAAGGCACACGCACAGGTCACATGGACTGTCAAATGTACATATCAAACACATTGCGATGAAGGGGTACACGTGTCAAGAGAAAGACACAGCCATTGAGACAACGCAGACATGTATGACTGGGAAAATATGATGTCCGATGCACACAGACCCTACAGCGGTGGGAATCCACATGTGGCATGGTGTGCGTAGATGTGTTCCATGCCCATCTCCACACAGACCCATGTTGGATGCACCAACAGCAGATGCAGTTGACGGAACACTGACATCAAGCTCATGGGAACACATGACACACACCTGACAAAGTCACAAAGGGGCACGCTGATCGTGAAATGTCAGTTGATAGAGTGTCCCTGTTCCTGGCATCAGGAGACAGGTGTGGCTGTTGATGACTGTGCCATCCCACTGCTGCTGTGCATGACACAGTTGGACTACAGACACACATGTGGCAAGTGTCAAGGTGATGGGTGCCACATAGTGCCCCACCACACATGCCATGTGTCCACAGGTCATCACACATCAATTGTGCAACTAGATGAGATGACCTGTGCAATATCACTGGCTGCCACACCTAGGGCCTGCACATGACAGTATGCAATGACAACTACTTGATGGACATCCTTGTGCGATTCGTAGCCCTCCATTCCTGGCATGTGTGCGCCTGTATTACCATTGTAAGCATGTGAAATGCATACCCGTACGTGTGAACTAGTGCGTACCCGTACGTGTGAACTAGTGTGTACCCGTACGTGTCAAACGCACTTTACTACTAGTGCGTACCCGTACGTGTGAACTAGTGCGTACCCGTACGTGTCAACCCGTACGTGTGAACTAGTGCGTACCCATATGTGTCAAACGCACTGTACTACTAGTGAGTACCCGTACGTTTGAACTTGTGCGTACCCGTACGTGTCAAACACACTTTACTACTAGTGCATACCCATACGTGTGAAACGCACCGTACATCCGCTATCATCGCGTGTGTACGCTTCGTTTCACCATTGTACTTGTGCCGTAGGGGTACGTGTGAAACGGACCGAACACCCGCTATCATCGCGTGTGTACGCTTCGTTTCACCATTGTACTTGTGCCATATGGGTACGTGTGAAACGCACCGAACACCCGCTATCATCGCGTGTGTACGCTTCGTTTCACCATTGTACTTGTGCCGTAGGGGTACGTGTGAAACGGACCGAACACCCGCTATCATCGCATGTGAACGCTTCGTTTCACCATTGTACTTGTGCCGTAGGGGTACATGTGAAACGCACCGAACACCCGCTATCGCGTGTGTACGCTTCGTTTCACCATTGTACGTGTGCCGTTGGGGCACGTGTGAAACGCACCGTACCTGTGTGTGGATTTCAAAATTACATAGGGGACACATAAGGGACAAGTATTAGGCCCTAAATGCATGCTGGTTGTCATGGAGACAGAGTTTTCAGTTGAAAAGTGTCGATCATGTATCCTGGAACAGTCAGTTGGCCACAAAATACAATGTTGCAAAGTGGTTGTTGACTTGACATGATGCTCAAAATTTGAATGATGCGAATGCTGTCATTGGTGTATGTGTAAAGTCATTGGTGTATGTTTAAAGGGATTGGAGTAAACGTAGGATGCGAATGAGTCTGACCAATCACTATGTACTCCTCTAAATGAATGCCCCTCAGCAAGACAGATATAAGGCAGCCAGAACCCATGAGAGGGCACTTGCCTGCACAACTTTCCAGTCGACCACACTGCTGCTGTCTCTGCTTCCTCTGGACCATGTCACGTACTGTGGAGAGGGCCCAGCCATTCACCCAGTAGGAGAATGAGGCCTTGCTGCACTGCCTCCTCCCACAGTACACCAAGCTGTATGGGAGACCAGGGGAGCAGGTGAGTGCTGAGTCCACTACCTATGCCTATGCACCTGTTGTGTGACTGTCAATATTGTATCCAGGTGGGACAGACATGCAATGTTGTTTAGAGTGGGTCCCAGGGGGGGGGGGCATGCTGATGTCTCTCATGCAGAGCATGATGTAGTTCCTGTGTGCACTCCTCACTTGCATTGTGCTTACTGTGACTTTCACTGCATAGTGCATGAAACTTTCAGCCTGGCAAATCCTTGGTGGCTTTTTTTCCTATTGTCCTGAGGTGATTCAGTGGTCCCCCCGGTGTGACAGGTGACTGTACCCACAGATGTGTATGAGTGAGAGGACCTGTGGTGAGAGTGTCCAAATGATGTGTACGACCTCATGGACATTGATGTGTGTGAATGTTCCTTGTCATGTGGGTGAGTGTCTATGTGAAGTGTTGCACCACAGCTGCATGGAGGAGGCAACAGATCAACCCATCTGATGTGACAAGTAAGCCGTGCTGTGTGTCTGACTTGCAGAGCTAACATGACACCTGTGACACCCCACTGGCAAGTGGCACATGTGCAGAGTGAGGATTCTATCCGCTGTTGTCAATGACAGGCGAGTGATCTGTGCTTGGGTGTGTCTGTCTAGTATGCTGATGGTGCGTCAGTGGAGTGGGACATGTGACTGCTTGGCACGTGCTGGCCTTCAGCCTGCTGTTGCATGTGCTGCACAGTGTGTGGCATGATCAGTGAGTGTGTCGCACCCCTCATGCCAACCTGTTGACTTTCAATGCCATGTAGTGCATTGGGGCTTGCACACAGGCCAATTTCTTATTGTGTATGATGTAATTCCTGTCTGCATCCTATGCCCTGTTCAACATTTCAATGATGTTAAAACGTGTGTCTCTGGGACATGGAGCAGGTGTATTGATGTTGTGTCACTTTGTCATCCTGACAGGTAACTGCCTACGAGAAGGGGGTGATCTGGAAAAACATCGTCAGGGCCGTGAGATCTGAGGGGGAGCATAGTCGGCAGCTGCCACAGGTCCGCAAGAGGTGGCAGGACATCCGATGGTGGACCTGGCGGATCGCCCGGGTCCAGCTGGGGCTCGACAGTCCTTGCCCCCACGGCGGCCGCCGACGCCTGACCCCCCACATGAAACGTGTCCTGGCGGTGGTATTCCCTGAGCTCGATAGGCAGTTACAGGAGAGACTGCAGCAAGGAGGGGGTAGGTACATGGCTGTTTGTCGTGTTATGTGTCGCCAGCTTTTGGAAGTGCTCTGTAGCCTGGATACACTCCCAGAGTTTATATGTGCAGTGCATTTTCGGTTCCCCAATGTCACCTGGTGCTCTTTTTCATCCCTTCCCCTCCTTGACATGTGTCCCCTAGTCTGTGTGTAATCACATTTGCCCATGGTCATCTAGGGTGCCAGTAAATCTAAGTGCACATTGCTTTCTGCATCATGTGGGAGGTTGGTCTGTGACTTGTGTTGGTACCTTGCCTGTGCCATGACCTGTTCACTATGTTGGGGGTCCATATTTGTTGTCACTGTTGATGATTCTCAATATAGGAGTGTGAGCTTTCAACTGAACACCCTTGCAGCATGCATGACCAATGTTGTGGCCTCAGACATGATGTGCATGAGTGGGAGATATGCATATTGCCATGACGGTTGAACATGGTACAGTCAGCTCATTCCAGGACCATGGAGCAGTATGCCCACTACAGTCCCCTGAGACACCCTGGCCTCCTAATCATGTGTGTCATCCAACACTGTGCACATTCTCTGTGGGTTCAGCATAGGTCTGCCTCTGTGGCATTGTTCCCTGGCCTAGTTAGTATTTTGCTAATGTGTGCTACATGTGTCCACTGGACAGGGATACACCATTTTGCTTGTGCATACTCACACTGGGCAGTGCCTGTGTGGCTATTCACAACAATCTGTTGATGGTTGTTTGTCGCAAATATGTTTTGCCAGCCCCACAAGGTGATGTTGTGTAAATGAAGCTATTTTTCCAGCACAGTTATTGTAACCCTGAATAAGGGGTGTCACTTCTTGATCTGTATCAATCACATTGACTCAGGTATGGGGTGGGGTGTGTGGGAGAGGCATACATGTGCAACCCAGATTTTTCATTGCCAGGTCTGACTTGTGTGTGAGACTTGGCTGTACAAAGAATCACCGTGCAGTGCCCCTGTGATGGTGGCCAGTGCTTAATGTTCGTGCTTTGCAGCCTGTGTCAGTTTTTTAAAAACATGATTCCTGCTCATACATTTTTTGCACCTGTTTGTGGTTCAGATGCAACGCAGTTTGGACTTTGTGTGCTGACATCTGTGTGTACATTCTGGCTTGCCATGAGGGTGTCCCCACAGTACAGCTAGGATTTTTTTCAACCCAATTGCAGGCCCATTAGCTTATGCATTGTCCTGGGTGTGCATATGTGTGCCACTCAAGATGACAGGCAGTAGGTCATATGTGTAGCCAACTGTGTAAACAGGTGACGGATGGCCATGTGACAACTGACATAATTCAAGTTGTTAGTAAAAAAATATTGTACCTTGGCACTCACAGCACTTGTCAACAGTTCTTCATGTTTTAAATGTGGAAATTTGATGATTTGTGTTAAGAACACTGATGTGCCTGCATGAAAAAGTCTCCCAAGGAAGTGCACACCAAACGACATTTCCACTTTCATGGAACACACTGGCACATTTTCTAAGAAGCCACTGTTAGAATTAAATGGTGTTGCAGATTCTCCATATACATGTTCCCACAGTGCTTTTGATTTTGTGAGACTCCATTGTTGTTGGTGATACAAACTGACGAGTCTCAAGACATCAAGACCTCCGTGGGCCCATGTATATGTACTTTCTGCAACACCATTTATTTCTAACAGTGGCTTCTTACAAAAGGTGGCAGCTTCTTCAATGACAGTGTAAATGTACTTTTGTGTGCACTGCCTTGTGCGACATATTTCATGCAGGCACATGAGTGTTCTTTTCACGAAATGGCCAATTGGCACATTCAAAACATGTCGATTGTGTAAAGTATTGTGATTCCCAAGGTAGCAAAGTTTTTTTGTTTTGTGTTCCAAAGCACTTACAGGTCTCTGAGTGTGGTGACACCTTGAGTATTGAGGTGTGTCAGTTTACGTTGGGTGCACCACTACTGTTTCTTTCAGGGTAAACAAGAGGTGGCATGACTTCATTGTATTGCTGTGCTCACCGGTTCACAGACACTAGCTTCTCAGTGTATTTCTCATTCAAGTTGTGGCCTTTTGTGTTCTTTTTTTCCTGGTGTCCAAGTGGCATAGTGGGTCTACCAACTGGGCAGTACAGGGCTTACATATGTGCGGAGTTATCTAGCCGTTACTCATGATGCATTGCCTGATATGCACTGTGACCAATTGTTCTTGTGCTCATGTGTCAGATGTATACAGGTGACTGATGCATTTTGGTTTCTTCTCCTTGCCCACAGCATCATCATCCGCAACCGAGGGAGACACCTGCATGGACCTGGAGGAGGGACCCAGCGACAGTGCCACCAGTGCTGTGGATTCAGAAGGACCCAGTGGCACGGAGGGCGAGGGGAGTCAGTCGGAGGACCTGTCTGGAGGCGAGAGCAGCTACGACGCCGACGGGTCCGAGGCTGACATCCTTGAGGAGGCGGAGGCTGCAACACCAACTGGCAGCATCCCCACATCTGTCCCCGCCTCCTCCTTTACCATCTCCGCCCTCCCAGTTGCTCCTGTCCCTTCTGTCTGTGGAGAGGCCCACCATGTCTCCTTCGGCCCAGGCACCGCACCCCCTGCCCCTGTCACCCCTGCTGCCCTCAGTGAAGAGTCTGTGGACATACTGTGGCAGTTACAGGTTGGGCAGGCATCGGTGCTGAATGTCCTCCATGGACACACTCAACTGCTCACACAGATGGTGTCGTTCATGGAGGGCATGTCAGCAACGATGTCTGACCAACGCAGGTTTCTGCGGTCCATGGACTCTTCCCTGACGGCACCAGTTTCTCTCGTGCAGCGCTCCGTCCCCCCCTCTACCCCGGACCCACCCACACTGCCCTCTCCCATGCCTGCCCAACGCACACCCAGACAGTCACGGGCACGCACTCCACCAGACACATCCAGCACACCCCCAAGTAAAGGCACAGCGCATACCTCCTGGCACACATACTCAGGGGGATGTAGGCACACCCACAGGGTCTGGGGGCAGACGGCATACACGCAGCCACAGTCGCAGTCCGCAGTCCTCACAACCCTGTTCCTCCAAGACCACTCCCCTGCCAAACTCTCACCTAAGGAGATCTATATGGGTGGGCTGGACCTCGCCCCCACTGAGCCACCACCCCACAAGCGGGCGAGGAAGTCCCCGGGCACAGAAGTTGAGTCCCCCACCATGTCTACCCCCTCCCCCAAGAGCGCTGCACCCCATCCCTCACCCACCACACCCTCTGTTGACCCTGGGGAGTCCTCAGGTGCAGGGGTTCGGCTGGAGGCACTGGCAGCGGTGTGCAGCGCCGAGCTCGCATCCACCTTCGGCGCTGCCCCATCCCCTGTGTTGGAGACATCCCCCCCCTGCACCCGCAACACCTACCCTTCCCCCTCCTGTCCCTGCAGTGCCTGGTACTGCCACTGATGATGCCCCCCCCCGGTCGACAAACCTTGAGGTTCCTTTGTGCAAGCAAGGTAGGGGTGGACACGGTCCCCTACGTCCACCCTTGGACTTGAGAAATGGACTGGCCATTGGCCTTTGTACATAGTCTCTTTTTAATTAATTGTTTTTTGGTGCTGAATAAAGCCTTTTCTTTTACTTTCAACACTATTGCATTTCAGGTACTTGACGTTGGTGATGAAGCTCCTGGAGTTGGTGTTCTGGTAATGTGTTAGGGTTCTGAGAAATGTTTTTGTATGATGGTCATGAGGTGGACCATGGTATCTGTGTGCCATCACAATGTCTCTGCAAAGAATCATTGGTAGTGTGTGTTCTTTTTGTTTGGAGACATTGTCCCAAGGAGTGTTCCTTCCTCTGTGGCACCTGACATCTTCCCTGAAAACAGTTGCACAATTGTTGTGCTGACCTGTGTCAACATTTCCTTTGTTGGTGAGGGATACCTTCAACAATGGCCATGCTTGCTCACCGATGTCTCCTGCTGAATCGTCTGTGCCATCCTTGCTAGTCACTGTACTTGTGTTTTGGGTATGTAGGAATGCCTTCAGGGACAAATTGGCCCTTTTCAGCACTATGCATGTGTGTAATCACGGCCTACCACACAAATGGTACTTGTTATGCAGGGTATTTGGGCACCTAACTCACAACTGTGGGCATTGTATCTAGTGGAATAGAACCCTATTGCTTCCATGAGAGACAACATCTTGGTGGCTGGACCAGCACCTGAACATTCCTATCACTCCTGGGATGTGCGTGACAGTGTGTGTTCCCCTCGGCTATCTTAGTTTTGTATGCAGTTACATGACTATACAGTCTGTTGGCATGAAATCAGGGTGTGTATTGTGCTGCATCCGTCATGGGTGGGTATGCATGTGTTATATGTCCTCACACCCACATGTGGTGTGTCATGCAGTGTGTGAAAGACATCCATCCTCCTGGGAGTGGGACACTGCTGTCAGTGATGTGTTGTAATAGCACTAAAATCAGAGTCCAAAGTTAGGGATGCGTCCATACCACCATGTAGGTGTGGTCATCTGATAATGATGTACACCCCCCATATCCCTGTCCACTGCTGGGAGTCCTCTGCACCCACCCCTCATATTGCAGGCCACTGCTGGTAGTCATATGCACCCACCCCTCATATGTCTGGATACTGCTGGTAGTCATATGCACACACCCCTCATATGTCTGGACACTGCTGGGAGTCCTCTGCACCCACCCCTCATATTGCAGGTCACTGCTGGGAGTCCTCTGCTCCCACCCTTCATATGTCTGGACACTGCTGGGAGTCCTCTGCACCCACACCTCATATTGCAGGCCACTGCTGGTAGTCATATGCACCCACCCCTCATATGTCTGGACACTGCTGGGAGTCCTCTGCACCCACCCCTCATATTGCAGGCCACTGCTGGGAGTCCTCTGCACCCACCCCTCATATTGCAGGCCACTGCTGGGAGCCATATGCACACACCCCTCATATGTCTGGACAATGCTGAGAGTCCTCTGCACCCACCCCTCATATGTCTGGACACTGCTGGGAGTCCTCTGCACACACCCCTCATATGTCTGGACACTGCTGGGAGTCCTCTGCGCCCACCCCTCATATTGCAGGCCACTGCTGGGAGTCATATGCACCCACCCCTCATATATCTGGACACTGCTGATAGTCATATGCACCCGCCCCTCATATTGCAGGCCACTGCTGGTAGTCATATGCACCCACCCCTCATATTGCAGGCCACTGCTGGTAGTCATATGCACCCACCCCTCATATGTCTGGACACTGCTGGGAGTCCTCTGCACCCACCCCTCATATTGCAGGCCACTGCTGGGAGTCCTCTGCACCCACCCCTCATATATCTGGACACTGCTGGGAGTCCTCTGCACCCACCCACGCACCCCCTTGGAGCAGTACACTGCTGGCCTGGACCTAAACACACACCAATATGAAGGTAACATGCTGGGCCAGTCCTCTAAGCCCACATTCCTGGCGTGTGTACGCCTCGTATCCCAAATGTACTGGTCCCGTAACGGGGTACGTGTGACATGCACCATACCCACGCATTAATTGCGTGTGTACGGTCCGTATCACTGTTCTACATTGCGTGTGTACGGTCCGTATCACTGTTCTACTGTGCCGTAGGGGTACGTGTGGTACGCACCGTTCCCACGCATTCATTGCGTGTGTACGGTCCGTATCACTGGTCTACTGTGCCGTAGGGGTATGTGTGGTACACACCGTACCCACGCATTCATTGCGTGTGTACGGTCCGTATCACAGTTCTACTGTGCCGTAGGGGTACGTGTGAAACGCACCGTACACGTCCACTTCCGTTGTTGCGGTACGCAGGGGTTGCTGGCCACGCCCCCCCAAGTGACCAGACCCTGGTGGTAATGTATGGCCTCCATATTAGAGGTTTGGCTTTGAGTATGTGGTTTGTAGGCCAAGAGGACCGGGATGACGGGGTTCATGGCATGTACGTCGCGTACTGGGGCTCCGTTGCGTAGCGGTTCGCGTCGTACTCTGCTTTTCCGGCTGTGTTTGACTCCCGTAAAAAAAGAGCCGTACGGAGTGACGAATCATACTTGCTGGGCCGGAAACCGCTGCCTGAATACGTCCGGACGTCGCGTACAGGCTGTTCCGGATCAGAATCGTAGTTTGTTTTTACACGTACGGTCTTTTGTATGATTCGTACGGAAATAGGATTTCTGTACGAATCGTACTTCCTAGGTTGTAGGGACAGTTTACCGGGTACGAGTTGTACGGAGAAAACGCTCTGTACGACGATTCGTACGGCCTTTTTCCACGATTGGAATCGGCCCCTAAATGTAGCATGTCCTCTTTTGTTCCTGCTCATAATCGACACTGAGTTGTTGACTGTGGTTGTTTCAAGTTAGTATGGGTTTGTACTCTTTTCTTTAAGCGGTGGGTAAGAGCATGTGGCTAAAGCCCCATCTCTGCCCTCCTTTCCAGGATCAAGATTGTTTCATTAAGAAAACTGATATTTTATGAGAAAGAAGCAAAGATGTTGAAGTACTTCGGGGCATATTGTCAAGCGGCAGCGATAATTATCGCTGACCGCTCTTAGTGCAAATATTTCTATTGCCAGCTATCGCTGGCACTTATCGCCATGTTAGCACTGTATCAACAACGCTCAGCGCTATGGTGATAAATATTCCAGCGATAGCAGGGATATCGCCGTTTTCCATGGAACAACGCTGGTTTTCCAGCGATGTTCAATGGAAAACTGCGATATCCTTGATAATAGGGCCTGTGGTCTTAGCTACACAATCCACCCCCCATGTCAGGTATGCCTTAGTCTGGAATTTAACAGACGTTAAATTCCAGCGTTAAAGCCCAGTTAGCGTGAAAAACAGCAGCGCTAAACTGGACGGGGCTTCGTTGTAAATACAGCGAAGCACCATTAGCGATATTTTATAATGTAGTTGGAAGGGGCACGCCTACCTTGCATCTCATAGGCGAGGCTATAGGAAACCGGGCGCTAAGGCAAGGAAACACGTGCTAGCGTGTCCTTGTTAATAAATCGATAAAATTATCGCCGCTTTTCGCCCGCAAACGGACGCTAAAGCGGCGATAATGTTATCGCCAGCCCTTGATAATATGCCCCTTGATTAGTCTTTTGAAAAGCCTTCCCATTCATGCAATTAATTTACTGAGACTGAAGACTCACAATTGTCAGCAGTAAGCCCTGTGTAAAATATATATTAAACATGATTCTGAATCTGCATGGCTCGCTGTGGAATATTATGACAATTGCTCCACCACAATTGAGCTTCTGACTCACTAATCCAGGTGTTTTTGTTAGGGCCATTGGAATTATGCCATCCTGCAGCTGTGTCATTTACAAAATAATTTGGAATGGGCCACATGTCACATAATCTATCATGGTCTGCATAATTTGAAGATTAGGAAAAACTGTTTCTAGCTCAAACAGATCAAAAGTTACTAAAAATGATGCAGTGCAGTGACAGGTCACCTTTCAGTTGCTGATAGCTGTATTTAGGTTTTTCACAGATACCGATGAGGTGAAACATTTGCCCATACAGTATTGACAAGTCTAAAAATGACAAAATGGCAAAGAGTCCAGCCACAAAAAGTCCTGCATTACACTCTGTAATTTGCATTTTCCTACTGCATAATTTGATTCTTCCATGCTGCATAATTTGATTCTTCAATGCTACATTATTCCAGTGGCCCTAGTCACTATGCACAGTGTACCCTGATTTTTCTGAAGCGATTCAGTCACTTCAAATACATTCTTCATTAAGTTATCATTCATTGGGCTGATTGGATATGTAAATTGGATCCCAAAATATTGTCCATAAATGCACTCTCGGAGATCCATACCTGTCAATTAATGTACAGAAGGTTAGGAGTCTGCATTTTCAATTAATTGAAAACTAAGTATAAATTTGCTTGTAGGAGTGGCCAGTCTCCCTCGAGCTTGCCCATGTAGTGGGGCAGTTTGATTGGGGAAAGTAGATTTTAGATTCAAAGTTGTTCAGAAAGCAGGTATTATGAACATATACAATATCATGGTTTTGAGAGAGTTTATTTTACTAGTTTAACGATGCTCTGAAAGATGACAGCCACGTCCCAAATAACAGGTCTAAACTCCCCTCTGTGTTCCACTAGATAGGTAGGTAGAGTTAATAGCAGTTTGAAGCAAGTCTCCAGGAAGTAGAAGGTTCAGTGGCGGCTGCCCCAAACAAAAAGTGGTGACCGGGTGGAGGGGATGCGGCGAGAGTGCTGGGGGGAGCGCAGGGGAATTTAATAATAGTTAAAAATTAAGGGAACTTACCTGAAGCTGCCAGCCGCCTCCCACATCAGTGTTCTTCCATGTCCCAGCATGCACTGGGGCAGCATCACAGACTCCCTGTACAATCCCCGCACTGCTCTCATGCTATGAGAGCAGCGCCGGGATTGGCCTGAGCGAGCTAGTTTGTTGCTCCGCTCAAGCACAGGAGTCTGTGCTGTTTCTTGGGCCTGGCAGTTCAATACAGCCCGGTTGGAGAAACCTAAATGTGTATGTGTGTTTTGCTGGTCTAAGACGGCTAGCCAAACACATGCACACTTATAAGTGCACAAACTAGTCCTCTTCGCCCCCTCCCATGCCCCCGGCCTGGCCCCTCCCTATGCACGCTATGTCAGCCAGCAGGTGAAAAATAAAATTATGATAGAATATCGTTTTATTTTTCAACAGCAGGCTCTGAGCAAGTGGGGCGACGTTCCTCTGCCATTGCGGAGGAGCTGCACCGGAGTAGGTTCCAAACCTATTTTCGATAAACCACCTAGGCCATGTGACAATTTCATCACAACCATGTCTCCATCAATCTGACCACTTTCAAATCAGAAGAATTTTGATTCCTCAAGCTTAGAATAAAATTAAAGATCTCCTATATACGAGATCTATTATTGGTACTGTGAACCTTTCATCCTTCAAAAGTCTTCAAATACTAAGCAATATAGGTAACTAATGGGATAAGTATCTAGCAGGCTGCGTCCCAGAGACGTTGCTAGAATGTCATCCTCTACCATAGGATCAAAAGTTTGAAACTTACCACATGTTGATTTAAAGGTTGGCAGCCTACTCCCAGTGTGGGAAGGGGCAAGGAAGCTTCTTGCTCATCAGAGGGAAAAAACCATTAGGCCTTTGAAAGATAATATTCTGTGACTGATCTTCACACTTCTTCACATTTTTATTGATTTGTTTTTTATTCCCTTCACTTGAATAATGTTTGTGTAGCGCCTATTTAGAGGATGATTCTATTGCTTGACCTAAAGTAACTATAACTCGCGCCCTGGACATGCACAGTGTTGTCATGAATGATGTAATTTCAGATGTTGCAGTGGTGTTATAAATCATGCCATAATGAATGATGTAACATTAAAGGTAAATTGCATTGCATGACAATAGCGTGATTTATAATTACTTTAGGGCGGAAGTTATACTTAATTGCGATAACTATATCAGGTGAATATCAGTGGTTTTGATTGTTCAAAATGGTACATTTTAAATGCTATTTTCACCAAACTATAGCTTCCCTTTAACCTTTGGTTATTTCGGAGAATTTCAAAGTTTAAAAAAAAATGTAAAGTGACAATATTACAACTCCTGACTGTAATGTCATTTTAACCTTTGATTTTTTCCAGTGAATTTCTTTGTTTTTTTATAGTAAAGTATGATGTCAATCGTCGTGCATGGTGTGGTGTTGGGTGCAGGGCCTGGCCTCTTGCTGGTACCCAAGGCACCACTTTCTAAGTGCCTGTGTGGGTGTGTCAGTAGCTGAGTATCCAACAAGATTCCACAGTTTTGCACAAAATATCTATTCACTTCCTTCTGGTTAATTGGAAACTGCTACCTCATTGGGTAAATGTCCAGGGTGTATTCTATGCTACATCTGTGTAATGGCCCACGAGGCAATGTCTCCAGTGACCTTGTGTGCATTATGGCAATGTGATTGTTCCTTGTGCATCTCTATCCAGAAGTCTGTGTTAACATGAATCCTCCTAAAGATAGGACAATGAGACTACCAAGAGATTAATCTCCACCAAACAACGGTACTTCCGCTTAGCTAAATGAAGCTAGTGCTCTTTGGGGCATATTATCAACGGCCAGTGATAATTATCTCTGGCTGTGCTTAGCGATAAATTTTTTATCGCAGGCTATCTCTGGTAGCGCATTATTAACAACGCGTTTCTCCAGGGCGATAAAAATTCCAGAGATAGCGAGGTTATCGCCGTTTTGCAGGGGACATCACTGGTTTTCCAGCGATGTTCCCTGCAAAACGGCGATAACTTTGCTGATACGACCCTGTGGTCGTATCAGCATAATCCACCCCCTATGTAAAGCATAGGTAAGTCTGGATTTTAGCAGACGTTAGTTTTGGGCAAAAACCGCCGTTTTTGCCAAAATCTAACGTGTGCTAAAATCCTGTGGGCTGCCTTGTAAATATCGCGATGTGAACATCAGCGATATTTGCAAGGTAGTCCATCCGGGGAACGCCCAGTGACGCCCACTTTGCATCTCATTAGAGATGCAAAGGGAGGCGTTGGGAAAAAGGGTGCTAACATGTGATTTTTTTTATCTCCGGAGATAAAGCCCTTGTAAATATGCCCCTTTGTTTGGTGGAGGTGTCCTCATATTTCTCGGCATGAAGAACGTGTCACTACAATGAACAAGAATTATGCTGGGGGACCTTTTGGTAAGCTGTCCATCATCCCGGTAAAAGGCAGGTAGACCTTGGCATACTACACAGGTGGGCAGGGCCAAATGGATGAAGCTTTCAAGTGATTAGCACATTTGCATACTTATAGTGATTTAAAGGGAGAACCATGGACTCTGATCTCACCAGGACAGGACAACAAGGAACCCACTCTTCACAGTCACACACAAATTGCGCTCCAATAGATCAATGATGCAGTCACATTCACAAAGGATTTGAGATCTTTTTTCAATATGGAATTGCAGAGAAAACACACTTGCCTTGGCCAAGCCTAGGAGTTAGGATTATTTGTTCTTTACAGAAGTGGAGCTTCAACAGGAGCACCTGCTATGTTTATATTTGTAAGTGCCTCTCGTGAAATGAGCTTAAGGGCCACAACAGTCCTGCAAAAGCTAAATGTGTTGATTTCTGCCCTGGGAACCCCATCTCCTGGGCCAGGCCATATGTACCATGCCCTGATCATATCCAGTTGCAAAAAGAGCAATTGATCACCAGAATGCAGAACAATGTCATACCTTCACCCCAGTACAGAGACCTGGGCCTAAATCCATCATTTTTTTGCTCACCATGCCATTCCAGTTTGAACCCAGCCATATGCAAATCAGTCTTAAGCCTGTGCCCAATGGGAACAGTCCAACACAAACTGCCAGGCCAGGTCCTCCCTGGACTGGAAACAAGCATCCTAGGACCGGTTTCGGGGTTTCACCCACTCATCAGCCATGATAGCTTGACTCCAGTGGCATGGAGAGCACGGACCCACGTTTGGGCATACCCGCCCCACTCTGGTGACAAATGCAAAAAGAACAATTGATGGACCGAATGTGTTCTGTCCATCAATTGTTTCTTCTGCATATGTCACCCTTAGTGGAAAGGGTATGCCCAGACGTGGGTCCTGTGCTCACTACACCACTGGATTCAAGCTGGCCTGGCTGATAACGGGTGATGCCCTGAAACTGGTCTCAGGATGCTTGTTTCTGGTCCAGGGAGGACCTGGCTTGGGAGTTCGGGCTGGACTGTTCCCATGAGGAACGGGGTCAAGACTGATTTGCATATGGCTGGGTCTAAACTGAGGTGGTGTGGTGAGCAAAAGAAAGTTGGATCAAACCCATATCCTTGTGCCTGGGGGTGAATGTTTGCATTGTCCAGCATTCCGTCCATCAATTGTTTCGTTTGCATGATCACACCTAGGCACCCAGTGTGCTATTGTACCACGCGGGGAGGCTCAAGGCCCCCGCGGTCCCAGCCAGCTTACTGCCTACTGCGGGAGCCGGCATTGCTGTCACATGCAGGGAGCTGCTAGAGATTCAGCTCCTTGCTTGTGACATCAATATCTTCATCTCTTTCCCTGTCGGCATGTCAGCTGGCAGGGCAAGAGATGAAAACTCTGCTTCCAGCAAGTGTGAGCAGTTTTACAGCTCCCGCTTCCTGGAAGCTCTCCACTCCCAACAAGCAAAAACAAACACCTATGTACTGGGGTGGGAACCCCGGGACATAGCAGGAACCTGGCCTGGCGAGTGGCTGTCACCAGGACTATAAATGGCTCCATGAGTGGGGCGGTCGCATGGCCCCCCCTCCTTTGATCTGCACGAGCTGACCCCAGGGAGGTGGTGGTTCCTGGAGCCGTATATGGCCCAGGTGGTGCCACTGCACATCCCCCCTCCCTTTTAATATCAAATAGAATTGACCCCGAGGAGGTGGTGGTCCCTTAGCTCAGGGGTTGCACGTGGCCCACTATGTTTTTTCTTCAATTGTAGCCTTGGTACCCCAGGCCTGATGGGTCCATGCGGCCCCCCCTTAGGTCTTTTTTTTAATTGTAGCCCCAGGAGGTGGTGGTCCCAGGGGCCCAGGGGAGTCTGCGTGGCCCCTCAATTATTATTAACAAGAGCCCAGGGAGGTGGTAGTCCCTGGGACATAAATAAGCACTTGGACGGCGACCCAGTGTGACACCTCCATTTTTACATACAGCTCTGCATACCCTTAGGACCTGTCCCACCCGGGCCTTTCTTTGAAAATAAGTGCTGTAGAGTGCGCTTTTTTCTTATTTGAGTCGAAAGAGTCAATGGGAATTCACATGGGAAACACACTTTTTTTTACCCCCCTTTTCCTTGGTCCCCACTTGACAGATTGCCCCAAAACTTTCCATGCACAACTAAAATTACCTTCGCATTTGTTTATGAACATTTTGTGAAGATTCGTCAACCGGCGCCAAACTTATAGCCAAGCCAAAAAACCCTTTTCCGATGAATACATGGTCCTTACTATAACTACCTAATGGTGACCACCAGAAGGTTATATATATATATATAAATACGCTCATTTGTCATGTCCCCAAACTTTGAGCTGCACTCGAACAACGACCAAGGTGGCAAGTCTTTTAATGAAGGGTAAAAGCAGGCTGAAGTTGACAGTTGACGATCAAACGGCTACAAACGTGGTAAGCCTGACGCGTTTCAAAGGTGAGTCCTTCTTCTTCAGAGGCGGTTGCATTTGTAGATATGTGCTCCGGTCTCCGTCCTGAACGCCATTTATACGCCCCCAAATGGGCCGGTTCAGTGCCCGATGCATTCTGGATACTGGAGTCCCGGTATTACTTCCGCTGATGGTGCACTAATTTCTGCCCATTTGGGGGCGTATAAATGGCGTTCAGGATGGAGACCGGAGCACGTATATCTACAAATGCAACCGCCTCTGAAGAAGAAGGACTCACCTTTGAAATGCGTCAGGCTTATCGCCCCCCCCCACAGATTTCATAACAAGCCCGGCGGGGTGGCGGTCCCTGGGGCAGTGTGGGGGGGGGATTGCCCCCCCACAATTTTTTTCGTATGCCCCTGGGACCTGGCCCACCCGGGGGCTTTAATTAAACAAAGCGCGGGAGCCAGCGCTTCGTTTTTTTTAATTTTCGGCTGACCCTGGTGGGCTAGTTGGACCCCAGGGACCCTTAGGATTCAAGGGGACTTAATCCCCCAACTTAAAATGCGCCACAGGGCGCGTTTGCACAGTGGTGAAGGGAGGGGGAGCGGCCTGATGTGACATGTGTGCAAACAGGCCCTGTGGTGCGTTTCAAGGTGGGGAATGAATTCCCCTTCAATCCTGAGGGTCCCTGTGAGCCACCAGGTACCGCCAGTAAGTGCCACAGGGCTGCATTGCAGAGAGGTGTAAAAAGGGGCGTGGCCTCAGACCACCTTTCTGCAAAACAACCCTGTGGCACTAACTGGAGGTACCTGGTGGGCTAGTTGGACCCCCACAGGACACGTTTGCACAGTGGTGAAGGGAGGGGATGGGGCCTGAGGTGACATGAGTGCAAACACACACTGTGGTGCGTTTTAAGTTGGGGAATTAATTCCTCTTCAATCCTGAGTGTCCCTGGGGGGTAACTAGGCCACCAGGTACCTCCAGTAAGCGCCACAGGGCTGCGTTGCAGAGAGGTGGTCCAGGCCACGCCCCTTTTTATACCTCTCTGCAATGTAGCTCTGTGGCGCTTACTGGAGGTACCTGGTGGGCTAGATGGACCCCAGGGGCCCTCAGCATTCAAGGGGACCTGATCCCTCAACTTAAAACGCCACGGGGTGCGTTTGCACAGTGGTGAAGGAAGGGGGCGGGGCCTGAAGTGACATGTGTGCAAACACACCCTGTGGCACATTTTAAGTTGGGGAATTAATTCCCTTTCAATCCTGAGGGCCCCTGGGGGCCAACAAGCCCACCAGTTACCTCCAGTAAGCGCCAGAGGCCTGCGTTGCAGAGAGGTGGTCCAGGCCATGCCCCTATTTACACCTCTCTGCAGCGCAGCTCTGTGGTGCTTACTGGAGATACCTGGTGGGCTAGTTGGACCCCAGGGACCCTCAGGATTCAAGGGGACTTAATCCCCCAACTTAAAACGTGCCACAGGCGTGTTTGCACAGTGGTGAAGGGAGGGGGCAGGGCCTGAGGTGATGTGTGCAGACACGCCCTGTGGCGCGTTTTCAGTTGGGGAATTAATTCCCCTTCAATCCTGAGAGCCCCTGGGGACCAACTAGCCCACAAGGTGCTTCCAGTAAGCGCCACTGCGCTGCGTTGCAGAGAGGTGGTCCAGGCCATGCCCCTTTTTACACCTCTCTGCAACGCAGCTCTGTGTTGCTTACTGGAGGTATCTGGTTGGCTAGTTGGATCCCAGGGACCGTCAGGATTGAAGGGGAGTTAATCTCCCAATTTAAAATGGCAACAGGGCGTGTATGCACACATGTCACCCCAGGCCCCCCCTCCCTTCACCACTGTGCAAACGTGCCCCGTAGCGCGTTTTAAGAGGTAGTTTTAATCCCCCTGCCCTATTATGTACTAGGGACTTACAGAGGAGGTCATGCTAATCACAGGGGTACCCCAACGCATAGTGTTCCCTAGTGTATGTATGTGTTTTCACTGTATTCTAAGTGTCTTTTAGCATAGCACTGGCTCTAGGCCTGGTTAGTCAGAGTCAGTTACCACCAGTACCTGTCTGAAAAAGTTGTGGGCACAGGATGATTTTGGAACAAGGCCTCTTTCTGCTCCTCTGTTGTTTCTTTCTGCACATGTCTTGCTTCTTCCTGCACTTTTCTTCATCTTTGTGCACTTCTGTTGCTTCTTTCTGCATTTCTTTTGCTTCTTTCTGTGCGTTTTTTTTTCTTTCTTCACATGTCCTACCTCTGTAGGCATAGTTAGAAACTAGCATTTGAAAAACCTTTGAAATTCACTTAAAAAACCATAGGTTTCAGGCATGTTATAGTTAGAAATTAGCATTTAAAAAACCTTTGAAATTCACTGAAAAAACCATAGGTTTCAGGCACGTTATAGTTGGAAATTAGCATTTAAAAAACCTTTGAAATTCACTGAAAAAACCATAGGTTTTAGGGAAAGTTATAGTTAGTTGGACATTGCACTCGTACAAAACCCATTAAATTCCCCCGTGATTGTTAGTTCAGCTAACTATAACTCGCGCCCCCGCAATGCACTGCTGATGACGTCACATATTACATCACTCATGACATAGCCAGTGACATCACTGATGACATCACGGATGACATCTCAAATGACATCTCAAATCATGTGAGGGATTCCACGCATATTATTAGTTTAGTGGAAAATAAACCTTT